>NW_028263389.1:12522500-13147500 GCF_051168715.1 Poecilia mexicana
GACTGGGACCGTTTAAAGACATTTACTTTCAGGATGTTTTCAGGAACGTTCTGAGAGAGGGAGAGAGAGAGGGAGAGAATGTAAACACAAAGACTTTCCGTGTGTTCTGAGCAATCGGCAGGGTGGGTTTTTTTTTCTTGGACAAAAACTGCTAAACAAACTGGGGCTGACCTCACTGACATCAAACAATGGACAAGTCAGAGCCATTGACAAAAGGCTTTGTTGCGACGTAGACGTTATATAACTCCAAGGATGTTCTTCTCTGGTTAGATTGTACAGTGCTAAGAGTCTACAGTACGGCCAAAATCTAATTAGACATGTCCTGTCATTATGCGCCACTGCTTTTCCTCCTCTGTGTTCTTTTTTTTTCTTTCTTTTTTTTTTTTTCTGGAGGCTAATTATTCATACCACCGCAGAGTTAGGTTAGTTGGACGCAATGCCAATGTTTTGCATTGGCTCATCCGTTGTTTTAGCATTTTTAGAAAGACGCCCGTCCCATTGAAACAAACTTCTTCGTATGAATAACGTTGTTGGTCCTAACTGTATCTATTTGGGACTCAAAGTTTATTACACGTCCACAATGAGCTTTATAGTGCATGGCAAATGTATTTACACACTTCACATTTTATGTCAAGAACACACCTAAACGTATTTAAGTTAGATTTTACGTGCTAACTGCTGAGCCGTGTTAAAATGAGGTATAAATGTGAAGTAGAAATAACTGAAAAACTATTCCTGTTCATCTCCACAGCATGATCCTGCCATTAACAAGCTTAACAGTGGGGAGGTCTTCAGAGATCCATACGTTTTTGACTGAAGTTTCTGTTTAACAAGTAGATGGCCGCTAAACTCAGTGAGTTGCGCAGGATTTGATTTTACTGGAATTGCATTGAAAGGGGTTGTAGCGAGAAGCGGTGCGAAAAAGTTCAAGGGTTCAAAGGGTTTAACAAGGCATTGTATTTAACAGATGAGTATATCAGAGACCACATGTGTGAGAGGCGTGTGGGCGACAGCGTGGGATGAGTCAGTGACAGTGGAGGGAGGTTGTCAGAAATGGACTCTGATCTGTCTGCCATGTGTAAAGAGGACAACAAAATAAACTACAATTATACATTAGCAGTGAAAACGTGGAGGCAACTATAGGCTTTAGCTGAGGAAGGAGTGGGTTAAACATTAGTCTGCCATAACGAGCTCAGCGGCTCATTTGTCGTCACCGGTGTGGGGCTCATGTTGTTCTTCCTCGAGAAACTGAAAGGACCACTGGCCCAGGCTGTTTCTAATATGGGCTAAACTTTAAGCAAGCAGTAGATAAATTGCATTTTTAACAGCTGAAAAACTGAAAATGCTTACAATCTGACCTTAAAATATCTCAAACTTCTCTCTACCATAATTTCTAAAATATTTCATTGTATATAGTGGTGCAAGTGGATTGGCTTTAGTTGTGGTAAATTCAATTCAGTTGCACGTACACTCCAATTGATCCAAGTCTTCAAATAGTACAACAAGCTCATTTATTATTATTATTATTATTATTATTCAAATTATCTCAAAGAGTTTCTGTCTAAAGAAAGCCAGCAGATTGCTTTGAGTCATTGACTTATGAGCAGGCAAAAACTCAGAGCGCCTATTTGACTAACAGGAAATAAAAATGCATAAATGAGACGGTCATCTGAAAAAGGATTGCTGAGACGACCTAAAGATTCATCAAAAATGCAATATTAAAAATTCAATAGGACTTTTATTGCGATTATCTTTAAAAAAAAATCTCTCAAACATAAGCAGTATACCAAAACCATAAAAAAAAACAAACTTTTTTATTGGGATTTTTATGTGGCTCACACAATACAAAGTAGAGCATAACTGTAAAGTGAAGAGAGCTGCAATGGAATATCCATCTGTTTGAATGGTCTAGTTAAAGTACAGACCTAAATCCAACTCGGAGTCAGTGGCAAGACTAGGAAACTGCTGTTTACAAATGTTCACAATTTTGAATGGAAAAACCTCAGTTTCTAAACTTGAATGAAAGGTGCTGACGTTTGTCATTTTAAAGGTACAAAATGTTGAATGTTATTTATTTATTTTTTTATTTTGTACATTTATTTTGCTGTTTAAAAAAAAAAAATCTAAAATCTAACCACAGTGCAAGCATGTACATGCACAGGAGACCTTCCTAACAACAGCAAGACGACGACTGAATTAAAAATCAAACTGATTTCAGTTTTCAAAGCCTTCTTCCCACCAAGTGGGACTCAACAGACCCATGATATGTCTAGAGATCAGATGAACACAGGTTTCACTTCCTGAATTTCAGAGTGGCCTATTCTCTTTTCTTCTACGCAGCAAAGTCTCAGCATGAGGGTTGGCCACTTGCACACTTGAAGTCTTACCCAGGAGAGCTCATTACTTTACGACTCGGTGCCTCTGAACGCTGACAGACCCCAAGATGGAGGAGCAGTCCAGTTTCCCTAATGTCAGCATTCCCTGCCACAATGAGCAGAGGGACAAGAAGAAGCGCTACACAGTGCGTTGTTTCCATTCACACACAACACACACACACACGTGTGTGTGTATGTTTTTAATTGGAAATGTCAAAGTGGATCTTTGTGGTTTAGGGTCTCACAGTTTTGAAGCAAACACTGCCATTTGTTCATCTGAAAATCTTTTCTGTTTTTTTTTTGTTTTGTTTTTTTCAGGTTTACAAAGTGATGGTGTCTGTTGGAAGACATGAGTGGTTTGTCTTCAGGCGATACGCAGAGTTTGATAAACTATATAACACAGTGAGTCCAATTTTCTCCACAAATAAATGTGATGCGCCGTAAATTTGAGTCTTTGATTGAATTGTTTGCATTTTATGACGATAGCAGTGATGCTAACTTTTTACTTTTGTTTTTCTTTCCAACTCAGTTAAGAAAACAGTTTCCATCTATGAACTTGAAAATACCAGCAAAAAGGATATTTGGGGACAATTTTGACCCAGGTGAGTGAGTGCTAATAAATGAAAGCTCCAATAATAATCAGATTGATGCATTTTGTGTGTATTTTGCTGTTTCTGTTCAAAACATGCATCCTTACTTACAGAATTCATCAAGCAAAGAAGAGCGGGGCTGCATGAGTTCATCAAGCGGATTGTCACAAATCCTCAGCTTTCCAGCCAGTAAGTGCTGCAAATATGTTGGAGGAAATAATAATTTGATGACAACATTTTTTTATGGTGGATTTATTGTGATGTGGAGAGATGGAGTACCACGCCAAACTCCAGATCAAACCTGAAATTGAGTTTTACCATTACAGATTCTCCTGACCTTTAATTCATGTAAAGTACAAATAGTTTCTTTCATTCCATCTTCCCCTCCAACTTGGACAAGACAAAACACTTGTCAAACAGTAGCTACACCTGTGGATGGAAATGCTCAATCTTTTTCATTGGAGTCAGGTTGATCATTAGAAAGGAAGTGGATCAACTCAGCTGAGCTGAAGCTCCTTCTTCCTGTCTGTTTTACTTTACAGATCATTTAATTTTTTACTTTTGAAGGTGTTTTCTTTTTTTGGTTCATGTTTTCTATTAACATTTGTTGAAATGCTTTTTTTTCTTTTTTTTTTTTAATGAAAATGAAAACAAAAATGTTTGCAATCGTGTTGACCAATTAGGAGACATCTTACTGGTTTCCTGATATTTTACGTAAATATGTATTGCACTAAATGATGTGCAAATTAGTTTCTAACACTGGATTGGATTTTTGCTTGATATGATTGCTACTCATTTAAAATGAATCTACAGTCTACTCAGATGAAATATTTCTTTTCTCCTGTGTACACTGCTAACATTTAAAAGATACATGTGTATATATATATATATATATATATATATATATATATATATATATATATATATATATATATATATATATATATATATATGTTTTAACTCTGATATAAAATTTATTGAACCAACATTTAGTATTACAGTTTTATTATTCAGCTCTGTTTGTCTAGAGACTCTTACCGATGTTTTATAAATTTCTTTGTTCCAAATTAAACACGGCAGTCCAGATGTAAGGAGCTTTCTTCTAATGGACAGGAAGCACCAACTTTCAGATGCCTCTGAGGACGAGGATGATAAAGTAAGCGAAGACTCGTGTGAACAGATGTATGAAATGTTTGCTTCTAAAGCATCCTGGTTTAGCCTGATAGAATCTCAACATGTTTGTTAAAAGTGTGTGGCTTCTCTCGCAACTCTCCTCCTCGGTTAGTTATGTCCTGGTAGTTAATGTAGATAATGTTTGTCTGGTGTTTAACAGAACAGCTCTACCTCCAGAAACATTAACCTGGGACCCTCTGGAAATCCACAGTGAGTGTCCTTCTTTGGGTGATTTTTGTGTCCTCCATGAAGGAGTGACAAACATTAATGTTGTATCTTTGTCTTCCAGGGCAAAGCCTACAGACTTCGACTTTTTAAAAGTTATAGGAAAGGGGAGTTTTGGAAAGGTAGGAGAACCCTGCGTTATTGGGATATATGCAATCCTTTCAAAAGTGTTCATACACTTTAAACTTTTTTACATTTTGTCACATTGAAACCAAAAACTTCAGAGAAACGTATCCTACTATTATATATTGACCCCCCCCCCCTTTAAAATCTAGGAATGTGTATTGCCTGGAAAGTTACCTAATTAGTAAATATTGAATTGTGTGTGTGGCATCTTTTAGTCTGATACCTGTAAGTATAATCCAGTGCTACAAATGCCTCTCATTGTTCAGAATTAGTGAACAGAAGGACCTCTGAAGGCGATGGGCTGAACTGGAGTTTATTTGGAGGTATCAGAGTCAAGGGGGCTGAATGCAAAAGCATGCCACACTTTGTAGATTTGTATTTTATAAGAATATGTCAAAAACCGTTTTCTTTCACTTCACTACTAGACTGTGCTTTGCTTTGGACTACTTTATGATCCCAATAAAATACCCTGAGATGTTAGACAACATGTTGAGTGTCACGTTTTATTGGGGTGGGGGAGTTTAGTACTATTTTGAGGCACCTATGTGTTAAAGTTTATTTAAATGAAAATTGTTTCAGTTTTGTGCTGAGGAACAACTCAGTTTTAGTTCTGCATCTGTTGGCCTTTCCATTCAGGAAGTGAGAATCAGTTCGGGAATTACTATGGTTACCTCTGAGTGCAACATCTAACTTGCTTTGTGTTTCCTTGCGACACAGGTTTTCCTTGCGAAACGGCGACACGATGGAAAATATTATGCAGTCAAAGTTTTACAGAAAAAAGTCATTCTCAATAGGAAAGAGGTAACGTTTCAAATCAGCGACAATCGCATGAGCGCGTTGGTGTTGCTGTGTTGTAACCCTCCCTCTGAATTTATTCTTCCAATCAGCAAAAACACATCATGGCAGAGCGCAACGTCCTGCTGAAGAATGTGAAACACCCCTTTCTGGTTGGGCTTCACTATTCCTTCCAGACCACAGACAAGTTGTACTTCGTCTTGGATTTCGTCAATGGAGGAGAAGTGAGTTGTTTCTGTTTAGGAGGGAATGAGGCGCGTGCACAAGACTGACTCACATGATTCAGCCGTGGAATGAAGTAATACAGGATAGAAGCACTGAGCAGCTTTGATCGGAATAACCTTCGAGCGGTTATATTCTGGTTCAAACATCTGCATGTTTGAAATTCTTCTCGGAAATTACGGCATTACTCAAAAAAATGACTTGTGTGTGACTTCCTCTGGAGATTGATGTCAAGTGTGTTTCGCAGTCTTTTTTTTTTTAAGTAGCGATTTGTGACTGTGAGAATGACTAACGGCAGCCTGTGTCTCTGCATGCACACAACCTTTTCAGATGTTGTGTTAAATCACTGCATTTTCAATCTGAATTTAAATTAAAAAAAAAAAAAACAACAAACCTGTATGTTGCTGTGTTCCCAGGAAAATTCACTGGAACGTTCTCGTTTCAGCTTTTCTTTCATCTTCAAAGAGAACGGACATTTCCAGAGTCGAGAGCAAAGTTCTACATTGCCGAAATGGCAAGTGCGCTCGGATATCTGCATTCTCTCTACATTGTTTACAGGTATGCCGAACCAGGCTTTGCCGAAGGTTAGGGGTTTTGTGACATATTTTGTAAATGTACTAAAAGAATATTATCAGTTTGTTGTGAGTTTATGTGACAGACCAACACAGAGCAGAAGACATGAAATGGGATTTCCTAATGAAAATATGAAAGGTCTAGCATGCAATGGCATTTAGTCCCCATTACTTATAAGCTTCTAAATAAAATCTAGACAACCAGTTGACTGTCAGTGTAAATACAGCTGTTCTATGACGCTTTAGAGCTTTTTTTAGAGAACAAACAGCATCTTAAAGACCAAGAAGGACAGCCGACATGTCAAAGATAAAGTCCTGGCTAATCCGAAATGCAAAGATGTTGACAAACCTGCCAAGAGCTTGTTGTCGATCTAAACAGTCAGGCTAGGAAAGGAAAGATTTACTCTGAGAAGCAACCAAGGAGCTCCACTTCCAAAGGAGCTGCAGAGAGCCACGGCTCAGGATGGGCAAATCTGTTTACACCACAACAATTGGTCGTACATTCTTCAAATCTTATCTTTTATGGAAGAGTAGCAAGAATAACTCACTATCCCCCACCTTAAAACAAGGCCTTGGAGGCATCATGCTCTGGGGATGCTATTGTTCAGCAGAAACAAGGGAGCTAATCATGTTTAATTGGAAGACGCATGAAACTAAAGACGAGGCAGTTCTGGCTGAAGACTGGGACAAACGTTTACTTTTCAGCAGGACAACGACCCTAAACATACAGCCAGAATGATTTTATATCAAAATGCATCCATGTCGTTCAGTTTAGACCTAATTTAATTGAGAATTTGCTGCAAGGCTTAAATGTTGATGTGTACCAATGCTCTCCGTTCACCGTAACAGAACTTGAGCTACTTTGAGAAGAACGATTCAGTTTCAGACAAACCCACTTGAGCTGAATTTAAAATAATAAAGAAAAACAACAACTTTGTGTTGGTGCATTGTGCAAAATCCCGGTAAAATGCATTGGAGTTTGTGTTTGTAACTTGACAAAATGTGGAATAGGTCAAGAGGTATGAATACTTTTAGTCTAGTTACGTTGGAAACTAGTTCTGTTGAGTTAAGAGTTAAGAGCTGATTATTTGAATGAACTAAGTCCACTATCCCAATATGGACAGCTATTTAAACAGTTTTAATGTTGACAGGTGACACCATTCATCTATTAGCATATTTTATGCATCGTCATGTTGTATGTGGCACATGAAGTTTATTCTGGCTGGTCTATATCTTCTTATTTCTCTTCTGTTCTCACCACGAAGGCATTTTAATTAAGAAATAACACATGTACTCCCTTTATTATTATCTCAAAAAGATGCAAAATCAGCTCTCAAATATGATAACAGCCTGACCACGTAGTGTATTCCAACTTTAGACCGTGTATAGCAGATCAAGCTTGATCTAAAAAAATTTACATTTCAAGCAGATATTTGATTTCTAATAAGAATTATTTGTTATTATTTTTCCTCCAGAGACTTAAAGCCAGAAAATATCCTGCTTGACCATGAGGTGAGTGTTTATGTTTACATTTTTCATTTATTCCACGCATGTCGTTCTGTTGGACAGTTTTGTTTTGTTTTTTTACATGCTCAGAGTTTGTACCCCAGTTTTCTAGGAATTTGTGCACCATGTCTTGTAATTTCCAGCTGGAGGTGATGCATGTGATTGGATTAGGTCTTACTGTGTCCTGCGAGGACATGGTGAATGGGACTGACGGGGTTACTTTACTGGCAGCATTCCTGGCAACAATGGAGACCTCAGTGTCTGGGGATAATGAGGTGCTTGTTTGGCACGATGTCTAAAAGTGTCCGCGTCTTATCTTTGAAGGGACATATCGTGCTGACTGACTTTGGATTGTGCAAGGAGGGCATTTCCCAGACGGATACCACCTCTACATTTTGTGGAACTCCTGAGGTAGCGTGAATGTTTGCTACATATCCTGCAACCTTTACAGAAGCTTTGAGTTGAACACATAAGAATGATTTGCTTAAGTTGCTTTTTGACAGGGAAAATGGATAGCATCCGCACAAACGTTGTCAACTAAAACAAAATATCAAATTAAATGTCATATTTGTGTTTTTGCTCTTCAGTATTTGGCTCCAGAAGTCCTGAGGAAGCAGCCGTACGATAACACCGTGGACTGGTGGTGTCTGGGATCTGTGCTGTATGAAATGCTCTTTGGTTTAGTGAGTTTCTCTTCAGTTGTTTCGATCATTCAAACGTGAACATTTATATTCACGGTCTTCACAAACTGTTGAATCATCACAATGACTCAGGCATGCTAACGCTGTTCATTTGTTTTTGTTGTTTTTTTTATGCTCTAGCCTCCATTTTACAGCAGGGACACACATGAGATGTATGACAACATTCTCCACAAACCGCTAGCAATGCGCCCTGGAGCTTCCACCACAGCCTGGTCTCTCCTTCAGGGTCTGCTGGAGAAAGATCGCACACACAGACTGGGCTCCAGAGACGACTTTGTGAGTGTTAATTCACATGTTCCTTTTACTTAAACTTTTTCAGATTTTCATCCTACGACCACAAACGTCAAGGTATGATATTGAGTGGTGTATAAATATTTTTAAAAGTTTTGTTTTTCGCAAACAAAAATCTGAAAAGTAGCACATGCTGTTTCATTCGGCTTCCTTAAATCTGATACCCCTAAATAAAATCCAATTGCCTTCAGAAAATGCCTATATAGGAACTACCAAGCAGGTCAGAGCTCAACTTGTGGAGAAGCTAAAGCAGATTTTGTTTACATGACTATCATAAGCTATTAGCACAAGTGTGAACAAGTGTGAACCTACTAACACATGATGACCCCTCACCGTAACTGACAGGCCCAATATAAACTCTGAAGTTTGTTGCTGCAGTGAGACAAAACCTACAAAGCAATTAAAATTAAATTTGTTTTTGTTCTTAGCTCCCTCTGCTGGCTGATCTGGGAACAGAGTTTCTGCACAGTTTGGAAAAGTATAGAATTTGATTAAAGTTATTCCCAGAGAGTATTGGGGGAGGGGGGAAACAGAGTATGGAAATATTTCTATTTCTTTTCCTGTTGTCTAAAAGCTGTCTTTCTATCCATTTTTCAACCATCTATCCAAATGCTTGCCTTCCTTTTTTGTTCCTTTGTTTTCTTTTTTCAGTCCCCCATTCCTTCCTTTGTTCTCATCTTCCTTCTGTCCTTCAGTTCCTTTGTTCCTTCAGTCCTTGCATCCTTCCATCCATCGTCCGTCCCTTATAAGCCTTCCTATTTAGACAAGAAAAAGAGGCAGGTCTGGAAATGTGAGTTTGGAAAAGTATGAAATGTCAACCTCACAAATGTATAGGAACCCTTTGATATGTCTTTTTTTTTTTCAGAATGAGATCAAAACCCACAATTTCTTCTTATCAATAAACTGGAAGGATCTTGAAGAGAAAAAGATCCCACCTCCATTTACACCTAATGTGGTAAATATGTTATTTACATTTGCCTTGACTGTCTTGTCAATTTTATGCAACTTTGGCATAAAATTGGATTACATGTTTAGAACAATATGTTTTCAGTATAGAAGTAATCAATATCATATGCCTACTTAAAATCAGTTGAGCAAAAAAAAAAAAAAAAAACAGTTCCTATGCTCATGCAGTGTTGTGCATTTCATAATGCAATGTATCTTGCAGGACCAATTTTCCGTCATTGCATTTACAACCCCTGGCAAAAAGTATGGAATCACCAGTCTTGGATGAGCACTCATTCAGACATTTCATGCTGTAAAACAAACTCAGATCAAAAACATGATACAATATTAAGGTCGTTCCAAAGTGCAACTTGTTGGCTTTCAGGAACACTCAAAGAAATGAAGAGAAAATATTGTGGAAGTCAGTGAATGATACTTTTATTGACCAAACACAGGGAAATAAATATGGAATCACTCAATTCTGAGGAAAAAAGTGTGGAATCACTCAAATTGGAGGTAGAAAAAAAAGGACACACCCAGTCTATTTCCTTTCCCTAAATGGACACCTGCCCCAGATTAGATGTGCCCGTTAGTGTGCAGTTCAAAACACCTGCAGTCATGACACCTTGGAGGGCTGCTGGACGAAGTGGAGTGGTGAGAACCATGGCTCCAACAAGAGAAATGTCCCTTGAAACAAAAGAGAGGATTGTGAAACTTCTTGAAGAAGGTAACCCGTCACGCATGGTTGCTAAAGATGTGGGCTGTTCACAGTCAGCTGTATCCAAGATATGGACCAAATACAAACAGCATGGAATGGTTGTTAAAGCCAAGCGTACTGGTAGACCAAGAAAGACATCAAAGCGTCAAGACAAACAACTTAAGGCCATTTGTCTTGAAAACCGAAAAAGTACAACTAAACAGATGAAGCATAAATGGGAGGAAGTTGGAGTCAATGTATGTGACCGAACCGTAAGAAATCGCCTAAAGGAGATGGGATTTCAATACAGGAAAGCTAAACGAAAACCAGCATTGACACCTAAACATAAAAGAACGAGACTCCAATGGGCTAAGGAGAGGCAATCATGGACTGTGGATGACTGGATGAAAGTTGTCTTCAGTGATGAGTCAAGAATCTGCATTGGACAAGGTGATGATGCTGGAACTTTTGTTTGGTGCCGTTCCAGTGAGATTTATGAAGAGGCCTGCCTGAAGAAAACAACCAAATTTCCACAGTCCTTGATGATATGGGGCTGCATGTCAGGCAAAGGCACTGGGGAGATGACTGTGGTTAATTCTTCTATCAATGCACAAGTTTACATTGACATTTTGGACAGTTTTCTCATCCCTTCAATTGAACAGATGTTTGGTGATGATGAAATAATTTTCCAAGATGACAATGCATCGTGCCATCGGGCAAAAACAGTGAAGGCATTCCTTGAAGAAAGACACATTCAGTCGATGTCATGGCCTGCAAATAGTCCAGATCTCAACCCAATTGAAAACCTGTGGTGGAGATTGAAAAAAATGGTCCACAAGAAGGGTCCAACCAGCAAAGCTGATCTGGCAACTGCTATCAAAGAGAGTTGGCACCAAATTGATGCAGAATACTGTTTGTCACTCATCAAGTCCATGCCTCAAAGACTGAAAGCTGTTATAAAAGCCAAAGGTGGTGCAACTAAATACTAGTGATGTATTTTGAATGGTCTTTTGTTTATGCGTTTTTCATGATTCCATACTTTTTTCCTCAGAATTGAGTGATTCCATATTTATTTCCCTGTGTTTGGTCAATAAAAGTATCATTCACTGACTTCCACAATATTTTCTCTTCATTTCTTTGAGTGTTCCTGAAAGCCAACAAGTTGCACTTTGGAACGACCTTAATATTGTATCATGTTTTTGATCTGAGTTTGTTTTACAGCATGAAATGTCTGAATGAGTGCTCATCCAAGACTGGTGATTCCATACTTTTTGCCAGTGGTTGTAAAATGTAACTTAACATTTCTGAGACACTTTTTCCTACTGTCTGTCATTATACAGACATGTATTTTGTTGTTTTGAGCCATGCAATTTCTGAATGTTTTGACAGAGCTGTTCCAGCGATATCGCAAACTTTGATCCCGAGTTCACAGAGGAGATGGTTCCCAACTCCATCTGCTGGACTAAAGAACACTCCATTGTCAACGCCAGCGTTATGGAGGCTGACGATGCCTTTTTGGGATTTTCTTACGCCCCGCCTTCTGATGATTCATTCCAATGAAACCTCCCCAGTGGGGTTCCTCATTTGCCTTAACAATTGTAACGTTGTTTTTTTTGTTTTTGACTAAAGGGAAAAAAGTTAGAACAAAGAGGTTTATTTGTCCTGAGAAGCCAAAGCAACCAACAGAGAATAACATGCATTTAAAACATATATTGATTGGAAGAAAGTCTTTATATTTTACCTGTTTTGTATTTATATGAATATATATATAACAGATGCTATATTTTAGAATTCAGCTAATGTCCTCACTTGGTAATGTTATTTCAGGTCTTTACAAAAAATGAGCCTTAAAATTATCCCTGAAATAAAATCAATAAGCAGGCGTTTGAAAACTTGAACAGTTCACTGTACTTACAAAGAAAGATCCTATCGAGTTAGTCCATATTCTTATAAAATAATAAACAAATGCTTGTTGTATGGAGGTTCTACTTGGGGAACAAGTGGATTATAAGCATTTTTGGTTTATTTGTCATGCTAGTTCAGTTGCCTAACAATTTCCTTTTTTTTTCCTTTTATACTGGAATGTTTGTTTTTGATTTTATCTCCTTCAACACATCTGTTCATATAATTAGAAATTCACAATACTTGTCTTCACCTGACCTGTACTTCTGCAGTAATGATTAAAAAAACCAAAGCAAAAGTTTATATTGTGTGTTTATTAGTATTTTTAGCTGCTGATGTAATATTTTTTAGTTTATATATTCATATGCAGATGTGACTGAAAATGAGACACGGTCGGTTAAAAAGGGGATCCTGAAAAACATTTTTGAAAAGGAAACAAAAATATTGATACTGAAACACCTTGCAGATTTTAGAAGTTGAGAAAAAGCACATTTGGGATTCCTCAGGGTGCCAACCAGGAGTCCCTTCTATTTAATATCAAAGATAAGTAGCTATGCAAGGGACACACAACTCTACATTAGTGCCACCAAGGGACTATCAACCTATTGAAGCAATGAGTACAGGCATGAGCACAAGCATTTCAAACAAGTCAGTTAAAACTGGTACAAAAACATAATTAACTATCCTGTAGCCTAGTTTGGGCAGTAGGTCAAAATGTTGGTTTTATTTATTTTCCAATCTTTTTTGTTTCTCTTTTTACAACATCACTAAACTCAATATGCTTTCTCATAATTATTACTGATATTAGGTTAATTTCTGAAGAGGCCTTTACGACCCCAAGCGTTCATATTTGTGACCCCCGGTGGGTTCCCGAGCCCAACTTTGGACTCAGTGCAAGCCGCGAATCGGAAGCTAACTTCGTCGTCGTGTTGAACAAAAAATTTTATCTAAATTTTCCTTTTATTATTATTTGAAACAAATGGCTGACATTTTATCATTGAAAGAATCAGTTCTGGTTTATTTAGACAGAAGTGGTGGTCTTCAGAAACTTGCGGACGACTGCAGACCTCTAAACGGTAATAATTTAGCTGGAGGCTACATGAAGCTATATTTACCGTTGCTAACTAAGTTTTGCTCCTCCTCATCAGACACCCAGCAGACCGAGGCAGTCTACAGGTTCAGGGTTCTTGTAAATCCTTCAGATTTAATAGAAATGGATCCTAGACTAGGGGACTGTGTCCTGCATGATCCCCTCAGAGCGACCGGTCTGTTTCAGTCAGTAAGTGAAAACTTCAAGATGACCTAGCTAAAGTGAGATTAAACCCGTGCAGTAAGGCTAACTTTATGCCTTTATTCCTTCATTCAGGTGTGTTTTTTGGCTATAAAAACACTTTCACTTACTGACAAAATACATACAGCGAGTCAGGTATGAAGACAATGTTCTTATGTCTCATTGATAACCAAATTGTAATCACCACTACAGCTTATTGGACATTTATCATTACTATTTTGACTTGTTTACGTTTTGTCTGATTATAACCACAAATCGTATTGGAATTTATTTTTTCGATAGGCCAAATAAGAGCCTATTTTTATAAATACAAATCTGAAAATAAGACTGGATATTTAGTCACCCTCAGTACTGTAATACCGGTAAATAAAATAAAATAATTCAATTAACCTTAGAAGTACCTGTCTGTATCCAGTTAATTTAATCTCAGTTCCAAGATAAGTTTATTTGAAGGCCTCAGAGGTTTGTTTGAGAGCGTTTGTGAAGAAACAACATAATGAAGCTCAAGGAAACAATATCCTAAATCAGTGTTCTTCGAAGTGAGGGCCCCTGGGGGACCACAACGTGGCCCTAAGGAGGCCTCAGAAAGTTGGAGGGAAGATGAGGAAAACAATGCTAAATAAAAAAAATTTAATACGTTTTTCAATAAGTAAAATTTGTATTTTTTTATACAATGTAATTTGTTTTTCAGTCATTATTATAGAATATAAGTTAAAATAAGTTTTTGAAATTTTATTTGACATGCTTATCTTTCTTATTGGCTGATTGTCAAATTTATCAAGCTACTTTGAACTTCACTTTACGAAATTGACAACTTTCCGTCAAGAAAAAGACAGAAGGATCCAGCATTTAAGCTAAACAATGTAACAATTAATTAAATACACAGAATCTTTAGAATTTAAGATAACTAAATATGTGAATGTCCAAGGGATATAAATATTTTAAAGTGCTGTGAATAAAGTAAAAGTGCTTTAAGTCAGACTTTATTTTTCTTATTTTCATTCGAGGTGAATGTTTCTCTGAATTTTACACATCTTCCTCCATTCCCTGAGTACACGTTGGACCTTAGCGGTTTTCACCAAGTGTACGGTCCCATGAGGCCCGTCTCCATGGAGGGGGCAGTCATTGCCATAACGAGGGTCACGAAATACACCCAGGGGGCAAGATTCCTCTGTACTGATGATGACTGCCCTGGCTCTACAGGTAACCTTCAGAAAGAAATGAACACACGCATCTGTGTATCTTTGTCCTATTTAGTACTTTTAAAAGTTTTAGCCCACTCTTCAGTTTATTCATATGTGTGGATCCAAATTTGCCAGACTTCTTCATCTTTATTTTTATTCAAGTTTCTATCGTGTTATGTTTCCTCTGATATTTTATGGTTTTCTAAGGAGCATAAAAAACACTAAATGCCAGAACTAAACCTATTCTGTGACACTCAAAGAACCAGGAGAAAGTTTTCATCAGTTGGCATCTAATAGAGTTCAGGATGTGTGAAAGAAATAATGTGATCGTAGCAACTACCGACTCTCAAGCTTCTCTGAGCTGTGCAAACTCGCCATAGATTTTGTGTTTTATGGCAAAGCTCTCCTCTGACGAGGGGTGTTGATATACCTTTAGTTTGGATTCGTTGTCTGTGTTCTTTCTTTTAAAGGGTTCCACCACATCCGGGTCCATGCACCTGGAGCCACCGAGTCAGCCACGGTGAGAAATGACTTCAGCTGCATGATCTGCAGCTCCCAGCTGAAGGAGGATGTGAAGTTTAGAGTGTTAGGAGGTGAGACGCTTTCTTACCAGTGTCAGGCGACTTATGGAATGCGTCGTCATGCGTACGTGTTTAATCTAATCAGTTTTCTGGAAACAGACAAACAGCTGGTGGAGCTGATCCATGTCGAAGCATTGGATGTCCTGAGAGGCCGACGGCAGAGCTCTTTCAGATACCAATCTGTCACTCTGTTTCTCAGAGGCAAGTCTTTAGCGACCTTGCTGTTTTCCGAACGATGCACACGTGTCTTTATAGAAGTACTCACACCGCTAAATCTGTCCACATTTAATAGTGTTGTTGCCACAGAATGAAAGCAATCAGCGTTACATCAAGTCAAGCAGATTTTAGCCAATCAAATTATGTTTCTTTGATCGCCTGTCGAAGAGTTTGCTGGTTAGCTCAGCTAGCTGTTAAGAGATACAGCTCTGACCCACCCCATTGGACTAGTGACATATAATCAAGGGACCATAATTTCAATGCCAAAAAGCTGCTCAGCTCCATCTCCATGTAAAGATATTAGCTAAAAAAAAAAAACACTAGATGAAATCATTCTGCAGCACAACAGTAGAAATAGTGAGTTCATGGAAATACGTTTTTGTGCCGCCGACCGTCCCACGCTGTGATATTAAGTGTTTCTGCCCCTTCTAATAACGTCGTCCTGCCAGAACCCATGAGAGCTCAGCAGATCTCAGCAGCAACTGGATTAACATATTCTGTTGACCCAGTCATGTGGAGGAACCCAATACAGGCGGTTCCTGTTACTAAACACATATGTTAATAAGAGCAAGGAACAGTCATTAGCTAGCCGTGCTGGTCGCTCACAGAGACATCTTTGTCCTGAGCGCCTCGCTTTGTTTCTCTTGGCGGGGGTTGTTATTAGTGCGCCATGTCTTTTTAATGGAGACCCCGTAGAGTGTTATTGCTTTGTTTTCCCTCTCCTCATGCAGACGAACTGTGCCACTCGATGACAATCGGTCGACTCTACAGGGTGGTAGGCATCCCTGTGCTTGTGCATCAGTGGCCGAGCATTACCTGGAGCGTGGAGGCAAACAGCGTTCAGCCGTGGGAGCCGCAATGTAAGGCAGAAAGAATCTCAAAATCAACACCAGAGTTAAAGCTCGAAGCTGTAGATTATAGAGACATGATCAGAGGAATCTTCACACACGTCGAGCAGGATTAACATAAATCTGTTTAACTTTTTTTGTCGTGATTCAAATAGAGGTGGGCAGCGACTGTGCTTAACACAAGTTTCTTCTGCCTTATTTTGTGCATAATTTGTTTTATTTTCATTTTTTGGATGGACATTTTTTTACTTATACTTGTGTAAAACTACAGGTATGCTACACTGCACACCTCTGTACAACCCCAACCTTCCACAAAATGTTAAGTTTTTCAAGCTGTTCTTTGTTCCTTACTGTTTGTGTTTGAGACCACTCGTGGTTTTCTTCCTGCTGCTCCTCCATGAAGGCCTAATTGGTGGAGTTGATGTTTATAGTTATTGACTTAACAGATTATCCAACCTCAGCTGCTGACAGGATGTTAAAAAGTTCCACGGGGTCGGCGTATCGCAGTGTTTCTTGTCATGTTTCACAGCTTTGCCTCCAGGCTGCCGTAAAGAGTCCCCCAGATTTCTGGAGCTGTCGGAGCGCGTGGCTCCTTCTCCCTGGAGGTTCCCCGCCATCGTCGCTCACTGCTTTGGGCTGGACCTGACTCCTCCCGGCTTGTACAACACACTTAAACTGTGTCTGCTGCTCAGCTTGGTGCAGACCAGAACCGATGCAGACGATCCCAGTTTGGATCTCCTGGTGGTCACGGCTGACACACTCGTGTTAGACAGGTAAAACAATGTCGGTGAGCGACCGTGATGCCATCAAATGTAAAAAAAGCTTGACTCCGATGATCCTCTCCTCCTTTTCGTGCTAGACTAATGGCGTACAGTTTGAGTCTGGCGTGTCGCGGGGTCAGACATCAGGCCTCCGCTGAGATGTTTGCCTCTCTGTCCCGAGACGAACGGGGAGCAGGAACCGCCAACATCCACGCTGGCTCTGCACTGCTCGCCTCTGGGGGCATTTGCATGCTGGGGGATCTTAGCTTTTACAGAAAGGACAAACTGGACTACATACAGTCAGGTTTGCCCCCTCCTCCTGGTTCGGTAAGAGCAGCATTTTTTGTGACGTAGGTTTAGTAGTGCATGTCTTTATTTTGTCAGTTCTGGAGAGCCGCTCTGTGTCTGTGTTCATCCCTGGGAAGAAGTACGGAGAGGAAGCTGACCAGCAGCTTTCCTTTCCAGTCCAGTGCAACTTCTGGGCTCTCACAGACTCCTCTCAGCGCTCTGGGAGGGCGGACTCAGCTGTACTGGGAACTGCAGTGAGTGCTGTCGCAACATAATGTCACGCAACAAGATGTCTGGACAACATAATTTCTTTGGAGTTTTACTGAATTCAGAGGTTATTTCCATGACGTGATGGCACAAAAGGAAACTTGAGCAGCTTAGTTATCTTAAAAAGTGAAGACTGGATAAATATGGAAACCACATTTATCACTTTCTAGGTCTAAGTATGGAGAATATTTTGAGTTTCAAGGCTTTATTTCTTATTCTATTAAATGAAAGGCAAAACTCAATTTCTAAAAAAAGAATCACTAGATTTTTTTTTTCCACAGGTACTTACTGTGTATTTAAACCAAATATTTTGCCTTTGATTTACCGCCGTGGTTTAACATTTTATTCATTAGCATTTTGCTGTACACTGAATTACTGGGAACTCATAAATAAAAAGGCAATTTCACATCTAAATAAATATGTATTAGAGTTTTAATCCATATCTGTAATTCTTACCTTGGGTTTTGCATAAATTCTCACAAAAAATCTGAAAAAAAGAATTTTTTTTTCTTCTTACAAACAATAAAAATATTATGATCATCAACATGCTTTAGATACCAATTAGTCTATTTTAATTAATAAATCTAAGTGATTAAATATGTAGACTTTTAAATTGAGCTATTCTTATTTGGTACAGATGTACAAAACGTTATAATATCGCTTTTATTAAACTTATATATAAGAAGCTGACTTGTTTCATGATTTGTAGAACATGCAAATAACAGAAAATGACTATTCTAAACTTTTTATTATAATCTTTAAAAAAAATTTGAAAATTTGAGTCAGAGGAAAAGTAATCTTAAAAAGTCAGAAAATGAAGATGTGACGAAATAAACAAAACGTGCAAAATTCAGAGATAGCTTTAAGTTTAAGATATAATTTCTTCGCCTATAGATAAATTGTTGGCGATAATTACGTTTTGACAGCAGCACCGTTGAGATCGGATTCCGTTTTGCTTTTATTGCGAGCAGGAAACGGGTCCTGTGCAGGCCCAGCTAGCGGAAACCTTTGGCCTCGTCGTTCAGTGTGGAGACAGGGTGGGAGAGCGGGGCGCGGTCGCCCAGGCGCCCCACACCCTCCAGCAGGCTGTGCAGCCTGGAAGTCACCCTCGTCCATCCTGCTGGGAGTTTTCCACTGAAGACTACCAGGAGGTTTGCAAACAAGTTCTGTCGCAATGCTCTTTTCATTGATTTATTGTTTATTTTATCTTTATTTTCTAAGTGTTTGGGTTTTTTTTTTTTCAGCTGGTGGCTCGTTCTCGTGGCTTGCAAGTGGAGCTCAGCCCCGAAGCAAAGAAACTGATCCACGGTTACTACATGGCGAGCCGTCGAGCTCGCACTCGGAGTCAGGGAGTCAAGATTTCTTTGGCCTCCATCAAACTGCTGTAAGCACTCTGGCATTGCTTTACTCTTGATGTCACATTCCCCCCAGCCCCCCACCCCCACACACCAAGAAACGATGCTTTCCAGTGTAATTTTGCCACCTTCCACTAGATGGCATCCGAGTTCAAACCTTTGCCCCTCCATTTTTCTCTGGATTATGACAACTGTTTACAAATCTCTTCCACTGTGGTGACACTTTTATGTGGAGCTAAAACTTATGAAAACAAATCTGTTTTCAGTAAGTAGAAGGGAGAAGCAAGCCACACTCTTAATCTGAACATATTTGTTGCTCACGCCCTCTATCAGCTTTGATTCATTCATTTAAATCCTAAACTATACACTTTTTAATTTCAAAACGTCACCCGGCATAAATGTTGTCATGTAGCAGGTCTCGTTCCTCGCTTTTGTTTGGTCACAGGATCTCTTTGGCCGAGGCTCACTGCAAGCTCTGCCTCAGGACTAAAGTGGTGGAGGAAGACGCGGTAATCGCTGTGCTGCTGTGTGAAAACTCTGTCACTCTCAAGCATGGTAGTAGTTTTTTTTAATTTGCAGTTTCATATTTACATCATCATGTAGGAGTGAGTTATACCAGCTGATGGATTAGATTCAATGCATTGAATCTGGTAATTTATTCGATTGTGGCTTACAGCTAAAAATGAATAAATTATGACAAAAATACTGATAAAAGTATTACATGAACAGATATGTTGGGATGCAGTGCAGCATATAGTTGGGGTTGCTTTAATAGCATCCGTCAGATCTTCTACATCTTACTTGCGACTGACAAATTTGATTTACTGTCAGGTTTGGTTTGCTGGCCAATCAAGCTTATTGATATCATTGGTAATTTTAACAATGTTAAAAGCATAACCTGCCCTAAAAAGTGCTCGGCTGCTCTGACATTCAACAACAAATAATCATAGAAACAACAATGAAAACTTCTGACTTGATCTTAAAGAAGATTCTGTGCCTCTCCTCTGTTCCTCCGTAAACTGAAACCTTGATTTTTCATCTGAAAAAAAAAAAAAAAAAAAAGGACGTTTAACCATATGCCACTCCTGGTTCAGGAGTGGCATAAGGGCCTTAAGGCTTCGGTTTTCCCTGTAGCCTGTGCACCTTTTAGCAATAGAGGCAAGCGTTTTTGCAAAAGTAGAACATTCCTAACCAATGACAATCTGCCATGTGGCAAAAAAAAGTCTCCTTTGTGTTTCTGAGAGCTGAGTCAGAGGGCACAGAGACAGGAAGAAATGGCAACACGATGACCTCTGGAACGCTGCACCAATTCCATCATTTCGTTTATTCATTGACATCTTTAATCCTTTAGAAAGACACTTTTTATTTTATTATTATTATTACTTAGAATTTGGTTGTGAAATAAATAATAATTACTGAGCCGAGCTTTGAACACATCCAGAGTCTTCCTGGAGAGACAACCTTGAGGTTGGGTCCAGTAAATGTGCAGAGATTCTCGGTCCAGCGAGCCGAGGACCCGGTCCGATTAACTGAGAGGTGACAGGATATCAGGATATTTTCAGATATCAGAACCTGTTTGGCCTCACTCTGGTGAACTCGTTTTTTTTTAACCATCCTCAAAGTTAGGCCGGGTATTTAGAAATCACCATTATGAACAAAATACATTAATACATTTTCAGAGACCACTAGGTGCCATTAAATCTTTCATTATCTAAATAAAGCCTGTACCTTTATTATTGCCTTTAAATATCATGCACTGTTTATCTTTGCAGTTGATAACGTTTAATTACTAAGTTTATTTTGACTAGATGCAGCTTCACCATTTACACCATTAATATATATCTGCATGTTTACGATAGACTTCCATCCTTTCAATGTAGGCTCTCTGAAAAATAAGCACCCTTCAGATGGATTGTTTTAAAGATTTGAGACAAAACTATTTTGAGACTGATGACTTCTTATTGCACCATGATACATTATTATTGTACACTTAGTCTTTCTCCTGTACTGATGTCTCCTCCAGGGGCCTCTGCCCTCGTTATCCCCCCTGACGCAGTTTTTCCTTGCGACTTGGAAGATGTGGACGGTCTACAAAGGAGAGACGCCGCTCTGGACGAGCTCCACCAGATTATCTTACGCTTTGTCTATACATTTGCGCCAGGAGCCGATGCGTATATTACAGAGGAGTAACATCTCTCAAAATATTCAGTAAGGTAGGAAGGAAAAAGCAACACAATTCACACATTCTGCAGCAATTTAGATTTAGAAAGTTTATTACTTATAAATGTGAGTTAAAAGACAAAAAAAAAAGAAAGCATTTTAGAAATAGAAATGCACTTTATTGCCCTGCAGCAGCAAAGTGAAAAGCAAATAGAAGCATGCATTTTCACACAAACTATAAAATAAGAAATAACAGAAGCCTACAGAATTGTAATACACTATATTGCCAAAACTATTGGCTCACCTGTTTTGACTCACATATGAGTTTAAGTGACATCCCATTCCTAATCCATAGGATTCAATGACGGTCCTCCCTTTGCAGCTAAAACAGCTTCACCTCTTTTGGGAAGGTTCATGAGTGCGTTTATGGGAATTTTTGACCGTTACTCCAGAAGCACATTTGGACGAGAAGGTCTGGCGCTCAGTCTCTGCTCTAATTCATCCCAAAGGTGTTCTATCGGGTTGAGGTCAGGACTCTGTGCAGGCCAGTCAAGCCAACCACTGATGGACTGATGAACAGTCATGGTGGAAGAGGAAGGGGCCAGCTCCAAACTGTTCCCACAAAGTTGGGAGCGTGGAATTGTCCAAAATGTCTTGGTACGCTGAAGCATTCAGAGTTGTCGTCGTTCCCAAACGCCTCCATTTTCTTACAACAAGGCTGGCAGTTGACTGCGTAATATTTAGGAGCGAGGAAATTTCACGATTGGATTTGTTGCACCGGTGGCATCCTATCGCAGTTCCACGCTGGAATTCACTGAGCTCCCGACAGCGACCCACTCTTTCACAAATGTGTACTCACTCAACCGGTTCCAGACACCTGCCAAAAATAATCAGAAAATGAGTTAAAAATGAAAGCAATCATTTCAAGTAGAAGGTAAGAACATCTCTAGTTCAGTTTGTCACATTTTCAGCACTCCGTTTAAGTCTGATGGGTAAACGGCGAAAAGTGGAACTCATCATTACAACTAGAACTGTAAGCCTGCCGGATAAATACAATATTGACTTACCAGCATTTACAAAAAGCTGCAACCAATCACCTGCAAAAATGTAGAGAATATTGGAAAAAGTAAGCAACAAAAATATTTGTCTTTTTCCAAATAAGACACTGAAGGAAGACTGCAGGTGAAACTGAGGCTGGAAATTCAGTCGTCACCATCTCACCACTCTAAAGTCTGATGGGTAAACGGCGAAAAGGTGAATTCATCACTGCTCCAGTTTAGAATTATACTACTTTTTAAACTTTTCCTACTTTACAAAGCAGACCCCAACATTTCTGACCTCACTATAATGCTTTGTAAGTTAGCCTTGGTATATTTAATTAGTACTTGTGTAACTACATAAGATTACTCACCTCAATCTGGAAGCAGATAAACGGCTGCATCTCTGATCACCAACATGACAAATCTAAATTTTTTGGGGGAAATTTAAACAGTAATTATCTTTCTTTATTGATGAAAATGCATGCTCACCAGAAATGGCTTATTATGCTGGCATTTCAGTTTGTCACATTATCACCATTTTATTGTCTGATGGGTAAACGGCGAAAAGGTGGAACTCATCATTACAACTTGAAATATAAGCAAGCCGAATAAATACAATGTTGACTTACCAGCATTTAGGGATGTTCTTTAAAAATAAAAAAGCTGCAATCCATCACCTGCAGAATTTAGAGAATATTGGAAAAATTTATTAAAACAAAATCATTTGTCTTTTTCCAAATAAGACACTGAAGGAAGACTGCAGGTGAAACTGAGGCTGGAAATTCAGTCGTCACCATCTCACCACTCTAAAGTCTGATGGGTAAACGGCGAAAAGGTGAACTCATCACTGTTCCAGTTGTGAATTATACTACTTTTTAAACTTTTCCTTCTTTACAAAGCAAACCTCAACATTTCTGACCTCATTACGATGCTTTAAAAGTTAGCTTGTCATATTTAATTAATATTTGTGTGATTATCAAAGGAAATCACATAAGATTACTCACCTCAATCTGGAAGCAGGTAAATGGTTGCATCTCTGATCATCAACATGACAAATCTGAATTATTGGGGGAAAATTAAACAGTAATTATCTTTCTTTATAAACGAAAATGCACCCTCATCAGAAATGGCTTTTTATTACGCTGGCGTTTCAGTTCGTCACATTATCACCATTTTATTGTCTGATGGGTAAACGGCAAAAGGTGAACTCATCACTACAGCAACAGTAGTCAGGACAACAACAGGGAGCTGTTATAAACTCACCTTATGGCCACATGGTGAAGACTGGTGGGATCTGAAATAACACCAGAATAGAGAAGGTTGGTGCACAAAGTTTTCCATTTTGCAAGAGTTATCCTTGTCAGGCGCATCATGTGCTTGGATGAATGAAATCTACTGAATGAGGAGGCACTAGAGTGAGGATAGATGACTGATCACCTGAAGGTCAGAGGGTACAGCCGGCCACAGCTTGGGAGCACAGCTAACACGGCTAATCTGAGGACAGGTTCAACAGCAGGTCATAACCTTTAAAATGACCTTACCTCCTCTGTTATGACTTTCTGACCAGTGGATCTCTGCTCTAATTAAGATATGGACAACAGGGGACATGTTTCCTCCTTTCAGGTGTCGAAAAGGATGATTTATTGTTGTCCTTCAGGGAAAGCCCTAGTTCTCTTATCAGGGCGCATGGACACGCTGGGAGGGAGTGGTGGTTCACCTCTTACTGCCACAGGCGTAGTTTTCAACAAAAATATTCACCCTTGACTTGATTTTAATGTGCAGGATTATCTGATCCAAAATAGCATTTTTGTTTAAGTCTACATTCACGTCTTACACAAACCGCATGGACTTTGCAATCCAGACTTCTTTAAAAAAAAAAAAAAAGTGTAAATCGTACCGGATTGCTGAAATAATCCAAGTTATCACATTTTTGTTTTAGATGGAAACAAGAACATCGACTTTTTACGAGTATATGTGCAAGCAAAGAGGAAAAACGACCCTTGACCACGTGGATGACGTGCTATCTATGCTAACTACACATTCAGGGGCTAACAGCCACATAATAAACGACACCACTTACTACATTTGGAACAAATAAAGACAGGCAAACACATAAACTCACTTCTGCTTACCTAAACGGATCAGTATTAGTACAAATAAACGGCGGTCTGCTGGTAGGAATGCTTTGGTGAAATTCTCGGCGCTGAGTGGGACTTCTTCCGCTCTGTCTGTTCCTTCCTGCGCGTCAGAGCTGCGCACTGCATCGAGACGCGCAGCAGAAGGGACCGCCGCGGACTGTAAACGCTGAACATTTAAATCACTATAATAATACATAAAATACAGCTGCAGTTCATATCTGGTACGAATGAATTGTCAAGCAAGTAAACCCAAGTTGTGTATTTAAGCGGTAAAACATGTGTTTCTGTCATTATACCTTAACTTTATACACATCTGAAAACATCATTGTGCAAAACAATTAAACAATGGATCATGCATGTTTAAAAAAAAAAAAGACATTGGCATCATCTTAGTCAATTCTTGCATCTAAAAGTGGGGTAAGATTATTATTATTTTTATTATTATTATTAAAAATAATAATAATAATTGTAAAAAAATTCAGACATTTGTTGCAATTATCTCCAAAATTGTGGTTTTGCAAAGTTTTTAAATTGCGACTTCAGAACAAATATACTAGACAGCTTATTCTGTTTGTTAATGTTTTAAACTCCAGCATAATTATTTATGCTCAATATCACGTGATTATTTTATTAGCGGTTTTTCTTTTCATACCCTAGGTGTTTAAAGCGATTCAGATATAGATGTTCGGGATAAAATGGGTTTTATTTTACATTTTCCTTTAATCTATTTCTGTTATTAATTACTGACGCTACTCAAAACATTTTTATACTTACCTAATGGCAGGATATATTTTCTGACATATCACCAAAGCTGTTTTAGACTATTAAATAATGTAATTACCTATATCCTGTAAAAAGAGCATTTGTAAAAAAAAAAAAAAAAAAAGATTAATGTACAAGTTAACATAATAAATTATGGATCAAATTAGTCAACTGTGCTTTTCTTCTTAAATTCTTCGACGTCTTGTCTTCTTGCATTCTTTTGTAATTTATTCACAAAAACACACATTTACAGCCATGCATGTAAAAAGAAGAAACATGAGATAAAGAGCCTCCATTGTTGGCCCTCTGACAGACCACTTCACATGACAGATGCTAAGTTATTCACACATGCATTTAGTGCAAATGTCTCAAGTCAAAGTGCACGCTCAAGCATGACGGCTCCACGGAATTTCTGCAGAGATCAAGACACGGGACATGCGTGGAGCTGCATGGTGCACACATAAACTAACAACAAGAAAATACATGCTTATTTTGTTCGACAGTTATATACAGTAAAATTCACGCAATATATTAATTTACATCGTCTTCGAGCTGCAGTGGAAGGACAGTTTTTTTTTTGTTTTTTTTCGTTTGTTTACTTTTTTGGAGCTCATGCAAATTTCATGTCGCTTTCATGGCTACAACTCATGTAGGCCTATTGAGAGGAGGAGGACGACGGGCCTTGATTCTCTGAGTCGGAAGGATTGTTCAGGAACTGTCCAGATGCTCCGACGTACAATCTGGATCGCATTGGCCATTTCTGTAAAAGCAATTTTAATCTAATATAAGTTTACGTTTTAACAAAAAATAAATAAATAAATAATAATAAAAATAATAACTGATATACTACTGTTCATCAATTTTGACAAAAACATCAGAGTTATGTTCCAGCTTTATGATGATGATGATGATAATGATTAATAACACTGACCTTTACAGGGTGCAGGTATCCTTCACCTTTCAGCGAGTGTAACGCTTCTGTTTGTTTTGTGCTCTCCCCTTCATCTGCGCCTTCCTCCTGCAGTGTTCGAGTCAAATGGGCAATATAGGTGGTGGCTAGTATCAACACGTCGAGTTTGGACAGCTTGGTATCCGGCGGCACCGACGGTAAAGTCCTCTGGAGCTCCAAGAACGCGTTCCTCAGCGTCTGCACCCGGCTCCTCTCCCGCGCCGCGTTGGCCGCCGCCGGGCGTCCTCTGCCGCCGAGCGCGCCGGTCTGCAGCGCCCTGGGCCGGTGCAGCTCACCGCGACGGCGGCCGTCCGGACTGGGGCTGGAGCTGGGACTGGAAACCGGGCTGTCATCCACATCCACCACCGAGCTGGAGCAATTACCACCGTCCATTTGAAGCGCCCCACTTCCAACCATATGGGTATTACAAATCTGTAGATTTAATAGTAGACAAATAATAGTATTTATTGATGCAAGACACAACTTGGCTTATTTATTCGAACTATTTATTATTTCTCGCGACTGTTAAAGTTTAGATTCTGCAATAAACTAACTTAAAATGGTGTTTACATGTTTCTCCGATTTTGTTTGTGCAAATACTAAAGCAAATTAAATGGACAAACCTGACAAATGAAATAGACAGACATTTTTTACAGACATCCAAATATTCTCCGATTACTTTTTGATCCCCTTTTTCAGCATGATTTTTGACCACATAACTGTATGTCTGTAGGTGGAGTTTTACCTCTGGTATTTATCCAAAGCGCTGTTTTGATAAACGTCATGAATACAGTCCGAAATGGCCTTCTGATTGCGCAGTCCTTCCTCGAGCTGTATCCTCAAAATGCGCGCATCCAACTCCTCACCTGTGTGCGTAAAAGTCTCCGGCGCTCCTAATTTATTGGAAACACGCGGCACAATTTCTCTCTCCGGCGTAATTAATCACTCTGCCCATAGCCTATAGCTCCCCCTCACAGCGGAGAAGCCCTGCTCGTCGCCGAACTTTTTTCTGTCTGGGGGTCTTGTTTTCACCGCCAGAGGCAGGGTTCTCCTTTGCTTTTAACTCGGACGGCCGTAACCCTCTGTAATTGGCTGCGAACTTGACGCTGTGGTTTACTTTCTGCTGGGGGGAGCCTATCAAAAAGTTACATCGGGAAGAAATTTAGACCGTCATTCCAACGACAAATAAAACAACAAAAAAAAAAAAAAAAAGGAAGAAGCTCCTCTTAGTCAGATTTAAATGCAAGTAAATTGCTGTGTGCAACTGTTCAGGAAAACAAACAGACAAGTGTAAGATGATATAAAATAAAGCTGCTTTTTTGACGAATTGCCAGGCTGTCTTGAGTTGCAAGCTCATTGGAACGACTAATAAATAAAGTCCGGCGCTGCAATCAACAGGCGGGCCTTTAGGAAATTCTTGCAAGACTCATAAATTAATCACTCTGATTTCCCGGGCTCCAAACGGAGATGTCGGCGAATTAATGAAAGGAATTATTCATATTATGTATATTCTCAGACTGGCCTCAATAAACGTTGTTTTTATAAGGATGGGGTAACAGCGGTGCTCCGGGCCACTAATTATGAGTTGGACTTTTAAAAGGTTAAGTAAGCTTGTTCCCCTAATTACCCCGCATCTTACAGAGGTTACCCGGCCACGTGGCTCCTAAAACGCCGTTCAGATGACAATAAATACATCCTCATTGTTTCAGATCATTCATCAGACTTGTTTGAATAGAAGCATGTGTTGTTAGCTTAGGACTTGTAATAATAGGGCAGGCGGATCATTTAGATTGTGCCACATTTCATCCAATGGCTCACTCATTTAACTAAAAAGCATTTTGAAGAGAGAGAGAGAGAGAGAGAGAGAGAAAATACACCAGCAAGGAACAGCATGAGTTGCAAATGATTTATTTGTACATTAACTAAAAATCTAGAAGAAGAAGAACTGCTGTTTTACTCATTACTCTTTCCCAGGTCGTTAATCCAGTCAGCTGGGAAAATCAAATCATTAGAGGATATGCCATGAATTTCATCCACTGCAGCTACAGAACATCTGGCTTAAAGATGAAAGGTGTTTAGACAAAACAGGGCCGCGCCGTGTTGGAATCTGAAGATAGCAGGGATTCTCAGGACTTCAGACTCAAGACCTCAGAAAATGGACTTATACGCTGGCTTTCAACCGGCATAAAGGACTGAAGAGGCTCCTGTGGCTCCCCGCTATGCGTGTCGCCGGGCTGGTAGATCCGAAGAGGATGTGAACTCTGACTTGACTCTGAATCTCCGAACCCAAAGTTGTCTGCAACACAAACAAGCTCACATGCACTGGAGAAATTCTGACGTGTCCGAACACATGCAGAATAAAGAAAGCAATGATGACCCAGAGGGCCTAACATGCAACTTTCATTTGGGTTTCTCTGTTTTCTGAATCGTAAAGAACGTGAACAGTGTGGATTAGGAAGATTGTTTTGGATTGCAGCCACAAAAGAAAAAAAAAAAGACATCAAAAACTGACAAAAAAAAAAAAAATCAGACTGATTAAACCCCTACCCTCCGGAAATCCAATGATAAGTAAACAATAGTAATTGATTCAATAGGATAAGGCGGGACTTACTTGTGGGAGGATGAACATCTACGGGCCAAGTCAACATTTCATTCTTGTTTTTTCTCTTTTTGCTTTCCTTTGCCGCTTTCCAGTTAACAAGGAATTGCCTGGTTATCTCGTTAATGTCTTTACCATCAAGAGTGCCTGTGTAAACAAACGTATAATTGAAAGAGAAAGCATTTACCGTTTTTGTACGTGTGATTTAAAAAAAACAAAATTAAAACAGCTGGAGTAAAGCACTTAAGTGTATTTCTGTTGCTCAAGAGGACAATTAATAACACTTACCAAGTTTTTGGCACGCAACTATAAGGCGATCTCTGTACTTTCGTTGTTTACACACAGGATTTCCACTCAAATCCAATATGAGCAGCTTAGACCAGAGCTCGAACACGTCCTCCAGCTCCTTCAAAACAAAAAATATCAAATTAAGGTGCTGTGTTTTAATCACTCCTGATTCAAATGGGAGTATCAGCGTCTTTACTGTGACGCCTGGAAACTAAAGAGGAAATCGTTTCGACTTTACTTTGAACAAATTAACGCTTGTCTGCAGTGGGATGGCAAATCAGAGACAAACGCATGATTAAGCGCCAAAGAAGTGGTAAAAGTGAAGGTTAGTGTGAGGTACAAGGGCCAATAGAAAAAGGCATAAACAACACATCAGTCTGTTTTAATAAACAGTGTCGCCGGTGTCATGTAACTCTTGAGTTTCCTCCTGGGGGCGATGCGAGGCTGGCTCCTCCAGCGACTTGCCTGCAGTTGTATGTTTATCTAAAGGCACATTAATCCAAGCCTGGAAATATGAATACTCTCTGGACACGCTCTGATTGTTCATTGCCTTCCTGTCTTGGCCAAAGCGCTTCCACTTTTCCAGCCCGAGCTGCAATCAGTTCAGAGGGGACCCCTTGAGCACCGTGCGCTCCCAGGTTTTGATAAATGATCGTGTCAGGGCCGTCACTCAGAAGGTCCTCGCTGAAGAGGAGCCCAGCGCCAAATTGCCCCCCAGCGCGGGGGGGCGTGTGGAGCAACACAGGCTGGAGACTCGCTACGCCTGATGGGCCCAGTTATGAACCCACGTTTGACCAGCGCTTCGATTCCTCTGTCCTCTCTGCCCCGTGCGCGGCTAACAGCCTCCGAAGAGGCTCCCCATTTGTCACCCCGGCTGACTGGCTGTCATAATCTATTTTTAAAAAATCCATAATGTTTCCTCGGGATTTTCACCAAATGTTGCAGAAAAAGAAATTGATCCTTTAGAGAGCTGTCTTTGCAGGATCAATAGAGGGTAGACGGGCTGCATAAATTATAGGAAATATCTGCTGGGAGTGACATGTACACTAGAATTACCTGGGTCGATGGTCAAAAACAGGAACTTATTTGCATTAAAGAAGGATAAGTCGGTTATAAAATGCTTGCAACGTGCTGTCAGAATTGTGGAGTCTTTAAATCGGCCTCTTTGGTTTGCAAATCAATTCTGGGTTTCACCGTATTAGACAAATCTTCATTAAGTGATACTCTCTGAGTTCAGGATATCAAACACTGGATCCTCGCGGTTGGGAAGAAAAAAATAAAAACCCCAGCCTTTCAAGGAGAGAGAGAAACTTGTGCTTGTTAAAAGCTGTCAGTGAGAAGAGTCTCCGGGGAGCAGCTTGCTGATTTGCTGCATAATTTTGATCCTTTGCGCGTCGGGCAGACTGGGAACCTCTGGTAGGGTTTTTGCAGGATTTGGTTCCCTACATCCCTCCTCTCCATATCATTTCACACACCGCTGCAGAAAGCTGCCGAGCAATAACAGAGTCAACTTCGTCAGCTAATGAATGTGATTTTAATACACGTCGCCTGCATAGTTTCCTATCATGTCATGCAAAGGATTTTACACCCCAACGTGCTACGGAGATTTTATGTGACAGGCGGTGACGGTCCCTTATATAAAATTCAGAGCAAGCATTTGCATTCAAAATAAAAAAAAAAAACAAAAAAAAAAACAGAATCTCCTTGTGATTAAGATAGTATGAATCCAGCTGCTTTGTGAGTACTTGAAGGTTTGAAGCCATTTTTGCAAGAAAGTCATAAGTAGTTGTGTTGAAAGTTTGCCAAATGCTATGTAGAGGATATAATCTTAAACACACAATTCCCAGAGTGAAACACGGTGTGGGCAGCATCATGGTATGGGGATGTTTTTCTCTAGAAGGAGCAAGGAATCTGGTCAGAGGTTATCTGAAGATGCGAGGAAAAACGAAACGAGGAGGCAACTCGACCATTTGAATCAGATGTGTTGGCAGAGACATTAAAATTAGGATTAGTTTGGGACATTCCTGCGTTATGAGTGGATACAGGATGTTCGCTTGTTGGAATGACCTAGTCAAATCCAATTTCTAATCTGTGAGTCTGTGTTCTCCATTCAGTTTGGTTTATCTGGAGGTATTTTTTTTTAAAGAAGATTGAGCAAAAATGTCTCCACAAAGATGTAAAAATATAAAATAATAAATCATGAATTTTTCTTACACTTCACATTCACGCCTCTCTCGGTTTTGGTCTACCACATAATCTCCCAACGGTCGAGGTGACAGAATGAACAATCGAAGACTTACGTCGATATGAAGCAGCTTGTTCTTAGCGGCAGAAAAATGCTCGAGTTCCTTCAGCACTGACAGGTCTTTGATGTCCTCGATGTTATTGTTATTAATATTCAGCACACAAAGAGATTCCTGTGCAAAGAAATCATGTCAGTGGGGAGAGAGGAGTTCATATTACTGATGCATTAAAACACGTTCGAAGTCAAATCATCCTGCACTTATATATAAGACAGAAAGATTGAAAGTGACATGCAATTAAAGCTTTTCTTAAAAGAAACACATTGGAGGGTTACTGTATGTGTTGGAAAATCACATAGATTTGTGACAGTAAGTTTTCTGAAGCATCTAGATTTGTTGCCATTTATATGTCGGAACCACTGCTGGCGCTAAATAGGCTAATACAGAAATAGCTAATTTCTGTATTAGCTTCCAGAGTTTGCAGAGACTCACAGTTAAGCCTCTTTAGTATCCATGTAAAAAAAAAAAAGGCACTCATTAAAAAAGGAGCAAACTTTGTGGCTATTTCTGCACCGCGTGATGTGAAATGCAGGTCATACAGCAAGAGCGAGGATGCTCATAGGGTCAAAGAGCAACTGGTCCCCTGGCTCCAGCTGCTGATTCTCCAAATGAAGCTCTTTGAGTCCGCTGAGCTCCTCCAAACCCTCCACCACTGAAATTCTGTTCCTACTCAGATACCTGGAAAAATAATGTGAGCATGAAAATCACCCACATTTCCTTCAAGCTCAAACTGAGAACACGACACAGAATGTAAATCCATTTAAAAGCGTCTGCGCTCACAGTTTGGAGAGTTTCTTCAGGTTGGAGAGATTATCCATGTGAGTGATGTTGTTGTTCTGCAGGTACAGATGGGTGAGGTTGGAGGCAAAGTCCAGGCTGCAAATCTTTGTTAGGCGATTCTCAAACAGGTAAAGCACTGTGAGGTTCCTGCACATGGACAGATCTCCCTAAAACAAAAATCAAAAGTAACTTAAAACGAATAGCTGGGGAGACAAACGGAAGCGGAGGATAAGTGATGGTGTCGCCTGCACTCACAATCTCCTCAATGTTCCTGTTGGAAAAGTGGAGATGGGTGAGGGTCTTCAGGTATTGCAGAAGAGAGATGCCTCTTCTCTTTTTGAAGTGTTTTCCAGATTTCGCAATGAGATCTACGGTCAGACATGCCATGTTGTCTTGGCTTCAGAACGGGTGCTTCTTCAGCCAGTCGCAGAGCCCACAGCACTGACCTGAGCTGTTTGTAAGAAAAACACAGATTAGCTGAAATAACAAATTCCTCGTAACAAATTCCTTAATGAATTCCTTAGTTATAAATAGCTTCAGTATTTACATTTTAAAAAAACCCAGATATCTAAATCTCTATTTTCACTGCAAATTTATAATTAAAAGTAACTTGTGAAAAAACAACAACAACACAAAAAAATAACACCATACTCAAAGAGTACGTTTTCTAAGAGGGCAAATGCTTTGGTGACCCCTCAGTTTGTGTTGTAACCGTAGTGACCCCCCTCTATGTGCAGTCTGAACTGCTTCCTCTGCTTCCTTGTGTTCGGATCCCAAGGGACTTTTTATGAGCTTGACCTTACACAGAGGTATTAAATTTTGCACTTTGATTTTACATTGCTTGTAGAATAGGTTTTACTATATACCACCTCTCCACCTGCTAAATAAACAGCTGTCAGCATGTGTGGCTACTGACAGATTGCTACACTGGCCTTTAGGCACACGCCCGAGGGCCCAAAAAGTGCAGGGAGGTCCTGGTGATATCAGAGACATATGATATACTCTAGAATTGGGCTAAAAATCAAATAATTGTAAACAAATATAATTTGATTTAAAAAAGGATGTGAAATAGATTAAATTTTAAAAAAGATCTTAAGATATAAGGAGAATTTGCACATAACCCACTATAAGATAACAGACAAATTAACAACTGAAAGCATAATTGACAATATTAAGAACGTTAACCCAACACAAAATGCATTCTACGGTAACAAATAAGGGACAAAATGAAACCAAATAACATTAAATTCTTGAAAATATCAAGAATTTAACCCATTTCATCTCAAAAGTCCATGGAATAAGTTTTGGAAATATAAATGTTTTTCTGTATACTTTCTCTTTTCGTTCTTATCCAATCCCGGACCAATCCTTAAATCAATAATATATAACAGCCAGCTAGCCAAGTCCCCGAATCGAAAAAAAACACAGCGAGAGCTTTTATTTCTCGCTTTTCTCATAAATGACGTGCAAAACTCATAGCTTACCTTTAAATAAGGTAAGGTGAAAGGAAATTTTTATTTAAAGCTGCATTAAAAGCGCACCACGACACATTATGGATTGAATTGAATAACAAAAACATTTAACGCAATGCCTCCTCACAAAAAGGAACAAAAAACTAACAAATTTCTCCAGCAAATACCTTGAAATTTATGGAAATGAAGCAGCTTCGGAGAAGTTAGAAAGTCCGTCACAAACAAAGTTTGTTTGATACAAGCACGTGGTTGCTATGGAAACAACGCAACAGTAGCAACCAGAATTTACAAAATACGGCGGAAATGGTTGCTTTTTTTTGTTTTTTTTGTAATTTTAACTCTTTAACTAGAAATAAGCCCTTAAACTATTAAATACAGAGCCACATAATTTATACATTTTACATTTTGTTACGATAATTTTTATTATTAAGATCAAAAGGCATTTTAGATAAAAAGCTGAAAAAGTGGCGTGCAATTCACCTCCTTGTACTTTGCTACATAGCTTCAAGTCTATTAGGCATCCTATCCGAATAGACATCTAAACACTTGTTTTTACTCATTCTTCTCTGCAATAAAAGCTTAGACAGATTGATTGGAGTGTCTGTGAATAGCAACTTCTAAGTTATTGATTGCCAATTGGAAGCAGGTTTGGACTTTACCTGAGCTATTGATTTCAAATTCTAACAGTATATCTCGGGTCCTACCGGAAACTCCACTCCAGTCTGAAGTGATCTTTGCGTCCTCTTACAGGTTTTCTTCCAATGAAAGTTCAATACTTGGCTCCATCTATCATCCTACCAAATCTGACCATCTTCCCTGAGCCTGCTGTAGAAAAGCCCTCCCACAGCATGACAGCCACATGATGTGGCACATATAATAGAGGCTGAGTTCACCATCATATTTAGATTTTTGCATTGCATTTTGGCTTTATCTGGTAGTTGTCCTATCAGCAGACTCTCCTACCTGAGCTGTTGATCTCCATAGTTAATAAGGGCCTCTCAGATGCCTCACTCCTATTAATGCTCTTTGACCAATTGTATATTGTTTTATGAACTAAAACTGCTTTAATATCTCTATATTATTCTCTTTGACCCGTCAGTTCACCAAGAAACCTTTGAGGCCTTTTCCAGAGCAGCCAATTTAAAATAGATGAGTTTACACACAGAAAGACTCCCTCCAAAAACTAATAAATCCATTTCCAAAGTAATGTTTTTGTTTTGAAAGTTTTATTATTTATGGGTGTAAAGGTAAATAAATGTTTCACAAAAACAATTAAACACTTTCTAGATTGTATTTAAAAGGAATAGTTTAAAACACAATTTTTCTTTTATACTGAATTGTGTGAGGAAAAGCTAAAGTGGAATGGACAAAGTGGGATCACTGGTTTGGCAAATGTGAGTAACAACAAATAGTTATATTTTTATAATCTACCAACATTATACATAGGTGGAGCTACTTAAAAACTTTTTTTTATTTTTAAGGATCTCTTTTTGCAGTTTACATTTCCCTGTTATTGCTACATTACAGAGATAATATTTCAGTAAAACACACCGAGTCAGGAACCCACCACATGCAGTGACCCCTGCATTGTTAATCTACATCGTACCATGACCTGAGCTTCCTGAGGGAGGGACCGCCCTCTACTTATGCAGGAGCACATGGTGGAGAGGAAGTGTTTTGTACCTCCACATTTTTGGGCCGCGTTCTCCATCTTCACACACATCGCTGCCGCTTAATTCGTCACCGGCCCAAACTAAACATCTCAACATCTTACCTGGGACATTTGAACTACAGGACCTTCTTTCGGTGTCCGTAATCGATAGCTGCTAATCTCATTAATCATCTGCACTCATGGCAGTGTCAAACGTTTAATACATTCACCCTTTGAAGGAATAGGGACGTACTGTGGAGTTAAAATACAAAGAAAACAAAAACATATATATGGTTAATGGATTTTTTGGCTTTTCCTAATGCAATTTTAGTCATGCATGCAAATGTCCATCTGGAGATAATCATTATGTTTACACACTGAACAAGTTCAGTATGTTTCGATGAATCTAAAATAACGAGGAATGGGGAATAAGGGAAAACAATATTAGCCGTGCATATTTTAAATACTTCATCAGCACTGTGACAGACATCCACGCAATTCATTTAAATATCTGGCAAAAGCACGAGCTAATCAGTGTTTTTTTTTTTTTTTTGCAGAAACCTTATTTAACGAGTTTACCTTCATAATTAAATTTAATATAGCAGGGTTCAATTTTTCTACTGTGAACCTGAAGAACAACTTAGATAATAGTTTGAGAAAATCATTACAAGCAGTTGTGCCACAGCAAACGCGCATGAGAAACACCAGGCATCTCCTCCGAGGCCCCGCCGGGATTCTCCCCTGCGCAACACACGACGTTACAAACACACATTAAACCATTACAATACCAGAAAAACAAGACGCAACACGAACGCAAGTCAAAACAGCTGTCAAGTGGGGAAAAAAGAGGCAGACTCGGTGGACGTTCGCCTCGATGAAGAGCAGACACGCCGGGGTGAATGGACTCCTGTGTGCGCGGCCCGTGCCTCTGCGCTGCATCACAGCCTCCACCGCAGCCGGCGGCTTCGCCGGCGCGTCTGCCGCCGAGGGCCGAGCGGCGCGGAGCGTGTGAGCCCCCGCAGGGACGTCCCAGGCAGGGCAAGGCGATCCCCGCTGAGCCTGTGCAGGAGCTGGAGTTCGTCATTCGGTTATGTAATGCTGCGACGCGGTGGGAGCCAAATGTGACCACAGTGGGTTATTTAAATGTTTTGCTGGAGAGGGATTTGCCCTAAAACGTGTTTCATTTAGAGGCCTAAATACACACTGTGTGTTTAGAGTATTTGGACAGTAATGTTTGCCTTAACTACATTATTCAAATGATCCACTTTGCCAGCTGCAACGCGGCAGAGCACATAAAAATATGTTCACGCAGGATGGTGCCTTCAATATTTTATTTTCTTTTTACTGCAGTTTTGTTCAACAAAAACCCTCTCAAACAAAAACGGTGGTAATCTAAGCAGGAGTACAACCAGTCATGCACAAGAAATTATTTCGAGATAAAACTGTGTTTCAGTGTTAATTGCTGGACGTGTTGATTTGATTGAAGAGTTTATCTTTAATGACTTGGGACATCAGGCCGTGAATTGCCTCTATGGTCGTCTTGCAGCTGAAACAAAGCAGAGTGAAAAATGAAGATTAGCAGTCGCAGCGGGAAGGAAAAAAAAAACAAAAAAGGAGGGAGGCAAAACAGAGACGTTACATCTGCATGAGAATCGCTCTGTAGACTTCCATAAAAAAAAAAAAAAATTGTTTAGTTGCAGAACATATGTATAATGATAACTGTTTAAATATTTTAAAAAGCAGATGTATGGAGTTTAAAATTATTCCATCTTATCAAACAACTTGGTTTTAAGTAATAGGGCGTGTAAAAATATAGTCAACGTAAGGAAAAGGATGCATCGTTTTTGACATTTTACACAGAAAAATCAGAAAATGAGGAATGCATTTTCTTTTTCAATTCATTACACTGTGATAAATCTAAATGAACCAGAGTGCACCCAGTTGCCTGGAGAAGTCACCTACTTACTTAGACAAAATATAAACTTTTTGAAAACATAAGACTAACATAAAAATGGTGTACTGTGGGGTTGCTTTTTATAGATTCCCGTAATATGAAAACAACATTGCTACAGAAGTATCAATTGAAATACTCCAATAACTTCACTATAACTTTCATAATTTTACTTGCAAATAGTTAAGAAACACACCAGAAACAATCTCCATTACTGTATAGCTTATGTTACGAGTTTGACTACATTTGCAAGGCAAGGTAGGCAATTAAGTCAAACGTAAAGTGATTTAAAGCAAAAGTGTGATGGATTTTTTTTTTAAATGAAAAGATATCCACCTGTCTCGCGTCGCTTTGGCCAGCTTGTCCTCGGACTTTCTGTCATGCGTGTCGAGGCCGAGCATGAAGCTCCCTCTGCCCAGCTGGGCCTCCGACTGCTCCAGCTTCTCCGACAGGTCGAACACCTGGCCCGTGGTGTAGTCCGAGTTCTGAGCGTCCAGCACACAAACATTCAATTACACACAAAGAAACCAACCCATGCACAATTTGCCAGCAAAAAAAGAAAAAGAAAACCCAGACAACAGATTTTTCCACATAAAGAACAGCAACTAATCTGCCCAACAAGCTGCTGAAAACACTTTGCGAGCCGTGGTGAATGACTGAACGTCGGCGAAACGTTTGCTTAAGGTGAGGCCGTGTTTATAGTGGAGAAGGTAATTAAAACACAATGACTCGGAGTGGGGCCCCTGACGAGGGGGACAGTGTAGCAACTGACAAAGCCTGTCCCCCGTGGAGCAGCTTGTTCTTGACATCTAGTCAATTCATCTTCCACCACAACGTCAAAGAGCTCCCCGCTTGGACAAGCCTGATGTCTGTTTAAGATATTTAGAGGAGCGCACGACAGAGTTACAACAACCGTAATGCAAATTGGCATGATGGGTTTTCAATATTCAGACCAAACTGCGGAGGACGGGTGGGGGGGTGAAGAATCTCGTCCAACTTTACTTCTAAACTGTGTTAAAAAGTTCACATACAGCTTATTACTAAAGCCAACAAACACGGGGACTTGGCTAATATGCGGCAATAAATCACAACATCACAAGCTGGCGACCACATGTCCAAATGAGTTATAGTCTAATAATTAACCATAAATCAAAATGCCAAACAATTAGAGCGCATTTTGATTCTTGAAGTTGCTTACATACCGTCAGCAGGCTGGAAGAACTTAAGGTATTGACCCAGTACTTGTTCCAGAGGAGTTCCAGGAGCTTTCTATCAAGGGAAGACTTGAAGTAAGTCACCTCCAGGGCGTAATACCTGAATAGGATACGTGTGAGGGAAAAATATGAGCCGCGAGGGCAGGATCAGAATGCAAGAGCGACATTATAAACGCAAATGTACTCACTGTTTACAGTGCACACCGAAGTCCTCTATCTTGTTCAGAGGGATTGTCTGATATTCTGACGGCCCCTCATCTGGAGGTTTGTAACCCTGAAAATTCAAGGTTGTTTATTTACATTTATGAACAATATAAATAATAATACTACTAATAATAAAAAAAAATAAAACTACTAAAATAAATAAAAATTAAAACAGAAAACGAACTGGCTCAGGAAACGTAAAGACGTTTTACCTTTGGGTATGTCCTAAAGGCACCGAGGTTGACCTTCCCTGCAGAAATAGTCCGAGTGGGGTCGATCTACAGTAGAAAGGGGGGGAAACAAAGTCAGAGGTCGTGCGATCCTCTTGGGACCGCTCAAATCTGGCCCCCAAGAGCCTCCCACTCTGGCTGTCAGTGTGCTGAAAATACACACTTCATTATACGACGCCGCCAGCATTTAAGTGCTGCTGTACCAAATGAGGTGTACAAAGGATATATGTTTGCAACAACAACAAAAAAAAATGTACAGAGCAACTTACAAAGCCGCACTGAGACATAAATAAATCTTCTCAGTTACACACGTTGTGTTTTGTTTTGTTCTTTTAATCGGGGATTCTGAAAGTTTTAGAGACTTAAAAGTTAATACAAAGATAATTTGAATTAAGACCTGTATAAGCGACTTAACATTTAAATCTGTAGCTTATTTAGTCCCTTTTTAGTTTATATATGACCCACTCCATCATTTAAGTAAGTAAAATTCACTTTTCTAAATCGGAAATTTGTGTATTTTGGCAATACCAAACTATTAGAATCAATCTTTTACAGTCAAGTCTTTTTAGATATCAACTTTCTTCTGAAGAAAGAAAGTTTCATAAAGTAGAAGGTATGAAAACTTTGATTTTAATAGCTTAAAATACAATAAAACAGACTGAGCTGCAGAGAGCTTTCTGATGTGAGAGGGCTTTGTGCCTTCCTGTGTCATGAGCTGAAAATCATCAAATGTACAAATTTAAGACCTAAGTCAATATATTTCAAGACCTCTTAATGAAATATTTAAGACCTAAAGTGTAAAATTAAGATTAATAAATGTACAACTTTTCAATGACTTTATAAAGACAGTATGTAAATAAAAGTTGTTTTTTAAAAATATATTTCTGGCTTACCACAACTGCCACAAAAGGTTCCTGAAACTGCTGGTTGAGCATCTGAGTGCTGACGTCTATGCCTGACAGCCAGCATCCGTAGCCTGGGTGACTGTGGTACCAGCCAATAGCATTTTCCAACCGACCGACCTAACACACCAGATTGCATGCATAATGTCGAAAAGTTAAAAACTTACAGCAAGAATGATGGCAAGACAATACTTAAACATGGGCTTTGATTAAAAATGACAGACAAAAAAAAAAAAGTCTACCTCGGCATAATCATTGGTAGTTTAGGAGTTTATTTTGGTTTTTCACCGTTCAAAAGTTTCAACTTACAGAAATAAATTTGTAAAATCTATGAGACAGAAATTACTGATTTATTTGGGAGGAGGGGAAAAATGATTGAAAAATATATTCTTATAATTACCAACATCCTGCCAACTGACTAGAAGTACTAAAATTGACGTTTGAATTGTTCTTAATGTTTTACTTGGATAATTTTTTTTGCAGCTTTTTCAATAACTAACGTACAAGAACATTTTAAAAACACAAACCTTCTGGGACAGATAAAATAGGGATAATTAGCCTGTTAACTAGAAATGCCGCACATGGGAATAGAATAGAGAACTTCATAATTAAGTTTGTAGTATTAAAATATTAACCATTTACAAAGGTTGATAGTGAAAGAGAGTGGCAACTCCATCATGACCGTCATGTTAGCTATTCTAAAACACAAGTATAAACTGCTGTATAAAAAAGTCTGTTGGGTTTATTAAATTATTAAAGGCAAGTTTTACCTTGTAGCGGCTTATTTTATAGTTTGGTTGTTCAAACTAAGACAAAGAACTCTGATCAAGAAGTTACTTACTAAACTATTCTTGAGTCACAATAACAAATTCACAGAAAAATCAGGTAGCAATCTATAGAACGTTTTACTTTTTCAAACCTGAATGTTCTGGATTTTTCTAACCAACGAGGAAGTCAGTTTCTCACCTGTTTGGCATTTTCAATGTAGGCGGCCATGTATTCATAGGCTGCAGCCTGGGCATTGACTCTGGTTTCTGTCCCCTCCACTGGCAGCGCAAAGCTGTCCATAATGATCATGGTTTCTCCATCCACCTTCCCCAGCATGAGACCCATCACCTCCAGGTTTCCACCGGAGCGGGCGTGCATCACCATCTTCAGCAGGGCCAGAGCTGAGATCTTGCAGTACTTGAAGTAGTGGTGACTGGAGAGACAAATAATCAATCACAAATAAGCACTCTGTCTATTTAAACTGTTTTTACAGTAAATCCGATTTAATGCACCACTTCTCTAAGTCGTACTCTCATTTTATAACCATAATCAAATACTCATGCATAGAATTGCATACACACTTTGGAGATAAATGGCTACAAAAATGCTCGTTCCATGTACAATGTTTTCTGTAAAGTGAGATAAATATGATTATGACTCTAAATCTAGGCGATCTCTTGTCTCAGAATATGTTTACTGAAGCCACAACTCGAATGTAGACCTTTGTAAACAAACAACGAACTGCAGCTGCAGTGGGCAACCAGCATGTTAGCTTTTAACTAGCTTTAATTAAAAAAAAATTTTTTTTTTACCAGAACTAACAGAATAAATACCACACAAAGTAGCCCAAACATCGATTTACACAAATGCTCAGCAAAAACAGACAACACAGTCAAACATACTCCTTCGTCCATGGCTTCGCGGCGAGGATTTCCTGCTGTTGTTTTTTGTCATATTTGTAAATTTCATCGATGCTCTGCACCTCTTGCATTCTGTTGGAGAGCTCCCATGTTTTCTGAGCCGTGCTGCTCCCGGCCATGGTGAAATTTAACGGCCAATCACGACACCTGATGTGTAAAAAAACAAAACAAAACACGAATTCCTCCTCTAATAAAAGGCGAAAACTGGTGTTTCTCCAGAGATTGTTGGGGCCTAGCATCCACTCGCTCAGGAAGCCATGACAGTTGGACGAAACCAACGTGCCAGTACTAAAAAATGTTGACCTTTTGTCTTAGCGCTTCAGCAATCTACAGTTAATAAATCGGTGATATAATTTTTATTTAAAAACGTAATATTTAAGATATTTATGTGATTTACTACGAGTTATAAAAACTGGCGTATGGATTACTCTTCTTAAATCACAATCATCACCAACAGATGGTATAGTCCATAGAAGACCGCAACTGACTGTTAAGGATACACTGCCATCTAGCGGCGGTTTCATTCATATCTCGAAAAGTAAAATATTCTCAAATTTGTCAAGTATTTTGAATCCCTTTGACTCTGCCTGAATTACTTCAATAAACAGCTGTGTTTTTATTGTCACTATGTGCATGCATTTATTATGGAGTAAAGATGCAGTGACATATTTACTCCATAAAGACTAAACTACATAAAGGTGAAAATGAACAAAACAATTATATATATATATAAAACATTTTTTTTTTCTGTTTTTCGACAATAACAGAGTATACTATTTTTTAAATGCCTGGTTACTTTTAGTTTTTATTTTATTTTAGTCTAATTTTTGTTTTGTTTACGGTTTCTTGCTGGTAACTGCAGTGAGTCTGTCGGGACATCGTGTCATGGTTGCCCGTAGCAACGCGCAACGCTTCATCCATTGTGCCTCGATAAAGCGGATTTCTCATTTGCGTTTATAAAACGGACTAACAACTTTTTAAAGCTAAGACGCTAGGTTTATCTGACTATTATGAAGAAAGAGTAATTTCTTTAGTGTTTATAAACGACAGCGGGATATTTCTCGACTACAGAGACGCAGGAACAGACAAGACCACCCAGACAAACAAACCGAGGTATGTGCTTCATAACAGCGGCTTTGGAATATACGCAAACAGTGTTGAATACTTAGTTTGTGTTTGTCGTATACAGTCAAAGACTGATGTTGCGCAATAAATAAGTCTCCAGGATGCCTCCATCCGCGTCAACAACTCAGGAAATAACCCACAATGTAGAAACAGGTACTATGCAAGTCTGTGAAAGTGTTCAAGCTGAACTATATATATATAAGTAGCCTAGCATAGTGCTACATAAGATGTATTTTCCAGATTCAGGAATAGCTGCTCTGGGAAGAGATTATGAAAAGAAGAAGCAGAAGTTGCTGCTGGAGCTGCAGCTGGAGTACAAAGATTATGTTGCCAAGGTCTGATCATTTTCTCTGCTAATCCAAGAAAGCCTTTGAAAAATGCTTACAACTCCTTACTGTTCTCGCTAAGCTCATGTGGATTCAAACGACTGTTTTGTTTTGTCCTGCTTTCTTCAGAAAAAGGATTGTAAAAGTCATGTGCCTGGGGAGCAGCAGGGTCTCTCCTTACCTATTGAGGAGAGGGTATCAGTAAAGGTGGGTGATTGTTCTGTACATTTTTCTTGTTTTCACTTGGGGAAAAAATGTTAAAAGCTTCTTTGTCTTGCCTCTTTATATTTATTTGCTACTTTGTTTTGAAATATGACATATAAGCACATGTCCACAACATAGCAATACATTTAGAGGTTGTAACAAAACCAAATGTGAAAAAAAAAACCCTCAGTGGTACGAAGACTTTTAAATAAAAGTACTGAGTATGTTTTCTTTCAATTTGTCATAGGAACGACTGAGAGAAGAGAGACAGAGAGAATACAACCTTTTCCTACAGGAGCAAGCTCAAAACAGAAGGGCAAAGAAGGGAGCACATCTGATTACCCCTCAGGTATGAGTAGAGAAATACATCCTTAAGTGCCAACCTTAAGAAATGTGACTTAATTTCCACATAATTTATCATTTTCAGCCAGAACATCAATCATCGGATGCTGTAAGCGTAGCCAGTCCCGGCTCTGCTCAGTCCTTCATGAACTCCCAGACAAGCACTCCGCCCCATCAGAGAGAGAGTCCCATATCCGTGAAAAATGCTGCCACTCTGACCGAGGCAGGAGACTACAGAGGAAGCCCAGACACCTGGAGTCCCTGCTGCCGGAGGCGAAGGAGATGGGAAGTCCATCAGCCGAAGAAGACGCACAGCTCCGAGGAGGAGCTGAACACAGAGGAAGAGGAGGAGTATGACTTCATACCCCGTAGGAGGCGAGGCAGAAGCACGAATGAGCAGGAGTGCAAAGAGGAATGGGGAACCCCTGAGCATGGACAGAGGAGGTGCAGCTTTTTTTTTTTTTGTCAAAAATGACTTTGAACTTCAACAGGGTTTCATTGGGAATTGATTCATAGCATCTTGACTGAATGCACTCTGTTTTGCATGGGCTTTGTGGCAGAGATTTGCGAGACATAAAGGAAATGGAGGCCCTTGCCATTCGAGACCAAAACAGCAGTGACGGGATCTGGAAGGCGGAGTAAGCAACCTCGACTTCTGTTGACTGCTTGAGGTCAAAAAATATTTTACTTTCAAGTAAAAATCAAAATCAGAATTGCTTTTATTGTCATTGTTCAAGAAATAAAGCACGACAAAATACAAAAAAAATAGCAACTTAAATCATTATAATAATAAGGTAACTACTTTAAGCTGTTGCTGCGTAACGACTTTCTGCTCCAGGTTAGTTTTTCCGACATTGTGGCATCAAAAGCACACTTTACAAACTTTCGTAGCTCAATAAAGCGCCACCTTATAAAAATGGTAAATGCTCAACAGTTTAAGCAAGTCGTAATTTGTGTATCTTTGATCAGCATTAGTCAAACACCACAGAACCTGAAGACAACAGCAAAATCTACACCCACTGCCAACCAAGACGAGAAAGAGCTCGCAACCGGACTAATGATCGGTAAGGTCCACTGTTATTAGTGCTTCAAAGGGACGTCAGATGTGTTGCTGATGGATCATCTGTTGTTGTCAATGCAGGGGCAGTCGAGGAACGGAGCGCTGTTCAAATGAAGAAGGAGCAGTACAAGCAGGAACTGCTTAGACAAATGGCAGAACAGCAGAAAAACAAGAAAAAGTTTTTAATGAGGGAGTTATAATTTAATCCTCAACACCACTCATAGTAAAAGTGAATTCAATCAAACGCAGGAGATCATCTAAAAAAAAAAAGAAGAAGAAGAATTTATATGCTGCTTGAGTGTCTGTGAACATTTTAGGGTTAAGTGGATGCATAGTGAACTCAGTGTCAACATGTGACAGTTCCTAAATACCTTTTGTTATCAGGGAGAAGAAATCTGTGCTGAAGCTCGGTGCCGCTGAAGCTACAACTCCTGAGAAAGAGGTAGACGGACTGCGTTTATAGAAAAAGCTCAAATATTCATTTTAGGTTGTCTAATTATTTCTCAAACAGCAGATTGGTGCTGCGTCTCATCAGGACCGGAGCTTGGAACAGGACGTTTCTGATGCCCCGGGGTTTGATCCTAAATATGACAACCTCTTTGAGAGCTCACAGCCCAGAACTCTTGGACAGAATCCCCTGACGAACTTCGGTCCAGACTTCAACCAACTGCCTCTGTGTGGGATGGGAGCGATGCAAGCGGTCCCGCCGTTTAATTATTGCAACACTTTCCCTGGCATCCAAGGGCAGGTGGCCATCCCATGGTAGCTAGCAGTTGCTTTATTTCAGTATATAAGAGTAAAATGAATACCAAAGTGAACACATTTTGTATGTGTGCGTGCGTGTGTGTGTGTGTGTGTGTGTGTGTGTGTGTGTGTGTGTGTGTGTGTGTGTGTGTGTGTGTGTGTGTGTGTGTGTGTGTTTTTGCAGGGTTCCTGTTGTTCCTCCTGGATCTCATGTAGTTTCCAACGGTGATGCAAGCTGGTATGAAGGACCCAGAAAGCAGGATCCTTATTCTAACCAATACCTGAGTAAAGTATCACAGTCACATCATTCAGTCATGCATGCGATGTTGTGTCAGTGTGATGATTGGTGTGTTTGTCACGGTATCTTAAAGTCAGTTTTTACAGTATGGATTGTCACAGCCCAGAGCCCTCAGTTTTCCTGTTTTAATTACAATAACCTGCAAAACTATGCATCAATATTGATTTTTTTTTCACATTTTGTCACCTTACAACATATTTTGTTGAGATTTTATGAGTGTGACCAACACAATAATGGGTTGTGAAGTTGAACAAAAATTATACATACATTTCTTTTTGTTCTGTTGCAAGGAGACTTGGAGGCTCAAGTCTTTTACGTGCTCTAACAAGTTTTCATCAAGTATTGCCCTCTATTCATTTCCCCCCATCTCTGCTGAGGAACCGCCCCAACACAGCAACATGCTGCCACCACCATGTTTCACCATGGGGATGGTCTGTTCAAAAACAACAGATCACTTTGAGGAAAAGGAAAAAAATTGTACAAATAAGGCAAGCAGGTACAACACTTACTGGGTTTACGTTTGGAGCAGTGATGATTATGAACCCCAAAACAACAGCTGCCGTAAGGAAGGATCTGTGCTAACGCTCCTTTGTCCACCTGGGATGCCACAGAAGGAGCTCTCCAGTTCAGCAACAACTTCCACAGAACAGGAGACTTTATACAGAGATTGAATTACATGCAGTCAAACTATTTAATGACCTTGAAGGCAGGAGTTGCTCTGGGTGCTTAGCTTTATTAGAGGTACCAGGTATCAGAGAAATGCACACCGTACTTTTCAGATTATTTTTATTGTAGATTTTTTATTGGAAAGAACATTGGAAAACTATACGTCCTTTTCTTTCTGCTTTATTGTCATGCACTAGTTTGTGTTGATCTGCCACCAAAATCCTAATAAAATACATTTAAGTTATTATTTGTAGCATGAAAGCATGAAAAAAATCAAGAAGTATAGTTTTGCAAGATGCAGGAAGTAATGTTTAAAATGCTCATTTGTCTACTGTTATTGACGTAAAACCAGACTGTTCTCTTTTTATAAAGCAGGTTCTGTTTAGAAATATTTACTCCTTTTCACTTTTTTCATCTTACATTAAAACAAACCTTGATATTAGAGTAATATTACCAGCTATGACTTAGTAACAACTCACAAAATTGTTACGCTATTTTAGTTAGTCGTATCTTATTTTGAATTATCTTCACAGATGGAGGAGCTCAGCAGAAGGAGACATGTGAGACTTCCCAACGGAGCGAGAGCACCGAGAGATACAGAGAGGCACCAAGACGGCAGGTCAATAATTACTGTATCTCAAAGAAAAACAAAAACAAAAACATGTGTTCATTACACAGCACAGCACCGGTGACTGGGACGGAACATCCGGGCGTTCTCTGTTCAGGTTACGGAAAAGGAAGGATGGACAAAAAGAGAGAAGGAGAAGAAGAGGAGAGAGGCTGCTCTGCAGGAGGGTGAGCTGGTGGTGTACGACCCCTGGGGAAAAGGCGGAGGAGGAGCTCCGATTAGAGACAAACACGGAAACCTTGTCAGTAAGTCGACTGCAACTTGAAGCTTCTTCTTGCTTTACAAATTAGTAAGTCAGAATTTAGCGTATCTGCTGACTTTTAATCTAACTAAAATCAGATCTGAGTTGAGTTCTTTTTCTTCTTTGCTTGTCTTGAAATGGAAACCTTAGCTGAGCATTTCGGTGTGGAACTCTTCATTTGTTCATTTTTCCGTCTCCGTTTCCAGGTGACCTGTATCAAATGCGCAGCTTTAATAATAAGAGGATGACCTCTCTGGGAGCAGAGCTGGAGTCTCCAATTTCCCTGCAAGGTCTCTGCTTAATCACTTCTTTCCACATGTTTGTGTTTTGGCTGTTTCTCCGGTTTCCCCCCGCCCCAACTTTCTCATGTCTAATGTTGTAGAGTCGAGTCATCCGTCGCCTCTGCAGCAGGACAGGTACACAGAGGAACTGAGACAACAGGTAGGTTAGGGAGGATTACAGGGACTTACTGCATTCATTAAGCCTAGCGGAGCAAGCTTTCCCTTTGGAAAACTTTTAATTATGAAAGTTACTGCGTCAGTTTTATTTCACCAGCCTGTCAATTCATTCAAACAGATCGAGGAGAGGAAGAGAAAAAAGGCAGAGGAGCGAGAGCGTGTTCGGATTGCCGAGGAGGACGAGGAGAAGAAGCTGGCGATGGAGAGGGTCCGCATACAGCAGCAGTACGAGGAGGAGAAGAGACGAGAAAAAGAGATGAGGGTGAGGGCTCACACAGTGCCACACCAGCTTCATTCTCACGCCGCATTCGTCAGAGAGTCACCTGTCGTTCTCTCCGCAGAGCAAAGGCAAACAGAGCAACAAAGCTGAAACTCATGACATCGAGAAGGTTCTCGGCAAAGAGCGGAAACATCACAATGCACCTCAGAGTGTTCGTCAAAATGAGGTACCAGATGTTACCAGGAAAAGGAAATCTGTTGATAGATTTGGCACAGATCATCAAAAATTGACTCAATTTTTTTTTTTTTTTTTACAGAAACGGGAATCTCAATCCATCCCAGTGTGGCACAGGAAGTGTTCAAATGATGTGACATCAAGTCCTGCATCTGCCATGGGACCGCTTACCCCAAGGACTGTAAGTTAGCAACCGGGAAAGTGTGGTAATTATAATTACTACATATATATATATATATATATATATATATATATATATATATATATATATAAATTCCCTTCTCACCCTTCGTGGGTGGTCTCTTTCATCCTCTGAGCTCGGGTCCTCTACCAGAGGCGTGGGAGCTTGAGGGTTCTGCGCAGTATCTTGGCTGTGCCTAGAACTGCACATTGCTGGACTGAGATGTCTGATGTTGTTCCTGGGATCTGTTTGAGCCACTGCTCCAGTTTGGGGGTGACTGCCCCGAGGGCCCCGATGACCACAGGCACCACTGTGGTCTTCACCTTCCAGGCCTTCTCCAGTTCCTCTCTGAGGCCCTGGTATTTCTCCAGTTTCTCGTGCTCCTTTTTCCTGATGTTGTGGTCACTTGGTATTGCTACATCCACCACAACGGCTTTCCTCTGTTCTTTATCCACCACCACAATGTCCGGTTGGTTCGCCATTACCATCTTGTCTGTCTGGATCTGGAAGTCCCACGGATCTTAGCTCTATATATATCTATATATCTATATCTATATATATATATATATATAAAATACGTGAGACTGGGGTGAAGGTTTGATCCTCAGGTGGAAACAGCACTAAACTTGGAAATTTGGGGTTTTATTAAACAGATAGTCAAAGATGGACTGTGTGTTCTCTCAGTTGTTTTTGCAGAGGGAGCCGTCTCCTCCCATCCCAACTTTGCAGAGGAAGCAAACTAGTCTTTCACCAAGTCCGTCATCTGACATGAGCTCACCTACTTCAAGAATTGTAAGTCGGTTAGCAGTGCACGCAAATATTTTCAAAGTCGTCAATTTATTGTACGGAACTTACAAATAAACAATTTTATTTTTTTTTCCAGGAGCGTATTGTATCAGCACCAAGCATCCAACCTGTTCCTGAGAGGAAGCCTTCGATACCCGGTGAGTCTGACATAAACACCTGGATACAAATATTCAATCCCGTAAAAAAAATTATTTCACATTTTGTCAGATATTAATGGATCTTTTGAGGATGTGGCAACAGTTTAAGGGTGTAAAACTTTTTAAATCGCACTAGAATTGCGCACCATCCCTCATGTTTTTAATCCTGAGTTACTGTGACCTCCAGCAGGTCAACAGGAAGTGATCAGAGAGCTGTCAACCCTCCGTAAGTTTCTGAGGAGAGAACAGAGACAGCTGGAACTTCAGCTGAAGGAGGAGGCTCACAACCCTTACCTGCACAAGCATTGAAGTACGGTCATATAGCCGATACTAGATGTTCAAGCCTGCATAATTCTGTCTCGTTAAAATACATTAATGCTTTTGTTCTCTGAATGGGTAAAAGAACTTGACCCGGGCAGCTCATCAGACCAGTAGATTACCAGTGTTGACAAGTTTTAGCTTCTAACTTCTTCTGCAACTTTCCTAAAACCATGTATGGTAAGTTTTTTTTTTTTTTTTTTCTCCAAATTTATCAAATCTATTTCACTCACATATAGAAGATGATCCAAAGCCGAGGCTTTCGAATCTGCAAACGTCAAATCTACTGAAGTACTAACTATGGGTCCTTCACTGCTCCTGGATTTCCTGAAAAGGAAACCTTGTGGGACTTCAACTTCCTTAGAGGTACTTGTATTTGCAGTCTTGATACCTAAATTCACTGCGAATAGAATTAAGGGCAGCAAATCTGAGCCTTGATTTCCTCATACTACCCACTTTCCAGAGGCTTTTCAGTTCGATACGTCCTTTTAGCCGAACACTTGCTTCTCATCTCTACGAGATCCAACCGTTTTAACTCTGCAAACTGATAATACAATACTACTACTTATGAATACAAGCTATGAAATGAAGCTGATAAAGATGCCATCCGTTGGTGTTATCCAGAAAGTCGAGTTCGCTCGCAAGAATGAAGTATCCATTCTCCCAGAAGGCAGAGTTACTGTCTCGCTAGAGGAAAGAAAGAAAGCTTTGACCCGTTTCATCAGAAAATCCGTTCAGATATGTTTATTTTCCAAGACACTGGTAGCAGTTTTACCATCAGGCAGGGAGGGGGATAAAGGAAGAGCTGCTTCCTGCACCCTCCAGTGCTCTCCTCCATCAGTCGAAGGGTCAGCTTAGCACTTTGTGTCTTTGCCAGAGAAACGGCAGCCAACAGCAGCTCATGGCTCCACTCAGCAGCTGGTGGCGATACAGGGAGTCTGCTGGCCTCATCAGCTGCAGGGTGGAGATAGCACCAGGCCAGGCAGTAAAAATCAGTTTCTCGTTTTTAAAAGTTTTCCTAAACGGATTAATATATATGTTTTATTTTCTTTTACTGTGCAGCCCCACAAAACGTGAGCCGGACAGGTGCATGAGCTGCAGCGGCGATGTGGAGGATCCGTCTCCGTCTCGGAGGACAGAAACCTGGCTGAAGCCCGGCTCACATCCAACAAAAAAACAAAAACAAAACAAATTAGAAACTCAGGATGCAGGCTGGATGCTTCGCCCTGGCAGAAACGCCACATCATCCAGTTCCCCATGAGTCGGACTCCACAGGGTGTTTCCATTTACTGTGGCTTGCAATCTTAATGTTTCCATAGCTGCAGATAAGGAAACTCATGGGGACAAGTCTAACTACATAGTAAATGCAAGATAATCTTAAAACGTCTGTATATTCTTGTAGCATTTTTTTAAATTCATGCATTAAAATGTACTTTTAAACTAAACCTGAACTGCGACTGATTATTGGCAAAGTTAAAACTCACCGATTCTTCATTCAAATCAACCAAGTTCAAAAACTTTATTGACCTAGAACCTGATTAGAATGCCAGATGATGTATCGTACAGAAAGTTGTACATAATCTTTTGCGAGATAGAAAACTTTACATTGCTGTATCATATACATTTAGTTTTCTACATCCATGAGCAGGAATGCATCCAATTTACACTTAAAGCACGGCTAACATTTGTAATTTTCTCTATACATATATCCTTCCCCAAACCAAAAAAAAAGAAAAAAAAACCCCAAATATATTATCAAGTTTTCTGATTTTTGTACAGTAGAGCGATAACTAAACTCACATGAAAACAGAAATTAGAATAGAGACTTCACAAAGCAGCTAGCATCAGTTTGCTTCCTTGTCTTCCGGCGCCAGAAGCCCAGTTATCGTCACGTCTTTTGTTAAAAACTTAAGAACACATAAAAATGGAAATAATTTAACCCTTCACTTTCCACAGTCTTGTTTAATTACAAATCATACCGTGTTGGACAATCAGGAGGAGGTGGTGCAGTCAAATAAATTATCACAAAAGAAAAATCTCCAGTGCATTCGGAAAAAAAACAAAACAGAACAAAAACAAGATCAAGTGCAACAACAATAAAAAAAAAAAAAAGTCCAGGAGAAAAATAAACAAAATCTAGTGTTGTTATTATTATTATAATAAGATTATTTTACACAGCGGCAGATCTGTACAACTAGTTTCATCCGAGAGACTAACCAACGCGCTAATGTTAGCCGTCCGCAGTGCAGAGAGATCGTCAGCCATGTGTGAGAGAGAAATTTCAGAGTTGCTGAGTATTTTGCATGTAGCTGAAATCATTCATTCTTCATTTTTTATTTTTATTTTTTAAACGTACAGTAAGAAGCACACGTGTTGAGATGTAGATCAGAGATATGGGTACATGTCAGTTGCTGATCAGTAGTTTTATCCAGTGGAGGCGTCGCTACACCCGGTGCAAGACATTATTGTTTTTTAACGATGAAGCAGACGACTCCGTCTGTGAGGGTCAAGAGTGTTGGGGCGGGGCTTTCACCCTCCAACCAATCAGGTTAAAGTGTTTGTCGTACAACAGGAGGAAGAGAGGGAGAGGGGGCGAGGTGGGGGGGCCCTGAGGAGGCGCAGCACAACCGCACATTTCTGCGGTGGGTTGGTTTGTGTAGTAGGCGGAGGGGTGGAGGAGGGCGCAGCATCACTGGGCCTCCTCCCCGGCTTCCTCCCCAACCTCCATGTCCGTTTCTGGCTCCGCACGCCTCGGCTCGGGGTCCGGCTCGGGCTCAGGCAGCTGTGCAATGTTAAAGACGAGGCCGATGCGCAGGTAGAACTTCCTGAGAACGGCCCGCAGTTCAGGGATCAGGTCAAACTGCATGATCTCACACAGGAGGGGGTAGTATCTGGATGCATGAGCCTTGAACTGAAAGACACAGAGGTCAGAGGTAATCCAACAGTATCAATGCCTCTCAAAGTTTCTCTTATTTTGCTACAAATCTTAAACATAAAGAAGGAACGCTGGTGTGCAGGTTGTGTGTGTCGAGGTTCTTCTAGGCTACTTAGCTCAAAATATCCCAACATTGAATGGATCCATGCATGCAGGGGCTTTCTTTTGTGTTGATGTTTTACAATACAATCGAGTTTGTGGCTGACAAAAGGTAAAAGTTGAACTTTTTTTAACATTTTGAATGCGGTTGTTGATCTTGTTAATGCAACGTTATCATTAAAAGTCTCGCTTCATTTAAACCCGGGGCGTGTTTTGGTCTCCTACCCTTTCGTCGCTGATCTTCAGCACCTTGGTGAGGAAGAGCAGCAGCAGGTTGGTCCAGGCCTCTCTGTGGCTTTCCGAGGTCAGAGCCAGGAAGTACGCCACCGCCTCGCTGCAAACGCTGAGCGAAACGGAAACATTTCACAGACATCAACACAACAGGGAACTAGTAGGATGATGATGATGATGATAAAGGCTCTTCATTGAAGCTGCTCACTGAGTCGTCTATTAAACCTTGAGGAGAACCTGGACTTTCTCCTGCTCCAGTTTCCATCAGGTGACTGAATCTCCACATCCTCCTCCAGCTCTGCACCCCGAACTGATCCAACTCACACACTCAGCCACCCTATCTGGTATCATCTTCGTCTCTCTCAAAGTTAATCAGTGAAGTGGGAGAGATAAGCCAGTGTTCTGCTTTGGATCACCATCAATATCGGCATCAAAACAGGAGGATGAGTCAGAACAGAAAGACGAACAGGATGAGGGCTCTGAGTGGCGCTGATGCAATCACAGAAGTGCTGATCACAAGCAGCATTCTGGTTCCTCTGGATCTATAAAGCTTTTCTTTATGGGAACAGTGAAGCAGAGCTCCTGCTGGCTCTGTTTTTTTTTATGTTTTTTACACTTTTCTACCTAATCCGGAGTAGCAGGCAACATCAAACACACATTTTAACCAGCAGGACAGATTTCACCTCACACAGCAGAGCAGAAAAACACCAGGGATTGAAATAACGACCTCAGATTTTACAACATTGCAACTAAAATGTGACTTAAAAACACTGGAGCTGGAAACCAACTAGTGACAAACCAACTAGAAAAAATTCAAAGAAACTTTTTTTTTAAGAGGAGCTAAAACACAAGTAAATAAAATGATAATGTTTCATCTAATGGAGGAGAAGCCTCCTGGTGTCCTCAAATGAGCAGCATTGGGGCTGCAGCTGTTGATTATTTAGTTATTCTGACAATTAATTGAAAAATCTGATTTAAAAAATCTGATTTTTACCATTTAACCACTTGAGCTTATTTTATACAACTTTAGAAACACACACTTGCTCATTTGTGCAAAGGATGCAGGAATATACTTTGAGATTTATAATGTGTGAAGCTCAAGCCTTTCTGATCAACGTAGCGACATTATGAATGGCTGCTAATTAAATAGTTAAAGGTGTGTAACAGGAGCTGGTTTTTCTTTTTTAAACAAGGTGAAGCTAAAGCAAAGTTACTAGATGAGTTGTGTGGATCATATTTACAGACAAAGAAGGTTTGGTTATTTTAAATGCAAAATGTGTATTTTTTTGTACAGGTTTGGCTCAGTTGTTGTCGCATGTTGCTCTTACAGCAAATGGCCTTTTTTGACTCCAAGCTGTAGTAAACGATTAATCAATTTCTAAATTAGTTGATGATTATTTTAACATTATGATGAATCCTTTCCATGCTAAACCGAGTGTGGTAAATGCTCAGCAGATGAAGGCGTCCCTCACTTGAGCAGCCGCCTCTGGACCTCCTCCCAGGCGTCCTGTCGGCTCTCGTCCGTGTACATGCGGAACAGGATGCGCAGCCCACACGCCAGGCTGCTGGTCTCCTGCTTCAACAGGTTGGGCTTCGACTTGCCTTTGAAACCTCCAAAAACGCACACAGGAAAAACCCGTTAAGAGATCTGCAGTGCCGGCCTCGAGTCCCCCGACGCGGCCTCCGTTCTCCTACCTGCTTTCCACAGCAGCGTTCTCTGCTCGTTGTTGGAGTTGAAAGCCTTGGCGAAGCGATGCGACTCCAGCAGGCAGTCCAGCAGCTTGAAGAGCTGCTCCGAGGTCAGATAGCGGAACATCCCCTGGTCCTGCGTCTCCACTTGGACGTCCGCGGCACACCCGGCGTCCCGCTTCAAATTAAATAAAGGTTTATAGAGCTACTCGCTAATATTTCCACCATGGCTGTAGCTCGTCGTCGTGCGGGTCACTCAAACTTTATACCTGAGCAGCTGCAAAGTTTTCCGCGTCCTCCTTCTTACTGGTGGCGGGGAAAAACACGATGTTATCGATGGTCTGGATCAGCTCCAGCTGCACGACGCACTTTATGAGCAGGGCGGAGAACAAGCGCTGCTCCTGGATCTCTGCAGGACGCAACAGGAAACGTTCGTCAGGAAACAAATTGATGGGAAGGGAAACGCAGAGAGAGGGATTAGTATTCGTGGAAAATGGCCGACTCACTCGTTGAGGTCCTGCTTCTCGAGCCGTCCTCGAAGACGCCCGACGCCGAGCTGTGCTGACTCTGCCGGCGGCTCTCCATGGCGGTGGCCCTGTCGCCGCTGCTGATGGAGTGCTGGTCGTCAGAGCGGGACTGAATGTCCACAGACTTCTGGGATATGGAGTCCTGAAATCAAAGCAGATTTTAGCTACCGCTATCCAACAAATATAAATAAGCCTAAAATAGGAGGAGGGTCAGAAAAGAACGACATCTGCATGTCCTGGATAAACCGTACAAAAGATTTCCTCACCAGCTGTTTGTCAGTCAGGCTGTGTGTTGCGAAGTGCTCTCCTTCTGCTCCTGCCGGTCGCCACGTCAACAACCTTTGAAACCAGAGAAAATTGATAGAAGAAATCACATCAGTTTTTTTGGTGAAAATGTCAAAACTGTCGATAGGAAAAAAACAAGGTTAAAACCGCTTTTGTTACAAAAAATACGGATTTAGCTTTTGGTGTATTTTTGGTGCATTTGCAAGCAGAATATCTCAGCACCTATTATGTTATGTACTGTACATCAGAATAGCCTGTTTCTTCTAAGGTGATAAAAAAAGGAAGTAAAAACGACAGGAAGAAAAAACAAACAAAAAAGAAAAAGAAAAAACCAAATACAGAAAATAAAAGAAAAGAAAATCCAAAAAGAAAGAAATTTAGATACTACATTTTCTTCTTCCGTACTTATCCAGACCTGGGAAATCATGAAAAAGTTATTCTATTATACTAAACACCACTAGTTTTTAGCACTGAGCTTGATTTTGTTCTACAAACTAATTTTCAAGCATCAAACTGCCCGTTTGAGCAGCTTCAGTTCAAATCCGGGTCCCACAGGGTTTTCCTGCTGAGGAGGACGGCGCGTCGGCTTACGCGTGGGGGATGGTGGTCTTGAAGATGTCCAGCATGCAGTTGCACGTCTTGTCCCAGGTCTCGGCGGAGAACTTCTCCCCGTTGAGGATGACCACGTTCTCTAGGCAGTTGGTGCCCGAACGGGCCAGCTGCTCGTTGTCTGCAGGCGAAGAGGCAGAGACGCAGGAAGCGGATTTTATTATTGTTTAGTTTATGATAATCACGATGTGGACTAATTTTGTTTGGAGTACAGGTTCATAAAATAAACAGTTTGAACATTTCCATAAAAATCATCCGTTTTTGTTTTAATCTGGTGAAAACGCGAACGCAGCCTGCTCACCTTGCTGCACACACCAGTAGAGCTGAGCCAGGATGTCATCCAGCAGGAGTCCGTTGAGGGACTCAAAGTATTGGGTGAAAACGTCACAGATGGCGTAAAGTGCATGGTTGCATGTAGTGGTCATCCACTCTGCTTTCTGAAGGTTTTCACAACAAAAGCCTCGTCAGTGAGCGTGCTTCATACACACACGCACAAACTAAAACAAAGAAGCTTCGGGAAGAAAAGACTCGCCCGTTACCTCGGTCTGCTGCTCCGGTAGCTTCATGTTGTCGAAGATCCTGAAGACGATTCTGAACAGGTCCTGCCACCAGTGTTTCTCGAAGGTATGCCCATAGGTCTTCATCACTTCGAACATCACCGTGAGGCCCCTGCAAGAAGCAACGCAAACGCACTCGTTAAACAACGCAGGTCTAAAAACACATATGCAAGTTCTTTCTCTTGTTTTACATCAATTACAAACAGTTTTGCATTTAAAATAGCAACAGCTTTGTGGTTGTAATGTGACAAAATGTGGAAAAGTCAAAGCGACGAGGCCTGCGATCGGAGGGTTAATCCCGCCTACCTGGTCCTGACATCCAGTTTGCACCTGTTGATGATGCAGGAGAGCTCAAACAGGATGGGGAACCAGCCTCTCACCCACACCCGGTCCTCGGGGGCTACATTCATGTCGTCACTGGTGTAGTCTTTGAAGGCCTGCCGGGGGGATGAGGAAACGACGAGTTCAAAATGAATCCTCGTGTTTTTATTTTTATTTTTTACAGGTAGGATTCAGACTTCATCCGGCCGACGTTGACCTGCGGTCTCTCCGAGACGTATTTGGCGCAGTGGCGGATGAGGCGGATCGCTTCCATGCTGGTGTCTGGGAACGAGGCGTTGCAGGCGAACTCCGAGAGACACTTGACGGCGTCCTGGAAGGAGTCGATGGTGGCTGCAAAGTGCTTCTCGAATACATTCGCTGAGGGAGGTGTAAACAGCGAGCACACGAGCAGAGGAGAAGAGAAGTTAATAAAAACAGACTTTGATTTAATGTGCAATCAGATCTTCTGACCAGCTGGCAGATTTGTTCGTAAGGTGCTAAAGGCTCGTCTCTGACGATGTGATTACGTATAAACTGAACTCTTTTGAAAGTATACATAATTTATTTTATGTAAATATTACAAACGTGCATAAAGGATTCAAGACCTGTTGTTATTTTTCATTAAATCAAACAGGAAATGTTTTTATTTCGGGTGTCTGTAGACAAAGCCTCTCCCATGGAGGGATTGAATATTCATAAAATTAACACGTTTAAAAATATATATAGATGTAATTATTTAAATATATCGTTAAATATCTGATTGAAATAATATTTGTTCATATACAAAAGAATATGAGGAAACATGAATTCTTTTGGACGTGAATAGAAGTAGTTACTTTGTTTCTACCTTTCTACTAAAGTTGCTCCAACATCAGCTAATGCTGCCACAGTCAAAAATAATTGGTTCCAAGATGACTTCCTGTTCAATTTAACCAATCAAATACACACAGCAGCTACAAAATAAGTTGATCCTGAAATGGATATAAGCATCTTTAACATATGATGTCATAAAGCTTGAGTTGCCATTTCTGCCGCATGGCTGAAGGGACGACATGAAACGAGTTTGGACACAGGAGTGTTGGACTCACTGACGATGTGGCCGGTGGTCTGGAAGGCCAGCTCCACGATGCTCTCGTCCTGGTCGGACGCCGCCAGGTGGAACACCGAGAAGATGTTCTTCCAGCCTGAACGGATGTTGGCAGCCTGGGAGTTCACCATCTGAGCTATGCAGCGCACCACCATGTCTCTGATGGTGGGAGACCTGCAAGGTCAGATAGAGAGGGGGGGAAAAATGGCATGTGAATGTGTCAAATCAACTGAAATGATGATAATTTGTCTGTTTATTCATGCAGATTAGCTGGAAAAGCACTTGATAAAATCCCCAGGCTCATTTTAAGGTAAAGTGGTTATTACAGCTTGAGCTCAGCTGGTTTGTTGCAGCAACTGTTGCCATAGTGACAAGCAATTGTAGCTGCTCAGAGAGCATGAATGGGAGGAAATCTCTGCCTCTTCTAACCATCTCTATCTCTCTCACACACACGACTCTAATGGACTCCACGCTCTGCCCGGTTTACATGGCCGCCAGCCGTCTCCTCCCCGCTGCCCTCTGTGAGCGGATTCTTGTTTAAACTCCTGGTTCTTGTCAGAAATGTGTTGCAGTGAAACAGGCTTTAGCTTGTCACATGCTGCGTGCACGCTGCTTCAAAATCACCAGCTAAATAAATCTGTCTGGTCTGTACTTAAAAACCATCTCAAACCAAACAGAAAGGGGGGGGAAAAAAGAGCCTTTCATGAATTCAGTGGAGAAGTAATACAAGAAGACTGAAATGGGTCAGCTGAAATGTTGACAGGAGTCAGAGTGAAAAAAAAACAACAAAACAAATCCACTCATAGCTTCAGGGAGGAAAAGACAGGAAGAGGCTCAGAGCCGGTGGCTCTGGGTTCGTACCTGTTCTTCTTCATGATGTGCTCGAACGGCCTCAGAAAGTCCTTCTGGAAGCGGAAGTTAGCCAGCTCCCCTTTCTCCAGGAACTTCATGGACAGCTGCCTGAGAGAATCGACGGCAAAAATCGCTACATCTTCGTTGGGATTGCAGCCAACCTGCAGCAGAGAAAAACAACATTTCTCGAATTCCGCATTTTCCGTTTGACGAATCATCAGAGCAAACGGGGGGAAAGAAGAGAAGCTGTTCAACATGTGGGACGTATAAAATATTTAGAACAGAAGATAATTATTTAAAAAAAGAGAGCAACTGAATCAGACAAAATAAAAGCAAAGTGTCTAAATTGGGTGAACAGATAAAATAAAATGTTTATCGCTATTTCAATAGGAAAAAATAAATATATTTATGTTCTTTAATCGTAAATCAAACAACCAAAGCAGGTATATATACCTGTATATAGAAATTTGAGTTTAAGGCATTGGATACGTCTACTTTATTCGCTGAAAAAAAATCCAATCAAATCTACACTTTATGTTTTAGAAAATAATACATTTTAAAAATTGATGACAAAATAGATTAAAAAACAAAAATTGTGATGGTTATTTTTCTACAGAAGCACTTTACTGCCAGAGCTTGGCAATAAATTCAGGAGCAGTATCTTGTTTAAACAAAAAAAAATCTTTCCTTTTAGTAATATTTATCTCATTAAAACCAAAAACACCTCTTGGGAAACCAACACAAGAACAAAAGGAAGGAAACAAGGAGAGATGGAGGAATAGAAAGAGAACCTGACGGGGTCGCTCCGTTTCGCACACCCACCTTATTGAAGTGGTCTCCGATCACCTCCCAGATCCTGGACCACTGCAGCCTGATGCGGCCCATGTTGTAGTAGGAGATCTCCACGATCTTTTGCAGGCTGAACATGCGTGGATGTGTGGGCGAGGCCAGCTCATCCATGGACACAGCACACAGCCAGCGCACGAAATCCACTGACAGACACAAATCACCCCAGTGAGGGGAAAAAAAAAAAGTGATTTGAACAGGAAGACGAGTCGCATTGACACAGGAAATGCAGCAGTCTTTGATGCACAGAGAACGTCTTGACTCACCTATTGCGTTACCGTCCAGTCTGGTGGAGCCTGTGAAGATCCTGAAAACATCGGAGAATAAAATGTGAAGCGGTGTGTCTACGTAAGTGCACAGGAGGAGACCTGGAGGTAAATGAGTGCAGAAATGACAGATCCACACCTGTCCACAGCCACTACCACGCTCTGGGAGCTCGTCTCTCCAATGGACTCCTGAATGCTGGCGATCTGCTTACGGTCCACTGTTCCCCCGACTACAGAGAGAACCACATGGGAGTAGTTCTGCTGTCAGATCTTTAGTAGTAGTAGTAGTGGTATTCTGTTTGCGACGGACTGAAACGTTTCTACTGACCGAGACCCAGGTACTCATCGTTGTTCTGCTCCTTGGTGCTGGTGATGAAGCCCTCCTTCCCCCGCACCGTCCCTGAGATGTAGCGCGCCTTCACCCCCGTGCCAATCAGCTGAGCCAGCTCCAGCTGACTGATGCACTTCATGATCTGAGAAGGAGGGGAAAAAATGGTCATGAAATGCCTGAGGAAGGAAAAAACCAACTACTGCACACTGCTAGACCAATCACACCTCTTACAGACACAAACGCCAATGTATTTTATTGGATAGAACAACACAAAGTATTGGATAATTGCAAAGTGTATTAAAGGTTCAGAATGGTCACCTTCACTGCACGTTCTCCCTTCTCTCTCTCTTTACCCATTTCCTGTCTAAATACAGCAAATAAATGCCACTAGTGCCAAAAAAAAAAAAAATCATAAAAAACAGACTATGATGCTAATTTTTGCAATTATGACTCATGTTATGTTTGATGACTGATCAATAAAGAACATGTATGAATAGACGATGCTGGAATGTAGCCTGCTGGATGGTTCTGAAAGCTCTCACCTCATGCCAGGAGTTGCCCAGGTAGTTGCCGTCTGTGTGTGCCACGGTGATCAGGGTCTTGATGGTGTCGATGTTCTTCTGCTTCATTTCTGCGATGCCGGAGCTGGCCGTCAGCAGGGTGAACCTGGCCAGAGCCTGAACGTAAGCGTCCCTCTCCAGCTGTTCAGAAACAAAAACGACGTTTTTTGTGACAATTTTTGTGCGTTCTGGTCGTTTAAATACAAGACGTTTACCTAAAATTCCAGAGAGCCATCAAACTAAACAAGATCTTTAATATTTTATATAGAACACATTTAATACTGAGACCAATTATTTTGATGATCACAGCTAGCAACTAAAAGAACAACCAAAATCCAGTTTTTCAGCAAACAATGCATTACATAACGCCAATGAAAATAATATAGAAATGTTATGCAGATAATCAGAAGGTCATTGCTAAATAACAAAGCTGGCAGAAAATTGAGCGAAAAGGAAAAAAATGCAAGACAAAGAGCAAAAAAGTTACAATTACAAGTTTTATTCTGGAAACTAAAAGCATCAATATAAATAGAAATAAGAATTGAAATATATATTAGTGTTATAAACTGATGTATGACTGTTTTGGATTTGAATTCCTGAAATAAATAAAAACTTTTTGTAATGATTCATTATGATGAATCTTAATTCTGGATTAAAGAGAGCTTTGATGCGATTATAAGCCGTGAAATTATTCCGATTAAATTTGTTTGTGTGCGTTTTGACATTAAAGCAAAAATAAATACATAAATTAATTAATTTGACAAAACCTTAAAACTTGCTATCTAGCAAATGGAAGATGAAGGTTATAATATAATGCAACTCAAAATATAAAAAATGGTAACTTTTATTAAAAACAAAAAGGTTAGAAACTCAAAGATGTTTCCAAACTCAATTTATGCAGACTTGAAATGTGATCAGATCCAGTTCTATAAATATTCTGCGAAAGAAGCCTGTGTTGCAGTGATCCAGGGTGCCGTACCTGTATGGAAAAGATGCACGCTATCCTGATGGCGCAGCGAATTCCTTCGAGACACAGCGAGGCCACTTCAGTGTCGTCACAGTCCTGCAGGCCGACGCTGAAGGCAGCCAGGAAGGGCGTCCACGCCAGCTGAGAAGCGTCACACACACAGATGAGGCTTTAGCCGTCTGCACCCCCCCACGGGGTGTGTGGAATCTCAGGTGAAATACCTTGAACATGGGCCGGACGTGCTCCAGATGCGTGGCGCTGGTGAACGGGGCCTGGACGTGGCTGACGGCCTCCATCAGAGCTTTGGCCGTCTTGGCCATCTGCTCCATTTCCACGTTGTAGAGCAGACGCCTCTGCTTCTCGCTGGCCACGCCTGTCAATCCAGATTCAGACATCAATTCCACCCAGATCAGCGGCGAATAGCGCGTCGATCGTCGTCGATACAACGGGCAGACTCACTTTGCTTGTTGGACTTCATGGTGAGCTCTTTCGTTTCCTTCATGGCGATCTTCTTCCCTGCGATCTCATCGTATATGGCTGAGAGATACTCCTCAGGCAGGTCCTTGCTGTCATTGATGCCGCGGTTCATCTTGATGTACTGCTCTTTTGTCATTTTATTCTTCACCTTTGCAGATTACAGCAATAAAATAAAGTCAAGACTGGCTTTTGCTCGGCACGCTTCACTGATATTTAAAGGGACATTTCTTGTCTAAACACCAAAACCCCGCAGCTTCCTTGAAGTGGACGTCTTACCTGCGGGCTGTGGAGGTCTGTTGTTAACATGATGATCGAGTAGGCGAGAACATATGCCGTGTCTGCACTGGCAAAGAGAGTTTGTCTGGAGCAATAAAAACAAAACGAGAACAACGGGTGAGCAGGATAAACGACCTGCAAAAACTAACCACATCCTTGATCTCCTCTGGTTTCCTTTCTGTTTTGTAAAAAAATAAAATAAAATAAGCAAATTAAACTCACCCCTGATTGCACTCCAGGTATCTTGCTGCAAATTTCTCCATGAGCCGGTCGATCTTCTGGGCCTCGCCGGGGAGCCGGAAGCCCTCCAGGAACATCCTTAGAGCGGAAACAAAGTCTTTGCCCTGGAAGTCCATTTGATCCACGTAGGCGTACATGACCTCTTTATTGAAACGGTCGTTATCGCCGAGGAATTCACCCACCTGAGTCTGAACAGAGCAACGACACAGAGGTCAGGCTGCACTTTGCATTACTGATCTATACGCCTGCACGTTTACACACAGTGCTCAGGTCTGTGACCCTGCAGAGTGAAACACAAGCTGGCTTAATGATTAGCAAAGAGTAGCAAATCAGGGCGGATTGTTTTTATCTGATGCTGTAATTAATGCAGTTATTAATGCTGCACTAATTTGCTCATCATGGTGCCAAACAATTAAAAAATTAGTTCAATTACAGTGATTATGTTATGCATGTATACAGTCACAATTTAATTACATCTATTTTAATCAAAGTTTATACATTAAATTTTTTTCTTAGGTTTTTTTAAGTGGAAATGGTAAATGGACTGAACTTATATAGTGCTTTATCTGATCATTTTTGACCACTCAAAGTGCTTTACACTACCAAGTTGCCTGTGCAGCTTGGTAGGCAATTTGGGATTGGGTGGCTTGCCCAGGGGCACATTGACATGTGGGAGGAGGAAGCTGGAATTGAACCTACAACCTTCTGATTGCAAGACGACTACTCTATCCATAGAGCCACAGTCGCCCTATTGTTTTACCTACTGTAGGCCGGATTTGATGTGAGCTTAATTGTGTTTTGTCTAGAACAGTGGTTCTTAACCTGGGTTTGATCGAACCCCAGGGGTTCGATGAGTCGGTCTCAGTGAACTTGCGTCTTTAACTACTTCAGCAAAACTCACCGTTTTTACCAAATTCTGTAGCTTTCGGTGTACTTCTAAATCTGCTCCTTAGTCGCATCTTTTCAGGGTTGGTACTGCCTCTAGTGGCGTGGGGGTGGTAACACAACTAATATAATTACATTACTCATTCAGAATACCGCAAAGTCTTTATTTATTATAAATTTTTCATTCTCTTAAGAATGTAGAGCTAATTAAATGATCTAAACAAGACCTTAAAGTGGTTCCAGTTTCTCTCGATGGCCAACCTGTTGAAACTGTGGAAAATTTTAAATACCTTGGGTCGTTCCTGGACAGTCAGCTCAACTTTGCTGAAAACACTGACTATATTTTGAAGAACTGTTCTCAGAGACTCTACCTTTTAAGAAGACTTAGTAATCATGGGGTGACCCAGTTAGACTCTAGTTGGGGCACCCCTAGGTCTTGAATTGGGGGGAGAATCATATTTTATTTATCACTACAGAAGGGTTCAGTGAATGCGCATAAGAAACTGGTGGGTTCGGCACCTCAAAAAAGGTTAAGAACCACTGATCTAGAATCAAGACAAAGGTAACTGGAAGACTCGCAACATATTTTTATGTAATTTTAGGCAGAAACGAACAATAGTCACCAGAAATGGCAATCAAGTATTTAGTGATTACATTACCGTTACATCTTTCATTATTTATATAACTGTTGTTGAAATCTGCAGAGTACAAATTTAACTCAACATAAAATGATTATTTTATTCATGCATAAATATATACATTCATGTTATTTTATTTGACTAACTTGTAAGTTTTTACTGCACAATAAAATTGTCCTTGCATTGTTATGATCATTAACAAGATGACAATATAGCATAATAAGAAAAAACTGACTGTCTATGTCTCAGCTGGGATTTTGAGAAATGGCCTGATTAATAAACTATTTCTGCAACAAATTGTTTCATTTTGAAAATATTCTAGTGTCTACCTTTCTTTACTTTCTACTTTTACCTAAAGCAAATTGTTTTTTTGTTGTTGTTTTTTTTTACCGAGTCAAGCCTCTCCTCTTGGTGCAAGAACTGTGCAAGGTCCTCTGGGGTTGTACCCAGCATGCCTTGCTCTTGAAGGTACTGGATTCCTCTCTTTGGTTTCTTGTTGAACCTGAGGAAAACACAAACGCGTAAAGCCACACTTAGCTAAGGCTAACTCGTTCCACGTTCATCAGGATATAGAGCTGTAAATTCACTGGACTCACAGGTCAATCCCCTGTTCAATGATCTCCTTCTGCTGCTTGAGAACCTCAAACTGCTCGGGGTTGTCGGTGCCGGACATCTGTGTGCTGTAGCTACCGATGCCAGACGAGGCCGTGGAGTCCAGGGAGTTGATGCTGCCGTAGCGGTTTATGCTCTCTGTGGCCTTGGTCTCCGAGCTGTCCTGCTCTGAAGGTTTCTCCTGGCCTGAAGAGCAAAAATAAAAGGAAATAAAGTCAATGATTTAGAAAACAATAACTATTGTTTCGGGTAACACTTTATTTGAAGGGGTGTGCATAAGACTAACATGATAATAAACATGACATAACACCTGTCATGAACATAAAGTAGTCTTTATGAATGCTTATGACAGTTGTCAAGAAGTGTCATTTGGTAAATAATGACACTTTTAATGCAAAGTTGCTCTAAAAGTTGCATTAAAAGTCCTTTAAAATGCCAAATTAGCATGATTTTGTGAACTATGATAATTTAATGCAGCATTTTGGGCTCTGGATGTTCTCTAAAACACTGCAGGCAGTGAAAAGGGGGAAGAAATGTGAGATGAAGGTCAAGAGAGTTGGTTTATTAATCCATGAGAGAGGAGCTCAAGGATACGCCGCCGCTGCTGCTGGAACAGGTTCACCCTGTAACCCAGGCTGGGTCCAACTGAGGCGTCCGATTACCCAACGGAAACTCTTTAAAACATTCAGGACGGCCTCGCAGACGCGTCGGCACGCCTCGATGTTCGCCACTCTTAAAAACACGGACAACACGGCAAAAGAAAAAGAGCATTGGGACGCCAGCCGTCTGTAGCAACTAAATGTGTTTTCTGTTACATATCTGAATCCTTTCAGAGCGTAAAACCATGCCGAATACAATCTGGTTTGGATGTTACTTCAGGTCTCGGCAGGTTAAGGCAGACCAAACATGGTTCTGGTTACTGCGTAACCTACACCGCTCAAGTTATGTAACAGAATCGGATGTAGGCTTGTATCAGGTTTCAGAGTTTAGCGTGGTTTTAAAGGAATTCTCGGTTTCAAACGATTACCTTCTCTTTTCCTCAGACTGTTCTGTTCTCATTTTCTACTGGAGGAAAACTCTCACAGATCCCTGTAACATACTAAAATAATCAAAAATAATCAATACCCCAACCCTAACCCTGTCTTTGGGTCTGTGTTGTGATGTTTGATAGCCGAGTTTATCCCAGGATAGACACACTCTGAGTTATTCTGGAGTGCTGAATGTCATATTAAAAGCTGCTGACAGACTTTCATACCGAGACAGTGGAAAACTACCTAAATCACAATCACAAAGGGTTTAAATCGGAGCTATATTTTTACACACATTCTACTAAAACACTCACTACTGTTCCAGTTTTTACCTGCTCTTGCTTCGAAGTTATTCAGAAAGATGAGAGTAAAGACAAGAAACCGTTACAAGCCAGGACCTGGCATGCTGCTATAACAGGATTCAGTCTAAAATGTAAAACTTTCTAACCTCCACCAAACTGCCAGCAGGGCAAATTCAGCATGCAGGATTTTAATGTGAGCTGCTGTTTGTATACTAATGAGCTGTCGTGGGTTTTTTGGCAGAGTAATATCCTTGACAGTCAACAAAGCTGCCTCTGCTGCTTGGCTCTGACAGCTTAGCCCCAGGCTGGCCTGTGGATACTCCCAGAGGCTTAAGGGATATCTTTTCAGTCCTTTCTCAGAGTTTCAGCTTCGTCTTAGTTCGGGTTCCTCCTTCAGCTAACGACAAATCCATCCTCTGTGCGCAAGACCCAGCGGCCCGCCTCGCAGAGAGGATATGCTCCACGTGTCACAGATTGGTGCTTCATTGCAGCTCGGTGAAAGGTATTGCTCTTTTTCAGGGTCTGAACCTCCTGGATTAGCCTCTATGTGCCGAAGCATTATCTCACCGCCTGCTGTGGCTGGAACTGAGCCGACGAGAGCTCGCTTTTCCTCTACTTTCCTTCCTTCCAGTGGTCAATCCTACAGCTGACTGCGGCCATGCTGAAGGGTACAAGCCTTATCTCAAACTCCAGTTAAGACTCTGAGGGGAACTGAGGCCGATTCAGATAGATTACGGCCAAAATCTGCTTTTAACCTTCCCTGTTTTTTACAGTCTACTGCAGGAAAGGAAGCAACATGGAGGGCTCTGCTCACCCTTACATTACAGTGAGAACTGTTCAAGCCTTCATTAAGGTTATAAACAATCAAACTGCGTCCGATTCAGAACCGAATTACGTACCAACTACATATTGCACAGTTACAAGTATCAGCTCGTTTTCCCCTCCACTGTAGCCAAACCTTTAAATCCTCAGGAATTAATAGATTTGCACATCCTTTCATGCATGTATACTGCCACAAAAATACTTAATCCCTTTCACTGTGCCGATAGCTGCAGGCACAGCACACACACATCAAGCTTCAGTCACTACAGCAGGTTCTCCTCACCAGGAGGGGTTTTGGTTCCAGTGTCTGCTAAAAGTATTAAAAGTATTATGGGAGCTGAAATGCTAGTAGCACTTTGGAGCTATTGTTGAAGCAAAGTGATGGTACACAGTTTGCAACACATTTGCAATACATTGTGCGCAGTTTTCTACAGCGAACTCAGTGTGTCTTATTTGAAAGACCGTAGATCTTTAACATAGATCACACTCCCATGTCTAGCCTGTCTAGCCTGTTAGAAACAGGATTTCTGACATCATTGCATCTGCAAGCTGATAATTAAAATGATGAAACCAAACAAAAAAAAGTCACAAAATTTCCTCGTGCTTTGGGTTTCACTGCAGCCAGTATCTCATAAATGACTCACCTAGGCTGGTCTGGGAATTGGGGTTGACGTACTGGTCTTTGCTCCATTCCACCATACATTTTAGGATGGACACTAGGCATTCAAGGCCTTTCTTTCTCAGAGTCAGCTCCTGGACAAGAATATAAGACACATGAAATAATCAGTAAAACTTTTCGAGCTGTCTTAGTGGGACGGTTTGGGAATAAATCATGGTTCTGCTAAAAGGCTGGAAATAGTTAATATCTTTCCTTAACGCTGTTTTGTCGCTTCACTTAGTGCAAATTACGATTAGTTGGTTCTGGAGGTTGAAGCCGAATGGCAAGTCTGAGAACGGCTAAAACCTGAAAAACCTCAGTGGGTTTTTGCACCGCAGATTATGTTTCTGGGGAAACATGTACTAAGGATCAAACACTTAACTCTTTCCAGTTACTAAATACCAGATAGAAAAAGTAGACAGCATAAAAAAAAAAAATAAAAAAAAATCTAGTTGTGACATTTTGGATTTCTACTTTGGTAGTTTAAACTCGGCTGCTCTGAGTTTAAACTGTTTACAAGTTCAGTTCTCGGTTTGTGTTTCACAGGGAAGTCTAAGGGCGGGGCAACGCCTCTGACCTACATTTAACGTCTAAATAATTGTCAACTTCTGTGTAAATAACTTCCAAATTACAGACATGATGAAGTTTTATAGGCTCAAATAAACCATTGTGGCATTTTTGAGATTTATAGATGTCAATTTTGGTCTTGGTCCCTTCTCTAACTCGTCAGCTTCCCTCTGCAGCATCAGCTAATCTGGGATTACGATAAACAAAGAGTGTTATGAGTTAAAGGTATGATATTAACTGTTTATAACAGCACTTTACTTCATAAATCCTGAACTATCCCCGTAAAGCAGGCACAGAATAGATGAAGAACATGAGGAAAATAAAAATTCACCTGTTGGGGCGTTGTGCCGAGTTCGTGGCCTCCGCGGCCCTGGGCTATTTTTGAGAGGTCATTGACCAAGCGCTCAAATATATTAGCAGCATTCAAGTCACAGTCGTAGTTCACATAGATGTCCACCACACTTTGGGCATCTGAAGAGGACAGAAGGGACAATTTTATATTTTTCACAAAGCCTTAAGAAATCATAGAAACGACTTATACAGTCGTAGGCTCAAAGAATTGCTTTTGAAACCACAAAAAAATTATGATTAAAATAGAAAGGAGAAATTATGCGATTTCTCCTACTACTGTCTTTCAACAATACTTCATTTTGAAAAGTTAATTTAATTAAATATGAGGTCGATATTAGTGTAGAAACAAAACAAGAATAGAAAAAAGCAGAGCAAACCTGCACATATTCTGGTGAGTGTTTGGATGACCATCCACTTGTGGTCATAAGAGCTTGTGGACGTCTCAAGTATGTACAGGAAAATCTCTTTGAAGAACACCTGCAGAGAGAGAGTTTAATGCATTTCCAGTGAGAACCAGGCAAAAGGAGCAACTCGCAACGGCGCAACACAAAACAAGAGCAGCTGACAGGAGCAGGGATCCTGGAAGCAGGAAGGCGAGTTAATTTGGCCGAGATGAAAGAACAGGTAGAACTGCTAACTTCATGTCCTAAATGACTTTACTGCTAATTTTGGTTGAGTGTTTTTTTTTTTTTTTATTCATCTTATTAAGTACTCGCTTTTAAGTTTTCCAACAAGGCAACTGAAGAAATGCTCTTTGTGAGCAAGAAACCAATCTTCTTTTTTTCTACTGTTTCCAACAAAATCTTTTTTGATCATAAGTTATACTTCAATGAATAAAAACAATTGTAGCATATCAGTACTTGTGCGTACACAAGACAATAAGCTTGCTATTTAAGCTGTCAGTAGAGCTTGCAATAAAAAAGAAAACTTCACTAAATAGACGCATGCAAACGTTTTACCTCGATTTGCATCTTGAGGTGGGTCTTGAAGTGGGAGAGCAGGGTAAGGAAGATGGAGAGCGAGAGCTCAAAGACTTCAGGCACAGAGGAGACGCCGTTCTTGGACAGCGCCACGCACAAATACTGCTTGATGGCGTTTATGAACATCTCGTTGGTCTTGAAGATGGGCCCGGCATTCTGCAGGATGGACAGCAGCAGCTGCAGAGACAACACCTTCGATCGCAGCTCGTGGGACCTGCGGCAATCACACAAAGGAAATTTGTTAGTCTTCATATTTGTTTGAACGATTCTGAAAATGTTTAACAGAATAAAAATGTACATTCAGAAGGTTATACAACTGCTTAGTTTGTAGTAATCTGAGTCAGTTTAACATGTAGGTCAGATGACTCAGCAGCGCTCCGGAAGATGTTTTATAACCTAAACCGGCTTTAAGATTCGCCGCAGCTTCGTCCCCGATGTTTCTGCTGCGTTATTTGGTCTTTGTAACAGAAAACAATGTCCTTGAAAGGAATTTACAACCAATTACATGGAGAGAACTCATGAGGATGCGTGTCTGCAGCAGAGAGTTAAAAATCGCCAGCAGGATTAAAAGAAAATGCTCTGGGGGTCACGGTCACAGATCGCCTGCATGCACAACCTCCATCTGTCTGCACAGCTCTACTGTAGCAAAAGGCTCTGGGAAAGAAATAGCCCAATTTCAACAAATAACATAGATTCAGCTAATTTATATGCCGACTTTAAATGCTCCTTTGCAATGCTTTCCTTTCTTTGTCTGCTTTCCATTTCTGGAAAGCAGTAAGAAAAGGAGGATCTAAGTGCCAAAACAATAACATCCTTTTACTTTTTAAGCAATTTCTTAGATGAGATCCAACTTCAGTTTTATGATTGCATGCAATTTTATTGCCAAGAAATGCTTTCTATAATTGATTTTTAGTAGAAAATAAATGAAAACAGTTAAAAAAAAAAGATCTCTTGTAGAGCAGTAAGGACTGAAATCTTATAAGAGAGGCTTTTTAACAGCATTTATGTTGGTACGTAGTAATGGAAAGCATCTGTAGTGTTTAAAAAAAAAAAGACGTAAGGTGGGGTATGGCAGCATTTAGAGGTGAGGACAGAAGATCAGATGCATCGACGGTGAGCACAGACGCATATCCAAAGTCATTTGCTCTAGTTAAGCTGCAGACACTTCACATGTTGAGTGTGTATCAAGTTGTTCAGGTGAGACGGAGTGAAATATCTGGCGAATAAACCTTTTTAGGAGAGCAGTCTGATCCAGACAGAGCATGTCAGCCTTCGCGAAGCGCTCCGTTACACCAGAACTGTATCCGAAGCCATTCGAAAAGCAGCTTGGATAACATTTATTTGACACAGATTTGTTGAAATTAAGAATAAATTGGTTGGAAAACAGTAAACAAATAAGAGAGAGTCAGAATGCAGTTTTAGGTAGAAGCCTGAGGCAGAAAATCCTGATTCCAGAGAAGGTGAAGCTATCGGTACAATCACATTTCCTCTGACTGAAGCGTGGTCAGGGGAAATATTAAATTGGAGCAAAAGAAATAAAAATAAAAAAATTCATTTTGCATTTGTGGTGCTTTGAAAAGTAAAGAGGAAGGATGAAAAGGGCTCCAGTGTTTCAGGATACAAGGAAGTGATTCAGAAAATTCTGATTGATGTCTCATTGCCTCCACAACCAATGGAAACCAATGAAAAAACACCACAATCGGAGCGATCCTCATTTTAAACCATGATTCATGATGTCTCTGGTCAGACCTGCAGCTTAGAGGAAGGATAAAAAAAACCCCAGAGGCATTAAAAGGCCTTTTCATGAAGCCACCGCTAGGAACAAAAACCACAAAAAGTCCAACTCTCACATTTTAAGCAACTTAGAGTAAAACTTGGCAATTAGAAGTTAAATCCAACAGCTAAATGAACTGGGAGTCTCCATTAGATGCTGATTAACTAATTAGTTACACAAATCGAGGAAGTATAGGAGAGTAAAAGCACATCTAACAAAGCAAACTCTTCTAAGATGTAGAAAATCCTTAATTACGCAAAAAAAAAAAAAACCCACAAAGTCTTACTTTGGATCAGGCGGTCCGTCTGATAGTGGTTTCATCGACAGTTTGCAGAGAGAGCGAAAGACCAGAAAAGCGTCCTTCTGGAGGATGTGGGAGAACTTGGCACCTGGCGGCTGGCCAGCTGCTGCTCCCGATTCCTGAAGGAGCAGAAAAACAAGCAACGAGTTAAAAAACGTCTGGTTTTAGAGCTTTTATCTTCCAGATTATTTAACATCAACAGCGTGTGAATATTAAAGCCTTACAGAACAATAAGATTTGTTTGAAGATTTACACCTCAGAGTAATTACGCTGACCTGGAGAGGTCATTCAGAGCTGGACGACACACCAAACACACGCTACCTTGCAAATTTTTTTTATTTTTTCACAACAGCGGTTCTCTTTATGCAAGTTTTCAAGAAAGGCTGAATTTTAGGTGGATTTGTAGAAGGATTAAATTACAAACAAGTTTCCTTTATTAATTAGGCAACCTCTGATGGCAATTGGCTTCACCAAATTATATTTAGGGGCACCAGAGTTTTGGGAGCTAAATAGAAATGCAAGCCACACTTTTGTAATGATTCTGTAGTTGCTAAAGACTGATATAAACTAAGTTTTCCTGGATTTAACCCTTATAATGTCTTAATTTCAAAATGTATTATGACCTTCTATAGGACATAATGATAAGAAAACCTCAGCGCATTTTAGAAGAAAAAAAAACATCAGGTCGTAAAAGTTCAGATGCAGTGATTAGATTATTTTTAAGGATTTTTTGACGAGCAGCTTTTATTCCTTAGTATGTGAACAGAAAGCCTCTGTGTACGACGCGCCTGCTCACATTTGTACTCCATTTTCTTTCATTCATTCAGTAAGCAGGACGATTATTTATTCATTAAGAAAACGTATCAAATTCCTGATCAGCTGTAGGAGAAATTACCGCACACACCTGTTTGCCAATGTGAAAAAAAAAAGTCCAGAGTCCAGCTGTGTCAAACTTGACCTTTGGCTTCACAACAACTTGAGGAGAAGCGCCAGAGGAGATCCAGATGTTGCCAGACTGAGGGACAGGGTTCCAGGAAGTGAAATTTACACCCGCCATAGTGTAAATTTAACACTAATGTGAATTACACAAGGAACTTCAGGTTAACCTAATAACTTACTTCGTTGGTTGATCATCACCCATTTATTAACTAAAGCAGGTAGAGTTTATTTTAAGCCATTTAAGTTTGCGTTTTCCAGCTCAGATACCATAAAGGACAATTTAGTACAATGGATTTTGCAGTTTTGCCAAAAGGGTCAGTGGCGAAGCAAAGAATGAACAAATGTACAAGTTAAAGAAATTTCAACACCTAGTTCAGTTTGCAAGGTCCAACACTCAGACTGTCTTCACTTCCTCACCTGAGTGTCGGTGGAGGAGACGGATAATCTGTCGTCAGGCAACGAGGGCGTAAAGCTAGCAGAAATAGGCGTGCCGGGAATGCCGTTTGCATGGACGTGCTCGCTGTCGCTCCCCACTGTTCCCTCGTCCTCCATCGAGCTCTGGGTGCCTTCAGTAGCTGCCTCGGCCGGCGGGGACTCCTCTGGCTCGCCGGCTGACTCCTTGGTGTCGGAGCAGAGGTTCGCCGGGTCCAGGCAGTGGCCTGCAGACACGACAAGCAGAGGAGGAAATGGATTGATAATCTCGTCTTTAAAACACGCTTCAGGAGAAAATAGACTTAGCGAGGCCAGATTGATAATTTCACTTAATACTTGAGCCACGTCGCTTGAAATTATGAATAAAGCATGTCTCGCCTCCAGCCACAGTGTTGACCACTTCCTGCAGAATACTCTGGACAATTTCCTGGGCTTTCTCCTCATAGTTAGGCGCTTCCTCGTCCTCTTCTTCACCTGCTCCTTCATGTTGTTTAGATGCTGCATCTGCAGGACACAATAAACGCAGTTAGGATCTGATTTATTTTACAAAAATAAATAAATGCATGAATGAAAACGAAGATGAATTCGATCATTATATTTAACATGGGTACTTCCAGTGAGGAAGCTGAATTCTGCGCATTTTCATAAACAAAGTAAATCTCTAAACAAAAGCAAATGCATAAAAAAAAAAAGAAAATCATGTTTGAGTTACAGAGAAAACTAATTTGATATTAATATTGAAAAAAATTCTAGATCAATTGAAGTTGTGTTGTTTGACCAAGCGTGAGAAGCTATTGGTGTATTTAATTGTGTTGCACTGGTGCAAAGTTATTAAATAAATATAAATATCTGGTGTTAAAAAGAGGAACTTTTTAAGACAGTTCAGCGTCGGAAAGGTTTCAGGTGATACTAAACCTCAGATATCGCATCGGTACATCTCTAGTTTAATTGTATATTTTAAATAACAGGTCGAATGACTTTGTTGTAAACTCTAATAAGAGTCTACTTAATCCAAAAATCTGATTCATTTGTGTATTTTTTTTATTTTTTTCAATCTACGGTAACTCACTTTGTACTGCTGCGGTGGCTTGGTCTGCCTCCGTCTGCTCGTTCTCAGCCACGCAAAACTCAGAACCGTTCTCAGGATCTGGGTTCTCGTCGGGGGCAGGCCGCTCCCCCCGCTCCCCCGGCTCCTCCCGCTCCCCGGACGCAGACCTGCTGCTGCTGGACTCCGGGGCCGGCGTGGAAGGGGTGGACGGCGTGGAGGGCGTGGCGATGCTGGGGGTCGCTGGGCTGACGGGTCCGTTGGCCTCTTGGGCGGGGGCCTTGCCGGGTGGGTGAACGTGAGTCTGGAGCTGCGGGGATTCTGGCTCGGTGTGCTGGGCTACAGGGGATTGCTGTCGGTGCCGCTCTCTCTCCAGCTGTTTGGCTTCCTGCAGCTGAAAGAGGGATGGGATGGGAGACAGACGCAGGCCGAAAAAAAAAAAAAAAAAAACAAACAAAAAAAAAAACAAACACAGATGGAGAAGAAAAATGGTTATTAGAAAGCAGCATGGATTAGAAACATAAGTAGGAAAACACTGGTTAATATCAACCCGTCTGCCTTTCCTGTGACGAAACTGAGCTCACAGCTCGGCTAGAAGACAATTTGTTCCCTCCCCCAACATATACTTAGTGCGTCGGCATACATCTGCTGCGTGTCCGAGTGAGAATGCACATAAATATGCTGAGAGAAAAACGGCATGCTACTCAAACAGCAATGAGACAAACATTGTGAATCACTTCATGCTGGCCGGTGTGTGTCGAGTCCATTTAAGTTTGCTGCTGGCAGAAAGCATTTCTAATGGAAAAGGACTAAAATATACGGCCGTGTCACGCCTGCTTCTTTCAGAGCAGACCGCCTGCTGGACACAGTAACATTTGGCTTTTTGGACAATTTGTTTAAAACTGGAATCCAAAAAAAAAAAAAAAAAAAAAGGCTTGGTAGATTTAAGCTTAAAGTAATCTTTTACATTTACTAAATTGTTTCTTCTGATTGGAAGTGGTATCAACATTTACTAGGGGTGCAGAATTAGCTTTTGTTTCTTCTAATTTCAGCTTTACAGTCTGTTTTCTTGATTATAATAAATGATATCATGCTTCTCCATCCCTGTTAAAAAAAAATCTATGGCGGTTACCTACTGATTAGGGTGATGGCAAGGAGGCCTTCCAAACTCATAAACTCGGATCTCATAACCAAAGATAAATTGGTTGAAAACAAATGTTTCAACTGAAGCCGTGCAATTTAAAACCAATTTTTTTTCCTAATGTTATGAAAATTTTTCAGTGCTTTATCATATTTTGAGAGATGCCCGTCTCATCACCCATCAGAAACTAACTTCCTTTTTGAATGGCAATAATGCTAATGCTAAACCTGCCGGGGGTCTGAATAATTTTAGGTTTGACTGTATTTGTGCTGTTCAACATGACATTAGCATAAAAAAACACAACTTTCATTATAGAGATAAACGACACTAACAAGCAGCGCAGGTTTCCTCAGCCAACCTAAAATACTAGCTTTGCAATCCAAGAGTGTTTGTAGATTTCCAGAAATGAGAAGGTTGAGAAGAAAATCACACATGTAGAGTTGACAGAGTCTGGGAAAAAAAAAGGTGACACTTTCACAAAATCACAGTAAAACGGCATGACTTAAGGCTCCAGTGGGACATTTACATACACTGACCATGGGTATGCCAGGCTTTAGCTGTGCAATTATTTTGGGCTTTGGACAAAATCCTAACTTTCAAAGAATTGATGGAAAGACCAAACGGTGATCCCAAGCAACGTCAGAAATGTGTTGGGATAATAATGCAGAGTGACTGCTGCTGTGACAGACGTCTGATCATATTTCTCTCCTACCGAGCCATGAGCACTTCCACGGCGTTTGCTTTTCTCTCTCTTCTTCGCCAATAACGAGGCGGTAACATTAACCTGATGTCCACTCATTGATCCGATGACGTTGCCATCAGATCTTTCCAACATAACTCAGCTGTGGGAACACTTCCACCGCTCAGTGACGGCGGTCGCTATCAACATTTTCATGTCGCGCTCGCACAGCGTGACATGCTCAAGTCTTGTTAGATATTTGACGCCGTGTGCCGCATTTTATCTTCATTTTCAGCCCTGAAGGATGTTTTCGATCTGTTCTTTTTTAGGGTGGGATGAGATAATAAAGCCTTAGAGTATTAATTGCTCTTACATTATAGGGCAGCATAACATTAGGAAAACCTGAACTGTTGCAGCTGAACGTTGCTATTGGTAATCAAGACATTTCCCACAGCTTCCCTTGGTTTTATTCGCCTTTGTCACTAAGATCTGGATCTGATGTTGGCATAGACCAATCCATCCAAGTGGCCAAATATGATGGCAAAAAGCAGAGTTTGAATGCATGAGCCTAAGTCAAATGCTCTACTAAATATTTCCATGAAATTATTTTTGCAATATGCAATATAAATAAAATAAAACTGCAAATGCAATCATTTTTAAAGTTTCAATGATCTATACATTTCTGTTCCTTGGAAACCAAGTCAATAAGGCCTAAGTCATTCATGCCCATTATGAGTGTATGCAGACATCTTACCAGAATGTTACCTCATGAAAAATGGAAAATAAGAGGAAATGTCTGGTGGGAACACAGAGACTGGGGATTTTTCATTTACTGATTTACAACAAAAATCTCAAAAAAGCTCCTCACACAATCTAATTTTAATTGGGCTACTGCTTTAAGTTTGAACACCACACCTCTATTAGAAGCTGCTCCATCCTAATTAAACAGAACTGTCGCTATTGTCACATCAAAACCTCAGTAAATTAATTCAACGACGCAGCCTTTCTAAATAAGCGATTAGCATCGAACGGGAGCAGACAAACGTACCGCAGGGGACAGACGAGGCAGCGCAAACAAACTAAGCTCATTATTTAAATGCCACCTCAGTCGGATAGTGAAGGCTGCGCGAGACCAATGCTGTGTGTGTGCGTGTGTGTGTGTGCGTGTGTGCGTGAACACACCATGCTGAGCTGCAGCCAGTGGGATGCATCTACACACAAATACAGAAAGTTGATCTCCTGTGCTGCACTACAGGGGCAGAGACAATACTTAAAGTCTGCCTCGTCTCTCCATCGCTGCTTTTACTACTCCGTCTGCGTCTGACTCATTACCAGTCACATATGCTACACGTAAAAAAAATAAATAAAAGAAATTCACCACTTCCTGGTGCAATTAAAAACCGATATGTCGTGGAGAAAGCAAGATGAGCGAGAGAGGCCACAGCAAGCATTAATGTGGAAAGAGTGTGCAGCATTCGTGTGCAGAGTTGAAGCAAAGGAAGAGAACGAATGAGTGCACGGATGGATAAGGGAAGAGGGGGAGAAAAAAAAAAGGAAGCTGAATGCGCAAACACAGATGCACAGGAAAGAGTTGAAAGAGTTCTGATCAGGCAATGTCACGGGCAGTCCTGCACGCTTTTACCTGGCGGTCACGCTTTCTGGAGGCCAGAGACCAAGATAGCTTGTGATTTGTAAGCTATGTGTCCAAAAAGGGGGGAGGGAGGGAGGCAGGTGAGGAGGGGAGAAGTGTCATTCAAAAAGAAAAAGATGAGATTAGAGTAAGCTTTTTTTCTTTTTGTTTTTTTTTTGCTGATATGATAATACAGGTGCATCTCAAAAAATCTGAATATGATTGAAAAGTAAGTTCATTTCAATAATTAAAAAGGAGCCTAAAATATTATATAGCTGTAAATAAATAGCAGTTATTTATGCTAATGCTGATGATTATGGTTTAAATCCAATGAAACTCAAAATTCAAACCAATAAAAATATTGCTAAAAAACAAAAAAAACAAAAAAAAAAAAAAAAACTCCCATGCATTTTACAGTATATAGACTCAATACCTGGTCGGGGCTGTTTATGCACAAATTACTGCATCAACACGGTGTGGCGTGGATGTGTTTAGCCTGTGGTTCCCTGAGCAACATTTCCATCCTTCGCCCAGTAAAGATGACGTTGCCATCAGATCTTCTAACTTTGTGTCAGGAGTGGCCTAACACAAGGAGTGTGACGGCTGTAGTCTATGTTCTGCATGAGTGTGTGTGTGAAGCTCTGACTCCCGCCACAGACCACGACATGAGAATCTCCCCTAAACTCTTCAAAATCCTTGCATGACTGCAGTTTCCTTGCTACTGCAACTTTTTCTCCCACACTTTTTCCTTCCACTCAACTTTCCATCAATATTCTTCCATACAGCACTCAGAGCAGCCAACTTCTTAAGTAAAGACATTTTGTGGCACATCTTCAATGTGGAAGATACAAATGAATGTCAGCTAGACAATTAACTCAGCAGTCTCAAACACTTAATTAATTATGCGTATTCGATCTATGCGGTTTATTACTTTAACTCAATTACTGAGATAAATTTGCTTACAATGACACTCTAATTTACAGAGATGCACCTGTATTACAATCCAAACTTATTTAAATCCTTATACAGCATGGCGTCTACCTACGATTAAACTTCTTTAGCTCATTTCGACTTAAAACTAGCTTCCACTAGAGCATTTTTCAGAGACTGTGATTCAAGAGAGATGCTGCGTGTTTACATAAACACAACAATCAGGCGATTTAGTGTTCCTAGAGCATTTGAACGTACTGCTTGGTTCTCCATGCGTGCGAAGATGACGTTGAGCATCTGCGTGAGCGTGGCCTTCGCCGTGGTCTGGTTGATGAGGTTCTTGCTCGCCAGGTAGATGTTGTAACAGGTGCGGACGGCTTGCAGCACGGTGCCTTCGTGGATTTCTATGTGCTGGGAGGTGACTGCTGTCAGCAGAGCCTACGGTGGAGAAGGAAAGACAGGAAGTGTGAGCTGAACTGAAATCTTTGATAGTCTGAAACATTTCCTTATGGCTGCGTTTTCAGTATTCTGCAGTGTGTAAAGCAACATTAAGAGCGGCAGAGTGGAAACATCAAACTACAGAAGTAACACACAAAGTTTCAAAAGTCAAGATGATAAAAAAAAAAAAGAAAAACTTGAAACATTCAGATCTGTTCTGTTTGCTTAGCCACACCAACCTAAAACCACATATGTGCATATAAGCAAATCTGAGACTTTCAAAATTTGCTCATAGTTAAAAATCAAACCGGTACTAAAACGGGTTCTGGAACAGTGCAGCTACATTAACGATTGTCATTTCACGTTCCTAATTTCAGAAAATCTGGTGGCATTTGGTTTTTAAGAACTGATAATTGCTGGTTTGTTTTCCACAAGTAGAAAGTCTCCTGTCCAATTTAGTCATTAAGCACATTTTAAACACCAAGTTCATAAAAAATCTACACAGAAAGAAAAAGAAAAAGGAAAGGCATAACACCAAAAAAAAAATTAAAAATAAAAGGTGTATAACCAAACCAGATACTAAATTCTCATAAAATACAGACATTAAATTGAGAACGTCAACTCACACTGAGCAAACGGCGATCAGGAAAAAACACGTTTTTAAAAGGGAAGCTTCCTCTCTAATATTTAAAGGAAATTACAGATTAAATATATTTGATATCCAAAGAAACAGTCAGATGTGCCGAGTCACCCAAACATAAATCGTAATTGCAATAGTCAAGGCACTTTGCGATGAAAGCGTGCATCATTTCCTCCAGGTTGTGCATCAACAAAACTAGCTTAAGTTTTGCTGTTTACTTTGAGTTGAAGAAACTCAGTTTGCGCAATCTGAATAGCTCAAAATGAGTTTGATTATCTGCGTAATGAATGTTGGAGAGTAAAACGGTGGGACCTTAATGATCTGTAGTTGCACGCCCTCGTCGGTCTGCGGTCCCTGAAAACACGCGCAGATGGTCTCGATGATCCTGTCGATGAGCTTCTTTCCTGGTGCTGTGCTGTCCGGAGCGCTGCCCGTCAGGTGACCGTACGCTATCAGCTTCTGCAAGTCACACAAACATGCCAATATGTAAAAACCTTAGCAGCACAGATTGATAAACCCCTGATGACCTTCATTGTTTTGACATCTACTGCAAGGAATAAAAAAATTAATAAATAACACCTGATTCTTCTTGTTTTTTTGGGTTTTTTTGCACTGCTGGCCAGAAGTTTGCATACTCTCATCATTAATTTGGGGCTTTTAACGAGGAATTTGAACCATTCTTTGTTTCACCGTAAAGTGATAAGCGAGAAAACAAGAATTCAGTGCACAAGTTTGAGTTTATTGTGTTTTGTCTATATAACATATGTCAAATATATCGTAGGAGATTTGACTGTAATATTCAGTCAAATCTCCTCAGGGATTATATGTTGTCAATTACAATATGGAATTACATTTATTCTTTTATGATATGTTAGTCAGCAGGTATTGAAGCCTGTATTGATTAACTGAGTATGATCTGCTGTAATATTATCATGCCATGACTCTGCGGCCTCTTAAATATTACATGTGCACATTCCTGCGCTGGTCAGGTCGACTGAACCAGAGATAGTGTGGCAATAACAACCTCTCATTAGGAAGTGTGACTCAGAAAACCGAAACTGTTAAAAGTAACCCAAAACATTAGTTATGCAACTGGGAGCAGTTTGTTATTCAGCCTAAGGTGTGGCTTAAGTTGATAAAACTGCTGGTAATCAGAATGTTTACCAGATCTGACTGAATCTTTGCATGCATTTCTTTTTCTGTCTGATCTCCGAAAGATACCTTTTGCATTTTATTAAAGTTTGGTTGATTTTAACTGCTGATCTGTCCTATCACAAGCCTGGGGGAAGACGTGTGTTAGACTTTAACAGAGGTCGCAGCCATATCGCACAACTTTTTGATAGCAATCAACGAGTTTCTGGCATCACAATCAACGACATTTCCATTCAGGTTGATGTCAAGACTCAGTGTGTCCACGTTTCAACCATCTTGCTATTGATTTGTGCAGTTAAAGAATTTAAAGTAGTCCTCGGTTATTACATCCACTTTATGCATAGCACCGGTGGCAGCAAGGCAGACCTCAGCATGACGCCACTGACGGTTCATAGTGTATTCTTGGCTGTGGCATTTTTTAGTGGTACCTTAGTTATTCTTTAACATCCTACTGCAATTATTTTAATCGACAAAACTGGGTGTCTTATTCAGAAAATGACCAGTAAGGACATTAAAACTGGTTTTGGCAGCTTTGAAACAGGCTAATAAGAAGCCTCTGGATGGGGCCAGCCATCAACCCTGTTGAAAATTTATGGATGGTCCTGAAAAGTAGAGATATTTAGCCTCAGCACTTCCTCCATATCTTTCTGCACAGTGTGCCAAAAATGGTTAATTGAAGGCCGGGCCTCATAAATATGACGGTGATCAGCGTTACTCACATGAACATTTTACATTTAGCATCCCGGTAAATTAATTGGCCAAATTTTCTTCCGAGGTAATTATCTATTTTTTTTTTATATTTTTTTTTTTACATTACTTTCCCCCCCAATCTTTAGATAATCTCACCGTTTATCCCACATGGCTTTAATATATATAACTGTATTATCTTTAAAACTTTATTTTCCCCCACATACTTCTTTGAGATCAGCTTCTAACTGCAGTTTGTTTTGTATTCAGGCCTGGATAAGCCCCTCTGTTTCCCTATTTTGTAATTTGCTCCATTAAGGCCTCATCCAAAGGTAGCTATTAAAATCCTAGTTTAGCAAACCTTATTGGTCCTTCAGCCGTTTCTCACTCTTTATTTCTTCCCAATTCTGCAACTCCAATGGTATGTTTGAGTCCGTTCCAAGACATAAATCTTCTGTCTGTTTTGTTCGTCAGAAAGATTAATCCTACGCTATCCATCGCAAGACCCTGCGTGAAACATCAAGGTTTTATTTTGCAACTAATTCAAGCAAACACTAAAGACAAATATCTTTTTCCGAGTGAAATCCTAGATAACCACGATGGTTTAGAGGACCTCTTAGCACTGACCTGTAAACAGTCGAGTGAGGTGATGACGATGCGAGGACATTTGGATTGACATGCTAGCTCGAACGGCAAGAAGTACTTGTCGGCCTCGATGAAGTTTGTCTTGGATTTGATGGGCGGTAGCGTGCTGGAGCCAGATTTGCCGTCTCCACTTGGTGGGCTAGGAGAGGAAAGAAAAGAGTAAATACAAGGGGGGAGGAAAAAAAACACAGATCACACAGTTCAATCTGTCAACTTGAGACAAGAAGAAGGGCTCAAAATCAGTCTGACACACTCGCACTTCTCTTGACATCCACGCATGACTAACAGAGCATGAAAAATTAAGTGCCAGGGATGTTATGTTTCACCATACAGAAGAACTGCTTCCCCTTTCAAAGCAGGAGCAGGACGTTAAAGCATGGCCTTTTGGTAATTCGGATTTAGATTGACACCATGTGTTTACGATGCCAAATATTTTGCCTCTGAAATTTCAAAGAGCAGCAACACAGAGATAAAGACGAGGGCTGCTGGTTTCCCAGACACTGCTGCCACACCCACTGCACAAGCTAGAGAGTAAGAGGAAAAACAGACGACGGGTGAGCGCTACAGAGGGAGGCTGGGATGGAGGCAGACCGATATAAAAAAAAAAAGGGAGGAGGGCCGCATTGTTTATGTCTTGGCAATGAAAAGAGGTGATTTCAGCCCAATTCAGAGGGACGACCTCAGAGTGCAGCAGGGCACAATCATGGGGGGACAGGAAAATACGAGGGGAGAGAAGGAATCGAGCATGAGAGCAGGATGAAATTACAATAGGAACGATTCAGAGTGGAGAATGAATTAGAAAGCTGTGGAGAGAGGAGAAGCTGGACACTAACAGCCGAGGAGGCGGAGGATACACACTTTCTTTCTTTCATTTTAAAAGTATCAATACATATTGTCGGTTTTAATAGTTACCAGTAAGAGGGGAATGGATTGATTAGAGGTAAAAAGTGGGCGATATGTCGATGGGCTGCCGCAAAAAGATAATCTATGAGTGACATTCTGTGCAATGCAGTTCTTCTAAGCACTTAAAGATGTTTATCGTTTCTGGGTCTTTGGAGTGATTAGTACGACAATCAATGTATCTGATGTTTTTCAATCATTCCCCTTAGACGTCAGGGTGTTTCTGCACCTGCTACGGGTGTTAGCAGCACATGGCTGCTAACACCACAACTAGTTCACAGTCCGCATCAATGGCACGTCCTGTTGATTAATACTTTTCCTCGCTGTGGCTCGGTGAATATTGTGCCATCTTCAGATAAAGCTGATGTTCAAGTTTCAATTCTTTGTGCCAGCCTAAGATGCCTGGCTGCTGACTGTGCATTTTCCTTTGCTTACCCAGCTTGTTTTAAGTGAATAAATGAAAGAATCCTTCCAGTTTGGGACTTTTAGAGTCACAAGAGAAAAAGTGTAAAATAAACTTCAATTGTGACTCTAGCGATCTGAGAGGAAATCTCCTTGCTGGACAATTTTCACATTTCAGAAACATACATCATCTGATAGGAGACAGATTATTTAACATATTGTGAGGTGTAACAACAGGTAATAAGAAAGCATCTAGAAGCTAAATAAGCTGCTGAAGCAAGAGAGCTAATTAGTTATCCTGTGATACCAATGCAACTTCATTGGAAATAAAGTTGCATTTGCTTTGTGAATGCATGTTTTTAGATTTTTCAATGAAATTACTGGAATGTAACATTTGTTCCTTAAATTCAACAATGATGGGGTTGCATATATTTTTTGCAACTGAATTTGTTTTTTGGTGTTTTGGATGTACAAAGTTTCAGACTTATTGCCAGTCTACATCACCTTCCCCTCGTATTAGTATGCAGTATTAGTATGCATCATCTCCAATTTTCCTGGAAGAAAGAGATGTAGAACAGCTGTTTTTATAATGTGAAGCAGCTGTTTGACATTAAAACAGCTGCTTCTTTCCCCACAGAATAATTTCCCTAATTCTAATATTATTTGCATTTTAGTTTATTCCATGTGTTTTTATAGATTTATTTTAAGTAAATGCATTCATTACTATATTTGAAATAGTTTTGCAGCTTGTCGTTTTAGTCCGTCTTACTTGGACATTTACGGTTTCTGATGGTTCGTTTTATTTTTCTTCATATTCTTTGAGAAAAGTGCTGTGTAAACCTTATTAATACCCCCACAATGCAAGGAGAAACACATTTTAAACTTCTGTACATCAGTAAACAGCAAACTGCTTCATAGACATACAGTGAGTAATTTTATCTCCCGTTGAAGAACAAAGTCAGGCTCTCTCTGTGAGTTAATTCAAGCAGCTGTGATCAGTGGTCTGGCTCCTGCAGGTCAGAGCAGCTGTATGGCGAGGATATTTAAACGTTGAGAAGCTTTCTATAACGAGAGCAGTAAGACCAGACCAACCTTACTCTGGCTTCCCAGCAACAGCGATCTATAATCCCATTTAAGAGCACCAAGATTGGAAGCGTTTACTTTTTGGACTGAAAACTATCTGGTCTGTTGCGTCATCTGGTTTCACTATAGACAGGCAAAGAAAACTCAAGGGTGAGCTTCAGTGCTTTTTTATTGACAAAATATTTTTTTTCTTGAAACCAGGTGAGTTATTTTTTTTTCTGTCAAAAACAAGAAGAGTCATGCATGCAATTAGCATAAAGGGCCATGCTGTGAAACCGGTGGACTGCAGGCTGGTGAGACGAGCAGACAGACCGACAAATTAACCAGCTAATATGAGCTTGTTGTATTTGTACTCGAGCAGAATGTAAATAATATTCTACACTAAGCACCTGAAAAATTTCATAAAATTCAGTGTTATTCAATATTTTGTCCTAAACTATATATAAAAGTTATTGTTACATTATTAACTATAATAATTTTGCAGGTTTGGGTACAAATCATATTTTAGTTTTAAATCTTTGTGTAAAGACAGGTATACTATAAAAACATGCTTTTTTAAAATTTTATTTGCAACCAATAACTTGTAGATTGAGGATATTAAGCAAATGTAATTTAATTCTGTACCCAACACTTCCTTATTGAAGGTCTGAGTAATGACAGTGGTGTTTTGAACCATATTAGTGAAAAATTCAGTGAAAGGAAAAAGTGTGGCAAAAACAGAGCACAAGCAAAAGCAATAACAGAAACTTTATTTGAGCTTAAAATAATCAATAATTCATAGAAATACACATGTAACTTATCATCCTATGTGTAGTGAAACTACATACCAGAGTTTTCCTTTTTAAATTTAATTGCTTTGAATAAAATTGATTTGATATTCCAATTTATTTAGATCCAATTCTATACGTCAAAAAGAAATACACTTGAACCAGCTGGACTGAGGCCAAAAGCAGCAGCTTTTCTGCAAACGGGGCGAGGAGACTCCACATGTTTACTCCATCAGACTTTAGCTGTGAAAATTTGGTGAAACCTGGAGGATTAGTGAATGACACGAAGCGTACTGGGGACAAAATCAAGGGAGAGATAGTGTGTCAGAAGTGGGAAAAAAAATTAAAGGTTGGAAAAAAAAAGAAAAGACTTGGCAGGGAGAGAAGAAGATGTGGGGGCTGCATTACATTCCATAGTCGATGTTACTTAGCAATTCCTTTCAGGAGCAAAGCACAAATAAGTACAGGCCAAAAAAAAAAACCCATCAGCAATAGGCGGGGGTTCATAAAGGAAACTAATAATGACCAAACAAAGGGGTTATTGGGGAAAAAAGCCCAGAGAAAAGAACCAAATCAGTGGGGGCAGAGCAACAAATGGCTGGTCACACACACACACAGCATTATGATCCCCTCTACAAGCCTGAACAATGAAGAACAGCAACAGAGAGGCTTGCAAATGAGCCATGAATGCAGCACCTAATCAAGCACAAATAAACAGAAAATCCATCAAATGACCAATGACTTACCTTAATTTCTCTGATTCCGCCTTAATTTCCTCTGAAAGAGAAGAAAAGAAAAAGTAGAACTAAATCATTTTTGCAATAAAAGGTAGCTTTTTTTGTAAAACAGAAACTTTCTCTGAGGTAAAACGATAGAAAAACCACATTGTGATGCAGACATTAAAGTCAGTAAACGCCATTTAGCTGTCAAGACGTCTCATTTACAACACAACAGGCAGAACCCGTTCTCTCCCCCCAGAACCTTGATAATATATCGCCTCAGTAGCTGCACAGTGCCAAAAATACAATCATTATTCACTCTGCATCATGTCTGAGAGATGGGCCAACATTGTGTTTATTTCACAGATCTTCAGGCAGCAAAGCAATTGAATGAAGTCACCGAAAACTGTGAAAACGGATATAGAAGAGCAGAAAGCCACGCAAGGGGAAGGATGAGAGAGGGGGAAAGAGACAAAAATAGAAAGCTGATTGGTACTAGACATTAAAGGGGCCTTCAGCGATGGAGTGTTTAAAAGCACAGATACAATTGGCAGCGTTCTCACAGAATTGCACCTGCCTGCGGTTGCCGGGAAAACCTCGGTCACAATTATTTCACCGCTGCAAGGCTAAGAGTCTTCTCAGAGGGCTCCATTTAGAGACAATATTTTAGCTTTTAACATCCTGTGGAAATAAATTAAACATTTTTTTTTTTTTACAGCAATTAACTTTGTGTTTGTGGGTCAGCCACGAATAGAAGAGGTTGGGATCTGGAGCCGTACCAAATTCATTACATGCAGTCATAACGTGGACCGAGACATGGACTGAATCGAAATGAGACTCTTGGGTCTGATTTCTTCTTTTTTTGTTTTGCATTGTTATGCATGTTCTTTACAATATCCAAAATAACATAGATTAAATCAGTAAAGTGACTAAATAATCTATGTGAATCTCGGATGTGATCTCGGGATGAAATTTCATAAGAAATGTATTTATATTCATAAGTAAGCAGCAACTCAAAAAGTCAGGATGTTTGTGCGTATAAAGTTCTTAAAGGAGGCCTTCACCTTTAACAAAATCTGTCCAAATCTTTTTATACGAATCATTCTCTTATGGAGGCGATAAATAATGAAACAGGTAAATGTGAATGTATGAGATTTAAAACATTTGACTGATCAATCTGAGAATATTTTTACCCTGAACATTTACTGCTGCAGGAGTAAAAGGAAGCTTTGGAACCGAAACGAATGACTTCCTCTACAGCTGACAAACTAATCGAGTCAGTGTTTACGAGGCTTAGTGGAGACAAGAGCAGTGAGATGAGAGGTAGAAAATGTGCAGATGAAGAGATTTAGAATCGGATGTGCTAAATCCCAACAGGAACAAAAACAACCATTTTTTGGACTTCATAATGTTGTTTCCTGTTGAACACTTGCTCAGGCTAAATATACAAATGAAGCCAAAAGTGTCAGGTAAAAGGCTCAAGCATTTGATTGTCCAGTGGTCTAAGAAAGGTGATGAAGCATGGAGTGAAACTAAAATACATGCCAAGTTACAATTATGAGTCAAAATAAAACAAAACAAAAAAAGATTATAGCAGTTTTTTTGGCCCTCAAGACTTGTTTGCTTATTTCCCGTAAGCAAACAACTTAATTTGTTCACTTCAGTGTTTCAACTACTGCATGCAACATTCATTTTTGCATATGCGTCTTGTAAAATAAACATGTTTCCATCACGTCTTACTACCGTTGATGCGAGGAGTGGCAATATTGAAATGCGAAGTTCATCCTACAAGTCAAGGTAGATGGAGTTGCTCCCAGTGGAAAATAAGAAATCTGGCGCAATTTCTGCTCATTTTTCCGAGTGGGGAGTTGTAATTTCTCAGTTTCTAACACGGCATTTGAAGGAAACCACATTCCCAAAAGTACACACACTGTATCCGACATATACCTGATGCCTTATGCCATCTTTCTTACTTTAGCTCGAGTACCACTTCAACAGGAAACTTTTTAGAGCTCCATGACGGACGAATGAAGCCGTTAAACCTTGAATCTTCCCATTAGTGTGTAGCTTTCCCATTTCACCCTGACTTTGACCCAGATTCCAACATTAGATGATGGTGATGCATTAAATGAGTGCAAACGTCAGCAGGGCAAACGCCCTTTTACTAGGGAGCAATTTTAGGCTTTCCCTCGATCACCCGGGGGCGACTCCATGTGGAGAGCTCCCTTTCCTGAGCTGCACTACAACTTCGAAAGACGGGGCTTGTATTAAGCAGCAGTGTCCACGCAATCCTCGCTGGCCACAGTTAATCCGGACACTTCAGCGTGAGCCCATATGCCTTTAGGTTGTCATCTAAATACAGCACTAAAGCTGCCTCATGCTGTCTCTGCTCTGTTGTTCAGTGAATGCAATTTCCAGGCGAGGGAGCGGTAGTGAAGGGGGAGAAAAGAAGAGATGGTAATTGCTGGGAAAACTAGAAAATGATCACATATTTCAGTCCAGCGTAGAGTATTAACAGTCCGCCGATGGGGAAAGAAAACGCTTCCTGAATTTCAGAAATGAGTCATCTCAATCAGCAAGATTGGCATGGAAACCTTCCCCACTTCTAGCCACATATATAACTGAATCAGCTTATTATATCATAACCTCAGTGGCAGATAGATGTATTAAAGCCAACAAGCCAGCAAGCTTCCCTCAGAAACTAAACAAAGTCTGATGATATACGAGCCTGAGACTTCAGGAGGGCCGGTGAAAAATACATGAGATGATCTACACCTCAGCCTGGAGTCGGCTTGGACAAAATATCCAATTGTCGAGATTACAGAGGACAGGTGTAATATAGCGTTTAACTGGGAAAAAAAGGAATGAAAAACGCAAGATAAGAAGATTATCAGTTGCATGCCTTTGTTAAGATGAGTGAATATTAGACGGCTAACAATACCGAGTAATAAAAGCATGACAACCTCCAAGTTTAAACAGACGACTGGGATGCGAGTATAACGCCTAAACATCTCATACAAAGAGGGGGAAAAACAACAACATCACACTCTTCCTCTCAACCTGATGGGTTTCTACCCTGCCCTGTCTGATATGCGTTTCATTAGGGACTTATGAATGATCCCCCTCAACCAAGCTTACTGTGAGCTACAAACAAAAGCTGATCAGGGTCTTAGATATCAACAGCACAAACGCACAGTCAGCCTCTTGGCATGCAAATACACACCTGTAATAGATAAAGGTGATGAATTAGCAGGAAAATTGAGCCAGAGGTTAGAAGCTGGATTGAAGGAGAATCAGTGGTTAAATTCTAAAGGCAGACATTACTTAAGACTAGTAAATGAACTTCTGCTCCTGGATTCACATTTTAAACCATTCATACTTGGATGCTGGTGCCAGTGAGGGTATGCAAACAAGATTTTGAAGAAATGGTGGGCATTAATATTCATGGAGTCTTCCTCAAACAAGTCAACACACTTCTAAAACACATAGCGCCTGGCAAGTGTTTGGTTACGTTACAACAATAAATTTCCATTCATTTCAAATTTTCTGAAGTAAAGACAAAACAATGCTACATTTAAAAGAAACCGTCGGCCTGTCTGTCACAAGCTAACGGCTAATGCACAGACTGCTGGGCTCTTGTGTTTTATTGGTGAGCAACAGATAAGGGCTGAACGACTTCAGAAAATATGCAACTCTTGTACCGTTGTTGAAAATTGTCCTGTCGATTCTGATCAGTTTACATTTTTCAGACTCTTTATTCACCATCAGACAGTGGTAAAGAAAAACCGTCACTGTTAGCATCCCAGTCACTAGAGATCTACATCAGGTATGGACAAATATGCCACTGATATGCAGAGCGAGAATGCATAAAACTTGGAATATTGTAAACATCCAAATATTGCAGCCTAATATTTCTTTGCATGCACTGATATTACAGCAGAAATTATGATTTATAGTATTATGTGGCTCTAGAATAGCCCAAAACTGCAGTTTTAAATCGTGGATTGGAAGCTAGACAATATAGCCCTCTAAAAGCCAGATAGGTGTGGCATGCATTTATATTCAACCACGTTACCCCTAAATAAAGTCCAATGCAACTATATAAAGATTATGCCTTTATATAAGAAGGCGTCGTCTTCTCATATAAAGACGATGATGTCCTGATGAGATGAGACTCAAACTGAACTTTTTGGAAGATGTGCAAAACATTGTGTGCTCCAAAAAATGACACAACCTCAACCTGGCAAACTGGTAAAATTTAACAGGAGCTGATGCTGGAAGAAAATGTAACAGAGGCTGGAGAACTTGAGACTCAGGTGGAGTATTCATGTTTGATGAGACAAGACTTTAAGTACACAGCCAGAGCTGTAAAATCTAAAATCTCAATAAAGCTGAAGTTGCAGAAGTTTCTAGTTGCAAATATGACAACGTGAACACGTTCCACAGTTATTGATACTTTTGCAAAGAATTGTTAAGAGTACATAATTTGCACAAATGGTTTTGGTTACACCTTTTGTTAAGCAACGCCACTTCCAATACAAGAAGAAAGGCAGACAGCTTTCGTCATGCATCACATCAAAGTGCTCAGAGTGTCCCGCTGCAGCCAAGAGCAGTTTAAAGACTTACTCTGGTCTCCCTGCTCCTAAGCCCCACCCAGCCGGAGCGCTGTGACAAAGCATTCTTCAGCCCTCAGCAGCAGCAGCAGCAGCAAAGAAACCTGCAGGGAGTGTCTGCCATGGCTACAACTCCAAATAACCACTGACGCTTGATTTACTGGCCCTACACACTCCTCGGGCGTGCTTGGGTTCACGGAATGTGTTGTGTAACATCAGATTATTCAAATGTAATCCCAGCTGTCATTTCAGATGACTGCATGCAGCATCCAGGTTCTGTTTGTATAAAACAGATGGAGATGGAAGTTTAAACTTAAATTGGTTTGTGAAGTTTGGAGCCAAGATGAGAGATTTTAAAAACTGTTCCAAAACTAAACGTAATCGGTTGCTGGTGGAAGGAGCTTTCAGCAGGTGGTGCGAAATGAAAAAAGTGAAGAAACACAAAGTTATTAAAATATATATGTCCTGTTTGAAATAAAGAACTGAACCAGGAGCTGGCTCAGCTTGATGTCATGCAAATTTAAAGTTTGTCATCTTTTCTCCTGTAAGCAAATCTATAGCTGTGACCCTAATCTCCTGTTTAAAAAGTCTTAGACGTCCTTGCTGGTTTAATAGCTATAAATAAAAAAAAAACACTTTTGAAGATGCTAATATTTATAGTTTAAAGCTACACATTTTACTGCAGACACAAGCAGAAAGCTGTGAATATTTCGGCCAACAAACGGCACCACACGTTAATTGTGCCTGTACCAAGACTTTACAACTACGCAGCAAAGGATTTTCAAAGAGGTTTTATTTTACTTTAACAACAACCATGGCTCACTCTGGCTAACATAGAGTAAGTTAATGTTTAACTGGACATTTGGGGTTATCGGACTGGTCAGGTTTGTCTTTACTTGTTACTTTCTTATCAGATATTTTGGTCAATGGGTGTTGTAGCTTAGAGTCAGCCAGAATAACAATACAAGCAGCTGAACTGAGAAAAAAAAAAAATCTCAGTCTTAAAAATAAAAGTCTTCAAGAAAACATGATATGCTTTGAATTTCCTCCCTGTGGCCCTAAAAGCAAAGCAGTTTAAATGCGGGGTGCAGTGTGTGTTCAGGCTGCGGGACATTTGAAGAGGACATTTGTCAAAACACAGAAGCTGTGTGTCCATTTGCTTCTGCGTCATAATGCTAGAAAAATTAAGTATGCATGGGGTGATTTGAGGTTCTGAAGCATGGGCTCCGTTGCTCACCCTTTATCTGGTTGTGCAGAACACACTCAGTCCCACAACAGACAAACAATGGCTTTCTGTGGATAACCCGAAGCCATTTACTTAATGAGCTTTAATGTTCTTTGTGTGTGGTTTGGAAGAGGAAGCTGCAGAAACATGAAAGTATTGGATAAAAATTAGAGCCTCGCCGATCACAGATTTCGTATAGCTCCACTTGTCTGCACCAATTATAGAGATTATTCTAAAATGTTAGAATAACTTTAAAGGCACACTTTTTAAAAAAAAAACAACAACTTTGTTTTCTTTAATTGATAACATAGGTTTATTGAAAAAATATATATTCATAAAAACCATCTCAAAATTTTCATTGCCTGAAAACCTCCAGATGTTGAAGGCAGTAAATAATATTTATTTATAAATATTTATAATATAAAAAATAACTTGTGATTGATTATCAAATCAATAATTCCGGAGCAGCTTTTTTGTTGTGACTATATTTAGATTAGATTATTAATTATCTGACCAGTTGGGGCATCCTGGCATAGAGCATTAAAACATATTTCCCAGATGGTCAGTTGATATTTTTGTGTAAAAAAAAAAAAAAAAAAAAAAACAAGACTGTGACCGAGCCATAAGCAAAAAACTGAAATGCATGACAATGACTTTAGCACAACATTCAGAGGGAAAGCATGTAAAAAAGATACTTTAAAGACAAAATCTGATTTATTTCAACATATTTTAGACCCATGTAAAATGTTTTTTTTAATACAGCAGCACACATACCAAGATAGGAGACAGTGTGACAGCAGCTTTACAATTACAACAAGAAGCAGTTGCTAAAACCAGAGTAGAGATAAATAAATGTTTCTCATAGGAGTAGTTTGCGGCTCTGAGCATCTACTTGCACAGATTTTCAACATTTCAAACAGGAAATTAAGTCCTTCTTAACAATATTGACACCTTCCTATAAAGCAATGATGAGTTGACAAATTTCTGCATTTTCATGCTGGAACAAATGTCAAAAGCTCTCCTGACCGTCAGTAATTTTTTTTTTTTTTTTTTTTAAAGAAAACAGGCAATACGTTTTGTATCAACAATGGGCATTCAGGTCATAGTTCAAGGCTATCCTCCATTCACAAAACAGCTGTAAACTCGAGATGAATCAGATTTATTTTTTTTTAAATCCTGAATATGATTTTTGAACCACAATTTATAAAACTGACCGAAGGTTGTTAGGTGAGATTACGAGACATTCATTACAAGGACTCAAGAAAACCAGGTGAGGTACACCTGGTTTAGCTCATCTATTCCAATTAGTTGTTTAATGGAGAGACTTTAGGATAAATGAACTTGACTACTAAAACATTCAATTCCAAAAGTCCCAGATTAGACATTGAGAATGTAAGTGGAACGCTTTTTTTCTGCTTTATAGTTAGAAAACTAAGACATGAAGAGAGCTTGATGATTTGATACGAACCGTAACTGTGTGTGCAGCATGCACAGCCGTGCAGTGACAAGCCACACTCACCAGGACACAGAGTCTTGCTGCCTTGAGCTGTTGGATGAACACTAACTCAATAACCAGATGTTGTGCCAACAACACATCCATCACACTGCATCGCTGCCACGACGCGCATTCTGCAAGAGCACAAATACAAGAAGCTCTCCTGAGAGCTTTACCATTTCATCACTTACGTTACAACTGAGGATGCATGGGGACGTTTAGCTGGCAAGAGGCAGCCAGATAAACAGAATCCTCCCTGGAGATGCTCCTCAACACATAACAGCTCGCAGAGAGAGGACGACGAGTTCAGACAGAGTGAGGACAGTAAAAGAGAGATGGAGACAAGCCGCAGGCTGCCCTCCAAAAAAAAAAACAAAAAAAAAAACCTGGTTATGGACCTGTTCTATTACTCTGATCTTTGCTCATGAGAAAAACAAGCCTGTCTTCCCATATTTCAAAACATGCAGCCGAATGTCTTGCTTGGTCAAAGAATAGTGATTCATGTTCAGTTTTTCTAACCCTAGGAAGTCAGTTTAGCATACAATACTGTTTACTGATTCAAACAGAAATGCTACAAAATAAAAAAAAAGTGCATTTCCATCCATGGCACATAATGTGGTCAATACTTTGTTGAGGCTACTTCTTGCATGAAGTAATGCATCACTGCAGCATGGTATGGTATTGGTCTCTTAGCATTGCAGGAAGGTGCCAAAGTCCTGCTGGAAAATGAATTTAACATCTCCATTAAGCTTGTCAGTAGATGGTGGACGGTTGTGCCAACTCTGGACTTCATAAAACTCAAACTTCACACTGGACCTCAAGAAGAAACTTGGATTTACAATCCTCTCAAAGCTGCAGCCATCCCTGTTGTTTGTGCATCTTCCTTACATCAGAAAGATAGTCGAGCAAAAGACAACAATTGTAAACGGGGCAAAATAAGTAAGTAATAAGGACCGAGTTTTTCCTCAATTATATTTTGAATATAAAATTTCTACTAGATACCTGCAACAACCAAAGTAATTGACAAATGGAGAGAAATCAAACTAATTATTTGAGAAATCTAGACATAGGTAAAAAAAAATAAATAATCAAATGTTACTACTGAACATTTGAAGACATGGGTGTATAAAAGTTGTAGAAGGTCAAGAAACAAGCTGAAATCTGTCAGTGTTAAGAAAGCTTTCCTTGCTGCTGTGTGCAAATTAAGTTTATAGCATATAAGAAGCCTTACTGCTGAAAACATATCAACAGTAGCGGTTAAAGCTAAGAAGAGATGCATCGCCACCAACATCGCCATCGGCCGATATTAATCGTTTTTTGACATATCAGCGTCAATTAAAAAAATAAACCTGGGATGATGTAAAGCGATATTCATTTTCATCTTGTTACATGTTATATGTTCAGTACTTATTTTACAAGCTGTCGATGTGACATGAATAACTAACAAAATTGTCTTCTTAAGAGTCAAAAAGCAAAGATTTATGTCCCTGCTATATTTCATTTGCACAAACTGTAAAAATGTTTTCATCAGCCAAGAGCTTTTGAAAACATTTAACTGCGATGTACACAGATACTCTAATAAAGGCCACACCGAGCCTCTTCATTTAGCTTTTCTGAAGAAGCGCTCCAGGGTGTACCCACCTCCACTCTGTAACACATAAATATACAGCAGCTGCAATTACAGAGAGCTTGATTAAAATCCGACCCGAGACTTTTCCATTGTCCAGGATGAAAGGAAAGGTTGCACAACTCTAATTAAATTTGGTGTGGAAGAAGGAAGTGGTGTCAAAAGGTTGTCCGGGCTGACTAATCGCTTGTGCACTAGTGTAATGTGTGTGTATCTGAATGTGTGTGTGTGCGCGTCCCACCAATCCACCACCCTCACTCACGCTTGTATAAGCCTCCGTCTAATCACTAGTCTCACTCCTGTGGCTGCATCAAGGCTTTCACTTTAAAGCCAAAAAGTCCCCAAAGCACTTCGCCTCCACATGGCCTTGATTACTCAGCTGTTGGTTTTGTTACTGAAATCAATTCAGTTTAATGATTTCATTCTGGTCAAATAATTTAGCACTTTCTGCTCAAATGTTACGACCTACCCTTTCAGCCCTGTGAAAGGGAGCCATTACACTCGCTGCACCAGCTGGAGACAAATAGCCAATGGAATGAAAATACAAACAGTGTTTGCTGTTAAATACGCCCTCCTCGACTTCAGCCAAAATAACCTTGTTTAATCCAAAACAGCTCCCAAACTCCCATCATTTGGATCATCTCTGGCAAGACAAATATTTGCATACACTGTATAGAAAGACGCAAATCTATTTTCTCTTGTCCAACAATAAATCAGGTAAACTTTTTTTTTTTTTATTATCCCAATTAGGATTAAAATATTTTCTGTCTGACAAATGGCAGCGTAAAATTCCGGCCCATTCCTCCTGACAGAACTGGTGCAACTGGGACAAGTCTGGTTTCTTGCAGACTTCTTCAGCTCTGCCCACAACGTTTCTATCAGAATGAGATCAGAGCTTTGTGTTGGCCACTCAAGAGGCACTGACTTTATTGTCCATAAGCCACTTTGTAACCACTTAGGCAGTAACCTTCGGCTCACTGTCTGTTTGGAAGAACCATTTGTTACCAAGCTTTAACTTCCTGGCTGATGTAGTTTCTTCAATAACTAAACTTTGTGTTTTCACAGGTAGACTAAAAGTTTTGTTTGTTTGATGTGTAATCAGTGCTGAATATTTCGATTCAAGTTGCCTAGTCTACATTTTACAGTTTTCATGCCTGACCAGGTCAATAACGCTGCAAATCAGGAGTTGAAATAAGCACCCACCACTGGCAAAAACACCTCAAACTACAATTTTAGTTCAATTTTAAAACGCTCAAGTTCCACTCTCTGCTTTCTAATGGGCCTTTCTTCCACATCTCAATGCAGCATTGCAAGTTTGTTTCAAAACAAATATGCTGAGAGGAGTACAGAGAGGTAAACTGTACCTCTCTGTAGAGAGAGGTGCAGAGATATTATTATTTTTTTATCTAAATAACAATTAGATAATGTACAAAACACCAAACTGGCACAGAAAGGTAAAACAAGCCAGAAAAGGGGATTTCTCTTCATCTGATGTGCTGAACCCACAGGTCATATAAAGATCCAGTGAAAACTACTGCAGAAGCCAAACTCTGCAGTCTTCCTTATTTCCTTTCTTCGGTGTACAGCCAATCAGAGGCAAGAAAAACGAACGGTGCTCCTAGATTTGTTGCTTTGCAAATGTCAGCCGATAGCATATCAAATAACGCTGCACCTTTTTATTTCAGCATTTTCTTTGAAATATTATGTCAGGCATGCTCCACAAAAAAATAAATCTGTGCATAGGTGGGATTTACCAGAATAATTTGGGGTCACGCACCACAGAAAAATCTGTTAAAGGGGTAAATCAGCAGCAAATACTCAACTGTGAATAGGTGGGTCCACTGTATTCATATCACAAAGAAAAATGCTCAGAATGCAATAATTGTTTCCAAGTGTTTATCAAAAATGATATTGTAATCTATCAATATTATCACTACTCTATGAATCTACTGGGCAGAGACTGGAATGTGGAAATTTCCCATTGACCTGCTCAGACTTGTACTGAAATGTGCTAAAACATTTTCTCACTTTTATTAAATACATCAAAAAGGTATTCCAACTATTCCAACTAAAAAAAATATATATATATATATATATATATATATAAAACAGCATCATTAGGGAAAAAACAACAAAAACTTAATCGCAGTAATCAGCATGTCAGACTTCTAAGGAAACTACAAACCAATACAGACCAGGAAAAGTTTAATCAGTACATCTCTAATAAACAAAAAGAAATGTGTTAATTTCTTGTGTTCATTAAGTGACATGAACTGCACATAGCTTATTTAAGCTATGAAACAGCCCCTGGAAAACTCCTTTAGTTTAATACTTGAATCTCACAGCACTCTAGCAATATAAAAGGAACATAAAAATGTCACTAAAGATAACAGTTTTCTCTTTTTAACAATCCCTTCCAGCTTCTTGCAAACCTCCCTTCCCGTCGGGAATAAGATGCACGTTTAAGTGAGGTTGTTGCTTTGCATAAGTCAGTGAACAATTTTATTCCGTTTGTGCTCAAACGTCCAAGGCTTGTTCCAGACAGCAGCCTTTAATTCCTGCGTTTCCCCTTTTAGAAAGGTTGTGTTTGGTCTCTGGAAAGTCATGGTCAAAAGCTCAATTAACGAAGGGACCATTTATTACCCGGTGCTTATCGTGGCTGAACAGACGCCAGCCATAGGGAGGCGAGGAGTTTGCCATCACCATTCTTAACGATCAGAGGTGCATTTGTTGTACTGGCCTCCCTGCCAACTACAAGGATGAGGGTGCAGACAGTGGCCTTGTGTTTAGTGCAAAACCACAGCTTGCAAGCTCTTGCTGATTTTGTGCTTGTTTACAGCTCTGTTTCAAGGTTCTTTTGACCGTGGATGGGGAAATACTTCCCAACAGAACAGAAATACAGTAATGCAATGAAAGCCTTAGCAGAAATGTGAAGTGGGCTTATTTTTTTCCTAACAGAGATCTTACACCATAGCACAATATAATTTACAAAAGAAGCAACTTATTGTTCAACAGAAATGTGTAAAGAATTATGCTTTATTTAGAATTTTATACAAAATGATACAGATGAGTGAGAAATGTACCAAATAAAAAGGAAATTTATTTATTCACTACACTATAAATCACACTTTGTCATTATTTTTTGTGTTTTTCTAAAGTTCTGCCTTGCAACTTCTGATGTTTGGTTTTGCAAATCTTTGACACCAATATTAGATGTGTGTGTGTTTTTTTTAAATCTATCAGCAGGTTTATAATCATATTAAAAAATTTTTGGCTTCCCACTGCTTATCTGAGCCATTTAAGACAAGAGGGATCTTGCAGAAGATAGTGAAAGGATCTGAGATAATTGGTGACACATTCCAACTCCCAGAAAAGTAAGTGGTGAGGTTTTGAGAAAAATGACTGCTTATTAAAAACAAAATGTTTTACCAAGTCATTTACTAATCTAAAAAAAAAAAAAGTAAAACAAAATGTAACTATGTAAGAGTTATTATATAAAACAGAAAATCAAAACTGTCCAAAAATACATGATCAGAGAGTTATAAACTCAAAATTGACCAACAAAAGCAGCATCGGTGTATGGAAGAAGCAATACCACAAACAGCGATGTGCCCTTTTCTGCTCCGCCTAGATATACACGAGAAGTGACTTCTGTGTTTAAATTTCATGTTCGATCATTATTTTTACAATTAGTGTTCAACAGAAATTACGACTACATGGTAAGGAGCCAACTTCTCCACAACTACACCAGATATTTGATTATTAGTATGTCAAAAACACCCAACAGTTACTAAACACAAAATAAAAAAATGCATTATGATCTGCTGGATAAAATAAAAAAAGTAAAACAAAGAAGTCAGGTTAAACAGAAACTAACAGGGAGACTTGTTTCTATATTAAAAGGCTAGCAGCAACACAATCCTTGTCTCCACGACTTTATTCAAAGACTACCGATGCCTTAGAAACGGTGTGTCAATCTTGGTTCTCAAGTCTCACTGCTCTGTATTATTTTGATGTCTTCCTGCTCCAACACATCAGCGTTAATTACCCGCTAAGCAGGCCATCAAGTCCACCAGACACCTGGTAATGACCCTTCAGTTTAAATCAGGTTTCTTGAAGCAGGGAAGCATTTTAAAGTAGAGCACTGGAACTCCAGAACAGAAGCAGAAATAAGAAACGCTGTTTTGGAGTAGTTCTCCTGACCTCTCCCAAAAAAAATAAAAATGAAAAATACTCCTTATTAGCTTTGCAAATAAAAGAGAAAATTTACTGGAGGAAATAGGCCAGGATGGAAATGTACACAAGATATAAAGGGGAGTACCAAGATAGCATGAAAATGTTACTGAGCAGCCCATTAGTCAGGGAACTATGCTGGTATGACATTCCAGTTTTATAAGTCTGATGGTAAGGGCTTCAATCTAATGCTTCAACAAAACCTTAGGCATTGCAAAATATGCATGGAAATTTATTGAAATATTTAGTTCCCTCCAAATAATTAGCACTCTTGTGAAAAATGCATTAAAATAAGAGAAACGAGTGCTTCCCTTTTGTCATGTTTATGCACAATTTATAGGAAAACATAAACTTATACATTTCCCAGACACTCTGATCAGCTTTGAAAGTAAAAAAGGACAGTCTGGTGTGTCATAGGGTGGTGTAGACAAGTGACGTGATTTGGCTCCGTATCCCAGCTTAAATCTCTAAACTCAACTGTAAAGCTTATAGGATTGCACCGATATTCAATTTTCAATTTCTATTTCAATGAGAAAAATACTTGATCCCGTTGGACACCCCAGCAACATTTTTTCAAGTACAAAAGCTATGATTAATAATACCACAATTTTTTTTCTCCCTTGGCAAGGGCAAAAGTAATAAGTAGAAAATTTAGTCCTTTATCAAAATATATAATTTCACACATCAAATTGGGCATTTTACATCGTTGAGTGGTGGTCAATTTTTAGGGTAATTTCACTCTTGATAGTCCAGTAGACTCAAGTGAAGTCCAAAACTGCAACATTTGTTACAATTCCTATTCACACTTCAAAGTGTCAAACAAACTAAACCCTTATATTGTAAAAACCTTTTTACCCCATCACCTGTGGTGGCGCTGCACCAAGAACCGCTGGCACCATGCCACCATTTTACTCATTTCATCATCCCATCTCAGCCCAGGGCATAACCTGGAAGGAAGTACTCTACCTTTTTTTTTTTTTTTTTTTTGTATATTCAGCAAATCTGATTTATAAATCCAAACCATCCTCTAAAGTTTGAGTATATAAACAGCGGAATCATCCACATCTGTAAACATGTGAAAACATAATTGTGAAATGACAATGGAACAAAGCCTGAATCCGCTTTAAAAAAAAAAAAAAGAAGTGATGAACAAATACAGCCAGGGGGCCTTTGATATTTTGAGTTAACTGTCAGTCTTACTTCATTTCTGTTCTCTCCTATCAGACTGTTCCTCCGGAGATCCGGAGATAAAAGGACCTCCCGTTACTGCTGCAGCTCGGAGAGTGTGAGAAACAACGATAATATGCTCCTTGCGAAACAGCGGAGTGACATTTTGATAATCAAGGAGAAAGGTCAGTCTGGGTGCCTGACTGTCTAGCAAAGGTAAAACTTCTCAGACCAATCCCCTCGTTTTGGGAGTAAGAACTATCACGCAAAACTCAGTTTTTGCACTGAGGCAATCTCCCAACTGGAAGACTTTTAGACAGCAGAGATGAGACTGACAAAGACGCTCTCTTTGAAATGTCTCAGGGAACAGGAGCGGATTATGTAAGTCACTCAGTATACTGGGTCACCCAGTTGTTTTTGATGTGCACTATTACTATGCCGATGCTACACTCGGTGCAGAGCTTCTCGTTTTGCACAATCTGAGTGCCTCCAACATGTTTTTTCCTACTTCTGATTGTTGTATATGCTTTTAATAGGAGAAGTTTGCTGCAATAAATGTGCAGATCTTGAGAAAAATAGAGGCAATAAATACCTTTTTCAAGCAGCGCGCAAAGGAAAACTGCACAGTGATGTCAACTGTGATGTTTATTCTCAGAAAAGGACTGGCAGGTCACAAATCAGACGAGCAGCACTATGCAAATCCTACACTTCAAGCACAAGTTGAACACAAACAACTCTCATGGACTCGGCCTTTCTTGCTGTAGCTGCATGGACAGTGATTAGTTGTGATGAATGTATGTCTGTGTGGGTGGGTCGGTGCAGCAAAACAGAGCAAGTCTTAGCTAACATAAATGGAGCATTTAACCTTCCAGGCCATTACAAATCTTTGAGCCGCTGAGCATGAGAATAATGGCAGCACTGTCAGGACAGGTAGGATGTTTGGTTGCTCCATAACATGGGCGCTTTGTTTCTCCGACAGTGTCATGTTACTAGCGAGGCTGAAAACTAAAAAAAAAAAAAAGAAAAAGGGAAGCACAGGTTGCTTCTGCACAGCAGAGCAGATACAAAGACTGAGATTTAGGTGTTGAGCAACAAACTCTGGAATATATGTTATTCCACCTAAAGTGAAAAGGGAAGTTTTAGAATGATATTGAAGTATCTTTCACAGTACTTGCAGATTTTTCTCAAAGGTCGTTAAAGAACAAGGAGGCAAAAGGAAGAGTCTGGTTTACAATGTTTACTTAATTTGCAGCTTCCCCATTTAAAATGTGAACAGAGATGTTAAAATATGCACTGTGTGTTAGGTAAAGTCCAAATGTAGAAACAATCAGCTTGAAATAGTAGTCACACAGCTTGAAACCTTTCTACATTTTGCCATGCAGAAAGGCATTTTAAAGAAGTTGATAACTATTAAGCAGAAGAAAAACAAAGAGCAAAGAGAGTGGCTGCTTTTGCATTTAACCTGTATGACAACGTAAAAATAATGTTATTTTGTTATTTTGAAAACTAATCATTATTTCCCCTCTGTTTTGATCCATCACGTAACATTCCAATGAAATACAAGTTTGTTTTTGCTAGACACTGTACACTAGTTATGAGCCATATTGCTAGGACTGGTCTTAAATAGATATTTGGATTTTGGTTTTGCTATTTTTTTAAACAAATCTATAGATCGCACAAAAACCATCTTAGATACTCTGCAAATAATCTGCTAAATACACAAGCTAACAAATGAAGCTAGCAAATGTAGTCATCAAAACGGGGAAGTACAAGGAAATCACTTCAAAACAAAAGCGGGACTTACGAATAAACACACCATTTTTGGTATTTTTAAAAATACATACACTATATATACTTTACCCATTTATCTCTTGTGTGTCAAACATTGTACACACAACGAGCTAGTTTGTCCTACCTCTTGCTTTTAATTTAATTTGTTATTGTAGATAACACCGGAAATTCAACTATAATTTCACAGACTCGACAGGGTACCGACATAAAAATGGTGCTGCTGTCAACTGAATATTCCTTCACGCTTCTAGCTAATTACACATCACGTAGCAACACATCAGAGACTGGGGAGAGCCCTGGGTAATCAGTGATTAAACTGGTAAATGAATAATAGGTGTAGCGAAGGACAAAGACACCTGCTCACTGTGTTCCAGGAAGAGATGGGGATATCTCACCTTTAGGGACCTAAATACAGTTAATTTGTGTTGTGTTAACAGCACATTTGTCTGCGTAAATTAAGTCAGTGTTTAGAGGGGGTACAGTTTGTATCAACTTTGTTTCAAAACGATGTTTGGCCTGTTCTCCCCTCGCAAGCATCGGCTCGGCCAGTGTTGCAAACACCCACCCGTCCTGCTGCAGCATTTCCGTGTTTCGTACGGAATCATTTTCACGGAGTCCACGCCACGTCAGAAAATAACCCTTATTTTCTCCCCCCCAAATGATTCCACATCATAACACCTCTCTGGGAGCAGCGGGCCATTAACGTGGAGAAAAACACGCCGCTCCTGAGGGGAACACTGCGACATTGTTCCAGGATAAATAATAAGTGAAAGGCTGCATGACGTGTCTAAATCAATGGGGTCCAAGTCGGGATCATAGAGATGCTAAAGCAGCAGAACTTACCCAGTGCCACCTCGCAGGCTTTACGCAGCTGTGAGTGATGCGCCTTCTTCACCTCCTTGTCGGCCAGGATCTTTTCCAAAGCTCGTGTGAGGAACATGTTTTTCGTCTTTTTGCCCTCATACATGTCGCACCGGAATCTGGAGCGAGGTGTGCCTGGTCCCAGGGAGCCGGGGAGGGAGAGACGGTGAAGGTGGAGGCCTGCAGCCGCCTCGAAGGGAGATGTATTCCGCCGCAAATGTCAGCCACGGGAGCCCCTTAACAGACACACATGAATAAATACAGAAGGTTGGGGTAAATCCCTCGGATTGCCGTTAACGACCTGCCTCCTGCGCCATGTTGGAGAGAGGAAACGACGTCACGTAACGTCCGAGAGCGGCCGCGGTGAGGCACTACGGAGCGAGTTACGGTTTAGGGACCTGATAAAAAAAAAGAAGAAAGTTTGGCCCTATTTTCACCTGAAATACAAACAACAAACTTCTAAATACCGAGTTCTCCATTTTTATTTTGATGTGAGTTGAATTAATTTTCTCATTAGAAACAATGAATGAAAAACAACAGGGAAGCGGCCATTAGACTTAGTTTTAAATGCAACATACTGTATTCTAAAACATGAGAAACGATTGTGGTGAAAAGCCTTGACATGATATTCCTGTTATATTTGTTATATTTTTAAAATAAAACATTAAAGAGAACAAAAATGTGACAATTTTCTAATATTTCAACTCCCTGGAAACATCCGTTTATTTCTTAATTTGATTAGTTATTGTGTTGAGAGATTTCTGGTGGGTCTCTGCAGTTCCACCAGAGTTACAGCGTTATTACTTGAGGCTCCTGAGAAGAGCACATCTTCTGATTGTGCTCTCTTTATTTACATCACATCTTTGGTCTATTAATAGCATATTTTGGGGAATAAATGTAAAGTAGGCTCACCCATTGCCATTCCAAATATAGCAGAACTTAATTTGATGTTATTTTAGGCCACTGCAAAATCACAGTTTGCAGAGTCCTAGTTGAACAAATGTTCAACAAATGTTATTATTATTATTGTTATAAGAAAGACTTCAGAATGACTTACTAAGCATCTTTAATTTGATTAAATTAGTTTGTGGTTGTTAAAAGCAATATCCAAGTGCACAACTCCCACCGCCCCAGTCACCCCATTAGACCTGTACAGAATAACCAAGTACCGTTTTAGTTATTAAATCATATTACTTACTTTGCATGCTGTGGATATGTTTAACAGCAGATCCTTCTTGCAGCCTCCTGTAACATTTATCAGAGTCCAACAGCAGATACATGTGGAAAATCTGGAAGTTTGACAACACAGATTTGGTCATCGTGGGCGGCATATAGTTTGCTTACACTTAGGACTGTCTTATGAGTCAGAGGCATTTTTTGTCTGTAGCTATGAATAAGAGATGAGCTGAAGAAGCTCTAGTCCCGATCTAAGTTTTCGTTCGAGGGCTCAGTCATGTGAAAAACTTCGGACACCCTACTCAGTATTGAGTTCTTTATTGATAAACAGGAACATATTGACACATTTTATTTATTTCTGCATCAGATATCCATGTAGTTGCAGGTTAAACAGAAAAATAAACTTTGTATTACCCATTGAATAATGGATATAAATAAATATGCATATTGTGAGAAAAACATTTGGCTGAAATCTTCAGCTAGCTGCTTTATGTACCCATCTACTCTCTTTTATGGGGAGAGTTTTTCCCAGACTTCAGTGCTGATTTCTCTTTATGTTTTCCTTTTGTTTTTGTTTCACATGGAACTTGTTTGAAGTCAACCTATGGCAATTAATTGATGGTTTCCATGACCATCTGTATCTTAGCTTTGAGCCAGTTCTAGGTAGATTCACCAGTATGTTTACTAGTAATGTAAAACATTAGCTTGCAATGTTTCACTGTTGATTTTCACATTTTCTTCAAGCATTCTCTAATACTCTCAAATTCTTCTGAGGCCTCTTTAATTCCCTTACAAAACTCAAAACCTTGTTTCTTCAGACATCTCCTGACTAATGATGCTATACTCTATCTGTTACTCCTGTGTGTAATTTTAGCTTTTGCAACTGGAAACAAATGTGGAGATGTAATTCATTCCTCACTACAAATAGCTTTTTAAAATTAGATTGCACATAATGCGTTAAAATGTATTTTCTCCTGCTTTCATACTTTTGCTAAATTCTTATATTTTTATATACTGTTGAATTTAATGTTAAATATGTTAAAATGTTTGCTTTTATAGTTTTTGTAATTGTTTTTAAAATACGGTAAAAGTAAAATTAGAAAGATTTGGTGCATGCGATGCTTATTACAAATGTGACTCTCCTCCAGTAATGTTTACTATCAAACACAACTTTGTGTTCAAAACATTAATGGCACACAAATATGGGCCCCTACTCCTCAAAAAAAACAAATACATTTTTTTTTTACTTTTTCATTTAAATTTGGACAATTTTAACAAGAAAACTGTTGAAACACACAATTTGGTATTATAATAAGTTTCATAATTAAAATATATATTTAAATAACCAGCCAAAAAAGATGACTTGTGATAACTTTTACTGATATAAAACTGTTAAACTTCATTATTGCACATTTATTAAAATGTCATGTGAAAGCTCACATAAAAAATCTTGGCAATGTTGATGAAAGTTATACTGGACAAACTGTATGTTTTCCTGTAAAATATGTATATTTTTAAAATTATGTTTAATAGGTTATGCAATATTATGTGCAATAGTATTTAATATTTGTAAAGACACAAACAATTTGCTTTACGTATTAAAAACGCGCTGGAATGGTATGGGATCAAGTCCTAGCACCACTCTCTCTTGTAAAAAAAGAAAAAAACAAAACATTTGTTGTAAGCACTCTGAACTCTCCATAGTAATTTCTTATCAGAAATGAGAAATAACAAAAGCAAACCTTGAGAAAATAATGCATTTCATTTCTCAGTTATTCACCTGATAGCATCTAGGAGAAATATTAAATTTAACAACCATAATGGGCTGCTCATATATATGGAAATCTTTTCCTGTTCATGTTGCACTTCTGCAGACCCAACAAGATGGTTATCGCAGCTCTCGTGGTCCCAGACCAGTTGTGCAAGATTAGTGGTTCAAGCAGGAGGAAACCAAAGATCTGTGAACCTAAACTCAAATTCAACATTCCTGTAAGACCAGCCAACAGAGCAGCCAGAAATTACAACCTAAAATGAGCTTTAAAGATCAACAAATTATATTTTATGAAATACAGATGAAAAACAATACAGGCCGCATTTACTGGCAGTGTGAACGGTCCCGGCAAAAAAATATTGGAATTGGGTCATTTCAGGCTGCAGTATGAACGCACCCTAAGTAACCCATGGTGGTCTGAACTGGAACAGAGTAGACATTTACCAGACAGCTGTCAGTATTTTAGGTTTTGAATTACAAAGTTTGCCACCTGTGGTTGCCACCGAGGCCTTTTAAATTTCTGGACAGTGTGCCGGCTTGTGAGGTCTCCAAGTTGCTGCTTTCAGATAGCATTTTTTCCAACTTGCACCTTCTCACTTGACAAATCAATATAGAAATGTTTACCTTGTAATTTTTTTCTACCACAATTTTTTCACCAAACTTTGAGCAACTCCATATTTGCCAGTGACTCCAGCAAACAAAAAAACTTTCAGGATGTGAAAATAAGTCATGATCTATAAACAGGTTTCCGTTTAAAGTTATAAGATGGTGTTAAAGTTAAAGTATCTCAATGCACAGGTGCAGGAGCATTTGCACATAGACACTTTTGTGCTTGAGCATGAACTTGGCGATGAATTTGACATCTGGAAGGGTTATGGTAGAAGTCACCAAATGTGTCAGAGTAGCTCAGGAAAAATTAAACAATTCATAGATATTCCATGTATCCTAAAACCATTTTATCCACACCAGCCAAAAAAGTGCAGCTTTACAATTGCAGAGAAAAACTTGACAGAAACAAAAGTCAACAGTGACATTTCACAGATTAATTTCCACAATGTTTATTGAGATTCTGCCTTTTAACTGACTTCACACAGAAGAAATTCTAATTCATAATTGAATATTTTCAGTAGTAACTGTTTGGTTGTTGGAAGAAATGCAGCGTAACAACCATCCTGTGATTTTCATGTTGAATTTCTTCCAAGTCTCCCCCTCAAATTTATACATTTAAACATTTCAAAGAGTACACATTGTTCTGATGCAATACAAAATGGATATCATTAATCCAAAAATAATTCCAGACAAGTCAGATCAAGGTTTTTTATTTTTATTTTATTTATTTTTTTGGCTTTGCAGAGTGTTAGTCCATCACTGGTAAGCAGAACTAACCAAGTTGCCAAACAGGAACAGAAGTAAAAAGTGTCCGTTATTGTCTTCTGTAAAAACTGAACAGTGAAGTTCGGGACCTCAATAAGTGAGTAACAAAAACACACCTGAATTTTTCTCTTTTAAAATGTTTTCATTATTAACCAGAGAAAAAAATTATAGCAAAGTAAGTGAGTAAGTCAGATGATGAATGCAAAAAAAATCTCTAAAGCACAGAACATCCCCTGCAATTCAGCTAAATCTATCTATCAATACGAAATAGAAGGAACACGGCGCATTCGTCTTCAAAATGACTGTGCAAAAAGGAAACTAGAGGAAGGGAACATCAGGTCACCTATGTGCTGAAAGTGTTTCAAGCTTCAGCAGCTGAGATTTGTCTGCTTTCTTCACCAGTCAAAGCTTTATGGCAATGAGAGACCCACTCATAACAAGATTCAGCTAGAGGGAGTGAGTACTTTTACTTGTCACTGTATATTCAGTTCCCATTTATACTTTGTTTGTTTCAGATTCTAGAATGCTACGTCAAACAAGAGTCATGACACCTGAATGGCAGGATTGGAAAACTTGCCAGCAAGCCAAAGGATCGCAAAAATTCTTATCTTTTAACCAATCCTTCCTGAGAAAGCAAAGGATGACAATGACGAGAAACTTCCAGCAGAAACAGGGTTAGGGTGGATGGTCTTCTACCTCAATCAGCCAAGAGAGGAGAGGATGAGTCCACTTTCACACCCACTTCTAAAATATAGTAAATAATCACATTACAGCTGAAGAAATAGCCACTAAACGACATGGCAGAACATGATGGAGCTGGTTGAGTTGTCATATTATCATGATGTAATACTTTAATTAGTTGGACCTGAACTTATCCAACAGAATAATTATGAGTTAATACTAAATATATGTTGTGTTAAAATGTAAATTTGAAGAAATGTACAGCTCATTTATATACAGCCTACTAATGAGGGTTGGAATTAGGTGATTAGAAAGCTAATACTCGTTACACGTCCTTGTTAGTCAAACACAAGTCAAGGTTAATAATCAAGTTTCAACAAAGGGCACACTGACCTCTAGTGGTCTCACCTTCTTACTACATCATTATCTACAAATATTCCAGGTCACGTTTTCTTTAGTTTTTTTCAGTTTTCACTAAGTAGTAAAAAATGATGCATTTGAAACCAGAAGTTTACATACACTAAATAAAAAACAAAACAAAACATTTTCTTCTCAGTTTGAAGGTAAATCAAACCAAACTTCTCTTGTTTTATGTCAATTAAAATGATAAAAAATATATTTCTATTTACTAAATGCAACAGTAATATATTTCTAAAAAGTATTATATATTATTACAATGTGTTCTGAAGAACAGCGCCATTCTGAAAATGTCTAAAGAAATAAAGTATTTAATCTTTAATCTCCTATTCTTGTCTGGCTATTTTGTTTTTGAAAATCAAAACTCCTAGGCGTAAACTCAAACTCTCTTTCATACATATATCTTTACCCTAATTGTTTCTAAATAAAAAAACAAAAAAACAAAATCAGAGTTGTATTCACTTTCACTTGGTATGTGGCGGAACCTGAAATCTTGAGTTCCCTGTGGACAAACGCTTTAAATTCTTTCAAATTCCTGCCCGTCATTTCCTATCCTTTTGTCTTCACCTGTGCAAAACTGAAACAAGTTGGACTAAAACAAAGAACAGAAATGTCATAATTTGCTCATGATAAAAAGGAAAGTTGTCTGCTGCCAGTCTGAACTGCTCAACATTTGTTGAGGGAAATATTTATATGTTTATTTATAAATATTTATACATAAGATACTGATGAGGACTGGTCCATTTCAGAACAGGAAGACAACCTGCATTTTATTTTGGTTGAAGTTCACTCTTCAGCATTTCTTTCTTGGGTGGATCACCTTTCAGAAGACCTTATCATGTCAGATGTTTGACAACAAGAATGAACTTTTAAGCATCAGCGTACTGCAAATTTCTGAACTGCAGACCGGAAAAGATTTTTAGGATAAGAATACGCATTGAAGGAGTAGATATGACTGAGTGTAAAGAAATGAAATGAATTTCACAAAAAAATATAATTGCTTTATTTTCTTTTATTGCAAAAAAAGCTTTTCTCCACAAATGACTCATGCATATTCTATAAATTTCAGCTTTCAATAATAACAGTTCTGCCACATGAAAATACAGCTAAAAACATTTGAGTTACGTCTTCAAAACCAGTAAGTAAATCCTTATAAAGATAAAATAATCTACGTACGCTATGCAAAACGTCTGAAGTCTTGCTCATCTCTCCAGTCTTTCAGAGTCAAACTTACACACCTTTGGTTTATCTGAACTCCTCCCTTTCACATATCTAATTTCCTGGGTAAGGAAAGTCTGAGCTTAAAGTTATTCAGCTGCAGAGATTGAACTGATTGCAGACGTATGTCTTAACAGATCGTCAGAGTTCCTGTTTTTCACCACGCAAAAAGGAGCCAGTTCTTTAGCTAGCAGCTCTAGTTCAAGTAACATTTGCATATTATACACGTCATTGAATATTTGAAAACATTTTTTCAGCTGTCCTAATTCATGAAAGGTGGTTTATTATGATTTTTTTTTAAATATTTAAATCACAGAAAATTGTTTGGTCTTTGTATTTTGTAATAGTTGATATATATTTGGTGTGGTGAGGGGTATGATTTTAAACCCCAAACAACAATACAGCAAGATTTTTTTTTAAAATCATGTTTTTTTTTTCTTGGATTAATTGTCAATGAACCAAAAATTGCATATTTATAAAAAGACATTTTCATGTCTAGTCCTCGAAAGAATACTTTGATAATTTTTAATCTCATGTTCAGAAGTATGAGTGTGGTTTTATTTAATCCCTAACATGTTTCTAGTTAAATATGGTATTTTGGACATTTAAAAAACAAAACAAAGAGAGAAAAACCTATACACTCAAAAGTTATTTATTGATAGTATATTTTTATAAATATATTTGCAACACAATTTATGTCTAATACTTAGTTTATTGCAGTTTACTGGAGGAAGACGAAGCTAACTGTGTGGACATTATCGTCTGTAATCAAAAGGTTTGAGAGGATCGTCCCATTTGTGGTGCTGTTCTACTGCCATCAGTGTGATAATGAGCCCAGAAGTAGAACGTCTTTTGGAGACCAACAGATGGAGGTAATCAGCTCCAACATAAACCTGGAGCAAACAGATTGAAGAGTTTTTAAATCAGTTGAGTTTATAATATTTATTGAGTACTATCAGGAAACAAGAAATCCAAATTTAACTTCTTTTTCCCTGTTTTATGATGATATCAAATATAAAATAATTGACTTACCTTGATGATATAGTGATAGACTAGGATGTTCTTTACCCGGTAAAAAACTGGTTTGTATTCCTTGAAATCCTTTCCCGTCTTTTTCGCCACTTGGATCTTCACCTGAATATTGAGAAACACAAAACCTTAAACAGATTGAAAGTGTATGTCTGTGAAGTTTTTTAAAAAAAAAAAAAGATAAGGAATCTCACCTTATCACAAAGCTCCTCAACTTCACTAGTGGTGAGCCTTACGTCTGACCATTCTCCCATTGGGACGTTCATTCTGATGTCGTCTTCTCGACAAAGAAATAAAAGCTTCACTTTCTCTGAAATGCCTGAAATCAGCTGGACATCGGCTGAGTTTTGAATCTATTTATACAGTAGAGACACTGGGTGCAGGCTGGAAGGAGGTTGTACTTCAAAATGGGAGGAGCTCCATGTGAAAAGCATCAGGTGATTCAGGTAATATGCTTGATATCTTGGAAAGTTTATTGTATGGCAGAACCTTAAAGTAGCTTTAAGTTATATTTCACTGAAGAACAGAAAAAAAGAAAAAGAAAAAGTAGTCTACAATTAAAAAAAAGTGAAACAAAAAAAAACAGATAACATTTATCTAAATCTTAATTTAGAAAAGAACAATAAAAGATCACGCTTATAATGATGTTTTTTTTGTGAATTAATATGACGTTTATTTGCTACAAAATGTTTCTGGACCAGAGTTTCGGGGGTGGTTTGAGTAGTTACCCTCTCTTGCCCCCCCGTAAATCCATCTTTGAAATAAGAGTGCCTAACCCCGGTCACTGATGTGGATGGGCTCAAGAGAGACGAGAATCCCCCATTTGGCCTCTAGGGGGCATTGTAACGGCACAAAACGCTTAATTCTACATAAAAGTAATTATTATAATTTATTCCATCTTCAGTATAAATGAATGAGCCTTAGAGCTAGTTTCATTTCGTCACAAAAGCATTTGCTTTTCAGTTTTGCTTTTCAGGAACTAATTTAAGAATATACAACCTTACTGACTTCAGAAGTGGAAAACTTTCATCTTTTTTTAAAAAGTTGTAAAGCTTTAAAACCGAACTAATTTTTTATTCAACTTCTTTTGGTGTTAGTTTTAAATACTTTTCTGTGTCAGTTTATAATAAGTCAATATTTCTCATTTTCAAAGGAAAAATTATAAGTCCTCATAAATAAGCATCCTCCAGTTGCTGATATCATTTCTTTTTGTAGTGGATAAAAAAGTGGATAAAAGTTAATTGTTAGAATTTAAATCTGCAAGCATTTTCACTTTGAAACACTTCCATTACTTGTCAAATAATTTTGTTCTAGGCTGAAGTTGAGTTATTAATTCGATGGTCTTTCATCTATCTAATCTTCAGATGTGAAATATTTGTAGACACTCCTTCCAGTTCATTGGAAATGTATCTTTCTGGGTTTCTGCCAATAGATTATCTATCATGTAGTTAGATGCTGTTCACTCTGCATTAATATTTATATTTGAAGAATATTTATACAGAAAGTTCTCTGGATAAAGACTGGAGGAGGGTTCATCTCAGTTTACAAAGTGTTTGAAATAGGGCATATGAGCAGTAGTTCAGGCATTATAAAGAGGGTTTGTTGGGGGTGAGAGAAGGAGGGGGTCTTTCAGAGTACCAGATTGGCAAGAACCACCACTGTTGGAATTATTTTATAAAGATGTTTTGCAGCATCGTCTGTTTGAAGAGCCACACGGGGAATTTAAGTTACTTCCTAATGGACTGGCATGTAAAATAAAAACAGAAGAATTTGATGAGATTTGAAATATTTATTTAAATGTGGTTACTTTTTTTAAAATGTAAAACAAACCTGAACCTGCAATTCTTTTTTTTTTTTTCAGGTTTACAGATAACAGTTTGCTGAAGAGCTTCAAAACAATGATTTAATTTATTTTGATTATTTTTAACCCAATTTTTCTCACTCCCGTTTCATCATAAGTCCAAAGTTTGATAAGATCAACGCAGCCCGTCAAGCCCAACACATGCAAACGAGCAAAACTGTGAAAACTTTGAAAGGGCATCAAAACAAAGTAGCTCAGCTGTAAAGTAGAAATCTGGAGAGAGGTTAAGCAGGTTACATTTTATATTTAGTTAACGGGTATGATAACATCATCTTTTTCGTGATGCTGTTCGACGCGCTCCACTGTTGTCTTGACCTCTCCTGTCTCAGAAGCAGTTTGGTGGATCAGCACATGGAAATATTCAGTCCCACCCACATAAACCTGTAAATTGGAGAGAGAATTGTCAGATGTTGGTATATATTATGTTTCTGAATAGTATGGTATTGTTCTGAAGAACATAACCATTCTATCTGTTTCTGCATAAAAATATCTAAATAACTAAAAATTTAATCTGTAATCTCATGTATCTATCTGGTCATTGTGTTTTTGAAAATCATACTTCTTAAGCAAGCACAAACTTAAAACTCTCGTTCATACATTTTTCTTCATCCTAATAGGTTCTAAATTATGAAAAACAAAATCAGTGATTTATTCACCTTGACTTGGTATGTAGTGGAAACTGAAATCTTGAGTTCCCTGTAGACAAACGCTTTAAATTCTTCCAAATTCCTGCCAGTCATTTCCTCCACTTTTGTCTTTACCTGTGTAGAAATGAATCAAGTAAGAGCAGAAAAGTCAAAATTTGTCTATGAAAAAAGTGAAGCTTGTAGCTTGCCTGATCACAGATCTCCTGAATCTCCTTCGTGGCGTAGTGTTCACCTCCTGGAAAACCCATCCTGATGATGTTTGATGCCCTGAACAGGAAAGTAAAGCATCTGATGTCAGTCTGAACTGCTCAACATCTATTCAGCTGAGAATTATTTATACAGAAGGTTCTCTGGATAAAGACTGGGAGGAGCATTCATTTAAGAAGACAACCCACATTTTATTTCGGTTAAAGCTCACTCTACAGTTCACTCTGTGGCTCACCTTTCAAAAGACATTATCACGTAGTCAAATGTTTGAACTTTTAAACATCAGCATACCACAAAGTGAAGCCTACAAGTATTTCTATGCTAAGAATATGCATTTAATGAATAGATGATGTACTGAATCAGTATAAAGAAATGCAATGAATTTGAATAAAAATAGAATATAATTGCTTTGGTTTATTTTTTCTGTCAGAAAGCTTTTCTCCACAAATAACTCATGCTGATTCTATAAATTTCAGCTTTCAATAATGAAAGTTCTGCCATATAAAAATTCTGTTAAAAACACGTGTGTTGTCTTCAGTATCAGTAAGTAAATCTGTATAAATGTTAAAACACTTTTTCATAAGGTCTGTAGTCTTGCTCATCTCTCCAGTCTTTCACAACAAACTTATTGACCTTTGGTCTATCTAAAGTCCCATCTTATACCTAATTTCCTACGAAAGGAACGACTAAGCTTAAAGTTATTCAGTTGTAGAGCTTGGACTGATTCCAGATTCATGTCCTTTCATCTGAGTGAAGTTCTTGTTCTTCACCAGTCAAAAAAGTGCCAGTAGATCAGAAGTGGGTGCAAAAGTAAAACCTTTGAAAATATTTTTAGCAAATCAATTTAAGCTCTCAGTTTTGACCATGTATCATAGCCGGCAAATTCTAAGCAATACTAATTTAATCTGAAGTAATGGGAAGTTTTTCTGACTTTTGCTGCATGGGCAACATGTCATAAGGTGTTTTTCAGAGTCGCGTTTGAACACAAAGGCGCTGGTTTTATACCTGGAGACCTGCTGCTGTGCAGAGTTGCGCACTTGTGTGTGTGTGTAAGAATTATGGCACCTGGCAACAAAAGGTTTGCACAGATTTTTGCAAACAAGCCAAGTAAGTTGAGTAATGCTGTTGTTGGGTGCAGATAATAAGCTGTGTGAGTTTTTAAAAAATGTACATGGTATCTGATTTAAGGGACTTTTTTACTATCTGATAAACTGTACTGCTGTTGAGTTTTTTTTTTATGGATTATGGAAAATTTGATTAATAATTCTTTTAATCTGCGCATAAATGTTTAGTTTCAGGGGCATAGCAAGAAACATAACTTTAATTACTTGTATGTCCACTACATATGATGAATTGTTAATAAAGCATACATTACTGTACACCTAATGTCAGCTAAGTGATGACTAGTGAGTATGCCTATACATCATGCTAAGCTTGATTAACAAGAACAAGCTAATAAATGTGTTATGTAGGATCAAAGGTGGGTACTTCTGGTTACATTTACTTTGAAACAACAAAAGGAATAACAAAAAAACTTATAAGAGTAGTTTTAATGCACTTTTTTACCTCTACTATTTTGGACTATTGCTACTCTTCCTTTGCATTCAAAGAAATATACTTTTATTTTATTTCTAATGCACTTTTAGTTATATATAATATTTTGGACATTAAAAAATAAACAGAGCAAGAGAACAAAACTTTTACATCCAAAGTTGATTTATTGGTAGTATACAATTTTTTTTATATTTGCCACACAACTTATGTCTAATACTTGAGAAACCCACAGATAACAATATTGTAATGAACAATTTTGCAGTTTACTGGAGGAAGACGAAGCTAACATTAGTTGTTTTCATCAAAAGGTTTGAGAGGATCGTCCCACTTGTGGTGTTGTTGTACTCCCATCAGCTGGATGATCAGCTCACCAGTCGAAGCGCTTTGGATGACCCACAGATGGAGGTACTCACCTCCTACATAAACCTGCAGGAAAAACCTTGAAGAGTTTTCCTTTTTTAGGATCATTGGAAATATTATGAAATAACTGATTGTTACCTTGATGACATAGTGTAGCACTAGCATATCCAATACCCTGTAAAAGACTCCTTTGTACTCCTTGAAATCCTTCTGTGTCTGTTCCTCCACTTTGAGTTTCACCTGATAATTGAAAAACACAAACCTTGAACACAGTCATTTATTTATTTCCTTTTAAAGTTTTAAAGAATGAATAAAATAATTAATCTCACCTTATCACAAAGCTCCTGAATGTTGTCAGTGACAAATTTTACATCTGACCATTTTCCCTCAGGGACATCCATTCTGATGATGTCTTGTGTTTTTAACAAAGAAACAAAAGTTAGTCTGAAATGCTGAAAAGAATCTGGAAATTGGTTGAATTTTGAACATATTTATACTGTAGGGACACTGGGTGTAACCTGGACGGTGGTTCTATTTTGAAATGGGAGGAGCTGCATGTGAAAAGCTTCAATTGATTCCAGGTAATTTGATTGATAGCTGGGAAATTTGATTGTGGGCTGAAGCTGTTTCACTGAACAACAGAATATAAAAAGGTGAAAAGACATTTAAAGGCTACAATTAAGTCATTTTTATTTAAAACTGAATCCAAGATAAAACACAACAAATCCTTAATAACTCAATTAAATCTGTTGGAACCTGGAGCATTGCAAACAACAGTAAATAATGTCTCTTGGACAGTTTAGATCAAAGACGCGTTGACCCAAATGTCTGCTGGAGAAACTCATCTGCCCATACACAGATAACTCGGCATTGACAATAACTAGATGGGAGAATCAAATGAACTTGCGTGAGCTGAGACTACATGCATTTCTCATGAATATTATCTGTTCCTCAGAAAGACCAGATGTTGAATTTACTGTTTCTCTGGAATTGCACATTTGATGAGGGACTAATTTGAGGATTTACTACAGGAATAAAGTAATAAAGCTATAAAATCTAACTGATGTTTTAATTCAACTTCTTTTGGTGTTAATTTTAAATAATTTTCAGTGAAAATGAGAAATATGTTAATATTTCTCACTGGATAAACACTTCCATTGCCTGTCAAATAATTTTGTTCTAGGCTGAAATTGAGTTACTAATTCAAACATCTTTCATCTATCTAATCTTCAGATGTGAAATATTTGTAGACACACCTTCTACTTCATTGGAAATGTATCTTTCTGGTTTCTGTCAATAGATTATCTATCGTGTGGTTAGATGCTGTTCACTCAACAATAAAATTGATTGATTATCCACAATATCATTGCTGACAGGAACATTGTATATTTGGAGAATATTTATACAGAAAGTTCTCTGGATAAAGACTGGAGGAGGGTTCATTTCAGAACAGGAGGACAACTCACAATTGTTTTGGTTTAAGATCACTCTGCAACATTTGTTTTATCACCTTTCTTGTTATAAAATAATTTGATTATGTCTTTCACAACAATACGTAAATCTTTCTTATAAAAAGTTAAAAGAAAAAATGCTCATATCCATATGTAAAAACAAATCATCAATTTTTAAAAAATATCTTCACGAGGTTCCCGTAAATATCACACAATAGGGCATAACATTACAGATTCCCCTGAAAGATTTTAATTAAAAACTATGGCTGCAGTACAGCACAGTTTTTTACAAAGAGAACAGAACTTTTTATTCAACTGTTGCTCCTGCTGGGAATAAAACAATTTATTTAAACCTTAACTGGTCTCAGTCTCCCTGCGCTTTGACTCACTGGCTCCTCCTTGTGGAACTTGTAGGCATGACACTAAGCCACATTAGCTTGGTGTTTAATAACAGCGAACAAAGCAGAACAAAACAGCCATTTCTTTACATTTCACGGGTCGTTAAGTTAACGTGCTTTATGCAGAATGATATAATTTACTGACATTTTGTCCAAACTGGTGATTGGTCAGATCTGAAATGAGAGTAGACTCTTCAAAAGCTCAAGTACATGTTTTCCACTGCAATGGTTCATCAAGTGAACCATTAAACTACAAATTGTGTGTGAACTGCAGTTTGGGAGCTTAACATAGCTTTTATTATAATGCTTAGTAAGATGTTATCTAGAAATACTTAGGAAAATCTCTCAGAGCTCCACCCATAAAACTGAGGAACTTCCTTCTCGAAGGTGTTTTATTTCCTCAACACCTGCAGTATAAATAAGCTTGAAAACTACCTGATGTTCAGCTTTTGAGTCTGATAGCAGCAGATAGTTTTCTTTTCTGTCAAAAGCAGTAATGAGTAAAGAAGTGATATGCGGAGGATGGTCAGAGACCGGGCCAGCCAATGAGGAAGTTTCTGCGCTTTCTAAATTGGTGAGTTTCTTTATTGTTTAAACATATTTACCTGGAAACTTTCTGTTACATTTCTCTTTATTTGATCCTCACACAGATGCAGAAAATTGCAGAGGCAAATACCAACAGAAAGTTTAATGAATTCAAAGCAATTGAGTACCGGTCACAAGTTGTGGGAGGTATGAACTATCTGATCAAGGTAATAAGCAAGGATTTCTATGACACCATGTTATTTAAAACCATGTAATGTGAACAGTTATTATGTAGCAGTGATTACTTAATGGTAGACAGTCAGATCAAAAGATGATATTTTGATCTGTGCTTTTTTATTGCTGTTTGTTATTTGCATGTACATCAACATTACTGTACAGCATTATTCAGAGAGGACATTTTTCTCTCTACTCTCTCTGTAGGTTCAGGTGAGAGAAAACGATTACGTCCACCTGCAGGTCTTCCAAAGCCCTCTGCAGGAGGGCAAAATTGAAACTAAATTTGAGGGAGTGCAGGATGGCCACAAGCGAGATGATCCTCTCGAACCATTCAAGCCCTTCTAAAGTGAAAACACTGCCTGATCCAGCTTCCTCCAGACGGCTGCTACAAAGAAAAATGTCTTTGTATTGTTATGAGCAAGATTACTACAACAATACTCTGTTATAATACAAGTTGAGTCAAATATCTGTATCACTTGAACCTGTAAGGGGGATGTCAAATGTCATAAAATGGCTCAATAAACAAGATTTATACAGGATATGTGTCTCTGGTGTTTGAAATCTTGGAAATAAAGGATATTTTTGTGTTAAACACATTTCCCAAGAAAAGAAAATCAACAATACAGTTAAATATGAAACTATTTAGACTTTTTAGGTAAATAGTCTAGATCTCTGTCCTTACATTCACGAGTTCATAATTATGTTGTCAAATGGGGGAGCAAATAAAAAAATAAATAAATACAGAGCATTACAGAGGTCCAAAAAGAGGGAGCAGAAACATAAATCTTCACCACCACTTTTAAAAATGGAGGACAGTTGCTCTGCTTTATCTTTAAAGTGTCTTTAGCACTGATGTGGTTTTTGGGGTAAAAGATAAAGAAACATTCTAAACACCGTCCGGTTCAGCTCATCCTGGAAGTGACCGGGCTTTTGGGGAACCTCTTCATTGCCAACCCATCCCTGGTGCTGCGTGACTAATGGGGCTTGACAGCTTCTCCACCAGCTGGCCACAAACCCATCGGCCCACCAGGAAAATCCCAGGCAGTCCCATATGACAGGCCACCCCTGCTTCATAGACTCATTCAGTTCACTCACAATTAAACAAGATCTCATGGATGCATTAAGAATTAAATTAGCCAATATTTATAGCTAATGTAAGCAGACTGAATGCAAGATAAATCACGCATACAGAAAAAGAAAAATCATAGGGGTTGTGTCCCAGGACCATCTGGGAAAAGCTATTTTATCTTGAATTATCAGGATTCTTATTCTGACTGCTTGTTGCTGAAAATATTTAGTCATATGAGAAGGCATTTTGATGTCTAATCCTCCACACTCATAGACATGACTGTGGTTTTATATAATCTCACATATATATTTCTAATGCATTTTGACAAATTGAACATTTTAAAGAAATCAGATATGACAGCAGAAATCCAACAGTCAATATTGATTTCACAGTATGTATTTTATTTTTTATATTTGCAGCACAACTAAGGTCCCAATACTCGAGTCAATAAAGTCCACAGACAACAATATGGTAACAAACATTACTGCATTTAAATGGAGGATAGTAGATGTTAGTTTTCATAATTAAAAGGTATAAGATCATCATTCCATTTGTGATCTTTTTGCACTCCTTTTAGTATGACAACCTGCTCACCAGAAGGTGAAGCGCTTAGGCCAACCGACAAATGGAGGTATTTTTCATTTCCAACATAAACCTGTAGAAAAAAAAACATAGAACAGTTTTTAACTTACATGTGTTTCTATTACTCGTCACTAAAACCCATCAGGAAACAACAAATCAAAAATTGTTGTTTTGCCTTTTTTAGGATAATGGCAAAAGATATGAAATTACTTATTCTCACCTTGATGACAGTTTTTATATATGTCACTTTTCATGTAAAAGACCGCTTTGAATTCCTTGTAATTCTTCCCCGTTTCTTTCATCACGTTGAGCAGCGTTGAGAATATTGAAAAACACAAACCTTAAACACTGACTGAAAATGTTTACCTGTAAGGTTTGAAGAATGAATGAAGTGAATGAATCTCACCTGATCACAAATGACATGAACTGTGGCAGTAGAAAAGTTCACGTTGGTCCAGATTATAACTGGGTCAATTGGGATACATGGGGCAACTTTGCCGGTGTTAGCCATTCTGATGATATCTTCTGGTTTTAGCAAAGAATCAAAAGCTTCATTGTGTCTGAAATGCTTAAAATCAGACTGACACCAGTTGAGTTTTGAATCTTTTTATACTCCCAACTTCCAGTGCGCCGCCGTGAAGGTGACTCTACTTCAAGATGGGAGGAGCTTTTCATTTCTGGTAATGTGCCAACAATGAAAAACCCTTGATTTCTGCAGCAAAATGCTGCAGGTTGATTTTTAACTGACTCAAAGAAGAAAGTTCATTTATCAGGTTTTCCAGCTCCTTCTTGTCCCTCAAAGTATTTTAAGACTGTTGTCCCATTTTGTTGATCAGAAACAGTGCATCTATATGAGCCATCTTGCTGTTTTTTAGTCATTACAAGGCTCGATTATTAATTAAGCGTGACAGAGTGTTTTCAGTTTCTGCTCAGAGACTCAGGAATGATGTACCAATGCACATCAGAAAGGCTTCATCATGTAATTCAAAAACACCGTTGTTGTCTCTGGTCTTCAGACAAGAATGAGATTCTCACTGTGATTTTAGTTGTTAAATACTATATATGCACCCCTGCATTGTATCATGTTGCTGCTGCTTGCATTCTCACTGAAGCCAGAAAGATAGAGCACATCACCCCAGTTCTAAAGTCCTAACACTGGCTCCCTGTAGCTCAGAGAATAGACTTTAAAAAACTCTTGTTAGTTTATAAACCAATTCACAGCTTAGCACCACAATGCATTAAAGATCTGCTGTTGTCTTATCAACCTTCCATACCTCTCAGGTCTTCTGGTTCTGGTCTGCTCTGCATCACCAGAACCAGGACCAAACATGGAGAAGCAGCAGTCAGCGTCTGTGCACCACAAATCTGGAACATTCTTCCAGAAAACTGCAAAACAGCCAAAACACTGAGTTCCTTTAAATCTAGACTAAAAACCCTTTAAGACTAAAAACCCACCTGTTTAGAGTTGCTTTTGAAACATAAAGGAAACATTGCCCAACATATTTAATGTGTATGATTTTGGTGATGGCACCCACCAAAATGTAATGTTTGTTCAATTGTTGACTGTATGGTGTTTTCTTTAAAGCTTTCTCATTTTACATCATTATTTTGCAAAGCACCTTGAACCGCCTTGCTGCTGAACTGGTTGAACTAGTTTGAACTCCTCCCTTAAAACTGGTAGAGTTCCAGAGAAATGGCTGGTTTAGCAAGATTGGCCTGATGTATTCCACATGCACTGGCAGATCATGTGTCAGTCATGTATTTTCCTTTCTCAACCAACAACATGTTCATCAGCTGCCAACAGAGGCAGATGTGAAACAAAAAATGACCTGGGAGTTCTTGACAGACTGGCACTATCACCCACTTTGCTGGAATGTTTGTAAGGAAAATCGGCCAGAGTGCATATTTCCCCACAGACCTTTGATATGTTTACTTCAAGCTAGATCTCTATTTTTTTGTGATGCTAAGCCATTCAGTGATTTATGAACTAGCAACAGCATTTTAAAGTATATTCTCTGAGCTACAGGGAGCCAGTGTCAGGACTTTAGAAATAGGGTGATGATGTGCTCTATCTTCCTGGTGTTACAGGAGCAGAAAACCTCTGATTTGCCACTAGGTTTGCAGCACGTCACCATTAGATAACTGTGAATCTGTAGTCAGAGACAACAATTTACATATGAGTTTTGTAATTTTAGACTTTTTTCAGTCTTTCATAAATACAAACCAACAGTCACTGCAAAACAGATTGTACTTCAGATTCTTAAGTACAACTACACACATTGGATATGGTTCTTATTATTTCACGATAACATGTCCTGGAGAACACAATCTGTTGTTGACAAGCACTGCTGCTCCACTTCGTTTTCTTTTCCTCGAGTAACTAATCCTGCCACCGTGTGTCAGTAAAACACATAATACTGCATTCCAGATACTCTAAGTCCTTGTCAGTGCTTGGACATCATCCGATTTGTTAGCCAATGATCTCACGTTGCCCATATTGATCAATGGCAGGAATGGTTTCGAACATTAACTCATCTGGGAGTTGTAGCTTCAGTGGAGGTATTACTTCAGCTTTTGTAGTATTGATCATCTGCTCCCGATTGTAAGCCAGCTTGTTACTGTGGCTACACATAAAAAAGAAATTACAAAAATTAAGAAAACTTTGCAAAAATCCTTCAGGCTGCACAGCATCCAAAACTAGAGGAAATAATAGTCCAAAAAATTTATATTTTTCTTCCAAAAATGAAGAATTGAAGTTTTAGAAAAGAAAAATCAGAATGTAAGCAACAGAACTAGTGCAGGTGCAAAATGCTGCAGGTTGATTTTTAGCTGACATAAGGAAGAAAGTTCAGTTTCCAGGTTTTCCTGGCAGCTTTTTCTTGTCTCTCAAAGTATTTTAGGAGTGTTGTCCCATTTTATTTATCAGAAACAGTGGGAAACACTTTATTTGACGTGGTGTGCATAAGACTGACATGACACTGTCATATACATGACATAACACCTGTCATGAACATGGAGTCTTTATGAATGTCTATGACTGTTGTCATGAAGTGTCATTCGGAAAATTATGACACTTTTAATGCAACGTTGCTTTAAAAGTTGCATTAAAAGTGTCATTATTTACCAAATAATTCAAAGTTTTTTTTACACATTTTTACCAGACATCCCAGTGATATTGGAGGGATCGTTTCTTTCTATTCTTTCCCTAACGCGGAAAACCTCTGATTCGCCAGTAGGGGGCAGCACGTCACAATTATTTCTTCAAAGTTAAACTTCAACGTAGTCTGGTCCTCCACCTGCTGCTCTACCGAGACCTGTCGGACCGCGTGGAAGTGATGAAAGTAGAAGAACACAAGAAAGATGATCCACTTGTACCTTTTTAGTGCAGTGGAATTGACATGTTTCAATTGTATTTCTGTATCCTGTGCATGCTGACAAAATCCAATAAAAGTACTGCTTTCAGATTTTAACTCTCCAGCACTGGACATGAACTGAAATGTCACTGTAACTAAATGTTAATAAATGCAATAAATGCATAATGAAAGGCAATTCATTTGTTAAATTACTTCTATGAATTCAGTTTTTTGCAAAATTGAATTTTGATTCAGTTGATTAGAAACATTGTTGTATAAACATATCTAAAAAGAAAGATGCTGCAAGATGCCAAAGAAAACTATGAGCTTCACATCACCTTGTGCTTAATTACACATATTTGCTGCATTTACGCTGATGTCAAAGACACTGATGGATATTTTATCGAGAAATTAGACATTTTCAATTGACTAGAAATGGCTGTGTTCCCCTTTATGCTTTATCATGTGATAGTATGGCCCAAATAGAGCGGGAAACTCAAAAACTTAACAGCTGATGTTAAGAGACACCTTATTGAATCTGACTGAGCTTAATATATTTTACAAAGAAGAATCAGGGAAATATGAATTTATTATCTTGGTGTGCAACATTAAAATAAAAGAACTTCAAAAGACTTAACTGCTAAAAGGTTGAGCTGAAGAGGAGAAGATGACCCTGGGGTGTCAAACGTACGGCCCGCGGGCCGGAACCGGCCCGCCGAACGATTTAGTCCGGCCCGGGGCCTAAATGCATTATCATTATTCATGAAAAAACATATACTTCGTTTAATTGAAGATCTGCAGTTCCTATACTGTCCACGAGGGGCGCTGTGTTTTATTCAGAGCACACAACATGATGCAACACTGCAGCGGAACTAACAGCAGATGGCAGCACTGAGCTTCAGGTTGTGTAAACAAGTTCGATTCTATGCTTTACCAGCTTTTTACTTTGGCCCTGGCAACCTCATATTTCTCGTGCATGCTAACATACATACATGTTATGTATGTTATGCATGTTTTTCTATATGTATGCATTTTATGCATCAACAAATGTACTTAATCAAATGTCTGTTTAAAACAGCTGACACTTAAGATTTCAAATGTGTGAAACCAGATAATTTGTTCAAATTGCTTCCCAAATGTTGAAAATTGATTTTAAATCTTTTCTTAATTTTTGTCTGTTGTATTTTGGGATGCAGGACAGTGTTTTTAAGTTCCAAAAACTGTGAATAAATGTTTTGCAACATTGTACAATCACTGAGATCAGTTCTTATGCATAATGCACTTAAACAAATGCTTAACTGAGTAAAAGTATTGTTGAAATTGCAGATACCTTTCTTAAAAACTGAGATTATTCATAATATATTTTGTAAAAGTGAAATTCGTTTAGTCCACTTTTATTGGTTCTATTTAATCTTGCAATGAGTTTACTTGTGTGGCCCCCTGCAGATCAGATTAAGCTGTATGCGGCCCCTAAACCAAAATGAGTTTGACACCCCTGCGTCTAAACCATGTCAGCATTTGACATTTTTACAGAAGAAATTCTCTCTCATAAGCCAACTGTCAATATTTTGCTTCAATCTGATATTTATGGCAGAAAAACTGTCACACCCTACTTTTCTTTGGAAATATTTCCTGTGGGTGTATTTCAGTGGTAAACAACATAACAAACTTCTGTTACCAAAGAATGTGTTGGGCAACCATAACAGCTTCATGTGTTTTCACACATTAAGTAGCAGCAAATTTTTCCATAGTTTGGAATGCCATTTTATTACTTTAATACAATTACTACTATTAACTCTGCTGTGATCTAGTTTTGGGCATTTCATAGACTCAGCTTGAATGTCTAGAAGGAACTTTACCTGTAATTAACTCTCAATAACTTATATTACATGGGACAGTTAATATATTCAGGACTATCATCAAGCAAACTGTTGGCCATAGGACATACAGTGACTTTCATTTCATTATTTCTATTCAATATACATACATACATACATACATACATACATACATACATACATACATACATACATACATATGAATGAATTTAATTAATTCATAACTTTTATTTGTAGAGGTGAACCATTTATGACAAGTGTTATAAATGGGAAATAGTTAAATTGTAGCTCTCTTCCAGTCACACTGACAATTCAAAGTGCTTCACAATAGAGGCAGGAAAAAGGTTAAGAAACTTCTGAGCTTTTAGAAATTACAAGCCTTATAATATTACAGAACTAACCAGCTTTAATATTCACTGGCTTGTAGAAGATGCAACAAGCCTCAGATTTGAGCAGAAAACACGAAGAGGAGACAGGTGTAGCTGCAAAAGAAAAACAATAATGGGCCTGATTTGGTTTATATATTAATATTTAGGAGCTTTTTGAAATCAAGTATTGATCTATTTCCCCCTGGAAGATAGAGGTTCAACAAACAAAATAAAGCTTCAACACCATTCATCAGATAAACTCTTGCAAGCTTTTCTTAAATGAAGTCACAATTCAAAAAGCATCAACCAGAGGTCTTCATTAAGTGAACATCCTAGGACAGAGAAGAACCCAGGCCTACTGGTGGTGGTGGTCAGGAAATCCACCACCACTTGTCTGTTGGTGACAGACCCACTGATACATCTAGAGATTGAAATCTTTGTTATTTATGAATCAGCTAAAGATCAATCAGCAGTGGGAGTTGTTAATATGGGCCATGTGGGAAGTTGCCTGTAGGGCAGCATCATAAAAGTGGTGTTGATTGAGGAGAGATGAACTTGTTCTCCTGTCTGGTCACAATGTTTTAAAACTCAGTTCTGGTGAAACTGTTTAAATTTCTCACTGAAAAATGCTACAGTTCCAGAGAAATGGTCGGTTTAGCATTAAGTTATTCATAACGTTGACATCCTCTGCATGTGTTGGCAGGTCACCTGTCAGTCAGAGTGATTTTTTTTTTGTCACTACCAACAAAAGGTTCAACAGCTGCCGGTAGCTTGAAAAGCCATGTTGTTTTTCAGCCACTTGGAAAACAGTTCCTAACCAAATCTTAGCTTAACATGAGCACAAACATTTTCAACCCTACCAGAAAAAGGCGTTCACTAATCTTAGCTAACCAAAAACAGAACAGATGATGCTATTTTCTGTTCATTCATAGTAGTTTTCAAAATGACAAGGTGGCTAAGTAGTTTTGTCTACAAACTTATTTTACTAAAACCATCATGACTCTAAATAAAGCTAAAGGGCAAGACTTGATGTCTGCCTGTAACTCAGGTCAAAGTTCATCTTTGACCTGAGCGCAGTGCAAGAACCAGTGAGCCTATCACATCTCCCTGATGAGATCAGAGCTAAGCCCTTCTTGGGCGTTACTCAGTGCAGCAAAGAGCATTCCTGTGAATTTTGTTGGGATGCATCTTTAGTGAAGCTCTTTGGAACATCAGTCTTTGTGAATGTGTTTTATGAATACAATTTTACCTGATTACCTAATCTAAACTGTAATAATGCAGAGTGAGTAGTACAAATTGATGGATTTTGATGAGGGAATAACATTATAACATGATGAAAATTACAATACAAAAATCTTTGGTAAAAAAATGTTTCTAAACCTCTGGAATGTAACATCACAAATCAGCAGGCAGTCACTTTTTCAAGCTAGCAGCACCAACGATGCCCAGTCCGTTGCCTAGCAACCTCAGCTAATCCCAGCCTGAAGAGAAGGGTCTCCACAGCGCAATCCAGAGGGTGTAAGGTGAATCTCACAACTCATATTCACATTGTGTCGTTGTCTACAGAAAATATTTGCTGTTTTAGTGTAAATGAACAGCCAAACTCTTCAATTTTCACCAGAAGACATTGTCATGTATGCAGAGCCTCAGAATGGAAAGGATGATCACTGACAGAAAGGAATTAGCTTCTTTCAAAGTTGTACAGCCCATTCAGGCTGCATGGCTGAACATCGACAATTTTACTGCTGACATTCATAAATTTTGATAAAACAGTTTTAACTCTTACACCAAGATTTCCGCACTGCCAAATGGTATGGTGTGTATATTTGTAAAATATATACATTGTATAATGGTAAATCAAAGATTTTCTTTCCAAAATAGACAACATACAGTTCTTGATATTGAATTTTTACACACACTCTTTGCACTTAGCAAACTGAAAAAAAAAACCCAACAAAAGTTTGGAGTTTTACATTTAAAAGTATTTGTATTTTTCAACACTTTCTTCATCTGTCAAATTCGATCATTCAGAGATGTAGTTGTCAATACAAATATGCATCACTGGTCTAATCTAGTGCTGGCAACCATTACAGATCGAGAAGCCTAATTATAATTTAAAATGTTTACATTACACAATAAATTAGAAAATACTTCCTCCAGTTTCAGAGGGCAAATCCAGGATGTCACTCAGGACGACAGTGGAGCCATTATTGAAAGAAGTGTAATGTATGAGGGGCATTAAGATTATGAAGATGGTGATGATGATGATGATGAGAAAGGCTTTGGACTAAATATGTTACTTTGGGCATAACTAACAGATTATATGTCTTGGATAATGAAAGCAACTTAACAGCTGGAGATCAAGGGTTTGTGTTAGAAGTGGTGAATGAGGACCAATGGTACAAGTAAGAGACAAAGACCAAAATGAAACAGCATGGGAGTTTAACCTTGCTAGCAAGTGCCCCTTTTGGATCTGATTGCATCTCTGGTATCATTCCTAGGTTCAAGTTGTTCAGACCTAAAGATTGATTGATGACTGGTGTTTGTTTCAACAATTAAGCTGCAATGATAAGAAAAGTTTCTGCTGGCTAAGGATTTAAAGTACAGCAGTACAGTTTTATACAAATCATCACTGGTGGCACCCAGAAGAGATTTTGGTATTTATTTGATAAATAAAGAGAAACTGAAAATTTTCTTTAGCTAACTGCTATACATGAAACTTTGATCTGAGAACTGTAACAAACCCAACCATGTTGTTTTCTACTAATAGGGCTATCCTTGATATGTCTTACTTGGCAGGGCTGATTAGAGCACATTTTAGTTTGAAAAACTTTGCTATTGTGTTTTAAATGTTTAAGTGCTTAGAAATAGCTTATAATTTCAGATACTCTTTACATTTGAGGTAGCATTAGAAACTTCCCAGTCTGAATTCCCACTTCAAGTGGATTTTTGCTGCAATTTTAACTGGGAGCTCAGAAAATCAAAACTCAGAATGTGAAACTTGGGTTTAATTTAACAATTCAATAAGTGACATTGTCTTTGTACTACAAATTATTTATGAACTGTAGTTGGCAGCTTAACAAGCCTTTGTGCTAAAGCTTAATTAAATTTTAACTGGAAATTGGAAAACTGTAAAGGAAATGTTACAAAACTTGAAGAGCTCCACCCATGATGCTCAGGAACTACCTTCTAGTCTGTTTGCACACCTACAGTATAAATAAGCTTAGAAACAAACTGATGTTCAGCTTTTGTGCCTAATAGCAGAAGATACTTTTCTTCTCTGTTAAAAGCAGTAATGAGTGGAGGAACTAATCTCGGAGGATGGTCAGAGACCAAGCCCGCTGGTGGGGATTTTACTATGCTTACTAGTTGGGTGAGTTTCTTCATTGTTGAAAAATGTTTCCCTGCAAGCATTCTGTTCTAACATTTCTTTTTATGTGATTTTCCCACAGCTGCGGTACATTTCAGAGGAAACAACCAAGAGAAAGTTTAATGAATTCAAACCAATTGAATACAAGGAACAACTTGTGCACGGTAAAAACTATGTCATCAAGGTAATAACCAAGGATTTCTATTATACTATATTATTTAAGACCATGCAGTGTGAACAATATATTATATAGCTGCCATTTAATGACAGTGCAAAACATGTTTATCTGTGCTTTCTTTTGTTTTTGTTGGTTATTTGTTTACACAGCAACTTTACTGTACAGCATAATTCAGAAGACTGAATGTATTTAAAGAGGAAACTTTCTCTAAGATGTTTTATGATAATTAAATACATTTACTGTACCTTCAGCTGACTACAATCTAGTAGTAAGATATATTTGATTAAAACTAACATGAGATCAAAATATGTGAATCAAATAAACAGAAAGAAGGAAACTGTTAAGATTATCTGCATTGTAAGAAACAGACTGAAAGCTTTATTGTAAGAATTTATTTTACATAATGAGGATAAAACACTAAACATGATTCAAATAAATTTTGGCTGGAAACGTGCAACAATACATTTCCAATCCTGTTAAGAAAATTATTTCCTCTCTCTTCTCTCTGTAGGTTCAAGTGGGAGAAAACGATTACGTCCTCCTGCAGGTCTTCCAAAGCTTTCCGCTGGGGAACAAAGTTGAAACTAAATTTGAGGGAGTGCAGGATGACCACAAACGAGATGATCCTCTCAAACCGTTCAAGCCCTTCTAAAGTGAAAACTGCCTGATCCAGCTTCCTCCAGACGGCTGTTTCAAAGAAAAATGTCTTTGTATTATTATGAGCAAGATTACTACAACAATACTACAACAATATAATACAGGTTGAGTCAAATCTCTGTATTACTTGAGGATGTCAAATGTCATAAAATGGCTCAATAAATAAAATTTATGCAGAATATTTGTCTCTGGTGTTTGAATTCAAATTCAGTTCAAATTAAAAAAACATTTAGGAATCTGAAAGAGAAATTAAATGTTGTAACTCATATTCAGTAAGGTTGTTCAAAGAGTAGTCTGTATTACAAGAAATCTTGTTAAACACATTTCCCAAGGAAAAAAAAACCTACAATACAGTTAATTTATAACAATTAATAAATAAAACAGTGAAGAAGAAAATATTAAATGACGTTGAGAACCATTGTGTTACCATATATCACCAGACATTGTATCTATCAACCATCCAATTCAGACATTTCCCTTCATTTTGTTGATTCACGACTGTAGTTTTGAACTTTCTAGGTAAATAGTCTAAATCTTGAGGCCTTGAATTTTGTCCTAATATATGTTTTAATCTTCAGAGCTTCTTGTGAAGCAGCACAGTTTATTTAGTTATTTCATCTTTTCTAACTTCTGCTCAGTTCGAACCTTGGTGGAAGACGGAATCTCTAAGTGCTACGAAATCAGAAAAACTGTAAATCTTACTGATTTTTATCTTCCTAATCATAATATTAAAATAGTTCATGGGATGAAGTTTCTACTTACAATAACGGTTTGACCATGCTGCACAGATAATTTGAAAGTGCAGATTTAACACTATCAGAGTTAAAATAAACACTAATGCAGAGTTTATATTGTAACCACTGCTGCAGTGTTAAATTAACACTTTTGAAAGAGTCAAAATTCTTACTCCATTTGTGTTAAAAAATATTTTTCTGTGGTGTATAATATTAACATCAGAAGAGTTTTAGAAGTGCCCTAATTAGTATTAAAATCACAGATTAGACACAGTGATAAAGTAGTCTGTATTACAAGACTACTCTATCACTGAGATAGTTACCTTTTACTTTCCCATAGTGTTAAACTTAGAAAAATGACCGCTACTAGATATAAATATATATGGACAATATATCCTAAAATTGCCACTCCTGCTTACAATATACATCCACCAGTGCAACTGTTTCACAATCTAGAGGACATATAACCCAGAACTCCCATTTTACATTTTTTGATACAATGTACCTCATATAAACTTATCCGAAACAACACAGGCACCAGGCACAACACAGATGAGTGAATCTGTACCATAAGAAATCTCAAAATCAAAGGGCTCAAAGTATTTTAAGTCGCAAGGTCTAACAACTTACGACATGTGCATTCGATCAACAGCATTCAAATCCTGAAAGTGCTCCTCAAATGTTGCCTCAACATCTGATACCAGAAAATAAATACCATCTCTCAAATAGACAAACAAAAAATAATAGAAAACAGGGAGCTCATTGTCAAAATCTGAAAATATTTTTTCTGTGCCTGAGTGTAATGTGAAAAAAATTAAGAAGCTGGAATATTGCGTTTGGGGCATTGTGTAAAAATCTACAAATATTCCAGCAAATGTATAAAGAGTAATAAGAAAATGGTGTTGGTCAGATTCTTCCAGAAGCAGACTTGGTCTAGTAACCAGATGTTCAAGATTACACTAATGGTGTTAAAAGCATAGAAACTCTTTTAAGTGTGACGAGAATTAAAGATGTTTCATGCTCTAATGCAGCTGCCATTTAGTGATCACAGGGAACAAAACAGAACTAAAACTGTCATTTCTTTACATTTCAGATGATACATTAAGTACAGACACAGTGGTGGTGGTTTGAGGGGAGTGGTCATCCTTCTGGACCTATTACTATGTTTTGCATAAGCAGAGTATACGTGAATTGATGGATGGTTCTTTCTAGAATTTCCCAAAGTTACACTTTGGCCTATTGCTGGATCTGTAAAAACTGACTTAATTTAATCCTAATAATGTTTATCCGCTAGATGGCGATAAAGAGCAACTGAAATAATTTCCTCTGTGGAGTCTCAAGTTAACCACTGTAACAGCATCATTCATTTCACTCCACTCACTCATAATTAAACAAGGTTTCATGGATGCATGTAAAAATTAAATCTGCCAACTAATGTAAGCAAAGTGAATCCAAAGTAAAACACAACAAATCCTTAATAACTCAAATAAATCTGTTGAAACCTGGAGCTTTGCAAACTACAGTAAATAATGTCTCTTGGACAGTTTAGATTGTGCCATTTTAAGGAGCTTACTGGTCCCCCGAAAAACGACAAAGACCCGGGCATAATCATGAATCAATAAAATCATACCAGGCCGAACTTGAAAGCTGGACGTTATGCTGCTAACACTCAGCTTTCGTCAACAACTCAGGTGGAAGTGAGAGCGCAGAGCAACGCGAGTAACAACCCGGCCGGAACACAGTGCATTAAATAATAATATAACTTAACAAAGCAGGGGCGCAACTACACATTATTCAGGTGGATGCAAAAACATGCATCAGACCAAAGGTTTTTTCTTTCATTCTTAGGGACAATGTTGACAGTGGAGTGGATGAAGCTCTCTGTTCAGGTTTTCTGGTTCTAGTGTACTCTGTATTCCCGGAATCAGAAACAATGATGGAGAAGCAGCATTTAGTTTTATGCTTTACTAATCTGGACTAAACTTCTAGAAAACCACAAATGTTTGAAACACAGCATTCCTTTGAGTGAAGCCTAAAAACCTGTTTGAGTCGAGTTACTTTCAATTAATATTAACAGGAATAATCAATATTTATTTTCTGTCTTCTAATCTTTAACTTTCTTTTTAAGGGGATGCAAATATGTTTTTTATCTAACGCACTTCGAATTGTCTTGTCTGGAAATGTGCTATACAACTAAACTTGCCTTGTCTTTACTTGCTATCAAGCACCTTTCTTGCTTCCTTGGTGTGACCTGGACATACTTTTTATCTGAAATGGTACCAACCATCGTAAAGTGGCTCATCTATTTTCTATTAAAGTTTTCTTTAGGTTACTCAGAACTAAATGCAGCCCATTTTGTAGGTTTATGTTCTCATACTCTAAACCATGTCAGCATTTGACATTTTTACAGAAGAAGTCAGAAGAAATTCTCTCTCATAAGCCAACTGTCAATATTTTCCTTCAATCTAATATTTATGACAGAAAAACTGTCACACCCTACTTTTCTTTGGAAATATTTCCTGTGGGTGTATTTCAGTGGTAAACAACATAACAAACTTCTGTTACCAAAGAATGTGTTGGGCAACCATAACAGCTTCATGTGTTTTCACACATAAAGTAGCTGCAAATGTTCCCATAGTTTGGAATTTTATTACTTTAAAACAATTATTGCAATAAATTACAACCATTAATTCTGTGATCTAGTTTTGGGCATTTCATAGATTCAGCTTGAATGTCTAGAAGGAATCTTACCTGTAATTAACTCTCAAGAACTTATATTACATGGGACAGTAAATATATTCAGGACTATCATCAAGCAAACTGTTGCTCATAGGACATACAGTGACTTTCATTTCATTCTTTCTTTATATTCAACATACATAATAAATTTAATTCATTCATAACTTTTATTTGTAGAGGTGAACCATTTATGACAAGTGTTATAAATGGGAAATAGTTAAATTGTAGCTCTCTTCCAGTCACACTGACAATTCAAAGTGCTTCACAATAGAGCCAGGAAAAAGGTTAAGAAACTTCTGAACTTTTAGAAATTACAAGCCTTATAACATTACAGAACTAACCAGCTTTAATATTCACTGGCTTGTAGAAGATGCATCAAGCCTCAGATTTGAGCAGAAAACACAAAGAGGAGACAGGTGTAGCTGCAAAAGAAAAATAATAATTTGCCTGATTTGGTTTATATATTAATATTTAGGGGCTTTTTTAAATCAAGTATTGGTCTATTTCCCCCTGGAAGATAGAGGTTCAACAAACCAAATAAAGCTTCAACACCATTCATCAGGTAAACTCCTGCAAGCTTTTCTTAAATGAAGTCACAATTCAAAAAGCATCAACCTGAGGTCTTCAAGTGGTGATCAGGAAATCCACCACCACTTGTCTGCTGGTGACAGACTCACTAATACATCAAGAGATTGAAATCTTTGACTGTTCTTTGTGAATCGGCTAAAGATCAATCAGCAGTGGGAGTTGTTAATATGGCCATGTTGTTAATATGACCATGTGGGAAGTTGTCTCTAGGGCAGCATCATAAAAGTGGTGTCGATAGAGGAGTGGTGAACTTGTTCTCCTGTCTGGTCACAATGTTTTAAAGCTCAGTTCTGGTGAAACAGTTTAAATTTCTCACTGAAAGATGCTACAGTTCCAGAGAAATGGTCGGTTTAGCACTAAGTTATTCATAACGTTGACATCCTCTGCATGTGTTGGCAGGTCACCTGTCAGTCAGAGTGATTTTTTTTTTGTCACAACCAACAAAAGGTTCAACAGCTGCTGGTAGCTTGAAAAGCCATGTTGTTTTTCTGCCACTTGCAAAACAGTTCCTAATCAAATCTTAGTTCAACATGAGCACAAACATTTTCAAGCTGCATTTGAGGTTTATAACTGAAAAAGGAGTTCACTGATCTTAGCTAACCCAAAAACAAAACAGATGAATCATTCATTATAGTTTTTAAAATGACAAGGTGACTAAGTAGTTTTGTCTACAATTTTCTTTTATTAAAACTATCATTACAACTAAATAAAGATAAAAGGCAAGATAAAACCTTGTGTTTTATCTTGATACCCTATGATTCATAGAGCAGTGTGGAGCTTGTGAAAAAGTTCTGGTTCCACATTGTATAAATTAGTCAATTTAAAACAAATTTAACTGCATTAAATATTATTTTAATTTCATTACTCCACAGCTGAATCAAGAGGTGGAGGAAATCATAAAAAATAAAATAATAATAATAAAAAAAACATACAAGGAATTCAGACCAATTAAATACTGTGGTCAGGTTGTTATTGGAAAAACCTTTGTTGTTGTGGTAAGACACAGCTCATATTCCTCATTACAATTTAAAGAGAAGGACCCCTTACATTGTACTCATAGATTATATAAATTCATTTTTTTTACATTCCAGGTTCACGTTGGTTTAGACCAGTGTTTTTCAACCTTTTTTGAGCCAAGGTACATTGTTTTAATTGAAAAAATCTCAAGGCACACCACCAACCAAAAATGTAAACAAAGATACTCTGTAGCCGCCTATATTACATATATAGTCATTCTTATCAAAGTCTCTTGAATAGGAATCAAATAAACACAAAAATGTATTTTTATCACATTTTACATTTCTTATTTCAAATTGCACTTAACATGTCCACTTCAAAAATACACCTGAACAACCACAACACTGTGGTGTTAAATTTAAAGAAGTTGTAGAAAACTTCAAAGTGTTTTACAAACTAATCTTCAAGCATCCTTTACAGAATACAGAAAACAATTCTTATTCTGAAAGAAGCAATAATATTTGGGAAACATTTCACTTCATATATGAAGAGTTGCATGTACAAAATGTTAATATCTGTATATTTTACCTAGTGTGAAACCTGTGAATGTTTAGATGAAAACAGCGGATTTCCTGGCAGAAATTGAAGAAAGACAAAGCTCTTCCTCAACAGCTCTCAGTTTCTCTCTGGTTTTAGTTTTTATAGTAGCCAGGCTTGAGAAGCTCACTTCACACAGACATGTTGTGGGAAATGGACCCATGTTCTTTCCAACTACTGCTGAGCTTCACTGTCTTTTCCATCACTGTTCTCGCAGTCTTGCTAGATACAATGCTCTCACCGCTACCTGTAACATTCATGCATCACTAATTGACCCTTTTCACATGACGTCACACAACTTCCGCTTTGGCTTGAAGCTGTGTATCCTTAGTTCCGGTGTACATAGTAAGTAATGATAAAGTTGTCTATTTCATATATATGTATGTGTGTGTGTGTGTGTGTGTGTGTGTGTGTGTGCGTGTGTGTGTGTGTGTGTGTGTGTGTGTAAATATATATATATATATATATATATATATATATATATATATATACAGGTGCTGGTCATAAAATTAGAATATTGTGATAAAGTTCATTATTTTCCATAATGTCATGATAAAAATTAAATTGTCATATATTTTAGATTCATTGCACACCAACTGAAATATTTCAGGTCTTTTATTGTTTTAATTTTGATGATTTTGGCAAACAGCTCATGAAAACCCAAAATCCCTGTCTCAAAAAATTAGAATATTATGAAAAGGTTCTCTGAACGAGCAATAAAAATAATCATCTGAATCAACAAAGTAACTCTAAACACCTGAAAAAGATTCCTGAGGCCTTTAAAAACTCCCAGCCTGGTTCATTACTCAAAACCGCAATCATGGGTCAGACTGCTGACCTGACTGCTGTCCAGAAGGCCATCACTGACATCCTCAAGCAAGAGGGTGAGAAACAGAAAGAAATTTCTGAACGAATCGGCTGTTTGCAGAGTGTTATATCAAGGCACCTCAGTGGGAAGTCAGTAGGAAGGAAAAAGTGTGGCAGAAAACGCTGCACAACGAGAAGAGGTGACCGGACCCTGAGGAAGATTGTGGAGAAGGGCCGATTCCAGACCAAATTAAATTTTCATCTCCATAAAACTTTTCAGCAGATGGAAGCATGAAGTGCTCCAAAATCTTCTGATAGCTGCTGCATTGATCCTGCCCTTGATAAAACCCAGTGGACCAACACCAGCAGCTGACATGGCACCCAGACCATCACTGACTGTGGGTACTTGACACTGGACTTCTGGCATTTTGGCATTTCCTTCTCCCCAGTCTTCCTCCAGAGTCTGGCACTTTGATTTCCGAATGACATGCAAAGTTTGCTTTCATCCGAAAAAAGTACTTTGGACCACTGAACAACAGTGGTCCAAAGTGCTGCTTCTCTGTAGCCCAGGTCAGGCGCTTCTGCCGCTGTTTCTGGTTCAAAAGTGGCTTGACCTTTGACCTGGGGAATGCGGCACCTGTAGCCCATTTCCTGCACACGCCTGTGCACGGTGGCTCTGGATGTTTCTACTCCAGACTCAGTCCACTGCTTCCCCCAAGGTCTGGAATCGGCCCTTCTCCACAATCTTCCTCAGGGTCCGGTCACCTCTTCTCGTTGTGCAGCGTTTTCTGCCACACTTTTTCCTTCCTACTGACTTCCCACTGAGGTGCCTTGATATAACACTCTGCAAACAGCCGATTTGTTCAGAAATTTCTTTCCGTTTCTCACCCTCTTGCTTGAGGATGTCAGTGATGGCCTTCTGGACAGCAGTCAGGTCAGCAGTCTGACCCATGATTGCGGTTTTGAGTAATGAACCAGGCTGGGAGTTTTTAAAGGCCTCAGGAATCTTTTTCAGGTGTTTAGAGTTACTTTGTTGATTCAGATGATTATTTTTATTGCTCGTTCAGAGAACCTTTTCATAATATTCTAATTTTTTGAGACAGGGATTTTGGGTTTTCATGAGCTGTTTGCCAAAATCATCAAAATTAAAACAATAAAAGACCTGAAATATTTCAGTTGGTGTGCAATGAATCTAAAATATATGACAATTTAATTTTTATCATGACATTATGGAAAATAATGAACTTTATCACAATATTCTAATTTTATGACCAGCACCTGTATGTGTGTGTGTGTGTGTGTGTGTGTGTGTGTGTGTGTGTGTATATATATATATATAAAAAATTCCCCTCTCACCCTCCGTGGGTGGTCTCTTTCATCCTCTGAGCTCGGGTCCTCTACCAGAGGCCTGGGAGCTTGAGGGTTCTGCGCAGTATCTTGGCTGTGCCTAGAACTGCACATTTCTGGACTGAGATGTCTGATGTTGTTCCTGGGATCTGTTTGAGCCACTGCTCCAGTTTGGGGGTGACTGCCCCGAGGGCCCCGATGACCACAGGCACCACTGTGGTCTTCACCTTCCAGGCCTTCTCCAGTTCCTCTCTGAGGCCCTGGTATTTCTCCAGTTTCTCATGCTCCTTTTTCCTGATGTTGTGGTCACTTGGTATTGCTACATCCACCACAACGGCTTTCCTCTGTTCTTTATCCACCACCACAATGTCCGGTTGGTTCGCCATTACCATCTTGTCTGTCTGGATCTGGAAGTCCCACAGGATCTTAGCCCGGTCATTCTCCACCACCTTTGGGGGTGTCCCCCATTTTGACCTCGGGGCTTCCAGTCCATATTCTGCACAGATGTTCCTGTACACTATGCCCGCCACTTGGTTATGTCGTTCCATGTACGCTTTCCCTGCCAGCATCTTGCACCCTGCTGTTATGTGCTGGACTGTCTCAGAGGCCTCCTTGCACAACCTACACCTTGGGTCTTGTCTGGTGTGGTAGATCTGAGCTTCTATTGCTCTGGTGTTTAGGGCCTGTTCCTGGGCGGCCAGGATGAGGGCCTCCGTGCTGTCCTTGAGTCCAGCTTTCTCCAGCCATTGGTAGGATTTCCTGATATCAGCCACTTCAGTTATTTGTCGGTGGTACATCCCATGCAGGGGCTTGTTTTCCCATGATGGTTCCTCCAGCACCTCGTCCTCTGTTCCCCATTGCCTGAGACATTCGCTGAGCACATCGTCCGTTGAGGCTTTGTCCTTGATGTATTTATGGATCTTGGATGTTTCATCCTGGACAGTGGCTCTCACACTCACTAGTCCTCTGCCTCCTTCCTTACGGCTCGTGTACAGTCTCAGGGTGCTGGATTTGGGGTGGAACCCTCCATGCATGGTTAGTAGCTTCCGAGTCTTAACATCCGTGGCCTTCATCTCTTCCATTGGCCAGCTAATTATTCCGGCAGGGTATCTGATTACTGGTAAGGCATAGCTGTTTATTGCACGGATCTTGTTCTTGCCATTGAGCTGGCTTCTCAGGACTTGCCTTATTCGTTGGAGGTATTTGGCTGTGGCTCCTTTCCTTGTGACCTCATCGAGGTTGCCATTTGCTTGTGGTATTCCCAGGTACTTGTAGCTGTGCTCTATGTCTGCTATCGTTCCCTCTGGGAGTGAGACCCCTTCTGTGCGGACGACCTTCCCTCTCTTTGTAACCATCCGGCCACACTTCTCTAGTCCGAATGACATCCCAATGTCAGTGCTGTAGATCCTGGTGGTGTGGATCAGTGAGTCGATGTCTCGCTCGCTCTTGGCGTACAGCTTGATGTCATCCATGTAGAGGAGGTGACTGATTGTGGCCCCATTCTTAAGTCGGTATCCGTAGCCAGTCTTGTTGATGATTTGGCTGAGGGGGTTCAGGCCTATGCAGAACAGCAGTGGGGACAGAGCATCTCCTTGGTATATGCCACATTTGATGGACACTTGTGCAAGTGGTTTGCAGTTGGCTTCAAGGGTGGTTTTCCACAGCCCCATCGAGTTTGCAATGAAGGCTCTTAGAGTCCTATTGATGTTGTACATCTCTAAGCATTCAATGATCCAGGTGTGTGGCATTGAGTCATAGGCTTTCTTGTAATCAATCCAAGCGGTGCACAGGTTGGTGTGTCGGGTTTTGCAGTCTCGGGCGACTGTGTGGTCTACAAGGAGTTGGTGTTTGGCTCCTCTACTATTTATGCCGATGCCCTTCTGTGCCGTGCTCATGTATTTATCCATGTGTCCGCTTATCTTAGCCGCTATGATGCCTGACATGAGCTTCCATGTTGTAGAGAGACAGGTTATTGGCCGATAGTTGGATGGGACTGAACCCTTTGAGGGATCCTTCTGGATCAGGATTGTGCGCCCTTCAGTTAACCATTCTGTAGCAGCTGGTTCAGTTGAGCTGCCAGTCGCTCATGGAGGGCAGTGAGTTTCTTTAGCCAGTAGGCATGGATCATGTCAGGCCCTGGTGCTGTCCAGTTTTTCATACCCGAGACTCTTTCTTGGACATCTGCCACAGTGATGGTTACCGGGGCTTGTTCAGGGAGGTTGCTGTGGTCCTCTCGTAGAGAGGTTAGCCACTGTGCCTTGCTGTTGTGGGACGCCTCCCTTTCCCATATGCCTTTCCAGTATTGTTCAGTCTGTTGTTAGTACCCTGCCATTGAGAGTACACTTTAGCTGGTTGGGTGGAGAAGAGCCGGTTGATCCTCCTGGCTTCATTCTCTCTTGTGTATCTCTTTAGGCGGCTGGCCAAGGCTTGGAGCCTTTGTTTGGCAGTTTCGAGTGCTTCAGGTATGGGCATCTGGCTGTACTTCTTGGGTACTGATCTTTTCATTGCACCCCTTAGGAGCTCTGACAGCTGGCTCACTTCCCTCCTTGTTATCTTGATCTTAGCCTCTAACCGTCTTTTCCATGATGGATATTGGGTCTCATGGTTGCTCTTATAGCCGAGCATTTCAAGGATCACTGATGCTGAGTTGTATATCAGCTCATTGGTTTCTGTTATGGTGTTGGTAGGGATTGTTCTCAATGCTGCATTCACATCTTCAATGAGACTTTCTGATGGTACTTCACTCAGCCGTTGTAATTGGCGTCGGGGTTGCCTGGTGTTCATTCGGGCCACGATTCTCTCTCTCAGGTCAGTTGCTGTCTCGTTCAGCTTTGATAGTTCGTTCATTACTGGGGCTGCATATATATATATATATATATATATATATATATATATATATATATATATATATATATATAAAAAATTCCCCTCTCACCCTCGGTGGGTGGTCTCTTTCATCCTCTGAGCTCGGGTCCTCTACCAGAGGCCTGGGAGCTTGAGGGTTCTGCGCAGTATCTTGGCTGTGCCTAGAACTGCACATTTCTGGACTGAGATGTCTGATCTGATGTCATATATATATATCAGACTGAGATGTCTGATATATATATATATATATATATATATATATATATATATATATATATATATATATATATATATATATATATATATATATACACACACACACACACACACACACACATATGTATATCTGACAGCATATGTTGATCAGACAGAACACCGGAGCATGGAGTTTACACAGTCTCTAAAACATTTGCCTAAAATAAGATTTGAAGATATATCATGATTTGCAAACCAATTTTCTCTGACAACAAAATCTAAATTAGACAAAGGCTACAAATTCTTCACCGAACAATACCTGTTTGACTATGAAGGTAGGTATTTTTGTTTTGCGTAACCGTTAGCTTAGCATTAGTGAATTTTGTTAGCTAGCTAACTACGTGACATAACTGTTCCTTAACCAGAACTTTTTACTGTTTTTGAACTATAACGTTTTAAGCTCTAATCTTGATCAGATTCTTAAATTATAGTCTGGAGTTGCCACTCATCCCATAAAATAGGGGTTTGTTTGTAATAAGCAGATATGTCCGGTGTCGCCGCTGCTTTGTAATGCCTTCCTCTAATCGGACCACTTTTTCGGTAACAAATAATCTAACGAGTTCGTATTTCAAATCCAGTAATCAGATTAAAGTTATTTATCCAAATCACTGCGCATTAATATTTTCTTTTGTATTTTCTTTTAAAACCAATTACCGTATTTTTCGGACTATAGAGCACACCATAGTAGCACCTTCAATTAAAAAAAAAAAAAAAAGAAAGAAACTGGAAGCTGCTCTCGGTTTTCCATAAGGACCCAGCAGAGGGCAGGAGAGGGCTGCGTCCTAATAAATCTGCTGGATATATTAAGGACGCAGCACTCCGGCTCCAAAGCCGAACCATGGTTTCGTCACACTGAGCTTAAGTGCAGCGGCTCTATTTCCCTCCTGTAATGCCAGATCGACAGCCCTCAACTTAAAAGCTGCATCATACGAGTTTGAAAACATTTCTCCGTCGTGCCTGCTGCTAGCATGTGATTGTTTCTAAATGAAAAATAGCGCGTTCTTCTTTTGATTTACAATTTTGATTTCTTATTATTCACTTCCTGCTAGAGAGCCCCCTGGTGGTTGAAGAAAAATACACAGAAAAGCCATACCGGGCTATAATCCGCATGGTTCAAAGTTTAGGAAAAAAGTAGCAGCTTATAGTCCGGAAAATACAGTACCGTAGGTGAAATTGAATAAGTTCAACGGCACACCTGACCGCGGAACAGTGGTTGGAAAACACTGGTTTAGACAACATGAACTTCAAACTTTTGCCTGTGAACACTCCTGACGAATCAAGGAAGGTTGTGGTTGAACTGACGGGAGTCAAAGAAAACCGTGAATTTGATCTTCTAGAAGTCCTCAAAGGCTTCAACTAATGCAAACAGGCAGCCTGATTCAACATTTTGGAGATTGCTGCCTCCACAAATAAAGCACTATAATGTAAGGGCTGCCCATACTGAGCTCCACCCCTCATTCAGTAGAACCACCTACATATTAGAGTGGCTACAGCATAAATAAGTTTGAAAACCATCTGGATTTAGGTATACAAGACAGGTGACAGCAGACACTTTGCTTCTCTGGCAAAAGCAGCAAACACCATCAACATGGCTGAGACTAATGGAAAATGGGCAGAGACAAAGCCTGTTACCACAGAAATTGCACTGATTGCTTCTTTGGTAAGATTTATTCTCTCTTTATTCTCAAAATTCAAACTCTGTGTTTTATTGCAGAATTTTAGTTTAGATAATTTATGTACAGGTGCAGAATAAAATCAAGGAAATTACCAAGAAGACCTATACAATGTTCTTTCCAACTGAATACAGGGAAATTGCCAATTCACTACCATGGCACTTACTTATAAAGGTAATTACAGACTTTTCTAAATTACAAAATTTGTAATAATATAAAGTTTTAAAATAGTTTTTTCTCTCCTCCCTGCAGGTCTATGTGGAACTAAATGAGTTCATCCATGTGATGATTTGTGTTGAGTACGTCAGTATACTCGAGCCCCTGAACATCCTAGTTGATGGAGTGCTACAGAACAGAAAAGAAGAAGATCCTCTTGAACCATTTACTCCAAACAACTAATGTGAAGCCACAAATTGTCTCTTCCTCTATGCAGCTGCTTTACTGGAAAATACTCTATTTTCTAGTTTAAAGAGATTAGTATTAATTTACTGTAATTGCTGTGTTAACTGTAAACAGTTGTTAAAAGAGAATTCAATAAATGCATTTGGATGTTACAAATCCATATATTTTTTCTTGATTAAATTGTTTTGTTCAAAAATACTGACTTTTTTTATCAGACATTTGTGTGCGTATGTGTTTGTGTGTGTGTTGTAGTGGACAGGGTGGGAGGGGAATTTAGATGCTTTGAGATTAAATATTAAGTGAGAATTTTAGACATACACTTCATACACTTCACTGCTCAGGGCAAATATTTTGTACCGACTTCTAAACATGTTAAAAAGACAGTCTATTAATGGTACAAAATGTAATCACAGTTGCTTTAACTCATCAATAACTCACCCTACAACTGACATAATATGTGATCTAATCTCCTGAAATTAAATTTGCATCAAGTGCACTATAAACCGAAGTGTCCATGTAAATGTAAAACAAAGGAATTTTATTTGCCCCTTGATCACAAGACATCAAGAATAAACAAATAAAAACCAAATGACTACCAGAATGTGTGTTGATGAGTCTTTTTACCATTTAAAGGTTTTTTTTTATAGCTGTCAAAATCCTTTTCTTAGGACTATTGCCAAGCTGTGAAACATACATGATTAATGTAAATTTTTTATCTGAAATATTTGAAACTTTGCTTCAACCGATTCTTTAGAGAAATCTTTGGTGACCAAAAAAATATAAATAAATAAAAAAATAAAAGGCAGTACGATTATTCAGAGAACAACATTTGGTAAATGTTAATCTATATTTTAGAGTTCTTAATGCTCATGATGGATGACACCCAAATCAGAAAGGATTAAGTACAGAAAATGCACAGAATTGTCAAGTTTTCCAAAAGTGTTTTAGTACAGCTGGGGATGCTGTTGTCACTTGTTGCACTGTTCATTTTGAAACAAAGACACTCCGACTCTTGTGATCTTTCAGTGTGCAGAACGTTGCAGCTGATGTAGACCTGTGAAGACACTGTTTCACTATGTGACTAAGGAGAAGCGTAGAAATGATTTTCTCTAGATCTAGCTAGGACAGTAGTCATAGCATTCAGCTGCTATGCATCACAAATCTGGAACAAACTTCCTGAAAAATGCATGAGCAGCTGAAACACTGAATTCCTTTTGACTTAAAAAACACCCGTTAGAAATATTATAATTGACGTGTAATACTGCCACAAGACAAAATGTTATGTTTCAATTGTTGACTGTGTCTTCTATTGTTGACTCTAAGACTATATTTTTGTCTTTTTATGATGTAAAGCACTTTGAACTGCCTTATTGCTGGAATGTCCTACACAAGCATTGATTGATTAATTACTTTAAATAAAAATCCCAATAAAAATGACAATAGATGAACACAAAGAAAGTGAAAAACATTAAACTCAATCAAAATATCTACACACAGATTAAAAGTAATTCAGTTAAATTGTTACAGTAAATTAATATAATGTTAAGCCATTATTTTATGGCCAGCTCAAAAGCAGATGTTCATAGCTAATATTTGCAAGATTTTTCACATTTGAATACCCGCACAGAGCTCCACCCCTCATGCAGTAGAACCACCTACATGTTAGAGTGGCTCCAGCATAAATAGGTTTGAAAACCATCTGGATTTAGGTATACAAGACAGGTGACAGCAGACACTCTACTTCTCTGGCAAAAGCAGCAAAAATCATCAACATGGCTGAGACTAATGGACAATGGTCAGAGACAAAGCCTGTTACTACAGAAATTATATTGATGGCTTGTATGGTAAGATTCATTCTGCCTTTATTTTGCAAAATCAAACATTTTGTTTCATTTAAGAATTTCATTTGAGATAATTTACTGTATGTACAGATGCAGGAAAAAGTCAAGGAAATGACCAAAAAGACCTATGAGCAATATGATGCAATTGAATACAGAGAGATTGTTAATGTACTACCATGGCCCTTGTTCATTAAGGTAAAAAAACACACAAATTGTTCCAAATTACAAAATTTGTTTTAATGTAAAGTTTTAATTTTTTTTCTCTCATCCCTGCAGGTTCAGGTGGGAGTAAATGAGTACATCCATGTGATGATTCGTGTTTTTTATGTCAATATACTCCAGCCCCTGAAGATGTTGGTTGTTGGAGTACAAGAGAACCACAAAAAAGAAGATCCTCTTGAACCATTTATACTAAGCAACTGATGTGAAGCCACAAACTGTTACTCTGCTTTTTAAGTTAGGTAGAGCATATTTCATTCACAGTACTGGAAATGTATGTGTTGACACTTCAATAAAATCCATTTTAATGATGCAGATGTGTTTCCTTCTCAGATTTGTTGTATGTAGTAAAATGCTTTGAACAAAGAAAAGAAAAATATTTACAAAGATTTTGAATATCTTATTAACAATGTCAGTTTCGAACTCAGCATGCAAAAGAAGACATGTCTTTTTATTAGTAAAGACTCCAAAGATCATTTTTTGTAACAAAAACATCAACAACAGTCAAAAACAAAACTTTAATGCAATCAAAGTTCAAAATGAGATGAATAAAAATGGATTTAAATGAAATTCAATTGCCAAATTTCCACTGTTTATCCACTAATGTTTTTGCACAGCTAACTAGGGGAATAAGTAACAATGAAAATTTTATGTTAACATTCGAAGGGAAAAAAATACTAATTTTAGGCAGCTAACAATTACAAAAAAAAAAAAAAAAAAAAAAAAAAAACAAGGCCAGGGAATTCAAAATAAGCAAAAAAATATATACATAATTTTCCTTTTACTTCACAAAAATAAACTGCACACATTGATGTTTTAATTCAACAAAATATTATATTAAAATGTGATGAAGTGGCGACCAGGGTGTACCCTACATTTAACCAAATGACTGCTGGGAATAGGCACCACCTGCCCAGTAACATTGCAAGGATTAACAATGATTTTGTCGAGATCCACATACTAAAGAGATTGAGGGACATCAGAATTGTAAAGCAAAATGTATTTTTTTGTGTGTGTTCCACCACTGTCTGGAAAAATCTAAATAAGAATTTAATTTGCAAAGGTTTTCCGAGTTAAATAAATTGAAAATGTGAATATTATAGGTATATTTTACATGGGAGCGATTTCAAAGTCTAGTATACTAGAAAGCTCCTAAACCAACATCTGCTGTCGGAGCACAAAACGCTCCTGTCAAGACTCCACACTTCAGATTGAATGCTGCATGGGGAGCACTTTACTAGGTGTCTCTTTGCTACCATGCAGGTGACCTAAATGAATGGGTTACTAACAGGCTTCTGCACATGATGGCATGCAGAGGAAATCATGCAATCATTACAACCAGAGGTGGTGGAATAGAAACTCATTTAAATCAGGCAGGACAGTCATTCCTGAAGATCCAGTGTTGGGAACCATTGATTTAAGGGGCCAAAATGACCAAATACAATAAAAAATATTAGAGGCTAAAAATGTAAATGTAATAAAAGAAAACAGTAAAGCACTCTTATTTACACAAGAAGGGAACAAAAGAAGAAAACAGCTTGTGACCCATGAGTGTCATTTTTCTTTTTTTCTGCTGCCTACATTCAAGTCAATAAAAATAGTTTTTTTTCCTACATATTTCTCCAAATGCTTTTCACATATATCAAAAAGCTAAATGTATCTTGTCACTGCTGAATGTTTCTTAACTCAGTTCTGTTGAAACACTTAGGTTACTCCCTGATTAACGGGACACTTCCAGAGAAATATGAGGTGTGGCATGAAGTCATTCAGAAGCTGAGATTGGACTGATACCTGGTGTATTGACAGATCACCTGTCAGTCAGAGTTGTGTTTCTTTCACAAACAACAAAATACTTAATAACTATGGTTTTAATAGCTGTGTTGTGTTATCTGGGCACCATGTAACATGTACCATGTAAGTCTTAACAAATCTCAGTTCAGTCTGAAGACACATACAGTATTTTGAGTTCTACCAAAAACGATCTTTGCAAAAATAATGAATAATTCCTTTACACAGTTTTTGCTTAATACCTGCATGTACCTACCTTACATATAACAACAGCTGTAAGGGTCCCAACAAGTGTGCTCTTGTCTCTTTGAAATACTTGAGAAGTTGCTTTTTTTTATAAAGGAATTTCACGAGTAACAACTTTATGACCACATTAATATGGGAGCTATCAAACAAGGACTCCACCCAACTTGCTGAAGAAAGATGGGTGGAGCATTCCACCCATCTTGAACCCAAGCATTCAAGTACCAATGAATGCTTCCAGCCATTCATTGGTACTTATGGTATATATAAGTTGGAGCTGTAGCAAATACTTAACATTTGAGACACACCACTGCAGCACTAAATTTGTCTGTTAAAACGAGAAGAAATCTCCAGAATGTCTAAGATAGGGGAATACACAGAGCCAAGAAAAGCAGATGAGAAAATACAGCAGCTCTGTAATCAGGTGAGATCCAGGCTCGGGTTTTACAGTATTACCCTCTGTTGTTCTTTATAATCTAATTTAATCTGATACATAAATAGGTGAAGGACCAGGTGGAGACAAAAACAGGGAAGGAATACAAACAGTTCACTGCAATTTTATACCGGACACAGGTGGTGGCAGGAAAAAACTTTCTCATTAAGGTAAGACACTTCGATTTTGTTTAACACTGGCTTTTTGAGACAAATGAAAAGCACCTAGATTCCTAATCTTAGTTCTCCATGTAACTCAGTCCTATAATATGAGTTATAGGTTAATCTACAAGACTCTAAATTTCTGTTGAGTGTGATCAGCTGTTGGTGTGTGTGTCTGTGGTAGACTGGCAATGTTCAATGTGTGTCCTGCTAATTTCCACCTCAAATGGTTAAATTTGTTGGAAAATGAATGAAATAACGAATGTTTTCCACATGTCCTCTCAAAGTAAAGCTGGAAATATTCAGATGTGATTGAATATGTGGGCTGTGTTGATTCCTGAAAAACTTTGATGTTCAAAAGCGTTACACAAATTGATATACATTCAATAAAGTCCTTCAATCTTGTACTTGTTTATTGCAGGTTGATGTTGGAGATCCTAAGTGCCTCCACCTGCTGCTCTACCGAGACCTGTCGGACCGCGTGGAAGTGATGAAAGTAGAAGAACACAAGAAAGATGATCCACTTGTACCTTTTTAGTGCAGTGGAATTGACATGTTTCAATTGTATTTCTGTATCCTGTGCATGCTGACAAAATCCAATAAAAGTACTGCTTTCAGATTTTAACTCTCCAGCACTGGACATGAACTGAAATGTCACTGTAACTAAATGTTAATAAATGCAATAAATGCATAATGAAAGGCAATTCATTTGTTAAATTACTTCTATGAGTTCAGTTTTTTGCAAAATTGAATTTTGATTCAGTTGATTAGAAACATTGTTGTATAAACATATCTAAAAAGAAAGATGCTGCAAGATGCCAAAGAAAACTATGAGCTTCACATCACCTTGTGCTTAATTACACATATTTGCTGCATTTACGCTGATGTCAAAGACACTGATGGATATTTTATCCAGAAATTAGACATTTTCAATTGACTAGAAATGGCTGTGTTCCCCTTTATGCTTTATTATGTGATAGTATGGCCCAAATAGAGCTTACAAAGAAGAATCAGGAAAATATGAATTTATTATCATGGTGTGCAACATTAAAATAAAAGAACTTCAAAAGACTTGACTGCTAAATGGTTGAGCTGAAGAGGAGAAGATGACATGGCGTAGACTGTTCGTCTAAAAAGCATTAAAAAAAGCAATAAGAGCAATCTTCTGTTCATATTTTGTGAGGCCATAAAGAGGAGTTCATACACTGAAAGAGCAAAAGGAAAATAAAAGAAAAATATGATTGACTGTAGTTAATTCTACTCACTGTGTGTAGTATGCAGAGAAACTTTGGTTATCTTTCATTTTTTACAAAAAAAAGAAAGACGCATACACACACATATATGTATGTATGTGTGTGTATGCGTGTGTGGATGGATGGATGGATGGATGGATGGATGGATGGATGGATGGATGGATGGATGGATGGATGGATATATAGATATATAGATAGATAGATAGATAGATAGATAGATAGATAGATAGATAGATAGATAGATAGATAGATAGATAGATAGATAGATAGATAGATAGATAGATAGATAGATAGATAGATAATGAAAAAAGCGATTATCAAAACGAATTTAATTCAAAAGTAGCCATTTTTTAATATGGGTTGAGTGTTTTTCGGCTATTTACACAATTTTACAAGACGTCCCAGTGATTTTGGAGGGAAACCCCCTGATTCGCCAGTAGGGGGCAGCACGTCACCTTTATTTCTTCAAAGTTAAACTTCAACGTAGTCTGGTCTGACCGGTTGCCTTGGCGGAAGTGAAAGTTTAAAATAAAATACAAGCAAAGAAAGGGCAGTGACTCTCTCTGTCAGTGACTTTGTTTCACTCTTTTCTTTATGTTACGTCTGTCCTTTATTATCTAAATTTTGGTGGTTAATTCCTAGTTTTAATTAGTTTCTTCCACTAAAAGGTGAGAAGGTTTCAGTCATAGCTCGACCTGTTATTCCAGTCTTTACCCAGAGTAAACACGGTAAAGACACACTGGAAAACTTCCTTCTTAATCATTTTGAGTTGACAGCAGCAGACATTTGACTTCACCATTAAACAGCAGCACGGCAGGAATGTCTGGACAATGGACAGAGATAACACCTGCCACGGAAGAAACTCAGAAGATCTGTGACATGGTGAGGTCCAGTCATTCTTTATAATGTCTACACGCAGCTTCGCAGCTCAGATTTCAATCTCTACTTAATGTTACCGACTCACAGGTGAAGAGAGACGCAGAGACAAAGTGGACCAAACAGAGCTATGAAATATTTAAGGCCATTGAATACAGGGCACAACCAGAGTCAGGAACAAACTTTCTCATCAAGGTGATATATCTGCAGATTTTCTTTGACATCATATTACTTTACTGTCAGATAGTCTGTGTTCCAAGATGTAAATGTGTTTATGTTAATAATTCCAGTGAAACAAAAAATGCCTTTCTGTTTCTGCAGGTTCATGCAGGAGGAAGTGAATACCTCCATATTTATGCCTACCAAAGCTCTCCGAAAAAGGGAGAGATTAAAACTTTACTGAAGAGGGTAGAGAAACACAAAGAAGGAGATCCTCTGGAGCCCATCAGACCTTTGAACTGATGAGAAAACACAAATTCACCCCGGCAGCCTTTCAGCAAAATTCTATCATTATGATATTAGTGGTTGTTTTATAAAGCTACTGTGCAGTGTGATTTTCAGTCTGGGTGCAATAATATTTGGAAAATGTGCTAAAATATAATAAATATAGCTAAAACCTCCCAAAAGGCTTTTGGTTTTATAAAAATATCTCAAGTCTAAACTTAAGAAACATAAGAAAAAGGACAAAAACAAACAAAAAAACAAGAAGCACAGTGTGTTCACTATGTAGGCATATTGTAAGAATATCTTGATCCAATCCTGAAAAGCAGTCCAAGGTCCTGATCAAAGCTTTTTTTTGAAAAAAAAAAAAAAAAAAATTCTATCAGATTAAATTCTATTCCTAAAAATTGGTGGAATCTGGTTTAGGTAAACTGCAAGCATATCTTGCAGCCTCTCACAACAACAAAAAATAACTCTCCAAGGCTTGTTTTGGTGCCTCAAGACAGTTTAGACATCCTCTTGAAATGATTGGAATCAGAAATTCTGCTCTCTACCAGAAATTCCTGAAGGATCGTGTCTGACCAGCAGTTTGAAACTGAAGCAAGTTATGCAGCAAGTCAATGATTCAAAACACAACAGCATGCTCATCTTTAAACTTTAAAAAATGAAGGTTCTGCTAAACTTAGACCAAGTCAGGGCTTAGATCTAATTGCCTTTCTGTGACCTTAAAAACACAATGTAAAAGACTAATTGGCCTTATTTGTTGAATCTTTGTGGCAATTGTTGCTACCAAAGGGGGCCTCAACTGTTTATTAGGTTTAGTTCCCACAGGGCCAGGTTGATATGACAAAAAAGTGTGACAAAAGAAAAAAGAAACCTATAAGGAGGCAAATACTTTTTTTTGCAGCACCATATATTAGAGGTAAGCTTTGTAATAAATCAGAATAAACTTTTAATTTTATATGAAGTTGTTGTGATGCTCACTTTGAAATAACTGTAATGTCAGTATAAAATATCTAAATATACCAATTAAAGATCTAAATCACCAACAATAAAAAGGTCTAATGAACAAGACGAGAAAACAGGTCCAGCTCAGCTCATCGCCTGTCAGAAGCGCCGGGTTTTTGCTAATGATATAAAAACACGGACAACAGAAGTCACTTGAAAACAGTTCATTGTGTCTTTTTTTAAAAAAAACTTTTGTACAATAACCCCTTGTGAAGAACAAAGATGACTTTTACAGCATTCATTCTGCTATACCATAATGACACTGAGAACAGGTGAAGTGGAGAGGAGCTCTGATTGGTCTGGAGGACGAGAGTCGCCCGCTGAGCCGTCGGTGCTCAGCTAGCGGCGCGCGCGCGCACACACACACACGCGCGCTCAGCTCCAGTCTGGGTTTAAACACGGAGCGAAGAGGCTCTTTTTCCTCAGAGGGATCTTCGCTACACCTTCGGAGGCAGGTAGTGGATTCTGCATCGTTCAACAAAAACCTGAGAGGAAAGGACAACACAAGTAGCGTTAACGTTTTACATTGTTTTTAAGAACGAATAAAGGAATGATAGGGATGTGTTTGTACCTTCAGACTTCTGTCATTGACAACTTCTTCGACGTTCAGCTCTGACTGCATGAGCTTCAACTGGAGGCAGGACAACACAAGACAAAAAAGTAACAATCAGGGGTTTTTTTCTACAAGATAATTTGCCTTGGGATTTACTGCTTATGTATTTGTGTGAGCATATCTAATTTAAAAAAAAATACATTGAAGTTGTCAGATACTACCCATTACAGAATATTAATATCCACAAATGTATTTTAATTTGCTCTTGCTTACGTTGGTCTGTTCCTTTCGGAGCTGTTTGACCAGTTTCAGATTGTCGCTGTCTTTTTCTCGTTCTTCCCGCAGCTGCACCACCACCTCTGATTTCTGAGCTATACAAGCCTTGATGGCTTTGTCTCTACTCAGATGGGCTTTCATCAACTGCGAGATGCAGACGAGAGACGTGGAGACGCAAGTTACAACTGTGCAGAAACCTGCAGATTTAGTTTTCTTCTGACACTCACCGACTCATAAAGCTCTTTGCAGGTCTGTGTGGCGTCCACTTTTCCCGAGAAGGACACTGTGGGCACAGTAGTGTTCAGGGCGTGGACGATGCGGTCGTCTATAGTGCGCATCACCTTCAAGCCCTCCTGAAAAAAAAAAAAAAAAGACAGTTTTTTATGGCTTAAAGGATCTGTTTTATCCCAGAATATTCATGAACACAACCCGTAGATGGAACTGCTCACCGAAATCTGAACATAGAGGAAAATAATGGTTCATGGTGCAGTGTGCATTCAAATTAAGAATAGGACAATAATAGGGCTTGCAACAATAGCCACCCCTTTATACAATCGCGCATCATGTTAAAACCAAACATAAAAATTCATTTTATTGAGATTTTACATGACAGGACAAAAAGAAGAACACAATTATGAAATGGAAAGAAAATTGTATATTCTATTTTACTTGTTTTTCACAAATACAAATTCATAAAAATATGTTGTGCATCTACAATCAGCCACCAGGAGTCAATAGTTAGTCTTTTTGGAGTATTGTTTTAGTCTCTCAAGTCAATTTTAAACATGTAGGCAAACAAAGTTAGCCAGTTCTTTGCAAAAGATGTCCAGTTAAATCAGATATGATAAAGAAGGTGTCAACATAAATCTCAAAATTAAGTCAAAGATTCCTTTATTTACATCTGGACTTTAATTGGGCCATTCCAAAACATGAGCATGCTCCTCTTGCTGTATAGTTAAGGTCTTGCTAAAGTGAACCTTCATCTGACTCCAGTGATTTCTACGCCCACTAGTAGGATGCTTGTTCTGCATTTAGCTCCATCTACTCAGACCGGCTTCTCTGTCTTCTCTGATACCGCCACCACGATGTTTCACTGGGCATTTGTTGTTTGTGAGATGATGTGAAAGTTTAGCTTTCTGCTACATAGAGTTTTGGGTGTAGGGCAAATTTTTCTGTCATACAACCGCCTCCTTAAGCCTCTAGAAAACTGCAAGTGGGAGTTTTGTTTGGCTTTCCTGTCCAGATTTACAAAGCATAAAGCTGAAAGTTGTCAGGTCAGCAGATTATCCCATCGGAGCTGTGAATCTCTAAAGCTCCTTCTGAGTTACCATGAGCCTCTTGGGTGTTTCTATAACTAATGATCTCCTTGTCCAGCCTGCTAAGTGGACAGTCAAGTCTAAAGAGGATTGTTGTCTGCGACCCTGGTTTAAACTTCTCCACATCATCTTCCATGAGCTATCTGCTGTGCTCACTAGCAGATCTCAGGAGGCGTTTGCAGAAAATCTGAATATACGCTGTGATTAAATTACTCACCAGCTGTTTACTAATTGGGTGGCAATTTATTGCACTGGAGTTATTTTGGGGTATTAAAAGGAGATTGATTACAAATTACACACTTTACAGTTTTTTATTTGTACAATTATTATTTTTTTTAAAAAGTATTTTTCTACAACTTTACAATTATGCACAACTGCCCATCAAATAAAACTCCAATAAAAATAGTTCTAGGGTATGAAAATCTTAGCAAAACCCTGCTTGGTAAAAAGTCTGCCATTCAAAAACAGTAATTTGTTTTTCCACAATTCTAATAATTGATGGTTCCTTTCAGGAACTCCGTAATTCTTCAAGTAATTCTGATAATGCACTGATCAAGTAGACTCGGATCAGCTGATGGAGACTCTTTGTGATGCTAACTCCAAGCACACATGCTGCTAGTTTCCAGTTCTGTAATCCAGTCTGGATCCTTGAAGGATCAGGAGGGTCACAATTCAGAGAAAACAAAGAACCGATCATGCCAACCTCTGAGGACCAAGGACTCCGGTCGATCTCTCACTTTGCAGCGTTTGTGCAAAAACAGTGAATCCATTTAGTTTAAATTACCTGAAACATGGAAAAGTCCTCACAGTTTAAAGTCCCATCGGGCGCCGCCATAGTGGACTGCAGGGTCCTTCACAACACCAGCACGAGATGGCTGTTCAAGACGGTGCCTGAACGGAAACTTACTTAACTCTCTTCAGGACCGGTTTTCATCAGGCATTCAGTCTGAACCCCCGCAGCAACTCCATCATACAAGAGGCAAAAAATAAATTAGGTTTTACTAATCAGAAACAAAATTTTATTAATTGTTTTATAAACTGAACAAGTGAAAATAAGAGTTCAAATTACCTTAATTCACTTCTGAATTATATACCAAGACAAACTGTTTTTCCTGCATGATTTTATTTAAGGTTTCTGTTTTACTAAAAAAATTAAATAAAAGAACTAATAACCATGATATTTTATTTATTTATTATTTATTCACTTTCCAGGTGATGTTCTGCTAATTCCTCACATTAGACCATGCTTTCTGCTGTTTGTGAATACACAATAAAGTCATGCTTCAGAGAACATATCTAGAATAAAAATATATTTTTCATTACATTACCGAATAACAGGCCATCTGTCTTATATGAAACCTGCAGCTGTCAGAGGTTTGTGTCACTGTTGTTCTGATTCAGTACAGCTCACAGGAGGAACTGCTGTCAAATTGGCTGTCTGGAACAGCACAGGAGCTGTTTGCACATGACAGTGCCAACCACACAGGACAACCTGCATGTCACCATCATTACAGGAACTGAATCTTGGAGAACGATCTATTTATAGATCATTTTCAGTTATTTTGTTAGATTTGGCTTAAGCTGTTGGCATGACATGTGAAGAGCCATATTTAAAACAATGTAAAATGTTATGCTCAAAATGAACCCATAATTATGGGAAGTCATTTACATTGACAGTTCACAAACTGTGCAATAAGTATGTGAAACCTTATTTATGTAAAACCTTTCAAGACACAAAAGAGCTCACAGGAGTGTCAATTAACCGGACCTGTTTGAACTAATCAAAAACACATTCAAAAAATTACACGGAGGCCACATTAAATGTGTTTTTCTTGCTGGGAGATTGAAGAATACATTTCAACAACTTGAACTAGAACTTTTTTAAGGCCAGTTTTCCATGCGACCTGTGTTTAGTCCTCGCTGATTCCAAAAATGCCTATCACAACATGGCGGCCACGTTTACGTACAATCTTGATATAATGCGGCGTCTTTTACGTCAGCTTCGTGGAGGGCCTGTTTTTATGCAGCTAGTTGACTTTCAGTAGCTGAAGGGGAAGTGTCCACCCGCTTTTTGCTGCACAGTTTTTGGACACACCGGCTGACGGTAACCCATACAGACATGAATTCTGTCAGATCTCGCCTCTCTGTGGGCAGCCTTTTAGGTTCGTATGATTAGCTTTTTTTTTTTTTTTTTTTTTTTTGGTAACATGGATCTCAAGAGTCAAACTAGCAAACTCGACCTTCTTCATACTTGTTGTTATTGGCTTTTGTTATTGGCTTTTCTAAAACTATGTTTGTAGTTGGCATTTTTGTAATTCTTTGTGAAGGTTATTTCATCGCTAAAATAACCCGCTAAATGTATGTTTGCTTGGTGTAAAATGAATGTTGACGCTTCTAGTCAACAGGAAGCGTCTTACATGAACCATACTTCTGGTATGGTTATAGTGTTTCCTGGTCATGTTGTTGTATGTTGCATGAGTAAAAAGTATTATAAAAATCAAGTCTGTTCTAATGTACATTTAGACATGCATTTGACCTTCGATATTTTTAGATTATAGTAAAACCTTTTATTTAATCGTTTTTATATTCTTCTCTATTTGATTGCAGTCCACTTTCCACATTTTGATGTTCTTAATCCATTTTAGTTTTACTTTATTTTTATTTGTAGGCTTAGCAATTTGCATTTATTCATTTTCTTTTAGCTTAACTATTCATTTATTTTCTAATCAACAGGTTTTATGTTATCACTTCTTTCGAAAAAGCCATTTGATTTATTTCAAATTTGGCTTAAAGTGTAACATTGATCTTTTGAAGTTTTTATTAATTTTACTTGGGTTGTCCAGAAAAAAAAAAAAAAAAAAAAAAAACTCACTACCTAGCATAAAGCAACGTAGCCGTTTTAACAGATATGTTGGAAGATGCATCCAGTTATCTGAGAAAGATGTTAGACTTTTTAAGTTTTCACAGATCAAGTGAAGAAAACAGTAGAGGAGATTGCTCAAAAATTTAAGTTGGTCAAATATATGCATGATTAAAAACTGGAGGGATAGTGAAGGAATGTCATTTTTGTGGTCAGAAAAACAGTCTTGAATGCTTAGGTTTTCTTGTAATGTATTGTATCTCATCTCAGTTCTTCTGCTTCAGCCAAAATTTTGAATTATTTTCTAATAATCTATCTTTATGTGTGTTTAATTTAATATTTATCAACCTATTTCCGTCAATTGTATCAGTACAATTGCCAATTGTACTGATTATTAGCCTAAAACCAATAATCAGTAGCTTTGTTGTTGACTTACTCTATGTAAAGTTAGTGAAAGACTTATTTTGTGTTTTTTGTTGGCCTAAGATTTTGCGATTCGAATCTAGACAAGAAAATCATCTCAAAAATGGAAAATGTGTGAATAGTTGAAATACACAGAGCATCTGTTTAATTTCTGTCCAGGTCAGAGGGTACGAGGGATGTGCAATAAACTTCCAGAGGTCAAGACAGAATCCTCCTCAGCAGCTCCAGCACATGGTGGGGTGTTTGATTACAGGCAAACTGCCTTTTTCTTTTATTTTGCTCTCGGTCTCAACATACCCGTCCCTGCTGTGCAACTTGATCCACTTATTATCTGTTGATCTGACCTGCGCTATAGAAAGGTGTTACACGCCAGATAATGTTTATGAGAAAGTTTAAATAAAAGCTGCCCAGTCACGAAAAGTGCCGAAGCAGACGACAAGTTGTCATTTTAAATGTTTCAAAGTGTCCTGGACTTTTCCCCCGTAGATCTTGTTCATCACGCTTGTTAGGTTTGTTTGTTTGTCGTCCCAAGAGGAGCACAGGAAATGGGACCACAATCTCTGGGCGATGGAGCAAATCCCCGATTTGAGTCGAGGAAATGGATCCTGATGGCCACCTCTTTTTGCCCGTCTTTCCTCTGAACAGAACCGCGTCCCTCATTCAAACCCCCCGGCTACAAACCCTCCAACATGGACAAGAAGATACTAGTGTGGGCAGGCCGCTTCAAGTCCGCGGAACAGATCCCAGAGACTTTGTCGTGAGTAGCCATTTCCTGTTTATGCCAGACCTCCCCTGCCCTAGCGCACTGCCATCCGATTGCCTCCACATCACAAGAACAGAGCTGGCTAAGTGGATGAGCGGCCGCGCGGCTTGTAGCTGGTCCCCCTGAGACGTCCTTTGTTCAAACAAGGCGTCTGTTTGTGCCTGGAGGTAATTAGCGTGGCTCCTGACATCAGGGCGGAGATCGCATCTGATCTGCTGCTGTGATTAGAAAAAGATCTGCTTGTCATGCTTACGAGGTAAATTCAGCCCACCTGTACGTGTCGACACGGAAGCTCTGTGTCCAAAACAAACGGCGGCAGCAGAGCAGCTCAGGAGCGTGTTGAAAGATCTGATGGTCCTGATTATAAACATTTGTATATCGTGTGAAGATTAGCTTGAAAACCCAGCAATTATCGTTTCCTTAATTGCTGTGACATATAGGAACACACGTCAGCCTTTTGTGTGTCGAAATCAGCACAATTATTGTCTTCTTTGTTGTTTCCCGCCTGTTCTGAACTAACTATATGGTCCGTTCTCATATTTTCCACAGCTATGAGACAATTGACAGTGCGAGGAACAAAATCAGAGTGAAAGCCGCCTATATGATGATGGTGTTGACATTAGGAGCCTGTGTGGTGATGGTGATTATGGGCAAAAAGGTGAGTGACAAAGCAGAAATTCATCGCACGCACATGTGGCCCTGATCCGGTAGCTGTGAGTTCTAGGATTGCAGTGATGCGGAAGAACAGGAATTTGTTCATGTCTGTGCTGGTCGATTCTGCCGAGTCATCATGAATAGGCTAACGGTGAACTCGTCGGGTGTCTTTGTTTTCCCTGAACATCCCAAAATAGAGCCATGGTGTTTTATTTTTTTACGACTGGAAAGCCGCAGTTGTAAAGCATGTTATAAACCTGAATGGAGTTGAATGTTGGGATTATAAATATGCAAGTAAATTGTTCATTTCTTTCCGGTAGGGATGAGTATGCAACATAGAACTTCAGTGATTTATTCATTTATTTTTGTAAAACAAGAACTGGATGCACAAGTGTAAAACATCTGGTAGATTTCACATCAAATGGAAAATCACACTGAGACTCTCAAACACATACCTTTGTGCTTTGCGCAAGTAACACACATTTCTATTTAGCAACTGAAAGACCTTGGAGCGTCTCATTTGAGTTTTCTTGTAGGTCAGCATAGCAGAGTGAATAATTGGAAAGAACATGGTGCACGGTTTAACTATTTATTTTGCAAGTAAAAGCCTGAAAAGTGTGGCATCTGTTTTCCCCCCTGACTCAGCACTTTGTAAAACCACATTTAGCTGCAACTATAGTTTCTAGTTTTGAGGTTTTTACAAGGGTCCTATGCGCAGAGACTTTGAATTTTGCCAGTCTCTCTTCACCAAAAAGCTCACTTTAGTCAGATTTGCTTGGATAGGTTTGTGTAGTTTATGCAGTAATTTTTAACTCTTAACAAAAATTCTTGTTGGGATAAAAGTCTGGACCTTCAAAAGGCCACTTGTAGGAATAAATATATATCAAGATTTCTGTTTTTATCATAGCATTTATAATTTCAGTCCTACCTGAATTTGAAAAAAATCCACATTAAAGCTTTTGCCTTGAATTCTTGTTTTAAAATATCATTGAAGTTGTTTTTGTAGCATTTGTTCCACCCCCCTAATTTAACCATAAAAGCCCAGAATATTGTAATGCATAAAAAAAATGGCCGCGTAAAAACTTCCGGCCTGGACTTTAAATTGTTCACGGTTATAAAAACGGTCTTATCCAGATTCCATCCTGTTTTGTTTGCAGGCTGCCGGCAGAAATGAGTCCCTGACTGCTTACAACTTGGAGAAGAAAGCCAAATGGAGGGAGGAAATTGAGAAAGAGAAGGCCCAGTGATGGAGGACAGCTCTGCTTTTTAGTCATAATACAGTTGCAACCAGATATTTACATACAAAATAAAAAAAAACTACTCAACTTTTTTTTCCTCCTTATTGTATGAGATTAATCAGACTAAACCTTTTCTGTCTTCAGCGAGTTAGGTTTACCTAAAATTAGACAATATGTTAAATTCTAAAAGATGTATAAATGCACACAATATTGCAGTCTTAAAGGACTGCCTTGATGAAATTTTCAATAGAACGATTGAAAATTCGTTCAATCTCATTCTGCAAATCATTCCCTCAATGACCACATTTGATGTCTAATTTTAGCAGCTGAAATACTAACGCTTCCAGAGAATTTTTCCTTCTTCATTCGCTATTTCGCTAGATTCTCATCTCCCCTTTCTGCTCCGTCTACTCTTTCTCCCATTGAAGTTGATTCCTCCAGTAGAAACTCACCCGGGCCAATCATTGAACAGAAGAAGTTGTGAATGTTTTCTGATCTGTTTAAGAATCGCAATCTGCCTGTAGTTTTAGCAATAGCAGCGGAGGAAGCTAACGATGCAGTTTAGTCCGCGTTGGCCACAAATATTCAATTAACAGTTGCCTCGTTCAGCTCGGCACTTCTTTCTTTTCAGTGAAGGATGGTTGTTTACAGCGCAGGCAGTTTCTGGTAAGCTAAGTGGTGCACTGCATGCATCATAGCTAAGCGTTAGCGATTGGGTGAAATACTTCAACAGAGTCAACGCCTCCAGGAAGCAATCGTTTCTCAATAGTCGGGAGTCCAGACCATCTGTACAAAGCGAATCGTAGAGCAAGGTTTTTACAAGGCTGCAGTCATTATGGCAAAAACTTCAAGGTCTTTGTTCCTATGTACATGTTGGCACGAGTTCAGCTGGCATCTTCACGACTTTCGCTTTTCTCCTGAGGTTGGTTCACATATTTCACACGGGACAGGTCCATCTCTGGGTCACAGTCTTCTTTCTAAATAGCATAGCTGGACATTCCCATTCTGATAACAGCTGACCTGTGGAAACTGTAGTTAACATTGAGCCAGACTTTTGGAGATCTGCAGTTATTTTCCCGGTACATTAGATTTATTTCTTTAAATTTTTTTGATGTCATTACATAAGAAAGCTGCTTTCAGCATTAATTTAAAATACATCCACAATTTTGCCTCCATTTTACATCATTATCATCATCATTTGGCTTTACTAATAGAAATAGTCTGATGCACTGTCAATGAGGAAGAAAAAAACCTGGACAGTTTGTTGTCTTTTTAGTTTTTTACTCCATGGATGTAAACACCTGGTCTCGACTGTATTTTCACCTAACTTGTGTTTGTACCAAAGCTCTCAACTCACTGAACTTGAACGCAGTGAGACTTTTTGCCGACCAGGAGATTAGCCTCACATTACAGATCTAATTGTAGAAAAAAAAAAAAAAAAAAAAAGCCCAAACAAATTTAAGGAGTGACCGTTTTCCACGCGGTTGGAGTTCTCAGAGGAAAAGAGAAATCTGTAGCGGTACCAAGCCTAGAGCTGCAGTGAGGAATTAAATTAAAGGAGAATAAAACATTTCTGACTAGATAAGTGCTACATTTTCTGTTTCCTTTGTGAATACATACCTGTGTTTAGTTTGAAAACTAATAGAGACAGTGGATCCAGTGTAATTGGGTTCTTTATCTTCGTATAGGGGTATGATGAAGCCTGCCAATGGCTATTGTGACATGTCTGTTTATAGAAATAAAAGAGTCAGCTTAATAAAGTAATTTTTCTTTGGATATCTTCTGTTAATTAATGAACTTACCTCCGAGGTTTTACTAATACTAGGGCTGTTGTAAACGAATATTTTAGTAATCGAGTAATCTATCGATTATTCTTACGATTAATCGAGTAATCGGATAAAAAAAATTATAAAATGAAATATTGGTAAATCTGGCATAATACCGGTGTTACTATCGGATATCAATATCAGTCCAATTTTTCATATTTAAGCATCCCTAACAGTTGCTTTTTTGTAGTTTAGAAAACTAACCTGTAACAATAATAGCTCACTTTCTAAGTTAACCAGAAGAAAAGTTATAGAAAAATCTGAAATTATATTGAATTTAATAACAAAGAGGCAGGCTCACAAATATGCTTATAAAAAATGTCTACAATCCAGCTTTTAGTTTATGTATTCATCTTCAGTGAGTTTAATAGATTAATTAAACTCACCTTGCCACCTAACCTGTCACGCTTTGGGTTTGAAAATACGGGAAATGTCGCCTGAGTGGGAGGAGAGGGCGAATGAACGAACGTAAGATGGGGTGGAGGGGAGGAAATAGACCAGCGGACTGACGAACCGTTAGACCGGGGGACGAACACGGGGGGAAGCAATACGGGATATTTACACACCCTCACTGGTCACACTCAGAAACTCATCTACCAGCCATGTACGATGCGCTCCGCCACCCGTTTCTTCAGACAGGGATATGAAATTTATTGTGCGGTTCGTCGGTAAAGCTACATTTACACGGTAAGCATCAGCTACTCAGCCGCCCGCCCTGTTCAGGCTATCCGCTCACCTCAGCGCTCTTCCCGCCGTTCGCTTTCAACCAGCAGCCCCGGAGGAGAAATGCTGCCGTACTCCAGGCATTCCCCCAGTCATTTTAAGGATGCTTATTGGTTCCCCAAAAACGATAAAAAGTCGGGCATTATCAATCCCCACGGGTCAATCTTGAAGATTGGACTTTATGCCGCTGAGACTTAGCTTTTGTCAACAACTCAGAGGCGGAAGTGAGAGCTCCGCGCAACGCAAATGAAGTCCCGGCCGGAACACGGTGCCTAACTAATAAAACATAAATTAACGAAGCTTCGAGGCAGGTAAATTTTCCTCGAGGAATTTTAGTAATCGAGGTACTCGAATCATTCGAGGAATCGTTTCAGCCCTAACTAATACCCAACATGAATTTTATGATTTCGATGTCAGACTATTTGGAAATAACACAAGATTATGCTCCCTCCGTTACAACTTCAAACATGCATTTATGGGAAGATTACTGAATAAAACTGAAATTAACAATTTCTAACTTGGCAAAATACCCAGTAATCGCATGCGGCAATGAAACTGATCCACGTGCCACTGTTTGGAGTTTCTGAAATGACTTTTATGCAAATGGCAGAACAGAACAGATGCACAAACTCAGTACAACAAACAGTAATGAACACGAAGAGCTGGTCATCTCTTGGAGAGATTTTTGACAAAATTAAGCAACATGAGAAGAGTACTTGGTAAACAAACATTCAGTTGTGCTAACTACAATGATCATCAGGATTTTCAAGTTTAATCTGGATTTTTTTTCCTTTTTTTTTCTGTTGATGTTTTATGGAAGGAGTTCCATATATTAGGGATTATGGCACCAACAACTAAAGATGCTAACTCCCAATTAAAAAAAAAAAGAAAAAAAAAAAAGACCAACCTTGATTCTTCAGTCTGATACATGTCTTGATTTGGCATAAACAAACAGCAAACATTTACCTGGATTCATGTTAGACTGCTCATAGATTAAAACTGCCAATTCACCAAATGCAAAGTCGTTTTAGCTTTGCTGAGGAAAAAAAGAAATCCCCAGTTTTTGACAAGAGTTTGCTGACAATTTCAGTCCACAATCTGCTCGAATTCCCCTTATGTAGAAGGGTAAACAGTGTAATCTTTGTCATACCAGGAATGGGGGCCTGGACTCTTTACATCTCGCTTCCTGAGGAGGGAAGAGCCGTATCATCAACCAACTTAAATAGCAAACATAAAGACTACCGTCGATGAACAGGCAAAAGTCCAGAACTAAAGTGCTGCAAATAAAATGAAACGATGGTTTAATAAATGAAATGGAAAAAAATAAAATAAAATAATCCCGCTGGCTTGCTGCTGGACAGAATCCAGGGTTATATAGTCTGTTTTGTTTCGTCCAAGTCCAATTGTCTCAGTGCGAGGGAAGACTCCAATTCCCATGGTTCCATGGGTTTTTTTTTTTTTTTAAATCAGATGCGGCAGTTTAAACTCTTGAAGGTGGAGCCAGTGCATGTGGAAAAGTCCCAATACTGGTAAGAAGGAATGATATGAGATCAGGGTGGGAATGCGAGCAATCCACCGCGTAGCGACACAGTCAAGTTTCTAATTAGTCTATGTGTGGATTCTGAGAAAAGTTGAGGAAATTCACCCTCCGTTTTTTTTGTTTTGTTTTTTTTTTTTTTCCAAGTTAAGCGACTTTCTTAGTCAGTCCAAGTGATGCACTCAAGCATGAGGTCGATGTCTTGGGGTCAGTCCAGTGTTTAGGTTGGATCTTTCTCTGTGTAGGAGGACAAATTAAGGGGAACCGGGTCAGTATTTGTCCATCTTCCAAGTCATTAATGCTTCAGACAAGCAGGGCAGTCCAAATTCTCCCATTGGCTGAGAGAGTGCTTGCCAATCCTATGGCAACAAGGAGAAGGACGTTCTTATTTCCCATGAGGAGTATGGGAATGGTCTGACAGGAGATGCTGGAGCTCTGGCCAGGAAGTCGGCACAAAACAGAAAAATAAAGTGAACCTTGATGAACTGGCTGACAAGACTTGACCCATGTTGGATGTATGCACAAATATGTGCTTCTTTACTGTTACGTAGTATTATAATGATCAAGATGATGATTGAATCCATCTCTCTGGGAAAGGGGAGGAGCAGGGCTGTTTGTCACTCTGGGTCTTGGCTGTGGGCAGCGACAGAGACGTGAGCGTAGATGAAGATGAAGCTGGCGCTCGGGGGTTGGGGGATTTTTAGCATTATAGCTGGAAGCCTTCCATCGGAGCCTCGCACTGCTGGAAGAGGAACTGCTGCTGCTGCAGGTCGACGGCCGGAGCCAGCGAAGGGTCCTCGTCTTCGGTGTTGAAGTAGCGCTCGATCAGGTCGAAGGCTTTCTGGTAGATTTCCTGGTTCTCGTGACCCTGCAGGAACTCCAGTTTGTCCAGGCCTGAGAGGGAACAGAGGAAGTTAGAGCTGGAAATAGTTGTCTTTATTTTACCAGGGAAACATAAACATCGTGGCTTCTGCGCATTTTTCTTCTCAAAATTCCAGAGTAAGGTTTCATCAAAATTGGAATATGGAGCAGATTAAATGGTAAGAAAATGGAAGCTGCAAAAAGAAAGAATGCATGATTGGATGAACAGATTAATAGAAGAGGGAATAGATTGAAAACTGGACGGGTGGACGGACAACCATACCATAGGCCTCTTCAATGAGAGCACAGTAGGGGTTAATGCCTCCTCCTCTCTTGGCCTCCAGCTCTCCCAGTCGCAGGATGTTTTCTAGACCATTTAGAGCCACTTGGACTATTTTGGAATCCATCAGTGTGAGAAGGTCACACAGAGGTTTTATACAACCGAGTTCCACTAGATGCCTGCAGGGGGCAGTACAGACACAGTAAAAATAAGACTCATCACTTAACCATAATAAAAGGGGTTGTCTTTGGAGTAATATTTATGTCAAAACCACTTAAAACTTATACAAATTAACCATACATGAAGTCTTAGGAAGAACTAATGATGATTAGATTAAATCTTAAGATATAAAACATAATAAAGACAAAGTTTATTTACTATTGTTTGGTATATGCTATACTTTTGTTTTAAGGCTTTCACAGATTTATAAAAAATGCAAAGAATAAAGTACATGGTATTAAAGAGTACATTATGTAACAAATCTACGCAAAAAGGAACTCAAATGTATGATGTAACCTCTTTTTTCTTTCTTAAATAGCACTTGACTTTCACCTTATTTGCTCTGCAGAGCCGCCGGAGGTGGCGTTGGTAATAGCCCACGCTGCCTCCTTCCTTGTGCGAAACTCAGCTACTTGCAGAATACTGATGAGAGGAGGCATCAGACCCGCATCTATCACCATCTGCGAACAAGGGAAGGAACTCATCAGGTCTTCTAATTACTTCTAAAGTTACAATAAAAGCGAAAGTGTAAACGCACCTGTATTTGTGCTCGATTCCCTGCAGTGATGTTGGAGATCGTCCAACAAGCTTCCTTCTTAATAGACTCCTTGGGGCTGCTCAGCAGGTGAAGTAAAGACTGCAGTGCCGAACAGTTCAGAATCACCTGGAATGATACGAGTCAGTCAGAAAATTCACACTTCTCCAGACATTAATACTCAGTTGAAGTAGATGTTGCCTTTACTTGTGTCTGCAGATCATCTCCAGTGACTATGTTTCCAACGGCTCTCAGTGCAGGAGACACCACCTTGTAATCAGAGTGCCTGAAGGAGAGCAGAACCACAGATTGTCATTTTTCAGTTCAGTCAAATAAAAAAGTGCATCTTCATGAATTCTAATGTCATTAAAACGTTCATTTATTTCAGTAATAGCTTGTGGCTTCAGGAAGCCCAGGCCTTGTGAATCTCCCAAAACTCTGGAAGGGGTTTTGCGATAAAATCCTCTCAATGTTTTATGCACATATTCATTTATTAAGAGGCAGCTGCATTTGTACCAGTACACTCAAAACTGTTGAAATGATGTGCACAGGCGAGACTCTGTGACTATTTTAGCAAATTATAATAAGTATGCAATTATGTTTGTTTGCTTATAGCCCATGAACAAGTCATATATTCTATCAACATATTAGTAAAATGTTCTGCATAGTTTCAGTGTACGTGTTTAATGACTTACATCAGCAGTTCGACTAGCCTTCGACAGACTCCTGAGTCGATAACAGCCTGGATCTTGTCATTGGGGCCATCAGAAAGGTAAGAGAGCGCCCAGCATGCATCAGCAAGGATGTCTGTGTCGTTAACAAACAGCAGCCAGGAAAGCACGCTGAGACACGGGGACACCTGAGAGAGAAAACATCGTGTTCAAGTCCAGCTAGGAAAAAACTTTTGCAATTAAGATATGAGAGATAACAGGCTTGTGACCTTGAAAGGCAAGCAATGCTGTGCCGAGATGTGGGCAGTTGCCATAGTGATGCTTTGTCCTCGCAAATTACCTTAGCAAAGTCTGGAGGTGGGTTCTTTCCTCTGCACAGGTTGGATAGCGCCCACACTGCGTTCCTCATCATTGTTAGACGATTTTGTTTGGCCAATAATCTGCAAAGAGAATTTCACAGATCCAGCTTGTGAAACTGCATTTTAATTGTGCGAGTGGTATCGAAAAGATAAGGAAACCAGGAAGCTACTTACTGCAGCAGAGAGGGAAGGATGTTACAGTCTATGACGAAGTCTCTGCATTCTGTGCTGTCACCTGCTATGTTTCCCAAGGCCCACACTGCCTGAGGGGAAAAGCAGCAGTGTAAGCTCAACTGTAAATGCAACAGAAACGCTGCAAGTGTATTTTGAACAGGTTAATTGAACTGAAGAGTAAAGTTAGCTGAGAGAAGCCAATGATGACAAAAAAGTCCACGAAATCTTTCTTACCTGTTCCTGTACGTCCTCAAAGTCCGAGGCGAGCATCTCTATGAATATGGGCACGGCCCCTGCCTGGATTACAACGCGTGTTTGATGGGATGTACCTGACGCAATGTTGGTCAAGACCCATGCAGCCTCGAACTAAAACAGAACATGAAAAGTGTACAATAACATTAGGTTTTATGGTAACCCTTAAACACGAGGAAAGTACATAGGATGATAGATAGAAGGTACGCAAGGTTTTGAGAGAATTTTTTTAAGCATAAATGAAAAAGTTTGCAATAAATGTATAGCAGATATTTCTACAGAGTTAAGACTTTAAATGTGGAACCTAACAAACCTGAAATTTTCTATTTTTGATTTTCCACACTTACTGTTGAGCAGAATCAGTATGTAAATGTACCTGCAGGGTGCAGTTTTCTCTCCTCTTCAGAAATTCAACAAATCGCTCCACAACCCCTGGAGTAGCAATAACTTCATCAATGGGTGGGTTTGGTTCTGTGCGACAAATGCAGAAGAAAAAGAAGGGAAAAGAAAAAGTCCAAATTAAATACTGGAGAGCTGGAGAAGTTTTTTAAGCATAAATTAGAATTAAAATCACACACAGACAGCAGAGTTGCTCAGAATGACAGATTTTGATAATCCATGCATTTCAAGCAATGTCACTATTTCATAGGTTCAGATCATTTAACGACAAGCAGAACATGCTGTGCTGTAGAGAATAAAGTCCACAGACATAAGTGATGCACACATGAGTGAATCTTGCAGCTGTACCTTTAGAAAGGAGCTTCCTAAAGCGCTGAGTGCCTATTAGCTGCTGCTCTGGAGAACTGGAGAAGATCATCTGAATCATGTCTTCAGAGATGACCCCACCCTGCAACACAATTTGTTTACATCTGGTTTTATCGAAGGGTTGGTTTTTTTTTATTATTTATGGAGAACAAGGATGCTTATTTAAACGTTTTCTCACCATGAGTGGGTCCAGGTTGTTCGCCTGTGATTCCAGGTAGCCGCTGTCGGCCATCCCATCATCCTCCAGGGCTCCATCGTCCTCCACAGTGGCAACGTTTCTCCTTTTAAAAAGCTGCAATAGAATTGGAACATGTAAATATAAATTTTGACTCATTTGCCTTGATGTCACATGAATATGAAGAGCACAAGTAGGAAGATGCATACAGTGCCTTGCAGTGGAACGCATATCACTTCAACTTGAAGTTGGATTTTTGTTTTAAAGCCCGATTCCATTTTTACCAACTTATTTGCTCACCACTGTTAGCTAATAAAACTCTCAAAGAACAGCTGTTTTTATACTGAATCTGATTGCATACAGGAGTTTAATAATTTTGTAAATTCTGACGGCAATTGACTGGATTTTGTTTAAGGATACCAAAGGAAATGGAGCCGAATAGAAATGCACAAAGCACATCCCTTCATTTGTAGAATATTTTGAAAATCATGCCTAATTTTTGTCCCATTTTATAATGCGTGATGGTTTGTGTCGGGATATCACAAGCGCTGCATGATACCAGGAAGTATTTTATTGTAACATTGATGAATGCTATTATGACAATATCCATTAAGATTTTAAAAACTGTCCTGACATTTTTCTTTCTTTTGCCATCACACAATATCCAACCAGTCTGTGAGTTTCAGCTTTTCTGACACTACAAACATATATATATACATGAGGTATCAGTCCCTTGTAATTACAATATAGCAAGTACTATACATCAGCTGTGTTACTTCAGTTTGATTTTACACCATGAATTACTTACTTGTTCATCCTTCTTCTGTTTGCGGAGCTGCAGACCTTCCTCTTCCCTCCTCCTCCTCATCTCATCTGTGTTGAGAGACTTGTTCTTGTAGCTTTTGAGTCTTGCATTGTCCTTACCCTGACTCATGGTGCACCCTGACATAATACAAGCATCTATTATTAGCAAAGGATTCTCAAAATCATTTCCACTACTGTTCCAACGGCCCCATACACACATTCACAGATTTGTGTACAACTTTTTGAGTATGAAATGGAGCAGCCTGCAGCTTCACTCCAGCGAAAGCTAAATTGATACATTATGGTTCAAGTACAGCGTTACAAAAAGGAACATTTAAAGTACAAAACTGAAAGAAAAAGAACAAAATGGCAACATGTGGTTAGAAAAAGGGACAAAGATGCAAACTCAAAGTCATCTTACACATGTAACATCTCATAATTCATAATTGTAACTTATATACATTCCAGGATACTGATTAAGCTGGACTATTCATATTTAATTCAACTATAAGCACAGACAGGCTCAAAATTATTCATACCCATTGGGGATAAAGATTTTAAAGTTATTTTTGCTTAACCAAAACTTTTGTTTTAATTTTAAGACGCAGACAGTTGATTATTAAAAAGTAATCAATGTATAAGGAGTATCACTTTTGAGAAAAAAATAAATACATTTTAACAAAAGAAAGGAACACTGAAAAACTGTTAAACCATAATGCATAATGAGTGGAAAAGCTTTTATTGGTAGAAGTCAAATGCTTCTTATGATTTATGAATTTGTTTTTGTTCTGTCTTCACAAATATATTTGATCCTTCAGCTTTTGCAATGAGCTCCGCGTCTTTGAAGCTGGGAGGCCCCGTACCATCATCCTAATCTTTCGCTCCTGTCAAATTTTGTTTATCTTAACAGCTGGATCAGAGTATTTCATAAAAACATGCCTACTTCAGTACTAACATGCATGATCCCAGATGAACTAATGTGACAGCTGTCAGTATTAGCAGAAGAATCGATACTGCAGCCTCAGCCGCTTTTAATTTTAAACAGTTAATAAGTAGATCATTCCCTTAAACAAACATTGCCTAACAACTCACAACATTTGAAGATATACTGCTAGCAGCAGGGTTAGCTTTCTGTGGCTTTACACAGGCTAACTACCAGCAAACCAAACTTAATTTGGTATGCTAAGCATGTCCTTTTCATATTCACGCTTATTAAAAAGCACCGATATAAGGTAGAATGATGTCCTCAGTCGGTCAAGTTGGTTATGTCACAGCCAGTGTTGGCCGCATTCAGCACCCCAAGCTAACAGTCGAACAGCGGCTAACTGGACGTTAGCTTAGCGCGAAACCCACCTCAGCACACTGGACAACCAAATATTTCCAAACGCTTTTGACTGGAATTCAACTATTTTTTCCAAATTAGTTAGTGGAAAACACTATGAATCTGAAAATGGAGATATTTGTAATATTCTGACCTGTCAGATTGGGCTTGTAATCCCCTGTATTCGCTAGGCCACCGTCGAACTGCCGTCGCCGGTATGTCAACCAATGCGCATGCGCAATACTGAGACTTCGCTTACGCACAATAGCTCCGCCCACAAGATGCGTTTTACTTCATAAACAAAGCGGTTGTGTATTTCTAGTCTGTTTCTATTTCTATTTTTAGCTTTTAGAAATTTTCTACAGTCAAAACACTGTCCTGAAAAAAATAATTAAACACTTTTCATACAGTTTCAGTGTTTGCATCTTCAGACATTTAGCTATTTTTTCTATTAATATTTTTTGCTTAGAAGCTGTTTTTAAAGGATTTAAAGAATGCTTTTAACTTCAAAGCAAATTGCATCCACAAATCCGCTCTCTGATAGCGTGAAGCCTGACTGTGCAGGTGTCACTTTTTAATGTTCTATATTTTTGAAGTGGACTAGACGAGACACTTCGGCGCCGATGGCCATGTCATAACTTGAGATGAATCATGGGTCACCTGTGCAGCCACACGCGCCCACATATCCTATTCAGTAAGTTTTAGTGGCTTACAGTTTTTTTTTCTCAAATTCAGGTGTGAATTTAATCCCAAATTCACACCTTGAACCTAGGGAGTTGAGGTACCCCAAAATATATGTGATTACACAATGTTGCATCTTGAAAATCACAAACTGCAAAAATAAAAAATATAATATAATTATTTACATTTAATATATTTGAATCACACTATTCTCTTTTTCTAATACTTATTATCAATAATAATATGAACAATACAACATGAAAATCAAATATATGTAAATTAAATAAATAACAGTGTTGAGAATTAATCTGTTTGACATTTCCTCTAAAAGCAGGTCTTTTAAAGCAAATTTGTCTTAAGAGGTAAAAATATGTAAATAAATACATAATTTCTGAATGTTAAATAAATGTTCTCCTCATTTGTATCCCTGTTTGTGCAAGCATTTAAAACATATTCAATCAGACGTTAACATTTAAAGGCCTATTTGTCTACAAAGAGCAGCGATCTGCCATCGGGATTGATGAACATTTGACCCATCACCTCCAAAACAAAGCACTGTGCACAGTCTGCAAAGTTTGAAAAGAATATTTGATATCATGTTTCATAGATTATTTTGATTGAGAGCCTCATAATATTTTTCATACCATAATTTAATCGGACTTATTGTTAATTATAGCACAGATATTAAAATTAATCAAACCTTATTACTATGCGATGGAGTTTAATTAGATAGGCTGACTTAATGGACAAAGTCTATTACATCTTCCATAGTGGCAAGTGACAACAATAAAATCGCTTTTCTTCAAAAGAAAAGTTTAAGATAAAAGGTGACAACGTCAAACTGCATAGTTAAGCACCTGCCACCCATCTCAGGACGTAAACATTGTTGCAGTCTGAAGCTATGTCCACGCGTCTATAAATATGCCATAATGCGATCAAAGTCAAACTCAGACAATCCTGTATTGGCAAAAATGACCACAACGCAAACAAGAGTGGACTTCCAGAGCTTCGACATGTGGCACGACTACATGAACCTGAACACGCTCCTGGTGGGCGACCGGCGTCCGGTGGAGCTTGGAGACACACACGAGCCCAGGAAGAAGCCCGTCCAGCAGATGCGCATCATCCAGACGTCACTCGATGGGAAGAAATGGAAAAAATCCTCAGAGACTAGATCAGTCAGCAGCAGCAGCAGTCTGTCGGACACCAGCAGCTGCAGCAAGACCTCGGCGGACCTTTGCCGCTTCTGCAGGCAGAACGGGGAGTCTCCCAGGGTGTACCGGTCCCACGCACTCAGATCGGACGACGGGAAGGTGACCTGCCCCATCCTGTGGAGTTACACCTGCCCCATCTGCGGGGCCAGCGGGGACCACGCTCACACACGCAGGTACTGTCCGCAGGGAAAAAAGCGGATGGAGGCAGAGACGGAGCTGCCAGTTTTCAAGTTCTGGTAACTTGACAGACTCAAATGACAATTACAAAAACTGTACATAATTACAAAAAAAAAAAGAAAGAAAGAAAGAAAGAATGTTCTGGACACGTGTTCAGTTTTACCCCCAAAAGCTGAGAAAGACTCTGTTGTAACGATCAAAAATGATTTTCTTGCAGCTTGTTTATGTTTATGTCAAAATATGTTTGAGTCCAAGTCTGCTGCAGACGATTTGATCTGCAGAGTTCAGCCTGTCACTGTTAAAAAAAAAAAGTTAATTAAAAAAAGCTTCAGTTATGCACGAGGATGACTGATGTGGAAATAGTTCACGTGCCAAACGGTTTATTTTGTATTTGTTTACTAACAGCGATGGACGCACGCGACTTGTTCTGAAATCTTTATGAAAACACAAAATAAACAGTTTCCCGAAGAGTAACTTTTGTGAAGGCGTTTTATTTGTGTGTAAAAACATATATATCACTGTGTGCATAGTTTTGTAACATTCCTATTTAAACATTCATTGCATAATGTCCACTTTAAAAGTTGGAGTTAGAAGGGTAGTAATCTTTTATAGTTTCATAATTCCTGTCCTGCGATTTCATAAGATCAAATCGAAATACGTTTTCGTAACTGCAATAAACTAGTCCTCTGTTTTATAAACTCTTAATCAGACGACACTAGTATAGAGTTGTAGTAATATGTAATATATATGTCTGTGGGCTTATAGTTTAGAGATTCAGTTAGCTGTGAGTCCTGTATTTAAGATTGTTCAGCAATTCTGTCTGTTTTCTAATCCCTATAATCCCATCATGTTCTGAGCATCCAACAGAAAACAAATTTAAACCTTTGTCTCTTAAAAGTTTCCATTTCTCCATAAAACAAGACTTTATTCTACATCGTACATCACAAGAGTGTATGAAGTCGGAAAGTTTTTTGTTGTTGTTGTTGTTTTTTATTCAAAGATGCATGTTTGAACCCCGAAATCCTGGCTGGATTATAAATATAAATTTGCTTTTGACTGGAGAGAAACAGCAACGGTTAGAAACAAGGGAGCCACAAAGTGAGACTTAAATAAATAAATAAATAAATAAATAAATAATAATATTTACCAGGTTCAATAAGCACATCCATTCTCCTTTTGGAAAACTTGTGGTTTTCTTTTATTTTAAATCCCCAAAATAGAAACATAATGGTGGTTCCATAAAATTACTTCAAATTTCTCATCTACAGTAACAATTTATCAAAAATAATAAGTTATCTTTTTAAAAAAATAAAATAAAAAAAATAAAGGTCGCATGCTGTAACATTTGTGTCTAAATGAGTTTTGTTTACCTGGACTCTTTGTGTTGTAAAAGTTGCAGACCCCTGATGTAAACAAACAGACATAAAAAGCATAACTTATTTAATTCACCAGATAATAACTCAAAATGATCTAATGTTTGAGGGAAAAACAAAGTTACAGATTTTGATTGCACTAGCATTCTTTAAAGACTACTGGAGGTCTTATTTTTATCAGCAGAATTTACTCTTTTCTTTGCAAATGTGTTTTTGGTATTTCAGCTCAACAAATACCAGAAAAAATGTTATTTAAAACATTTTTACATAATTCGAGTCATTCAATCTACCTGTTTGCTAATAAGACACACTGTCAGCTTTTTTTTCAGGACCATGATGCATTTTGTTCAGCTCAACATTTCATAACTCTGAAGATCAGGTGGATTAAAATCACTTCCTGGCCAATCCTAACAGAGTAATGCAGGGGTTGAGTAAGAAAGCTTACATGAATGTATGAATGGGTCATAAATACTATGTTATCCAACACAGTATGGGGGCAAAGTCTCACTCTTTATGTGTTCAGAATTACTAAAGAGAGTCATAAACAGGAGGCAGCTTAGGTGGTGCCTTGTTTTTTTCATTCTTTCAAGTTTTTTTTTATCTGTATTGAGGTAAAAAAAAAAGTGTCTGGTGTCGTATGTTTCAAACACGCACACGTGCGGAACAGTCTAGTAAACTCAACGTCATAAAAGTCCTGCTATTACACAACCACACCTTTTAAATTCAGTGAAGACCCTTGGTTTGCACCACACTGCGGAGAACTCTTATTCAGGGGCAAATAAGTGGTAGGTTTCTGCTAATGATGCAGATTGTCTGACGTGGCACCAACATCGTTTTTTCTCTCCGTTTTCCAGATTGGTTGACAAATATTTCTTGCTCTCAGGTAAGTTGAAGCATCAAGAATGGCGAAGCACAACCTCGGTCTTCTGATTGCCATGGCGATGGCATTGATCATCTTCATCATCACCATGGTGTTCTCTGCGCTGGCAGCAGCAGGAAGCTGTGAGTTTGAATTTAAAGATTTAAGTTATTTAATTGCTTGTAATATCAATGACATAAAATACTATTCTTTTCTGCATTACAATGGTTAAATCTTTTTTTTTTTAATTGAAAAAGTTGAAAAAAGGCTAACTGTATTATAATTGTTTCATTGTTTCTATTTTTACCCTTTTAGCTGATTTTTCATATATATATATATATATTTTTTTCTTGTTTACTATACAGCCCCGTTTTTATACGACACCAGCAACATTTCCGCTCAGTTTGTCATCCAGCTCACACCATCAGGTTGGACCTTCACCATCTGGACTATCATTTACTTGTTTCTGGCTTTGGTGATGGTGTACATCCTCTCCGGCATCTTCAGAAAGTAAGTGAAAAAGCTCAAATTGAGGTTTTCGGCTTAAGTGAAACATCGAATTACAATAGTGACTTTGGCGGTGTGCAAATATTCTCTGCAGGAACGCCTACGGCTATGTCTACTGCAGCCCTGCTGTTCTGCCGTACGGCTTTTTTGCGTTTTGGTGCTTGAATCTGGTCCTCAACATCTCATGGTTGTTCCTGTGGGACAGAATGTAAGACGGAAACTTTTTCATGTCAGCTTAATCTGTTCTTTTTCCATTTGTAGGTAGTTTGTTTTGAGAGAGATTATTTAAGACATTACAATAATGTTAAGTGCCATATTTATTGTATTCGGTGCACTCAGTGTTTCAAAATCAAAGCTATTGTGCATTACTGGTACATCAAATGGATATGTAGGATACTTTAGTTGTCAGGAGGAACAGGCTGCATTTTGTTTTCACAAAACACTGAAATAATCCTCATTAGCCGTTGTATATTTCAAAATATACAAAGTTTGGTTCTTTTGGATTGCTCTTTGTTGCTTGTATTTTTTTAATTTAAAAATAAAAATTTAAGTAACTTAAATACAATTTTGTTGGCAAAAATTAAAATGTCTAAATTACCATGCCTAAAAAAAACTAAGAAGAGTTTCAAAATAAGTAATTTTTTTCATCTGATACATCCAGCTCTGCAAACCACATCTCCTTGACAAACAGACATTTGCATGTGCTGCCTCCGTGCAGTTGTACAAATGATTTAACTACTTATCAAAGGTTTCCAAAAGTTCTTTATTGGGGTGTTTTATTTATTGTATCCACGAGTTTGCAGACTGAAAGCGTTGGATTAGGGACAGAATATTTCATTATGCAGCCCACTGATAAAGCTGACCTTTGCTAAGGAGATAAGCAGCAGAATGTGCAAATTACAAAACAGTTGTAAATGTGAAGTTTGGTCGTAAACCGTGTTTTTATTCCAAGTGTAATTTTTATTTTTTTTTGAAGGTTCATGCCTGCTGCGCTTGCCTTCCTCACCCTGATCGCACTGACAAACTATGGTGTGATATTCTTCTCCTGCTACGGCCTGAGCCAATATGGAGCCTGGCTCAACAAATACCACAAAGTAGACCTGTGGCTCCACAGAGTGTTGGTTAGTTTTTCCAGCTTAGCTTTTACCTGTTCAACTGTCTTCTCAGCTTCTGTCTTAATATTTTCTTTTGTCTGTATCGCAGATTCAGAATGGGGTCGCCATATATGCCACATGGACAACCATAGCTTCTCTCGTTAACTTGACCATTGTGTTAGAGTATGACGCCAAAGTGTCCAGCACAGACGCTGCCACGGTTTCCCTTTCACTTTTGACCGTAGTGGTGGCTGCGTGGTGTGTATAAGTTGGATTTTTTTTTTTAATTTGTTTTATTTTTACAGAAAAATAAAAACATGGACGCAATGTCTTGTCTCTTTGGCTGTCTCAGGTTCCTCCTGGAAAACTTTGTCCTTGACAAACACGTCAGGTTCATTCTCTCCATCTACCCAGTTGTGATCTGGGCGCTGACAGGCGTCTTTACGGAAAACTACAACGCTGCTGATCCCACTCGCAATAACGTCTTCATTGGTAAGGAAAAAGGATGCTTATCTCAGTCGACAACATTGCAACGACTTTCAGTTTGTTTGCAAGAGCACATGTATTGCAATGATATTGTAAAGAGAATATACATTCTCTTTCAGCAAATCATCTGGTCCTAACCAAATCTTGAAAGTTACATGTAGATTTAGAAAAACAACTCTAAAACAAAAATCTCTATTTCAAGTATCAAGCATAATAATTTGGGCTGAAGGACTTGATCAAGTCATAAAACACAGCACATCAACACAATTCAAAATCATACATATTATTAACCAATGTAGATACTTAAAAATGTGACAATGTGACAAACTCCAGCCTAAGTTAAGTTTACAGAACCACTTTTCCCTGCAATTACAACTGTGGTCTCTACTGGCTTTGCACATTTACTGAAACCACTGCCTAATACTCTAAGTGCTCAAACTCAGTCAGAATAGATGAGAAGCATCTTTACATGTAATTAGTAATACGATAAATTACTTTTCTTCCAACACAGCTGCACTGTTGGGCATCGCCTGTTTCCTGTTTGTTGCACGGATACTTCTGGTCACCTGGAGGCAAATCAAAAAGCCGCTCTACAAAGACGTAAACCCTGATGACATGTCGCCAATGGAGATCGCAGAGAAGCAGAAAAAGATGTTTAAATGAGCGTCTTTTGTGTGTGTGTGATTGAGGCTTTTATTTTATGTCTGACTTTATCTTGCGATCTCTGTAAAATATACCTGAAAATCCATTGCATCTGTTTGATAAGCGTGTCCTTGAGAAGATGGCTGACTCATCATGAAGCTCTTATGAACCTGTATGATAACACACCTGTAAACACGCTGAGCTCCCTCACAGATTAGACACGTGTGTGCCGTTTTTTATTTCCGATGAGTTTTGTCCTTTAAGTTTCGTTATGTTATTGTTTGCTTTTTGTTCATATATTATGACTATTGGGTTGTCTAGCTTTTGTATTATGAAAATAAAGACTATTTTTAATCAATTTATAAAGGATAAGTCTGGATCATTTTTGCAGTGCCAATGTTAGAATCAGAATTTCATCACTTATCCTTGAGGGGAAATTAAATAATACAAGACAACACATTCAAGACATTAAATACATTAACAAAACAGTCTGAATTTTTTTTATAAGTAGCTCAAGCAATATTAACGAACTATTTAGTGTTAATCAAAACCCTCTGAGTGATCCAGGGTTGCATTAACAGATAACAGAAAGTCAGAATAAGACCCACTGCTCTCTTTGAGCTACAAAATGTGCCTGAACATTAACCAGATTCAAATAAATGCAGGAAAGCTCAGAGTAAAAACAAACTCTAAATTTAGATCTAAATCTAGATTTTCCATGTTTCATATTTCCATCCTTTCATATTTGTATGAGTATCAGTTCATTTGGAACTTTTCGGAATGCAACAATATCCACATATTGCCAAATTTTTGCTGTTGTGGTACTGTCTAGAACAAGAAATAGAAATGTTTTTTCTATTTCTTCAATGAATTCACATAAACAACAAATACAGACATAGAATAGTGTGTTAATCAAAATAAACCAAATACATTTCCCGTAAATTTTCTGTGCAACAAATAGTAAATATTGAACTGAGAGAGCTTTTCTCTTTAATCTTCAACAGATTAAGGAATATTGAGTAGATAAAACTTGTATAAATATATTAATAAATACACATCAACTCAGCAATGAAACAGCTTGATGATTAAAACTGAGTAGAAGTCTGTTGATCCTAATCTTACTGATGATTAGGTCAATTAATTTTTGTCAATTAAATATGAATGATGCTAAAAGCTTCAATCTGTGACAAAAACCAGGTTTTATTCTTTTTTTACTTTTCTGTAAGTTAAAATGTTGAAAATCATTGAGACTAATATGCCTCAGTCGAGTTTCAAGCATCACTACATGAAAACCTTTGAATTAATTTGGTATCACGACGATAATAGAGGAGAACATCCTTTACAACTCTGCTTCAAATCTCCCATATGTTTTTATCTGTTCCGTAATCTGCTTACTATGAATTATCACACCATATCCAGGTGGGGCTGCCGTCGCTTGCAGGAGTCTGTTACACTCGGAGGGAAGGTTTATGAAACAAACGTTATCAAATAAGATGACTTTGCGCTGAGTTGCTGTGACCTAAACATCTGCCAGAAGTTGCTGCTCTTCACCTGTGTTGAAATTAAAGTGACAGAAATAAGCAAAAACATTTCTTGTAGAGAGGATATTTAAAGGCTCGTTAGCCAACATTTAAACGCTTCAGCTGATTACGAGAACAGTATCCATTCCAGTTCTGAGCCTCTCTGATCTCATTCATACATGTGCTACTTTCGTCGGTTTTTATAGATTTATATATTTATGGGTTTCTCAGAATACTAAGCCAAAAGTTCAAGAAATCCTTCATCGAAAGGTCTATTTGCCAAAACATTCCTTGCGGTAAGCACGGCAGTAGTGCAGACACCACATCTGACTTATTTGTTAAATGATGTCATCTGATATAACAAAAACTACAAGCACAGTTTCAAATATCTGTTTGCTTGGTTTGTCTGTTAATCATAAACCAAAGATTAATAATAATAAAAAAAAGCACCATCATTTTAATAAAGAAGGAATGTACAATATATATATGTGCATCTTCTAAAAATAACTGGACCCTCTGTACCAAGCTGCAAGTGCCTGTAAGATAAGAGCTGCACGTGACCCTCAGGTGGGTCGTAAACGTTTCTCTTACCTAACTTTAAACCTCTATATAACAGGCCGATCCCCCGCCGATGCTCCGCATTTACTCACTCTCTTCACACCAGCGACTTGGTGGACATCAGAAGAGCAAACAAGGTACGCTACAGCCGATGTATATGTGGACTTTGTTTTCTGTCACGTTGCCAGTTTTTTATTGACTTGCATAAAGCGGAGCTGACATAGCAACTCATGAATGTATATGTAATGTTATACAAGCTGTTTCAAAGCGTAAATGTAAATCTTTGTTTGTTATCAAAATTTTAAAAATTTTGATAACAAAATTATCAAAATTTTGTTATCAAAATTTTGATAACAAAATATTAATGTTTTTTTCTATCACTGTTTTCATACTTTAAAACTGTATTTTTCCTCTATTTGTCAATAGTGTATTTGCATCAGACCACAATGGGAAAGCACAACTATGGGCGACTTGCTGCCATATTAGTATCTGTTGCCGTCTATGCAGTAAGTCTCGTGTTCAACGGGCTTTCTGTGGTTGGAGTTGGTGAGTTGGATCATATTCTATCTCTTCTGTTAAGATTATTTTCTCTGTAAGTCTTGAATTCTCACTGCAGGATGATAAACACAAATATCAGTTCAATATGCAATTTTCTCTTGAGCTTGAATCAGCAGTAGCGTCTTACCTCTCGTACGCAGGTCCCTATACCACGACTACAGGCAATGTGTCGGCTGTGTACGACACAGAGCTCACTCCTTCAGGGTGGACCTTCAACATCTGGACCGTCATCTACATCTGGCTGTCTGCAATGATCGTTTACATCGTTTCTGGTCTTTGCAGAAGGTAGCAGGAACATTCTGTGTTTATGCTAACAGAAGTAAAAGTGATTTAAAGACCGTCCCATTTGTTTTGTTCTGCAGGAATGGTTATGGATATGTCTACTGCAGCCCCGCAGTGTTGCCCTATGGATTCTTCATCAGCTGGTGTCTCAATCAAGGATTCAACATTTCTTGGCTTCTTGTTTGGGACAGAGGGTAGGAGCCTTCTCTAAAAGCTTCAGTTTGTTTTTGTAACAATCTCAACTGAGTCACAAAGCAAGCAGTTTGAATGTTTGAATTTGTGTTTTCTGTTTTAAGACTGATGATTCCTGCGCTCATTTTCCTCATCCTGCTTATCTGTACAAACTACTCCATGGTTGGTTTCATCTGTCACGGGCTTCACGTTTACGGACCCTGGCTCAATAAGTACAGCAAAGTAGATCTGTGGCTCATTCGCATGTTGGTGAGTGCTTGTAACAGCCAGCCCAAGAAACAAGCAAACTAAGCTTGTTTAGTTTGCTTGTTTCTAATGTAACTACAGTTATCATTAAAATAGTTATTAAAAAAAAACACAAAATGAAAGAAGCATTATGTTTGACAAAGTTACTCTTCAGCTAAGCAGCAAAAACTATAAATGCAACCTCTGCTAAGTCAGCTTAAACACAAGCTGGGAAATTAAATGGAAAAAAAAGTAACATTAACTTTTAAAAAAACATATACTGTTCATAACAGATGTTTGTATGTGCTGTGTTCAGCGATTAAATAAGTCATTATATTTCTTGTTTAGGAAGATTAGCATCAGATAAATTCCAAAATATTCAGTTAAATTTTTATTCTAGAGTTTCTTTTAACAATCCAGAGTTCAGAAGTTTAATTACATTTCTATCTGGCTTCTTACTCGCTGAGTCGTCTTTCAGCCATTATCAGAACATGATTCACATAACTGTGGGTAACGACCCTCGGTTACCAGGCAGTATCTCCATAACGTTGGTTGATGCAAATATTTTGCACCAAAACATGTACACTGAATCACTGAGCATTTTTTCTTTAGGGGGAACATTCCCATAATGCTTTTTTCTATTGCTTTAGAACATAAACATTAGGCTTTTGAAAATCTGACCTAAGGATGGACCAGACTTGCGCACATTTTTTAAATCATAGCAATCAGTGACTGAAAGCTGCAAAATCTGGAAAAATGTAATGTACTGTAATATTTGTGATGCTAGAAGGCAAAAACATTCAAGCAATGATTATAAATAATATCAGCTGAGCTGCAATTAACAATGGTAATTAGAGTTTGCCAAAAATTTCAGTTTAAGGGCCCAAACCAAACTTGGGTAGGCATGATTGGATTTTATTTTACAGAAATGAATAATAAAAGAAGGCAAAAAAAAAAAGTATTTAATTTTCAAACTCATGAAATCTTTATCTGCAGGTTCTCAATGGTGTGATGATATACACAACATGGACGACCATTGCAACTCTCCTCAACCTGACTATCGTGCTGAAGTATGAAGCCAACATGTCCACAGCAGACTCTGCCACCCTATCTTACTCTCTGTTGTCTGTGGTGCTGCTTGTGTGGTGAGTGGTATTTCTTTGGATAATGTATATTTTGGGAAGAAAAATTATAGCATGATCTTTATAATCAATGCCTTCGCAGGTTCGTTGTGGAAAACTTTGTCCTGGACAGACATGCGGTATGTTTTCATTCCCTACGTTGTTGTGATCTGGGCTCTGTCTGGAAACCTGGACAAGAATTATGACGCCTCCTCACCCAGCCGCAATGGCATCTTCATTGGTAAGAAAAGTGGAAATTTAGATGTTTTATATGCAGATAATGTGAGAATGTCAGAAATGCAAAATTGCCTAGAGCAAATGTGATATAAGAAATATTTTTTTTAGACTACCAGTTTTTGATATGGGCCAGGACCAGCTTCCAAGAATACTATACCAAGGGAAAAGGGAAGGGAGAGAAAAAGAGACGGAGGGAGGTGCAGGGGGGATGGGTAGACAACCAGAAAGAAAAATAAACTTATCAGTTAGTTTCATCCTGATTATGTTTTCGTTTGCCTCTGCAGTCAGCACGCAGTTGGCCCCCTCCCTGCTTTTGTGTTGAGTAACCACCCCCTACTTGCTGCTGAGAATGAGGACACCATGTCCTTTGAGAGGGACTGTGCAGTGTTTTATCCCACCACAGAATCCCTCACTTCACAAAAGATAAATATAAACCAAGAACAAAACACACTGAACGAACTAAGGCAAGATCTGAAGTGAAGAAACAACGAAGAAGTAATCAAAACAGAAACCAAAATGATTCTCAAAGCTGAACACTACCTAACAGATTGTTTTCTTGTAGCTGTCCTGCTGGCTGTATCCTGTGTGCTGTTTGCCATCCGGATTGCTTTAGTAGTTTGGAGACACATCAAGCAGCCACTGTATGAAGACGCAGGTCCCAAAGCCTTGGAGGTGTCCGAAATAGCTGAGAAGCAGAAAAAAATATTCCGTTGAGAACTTTTGAGTATAGCAAGCAAACAAAGCTGCCTTTTCTATTTAAACTACCTATTTTTGTGTTTGTTCTGACACATTAACTTTCACTGCAGTATAATTTTGCTACTATGCTTTTGGACTGCCTGATCTATAAAGCTCTCATGGTTGTTGCCTCAAATTTAGATAAGACTTTGATAGGAACACTGTGATTACATTATAATTACAGCAGTTCACATCAGAAATGGGTTGTAATTAACTTTCTTTTTAACATTTGTATATTTAAATGTATATTTTTTCTGTATTGCTTTTTGTTTTGTGTTTAAATAAAACCTACATTCCAAACTTAAGTGTTCTCTATGCACATTTATATTGTTTCATACTTTAAATATTTTGTTGAATTTAAATTGAAGTGTGACTAAAGAAATCTCTCAACAAAAATAAAATGCAATTTCGTTGTGCTTTTAGATCAATTAACATAATTTCAGGAGTCTTATGGTATATTACATAGTTTTCAATGCAGAATTAAACTCTCGGAATAAAACAATACGTTTATTTTTATTATTTTTATTCCAGGTGGCATGTTATGCCATTTTTCTCTAGACATCTTTAATTGTTATAATATTAAGTAATTGCTAAAATAAAATGGCTAAATCTTTTATTTTGTAGGTCTTTTGCAAACTTTGGAAGATAAACATGAAATGAAACGTATTCGGGCTCTGGGTATATATATATATATATATATATATATATATATATATATATATATATATATATATATATATATATATATATATATATATATACATATGAATTATCAGACCATAAAGTGAATGAAAACTACAACCGGAAGTAAACATTACATGCAAACTATTGCTTTTTATGTACATTTTTCTGCACAATTAATCTTTTTAGTGATGTATTTAATGATACGAACAAGCAAAGTGGATTTCATATCTAAAATGCACATCAGTGTCACAGCTGCGGCTGAGCTGTGACCACTCACACCTGAACATCATCTCCCTGATCTCCAGCTGCTGCCATATAAGGATGGATCTTCCCCCTGCACGGCGTCAGATTGTTGTTAAACCCTCAGCGGTAACACCTTCAGGCCTGCTGTAAAGACTTGAGCTAAATTGCCCAGTACTAACCTGTCTGTCTCTTCCTTTTGCCCAGTTGCCTCTCCTGTCCCCGATCCTGACCCTCTCCACTGGATTTGGACCTCCTGGCTTTGACCCCCGTCTGTCTGACTCTGAGATCTGGTACCTGTTTTGACCTGGATTTGGACCCGCCGGCGCTGACCCCTGTCTGTCTGACCCTGAGATCTGGAACCGCCCGACCCCGACTTGGATTCCCTGGTTTTGACCCCGGCCTGTCTGACTAAGAACTGGTGTACTCCTTAATAAACAACCGATTTGTATTCTCTGTTCAGTCCCTGCGTCCATCGGTGCCTACTCGTGTCAGAACAATCTGACCATACAACATGGACCCGACTGAACAGGACCCCGCTGCAGCCTTGAGGGACGTCTTAAGCCGACAAGGAGTGGTGTTAGGGCAAAGCGTTCATCGGCTCACTGGACTAGAAGCGGCCAGCCAAACTCTCCATCAGGAAATCGCCCAGTTGTCCGCACAGGTAGACAAACTAACCTCAATGCTTTCCCCCAGTCAAGGACCGTCAGACGCCTCAACGGCTGCTGCTGCTCCTCCACCCGTCTCACCGGCCGAACCTCCGGCTCTCCCCGCTCCGGTAAATTCTCGAGGTCCGTATGTTCCTGATCCTCCTCCATTCTCAGGTGAACTGTCTAAATGCCGGGGTTTCCTGTTACAATGTCGGATGGTATTTAATCAGCAACCTAGGGCTTTTGCCTCCGATTTATCCAAGATATATTATGTCATGGGATTGCTGAGGGACCAGGCTTTAGCCTGGGCGCTGGCGTTTGACACAACTACACCGTTAACCTCCCTTACCTTTAAACGGTTCTCTGAAGAATTAAGCACTGTGTTTGATCACCCGGATCATGTTGGGGATGCCTCCAAACGCCTGCTGAAACTTCGCCAAGGCTCCCGTAGTGCAGCCGAGTTCTCAGTGGAGTTTCGCACACTGGCTGCTGACACAAAATGGAACGACGAAGCGCTCAAAGGAGTGTATTATCACGCCTTAAATGAAACCTTAAAGGACGGCCTGTCCGTCAGTGATGATGCCAAGGACTTGAACTCACTAATCACAATGTCTATCCGTCTTGACAACAGGCTTCGTGAGCGACGCCGGGAGCGGCCCGGCCAGCCTGCCTCAGCGCTTCCTCGGCTGTTTCCGCCTGCTGTGGAGCGCAGCAGCGCCACCCCTGTTTTTCCGCCGGTCCAGTCACAGGCTCCAGCGCCCCCTGATGACGAACCCATGCAAATAGGTAGAACACACCTGACTGCCACAGAAAGACAGAGGCGTCTCCAAACTGGTGACTGCCTCTATTGCGGTAAGCCTGGGCACAGAATCTCCAACTGCCCTGTTCGGCCAAAAGACAAAGCTCATTAGAGGTGGGGACTCTAGTGAGCAGCACGGGAAGTCCCCAACTCTCTACTAGTCGCCTACTAATTGATGTTAAGCTTTGTCACCAGTCTACTTCCCACTCATTAACTGCCTTGATTGATTCTGGGGCTGAGGATAACTTTATTGATGAAGGCTTGATTAAAGAACTGAACATTCCCAGTGAACCCCTCAGCTCACCGTTATCTGCTAATGGTCTTAATGGTGCTCTCTTGTTTTCAGTCACATGTCAGACACCCCCTCTGCTGATCACATCAGGTAACCACAGGGAGGTTCTCCAATTTAAGGTTATCCCATCCTCCAGTTTTTCCATGGTGTTGGGTCATCCATGGTTGAGACTTCATAATCCCCATATTGATTGGGTCACAGGAAGGATAGTTAGCTGGAGTCTGTCCTGTTCTAATAACTGTCTTCGTGCTGCCCAGCCTAACTGCGGGAGTCTTTGTGACAGCCCGGACCCCCCTGATCTGTCATTGGTTCCTCCTGAGTACCACAACCTAGCTGCCGTTTTCAGTAAGTCCCGAGCCCTCTCACTCCCCCCTCATCGACCGTACGACTGTGCGATAGAGCTCCTGCCTGATGCTCCGCTGCCTAACAGTCGCTTGTTCAGCCTGTCCAAGCAGGAACATGAGGCCATGGAGGCCTACATCAATGACTCTGTAGCAGCTGGTATCATCCGCCGCTCGTCATCCCCACTAAGTGCCAGTTTCTTCTTTGTAGGAAAAAAGGATGGTACATTACGCCCATGCATTGACTATCGGGGGTTAAATGAAATCACCATCAGGAATAAATACCCATTACCCCTGATGTCCACAGCTTTTGAACTGCTGCAAGGGGCAACCATTTTCTCCAAATTGGATTTACGAAATGCCTATCATCTAGTCAGGATAAGGGAGGGAGATGAATGGAAGACGGCTTTTAAGACCTCTATCGGCCACTTCGAATACTTGGTGATGCCTTTTGGCCTAACCAATGCCCCTGCTGTTTTCCAGGCCTTCGTTAATGACGTTCTGAGGGATTTCTTAAATCATTTTGTATTCGTTTATTTGGATGACATACTTATTTTCTCACGGACCAAGGAGGAGCATGTCAGCCATGTTCGTCAGGTTCTCCAGAGGCTGCTGGAGAACAAACTGTTTGTTAAAGCTGAAAAGTGCCGTTTTCATCTTTCCACAGTTGACTTCCTGGGGTTTGTCATTGAGAATGGACAGATCAGAGCTGATCCTGCCAAGACTAAGGCAGTGGTGGAGTGGCCAGAACCCAGTACCCGTAAGCAACTTCAGCGTTTCCTGGGTTTTGCAAACTTTTATCGTAAGTTCATTAAGAACTACAGCATTGTTGCCCAGCCATTAACTCGCCTCACTTCCATTAAGCAGCCCTTCTCATGGCCACCAGAAGCAGCAGTGGCCTTTAAGGAGCTCAAACAACTGTTTTCCTCCCCACCAGTTCTCATTCACCCTGATCCTGAGAAACAGTTTGTTGTAGAAGTGGATGCGTCAGCCACTGGGGTAGGGGCAGTTCTGTCCCAGCATTCGGGCCCTGCACACAAGCTACTGCCTTGTGCCTTCTTTTCCAGGAGACTCAGCCCTCCGGAACTAAACTACTGTGTGGGGGACCGGGAGCTGCTAGCAGTTAAGCTGGCTCTGGAGGAGTGGCGTCATTGGCTGGAGGGGTCCACTCAACCATTTATAGTCTGGACTGATCACAAAAACCTATCCTACATTCAGTCTGCAAAGAGGTTAACTCCACGCCATGCTAGGTGGTCATTGTTTTTCTCAAGATTCAACTTTGTCTTAACTTACAGACCTGGCTCCAAGAACTGCAAACCCGACGCACTCTCTCGTCAGTTTGAACCGGAGACTCTGAAAAAGGAACCAGAGAGTGTCTTACCGGCTTCATGTGTGGTGGCTACGCTCTCCTGGGAGATCGAACAGTTGGTGAGGCAAGCTCAACCCAAACAACCTACCCCTGTGGACTGTCCTCCCAACCGTTTGTTTGTCCCAGAAAGTGTTCGTCCTAAGGTTCTTCAGTGGATCCATGCTTCCAAGTTTGCCTGCCATCCTGGGGTCCATCGAACTCTCACCTTATTGCAGAGTCATTTCTGGTGGTCATCCATGGCTCAAGACACCCGTCAGTATGTTTCCGCCTGCACCATCTGTAATCGGGGAAAGTCCAGCAATAAACAACCCGCTGGTTACTTGTGCCCTCTGCCTGTACCAGGACGACCCTGGTCACACATCTCGATGGATTTTGTTACAGGGCTTCCCCCATCTGAAGGTAACTCTGTTATTTTAACCATTGTCGACCGGTTCTCTAAGTCTGCCCATTTTGTAGCACTACCCAAGTTGCCTACTGCCATGGAAACCGCTAATCTCCTGGTGCACCATGTGGTGCGTTTACATGGCATCCCCTTGGACATTGTCACAGACCGGGGGCCCCAATTCACATCCAGGGTCTGGCATGCCTTTTGTCAAGCGTTGGGTGCCACTGTGAGTCTTTCGTCGGGCTTCCACCCACAAACTAACGGCCAGACTGAGAGGGTCAACCAGGAGTTGGAGGCAGCCCTGCGCTGTGTAGTGATTAACAATCCTGCCTCTTGGTCTCAGTTTCTACCTTGGGTAGAATACTCTCACAACTCCCTGACCAGCACTGCCACAGGTATGTCCCCTTTTGAGGTGTCCTTGGGCTATCAGCCGCCTTTGTTTCCCTCTCAGGAAAAGGAGCTCTCTGTACCATCGGTGCAGCATCACCTTCGTCGATGTCATCGGTTGTGGCGACGGACTCGTGCAGCCCTCTCCCGGACGGCCGACCGCAATCGTCTACTGGCTGATCGTCACAGAACCCCAGCTCCCAGTTACCAACCTGGTCAAGAGGTTTGGTTGTCCACAAGGAACATTCCTCTAAAAACAGACTGTAAGAAACTCTCTCCTCGTTTTATTGGCCCATTCACAATTACTAAGATTATCAATCCAGTGACTGTTCGCCTTGACCTTCCTCAAAATATGAAGATCCACCCCTCATTTCACGTGTCCCAGATTAAACCTGTTGTCTCTAGTCGCCTTTGTCCACCCGACCCCCCTCCACCTCCCCCTAGGATTGTTGACGGGGGCCCTGTTTACGCTGTTCGCCGTCTCCTGGATGTGCGCCGCCGGGGGCGGGGACTGCAGTACCTGGTGGACTGGGAAGGGTATGGCCCTGAAGAGCGGAGCTGGGTGGCGCGTTCTGCCATCCTGGATCCTCAGCTCATCCGTGACTTCAATTGTCGGCGAGGGGACCGTCGGCTGTCCTGAGGGGCGCCTTAAGGGGGGGGACCTGTCACAGCTGCGGCTGAGCTGTGACCACTCACACCTGAACATCATCTCCCTGATCTCCAGCTGCTGCCATATAAGGATGGATCTTCCCCCTGCACGGCGTCAGATTGTTGTTAAACCCTCAGCGGTAACACCTTCAGGCCTGCTGTAAAGACTTGAGCTAAATTGCCCAGTACTAACCTGTCTGTCTCTTCCTTTTGCCCAGTTGCCTCTCCTGTCCCCGATCCTGACCCTCTCCACTGGATTTGGACCTCCTGGCTTTGACCCCCGTCTGTCTGACTCTGAGATCTGGTACCTGTTTTGACCTGGATTTGGACCCGCCGGCGCTGACCCCTGTCTGTCTGACCCTGAGATCTGGAACCGCCCGACCCCGACTTGGATTCCCTGGTTTTGACCCCGGCCTGTCTGACTAAGAACTGGTGTACTCCTTAATAAACAACCGATTTGTATTCTCTGTTCAGTCCCTGCGTCCATCGGTGCCTACTCGTGTCAATCAGGAACAATAAAGCACCTCAAAAATGCAGTAAAAACTCAAATAATAAGATACAAGATAATGAGATACCTGGACATTTCTTTGAATGGTCGTTTATTCTCAGTATGCATAATGTTTTGTAAACCCATAACAAAAACGGAAATGTAGCGAAAACATGTAGCGATTACTTTTTCCAAACAAATGACAAATTGCTGTGCACCATATCAATCAACAGGGGGCAGTAAGTCAGAAAATCGACGTGTAGTAGAAGAAGAACATTTTGTATGTGTTGTCCACCCTGAACAACGTCTTACAGGCTACAAATCTCACAAATGAAACATAGATATTTTCAAAGTATATAAATAAGTTCTGAAAGTCTATAAGTAAGTTTAAGGCAGCTAAGAAGTTCCTAAAGTATAATTTGAGAGGACAAACTGGATGTTACAGTGAATAGGATTTCAAACACCGTTACCTGTAAGACCTAACGCAGGGTAAATAAGTGTCGGGTTTCTGCGCGGGGTATTTACAAATATTCAACAGCGCCATTTTTTTTGGGACTGCTTATTAGAGTGAAAAAGTTGATAAAATACTTCTTTCAATTGCTTATATTAATCTAACTGTCGTTTGAGAAGCTCATTAGAACATACTTAGTAGGCTAAATAAAAAAATAACAGTTGGACTTGAAATGAAAACTACCGTTAGCTGTTAACTTTTTGCATCGACAGATGTACGAAACGTCGCAGTTTAAAACACTGACAACTGGCAGACTAAAATGGAGTCCAAGTATCCGACTTTGGTGAGTTATGGCTTGTTTTCTTGCTCTTTTTTTGTCTTCATCGCCTATCTGAAGAAGGAGGGCTGCAAACTATCATGGGTTGCTGTTTTAAAATTCAGGTTGCACTTTTCCGGTTTGTATTTGTTAAAAGTGCAACCGAAAAGCATGTATCATTGTTATTCCACAGCAAAATTGTGCTCCACCTCCTTTAGCTATGTGTAATTTAAGTCTAATGAAATCCATTGAGGTTTGTGGTTGTGATTTCTAAAGTCGGTGTAAATATTTCCTCCAGTGCACACTGGCTCAAATGTTTGGATTCATTTTTATGATTCTTTATTACCTGACTGGTATAAGTGGTATATTATTTGCTGGTCTTACAACCTTTTTGTAAATAAACAGTTTTGTAGTAGTTGGTGTTGAAAACTGATGGACTTTTTCTCTTCTCAGAGGAGACCCAGGAGGAAACTGTGCTACATTACAGAGAAGAAAAGGTACTTATCTGCTTCTATAGTTATTTATTAGACTACTTATTAAATTTCTTCTTAAGACTCTTTTGGTCAGTTTAGTCTCGTGTAACTAACCAACATTTACATTTAGGAAGCATTGATCACATCTGTCTTAACTGTTTAGGTTAGACATATTTACATTATGAATTGGATTCTGTCTCGGTGGATTTTTCAGGTTAACTTTCTTGAATGTAATTTCACAAGCTGTGATTAAAAAAATAGATATGTGACATGTTTTCCTCTGTGAAAGTTTAGCTGTGCATCACCACTTAAACTTGTTATATTAAATGTATCAAAAGAGCTTATATCATAATGAATGCAACAACCTGGATGCTTGAACAGAGATATTGTTAAAAATCTTTATTTTTACTCCTCGGAAGAATGAATGAATTTCATTGGATATCTGTTCATTGAAAGTAAAAGAAACTAAAATGTAGCACATTTATTGGCAACATTTCTTTTGTTTGGACATGTAATTTTTAACTTTTCCCTGAACTTTCTGTTTCAGTTTGTCTAATCAGTGGGCAGAATCATTCACATACGAGGACGTCGACAAGATGTTTGATGACATAGGTGACTGTTCAGCTTTGTACACTTTTGTCATTGTGTTTAGAAGTTTAAGCCTGTGCAATAATTAGAATTTTGTTTTTTCCTTTTTCACAGATGTGTGTGTACTTGAGCCACACCCACCGTCTGTTTTGTTTCAGAGTTCTGGCTCTGGGACAAACTACAGTGAAGGATCCATGTCTCCAGTCCCACAAGAAGAAAACCCAGCTGAAGAACTTGCAGAATACCAAATCTCCTTGTACCATCAAGTTAGTACAGTGATGATTTTAGAGGCTATAGAGCATAATCTCAAAGTTTCTGATGCTTTAGTTTTATAATATATAGACTCTGCACCTGGATCTTTGTTTAGGCTTCATGTACTTTACTTGAATTGACACCACTTAGTTTAATTTAATTTTTTTTTAATTTCTTTTTAGGCTCCCAATGGACATGTTCAGATTCCTTCAAGCTCACCAATACTTAATCTGGACACTGGTAAGATGTTCATCTAGTAAAGTGTAAAGCACATGTAAAACAACAATAGCTGGTAAGAGTGATTCATAATTACACCAAAAATCATAAACGAATAATGAATGGAAGACATTAAATGTGTAAAACAGTGTTTTTCAACGTTGGTCCTCAAGGCACACAGCCCTGCATGTTTTAGGCATTTCCCTATTTCAGCACAGATGATTTTAATTGATGGCTGATTAACTGGCTTTTGCTGAACTCCAGTCATCTGAATGGGGTGTGTTAAAGCAGGGAAACATCTAAAACATACAGGCCAGTGTGCATTGAGGACCAGGGTTGGGAAACACAGGTTTAGAAGGTCTTTGTGTTTTATCATCATGTTTCTTTATTTTTTTAATAATGTGGAGCTCTTGTTTTTTATTTGCAGATCCGACTTTCCCGTTTGAAGCACACAGGCCGATTAAGACATCTAGTCCCATAGAACACAATCCAGGGAAAGAGACGACGGAGAATCTGGAGGAGGAGGAGAAGGATGATGGTGTGACCCAGATTCCATTTAACAGTGAAGAGAAAACGGAAGAATCTGAAGCGGACCCCGTTCCCATCCAGAAGCCTCAGTGCAATGGACAAGTAGCTGAGGAGTACGAGAATTTGTTTTATTTTGTTCTACAAAAACATCATTGAGATAAATTAAGTTTTTATTTGTTACTTTTTTGTGTTTTTTCATTTGGTTTAATTATTTTTATGTACAGGACTGATGATTGGGAACTGGAGTCACCTTCAACCAGGATTGTCCTGACCAAAGTGTCCAGTCACAGAGCAGTGGTTCAAAATCCAAGGTAAGCTTTTTTTTTTTTTATTGAATACTTAGCTTTTTCCCCAAATAATTTTGCAATTACATGCTGAAAGACAGCATGTTAACTGTCTATATAGTACTGATATAGCTGTATTTTGGTTTATTTTCCCCCAACAGTACATGTTAAAAAGTAATTCTACAACTCTGGAAACAGGATATTGTGTCCTCATTAATGTTTTTTGTGAAACGATTGAGTATTTCCTGTTTTGTGTGTTCAACAGCAACGATGAAAACATCAAGGATTCAGTTCAAAAAGTGAGAGTAGAGCCTGAAGTTGGTCCTTCTACCAAAAAGTCCAGCTTGGTCTCCACTCAGCCGCCTGCAGAACCGTCTTCACATGTGAAAAGGGACATGAATGGTTTCCTGAAGCAGATCCAGCTGGCGAGAAAATCCAAACCATCATGGTAAACCGAGATAAAATCATTTGTTTGTGATTAATGTCACAAACAAATCTTTAGCCTTATTTAAATATATTGTTTATCATTTTACAAATAAATGACACTCTTGTGTGTTTTTTTAAGTTCCAAGAAAACTCCAGTCAAATCACAGCCTCGTCCTCCTCTTCCTCCGGAGCCAGAGGACGATTTTCTGATTCTAGAAGATGATTCGCCGCTTTGGTTTTCCATCCCAAGTAAAAGTGGCTTGAGTAAGAAAGAGAGGTTGAGCAAGAACTCCAGTGCTTATAAAGAGAGCTTAACAGACAAGGGGACAAATGAGGGTCCCATCGAGGTTTCACAGAAACAAAAGAAAGGCGAAATGGCCAAAAACAAACTGGACAGTCAGGCTGTTAATCAAAGAACGAAGAAGAAGAAGGGGAAAGAGAAAAACCGTGAGGTGGCGGAGTCTGATGATAACAAAGGAGATTTCCTCAGCCACCCAGACCTTCCTGCAGACGACTTTGTTGAGCAGGAGAAACCAAACAAGAAAAAACGACAAAAGAAAGTTCCATCAGAACAGACGGACGAGTCGGAACATCAGCCCAAAGGAAAAACAAATGTGGAACTGGAAAAAGAACCTGCCCAGAATTTAAAAGGTTCGACTAACGCATTAAATGAACAGAGAAGCCAGACGGAAAAATCCGAAGATGTGCAGGATGCAGGAACTGATGATGTTTTTAGAGAAGAACATCAGGAGCAGCTCGTTCAGGAGGCAGCAGAAAAGGGTAAGGGCATTATCTCAGCTGGCTCTATGGGTTGAATTTTCTGAAACTCACCGTTTGGTTAGTTTTTCTGTCTATTTACGCTTTACTCATTTTAAATATTAAATTATTCTGCTAAACTTGAATATTAATACTTGATCTAGGCTGTTGTGTGTTTAGAATGCATCATTCTAAACCCTTTTGTCTTGTAACTCAAGCAGCATGTGTATGAATACATGTGCAAGGTGTTATTGACGTTTCTTTGTTACCCTGCAGGCAAAGACATAAAGTCTGAAGCAAACGGAGAGGTCAAGCAAGACAAGAAATCAGCTTCATCCTCTGGCAGTTCGTCTAAAGAGGCCCAGCTTTCTCGAAAGAGAAAAAAGCAGCAGCCTGGAGATTGGTGGGTGAGCTCCCCTGCGAACCCAGAGCAAGCAGAAAGCCCCCAAGCCCCCAAAAAGTCCAAACTGAAGAGCAAAGAGCCCGGCTCAGCTGTACCTTCGACTGTTAAGAACAAGAAAGACAAAGCGCCGGCAAGGAGAAACTCCAAAGAGCCCACAAAGTCATCCAGTGATGACACCAATGAAGTTAAGGAGAGTAAAAAGAAACCGCCTAAAAGGAGAAATGCAAGAGACGTGAAGAATAAAGAAACGGCAGAAAAACCCCGTAGAGCTGTGGCAGAGCTGGAGGAGCAGCAGATCCCCGATCAGCAGATCCCCGATCAGCAGATCCCCGATCAGCAGATCCCCGATCAGCAGATCCCCGACCAGCAGATCCCCGACCAGCAGCTGGATGAGCATTCAAGCCCCTTGGTCTTTTCAAAGAGAGACCACAGCCTCAACTCACGTAAGGTCACAAGAGCTGGAAAGTCCTCAGATCCTTAACATGAACAACTGCTATAAATACTGACTGATAGTCTGATTCTAAATCTCTACCATTTCCACTGCTACACTCGAAGCCAACTTTGCATTGTATTGTTTCATCACTTGTAAAAGTTGGGGTAATTTATGTTCTGACTTAATTCAAAAGCTGCCAGAAATATCAAAGTCGTATCTTTGAAAATCAACTCAGCTTTATCCTATTTAGTTTACTGCATGCTAGTTTGATTTTGGAAGTTGCCTAAATTGGAAACATTAGTGGCATTCAAGTGTCCTAAAACTGGAAATAACTGTTGAATGTACTTTTGTTGTAGGAGGTGAGCTGTTTCAAAAAGTCTATCATCACAGCTCCACCCCTGCATCTCAGACGTGTCAGCAAAAGGAGCAGCTGAGGGAAACCGAACCAACAAAACGTAGGAGGAAGCCACCGAGTGATTGGTGGGCAGTCACCAAGTCCGATGATTTGGAAACCATCGACTCGCAGCCTCCTCTAAACATGCCCAAATCTCAGCAGAAGTGGGAGAAGCGGCCAAAGCAGTCACCATTCAGACTCGGCGCTCCCAAAAACGGCAATGTTGCGTCAAAAACACCAGGGGGAGCTCCAGAGGCTCCTGTGAAGCCTCTGTCTGCTCCAAAGGTTGCCAAACGCTCTCTTGCAACATTTAAAGACCTTTCAGTCGTGGTCACCAACAGACTCGTGCATCAGTGTAAAATGCATAATGTCATGTCGCAGCCTTCAGTGGAGAGCGCTGATACTGGCCCTATAACAGGCAGCAGGCCTGACGCAGGCATGCACAGTGGGGCCGATGTGGATGAATGCACACAGGCCGACCAGGAGGCCTCACAGGACAGACAGTGTCAGGCTGAGGACACGTAAGGAAGAACCTAAATTACTCCATCTGTCTTTACTGTCACCCTGGGTTTGTTGCGACTGTCTTTTCTTTTCTTTTTTTCCCTTTTACAGGTTAAGAGTCTTCAGAAGTGGACCATCCTCCATGATTGACCTGGAAAAGTGTGACGATGACGCGAGTATGTTTAAATCTTGTAACAGTTTTCACTTCTCTATGTTTATTGTCTCTGCTGGTTTTCAATCAGCACAAAGAATGACATATTTACAAGTTTCAACAGAGCTGCATTGATAAGTATAAAGGAGAGACCATTTTAATGGTTTCACAGGTTTTCATTGCTGAGTTTTGAACAGCATTGCATCACAATCTGTTGTCACTGCTCTTCTTATTAGGGACTGAAAGGACATGTAATCGCATATATGTGAGAACCATAATGTTTTCAGTAACCAAAACAGTTGGAAATGTTTTGAGGCTGTATCAAGAACAATTGTAGATCTCATAGAAAACTCATTGAGTAAGCTTCAGAGAGGAAGACACAGGACTCTAAGCAAATAAAGACGGGATTTTTCTCGATATTTTCAGAAAGGTTACCCCATATTACTTACAGAGTCACTTATTTTAATCCTTTTTGCACATATTTAATTATGTGAAAAGATGCAGAAATACTCAACCTTTAAGTTGAAGTGAAACCTTTTTGGTCCACATCTCAGGTTGTACCGCTCTGCTGCAGAGATTGGGAAGATTACTTTCTCCGCTGGCTCAGTGGAGAGCAGTGGTTTGCCGTTGAATTAATCAGACGACTTCACCACATTTCACTGTCGCTCTCGTCGGGCTAAAAATGTGGGCGTCCACACTGCAATATTTACACCGAGTCCCTGCAGCTCCTGAGGGGAATTAAAAATGCAGGACCTGGGGTTTTGACTCCGGGGTGTGTTGGTCACATCCACAAGTTTTACCTCTAATGTTCTTCCATTAACCTCACTTCCATTGAATGTTACGGCTTCCGAAGAGACATTTTTCTGACTAATTGCCTTCTGTGTTTCAAATTTTTTTCCTATATCTCTCATTTCCTTGTGTGTTCCAGATCTGCCGTCATCCAGGGTCCACGCCGTGCTGTCTGTGTCAGATTTCTGTGCCTCCCCTCTCAAGCCCCTGACCTTACAGTCAAAGGACAAGGAAAACATCACTGAATGGTTCCAGAGCCTCTGGACCGTGGAGGCTGATGGTAAGAACGTCTTGTGACGTAATGGTTACTATTTAGGAATCAAATGCAATTTTCATTCATAGTGAAGGACAAAATTTTACGTGTTCCTGCTGCAGGTGACGCTACGATCACTCCTGACCAGTTTCAGTGGTACTTCTACCAAAACTGTGCCTTGGGTATCCAGGAGGATTTCGCCTGCAACACCTTCTGCGCTGGAAAGCTGCTGATGGGCTCCTACACGAAGAAACCCCTCTGGGTGGATCATAGTGCAACAACAGTCAGTGCACTTCCACCTCACCTTCCCACCTTTGAGAATATCAGGCCCCTTATTTCTAATTTCTTTCCTTTTTTTTATCTTAAAGATTTTTAACTTATTAACAAGCTCGGTGAAGGTCACCGTCGACGGCAGCGTTTCTCGCTACAGTTCTGGACAAGCTTTTGTGGTGGAGTGTGGTAAGAATAACCATGTTGTCACTTTTGCAGAGTTAAGGCGCAAATAAAGTCCTTCTTTTTTTTTTTTACCATGTAATCAAATTGGGACATTGAGTTTTTGGACATTAAAAATAATAAAATTTAATTTTAGGAATACTGAGAGATTGAAGGAAAACTGCTTCAAGTTTTCTGTAAATGTTAAAAATGTAAATGTTTTCATGACTAAATGAAGACAACCACTTTTTTTTCTCCAGCAAGATGCTAAATCTCCAAAAACCTTAAAATGTCACCATAAAACCCAAAACTGGCTGTTGCTATTGTTGATGTCTGAACAATCAGAAAGAGTGCACAAGTTTAAGGAAACATTTGCTCTCTCAGAAAAACAGACTAAAGTTTGCCAGAAAGATCATACACAAAGACCAGAATGTCTGGAATAATGTTCATGTAAAACAAATTGGTCTAAAATTAATTTATTTGGACAACAAGACAAAAGAGATGTGTGACATAAACCAACTACAACATTCCAAGAAAATAACTTGATACCATTTGATTAGCGTGGAGGTGGACGGCTGCAGGAAGCGTCTTTCTGAAGATATTTCAACCAAACGGAAATTACACTAACTACTAAAGATAACATTAAACATTATTATCTTTTTATTCAATCAGTAAAACAAGATTCATTACAGCGTTTACCTGCAGCTAAATTACTTCCTTAATTAATTATAGATAAAAATCAAATTGGGTATCAATATATTAACGTTTCTATATGAAATAAATATTTAATAGTGTTCTTGTTTATTCGCCTTCCTGTATGGCTTTATTCGGTTTTTTAGCTAATATTTTTTGCCTAACTCTTATTCTTGCAGGACGGGCCTACAGCCTCCAAAACGTCAACGCGCAGCCAGCTGTTCTGTACTTCACCAGGATGTTGGCAGAGAGTTTGGACTGAAGATGTTATAGTGATACCGTTTACATGGAAACTCCAAATGTCTGTGTTTGCTGTAAAAAAACAAAAGCTTGACGATTTGATTATTTAAAAATATGAGCTGTAAATACCAGTTTTGTTAAAAAAAAAAATCTACCGAAAAATTGAGGCAAGACCTTTTTTTTTTTAAACATGTAGCAGTTTGTTAGATTCTGCTTAAGCAAAACAAATAAAAAAAATTAAAATTGTAAATAAAGTTGCATTCACTCTGCATTGCTATGCCAATTATTTTTTCATTTTTTTCTGGTTTCTCATGTGGTTCCTTTAGTTAAACGTAACATAGAACTGCAAGCTTTTGACATATTATTAATTGAAACAATTGATTTATGGGATGTGTTTTTATTATGAGTTTTGTATTTACTACTCCACCTTTTTCTCTTTAATTTTGCATTTTCTTACCATTTTTAGTGACAGAACCAAATAAGGGAAAACAATTAAAGAAATAGCTGTGAAAAATATTTTTTTATATATTATGATGTGTTGAAGTAACATTTACTTCAATTTGGAGTCCAATTTTTTTTAATGAATGTAACAATTTAATATTCTATTATTTGTCTTCCGTTAACCACTTTTATTCCTCTTTAAAGTACTTCATATAACAAAAGGAATGTCTGGCTGGATTCATCATTAATTAGTCAAAGATCTTTGAAATGTAATGTAACATTTATCCTATATTTAAAAAATTGTAGGCAGTTTGCAGAAGTTAAAAAAAAAGTTCCTATAGGAGCAAAGCAAGAAAAATGTATTCCAGCTAATGTTGCCAAGATACAATTTAATTGATCTCTTTAAATTAAATGAATTTATTTAGAAAGTCATGAAATACATTAATAAGTTAAATGTGAGTTAGTTGACAGCTTAGCTTACATCCTGTGCTAACATTGGGGGAAAAAAAAGACACCATCCAGTAAAGAAAAATCAACACAATAGTTAAATATAAAAGGAATAAAATACAGGCATACACAAGAAATGTTTGATCATTCAAGAGTAAAGAGACATACAAAAATATCTAATGATGGACCTAAGGTGAAGGAGATGAAGATTAAACGGGAGATTGCATTGCAGAAATCCACTGATTCAAAGCTTTAAAAGAAAAAAAAAAACTATAAATCCTCCATAAAGTTTTGACTTTACGGTACTCTGTGCTGTTTGGGAGTCATAAGTCTTTTTACAGGCCCTCCTCGTCATCTCTGGGCCTAACACCAGTAACATCTGTCCTCATTTTTGTCCAGCCCTTCTCATAAAGCCTCTTCCAACAAGTACAGCTAGCAAACACCACGACAGCTTATTTGTGGTTGATTATTTCTTTGTTGCTGCAGGTCTTCTTGGCAATAAATTTCACAAAGCCTGTTTATTTATTTTTGAAAATGGCTGCATTTGTGAGGAGGATGTGCTTGCGAGTTTCACTCATCAAACATGCCAAATCCTCTCTGCCAAGGCTAAACACCTGTTTATTGGATTAGATGATTACAGTTTGAAGAAACGAACCTGTTGGCAATTAAATTGTTTTTTCATTAATCAAACGGACAGCTCCGAAGTGAGCAGGTTTCCTTTCAAATATGGCACCATTTAAGTACAAATGAGCTATTTTTTTTTCTTCAGGGGGAATAACATTTATTGGCAGGAAATGCTAAAACAAAGATAAATGATCAACCGAACATATTCTTACATCTGCACACATTTTTTTCAGATGGATCACAGATGCTACAAAGTCACTCAACATTGGGTTCAAAAAGCTCTTTTCTGTTGCAAGTCACTGCAGGAATGCAGCAAATGCTCAGTAAAAACAGGGGAACTTATCATCTTACAGTTTAACTTTGAGCCAGCAAATTCTTTGACCCCAGTAGGAGCTCCACACATTGCTGCCCCAAGTTTTATCTACACTATCTTAAAAGATATTATTTACAAAGAGACTTTTTTTTTCAGCTATATTTTACCATTTCAGTTATTAGTTAATTTACGTCAGGGAGGCAAACTACATCTCTGAAAGCAAATTTGACTGTTTTACCATTAAGCTGTTAAATATTTGAACAGAACAAAGAGTGCACACATTTAGCTTAGCTCTTATCTGATCAGACTAGAACATAATGTTACTCATTAAAAAATCTTTTTAATTTATTGTGCAATTCATCTAACCATGCTTGGTGTCTCTGCAGGCACAAGAGGTCCAATTGTCAGTTAAGCAAATCAACGTGCATGACTCAGCTGCAGAGTAAAGAAAGGAGGATTCTCTAACAGTTTGATTGTTTTCGTGTTGTCTGATTTTCCTGCTCGGCTCTGGGTGGAGCTCCAGCGGATCGAGCCGCACTGCAGGGCAGGATTTCATTCCACAAATCAAAATCTGCTTTAACCACCGGAGAATTTTAATGATATTAAAGATCTGTTGCACACGTCTCCATCCAAATATCCTATCTGTGTTACAGCATTGGTGCAGAGAAATGGACAAATGTAAAGCAGGGTTGACTGAATCGCTGGTGAAGGATTTTGTTTTCATTTTAACAGAAGCTGTTGGGCTCTCACTGCAGCTTGAACTTGTTTCATGTTGGGATGAGATATTTTATTCTGGAAGCAGTGCAAGAGCATGTTTAGATAGGCGGACTGCGGTCTGAGTTAAGAAAACACCTGGCCACAAGTTAAATACCACAGGTGAAACCAGGACCGTGGTAGAAAAAAATACAGATTCAGAAAAAAGAAAACAGCGTTATTGGCCTCTTCACAAATGACATGGTTGGGTGGACAAATCCATTTCTTTAGCGTCACCTATCCGGACGCATGGTGGAAACAATCCCAACTCATCTGTTGTATTTTTAGGATGTGGCTACTGTTGTTCAAAGAGATTTATATTTATATTCATTAGACAGGTTTCGCTCCTCTCATTCTGCCTCTAATCGGCACAAGCTCCAAACACCCTCAAAAAAGTGAAACACGGCAGTTGTTCACATTATGTTAATATTTCATTTCAAGTTACATAAAAATTGTGTTTGTTGTGTTTAATTAATTAATTCTAGTAAAGATAACATGAGATAGGAAGACTGTTGTACCTGCTTTGTCCAGGACTGCATTTTATTCCTTCCCATGATGGCAATAATTCTCTGTATTGTGATTGGTTGGTGAGGAGGATGAAGGTGAGGCTGGCATTCAAGGAACAGCCGCCACTGCTTAAGAGATTTTACAATGAATAAAGGATGAGTTTTACTCAGCTGAGGACCTTTTTTTTTAAAAAAAAAAATAAAAAAAAATCTTACCAATACGAGGAGGAGAGGAAGCTCATGTCTTTTGTCTCGGCTGCTTTTACAAGCTGCAAGTTTGCAATAAGTGAAAAGCAGCCACAGACTAATGAATGTCAGAAAACCACCCCAAAACAGAGTATAATTACAGCCTTCCCAGCATGCATTGCTACTCCCACTGCCGTCCTTTAATGCGTCTGACACAAGACTATCTAAAAGCATAATTGCTTTTCTTATCCCCAGATACACCGCAGCAAGGTCAGGTTTCTCTTGGGAGTTTATCTTCATGAAAATGAAAACATAATTTTGTTTCAAAGTGCAGTGACATCACTCTTGAATTATGAATAATCCTATTTTAGCATTTGAATGAAGAAGTAATGAAAGGTGAAAGGCACATGTATTTAATCAAAGTTAGATACAAAACAGTCAGGCCTGTTGAAGAGAGCCACAACAACCTGTTGTAATGTTTTGACAAAGGCAGTCAAAGCCATGATTTGATGATTTACTTTCTAAATAACTTATTTTGCAATGTTGCACTGCACTGAGGCAGCCAGAGGGAAAATGCCAGAGAGAATCCTGGCTGCCAGTGGGCATATTTCACATTCACTGGGTAGAAACCTGAACGTGATTGTCAGCCCTGAGCTTTCAAAGAGCTGATCTCATCAGTCCAAACAAAGACTAAACATGTTTCTGTGCGGACAGAGTTCCAGGATGAAGTACAATTTCCTTCCCTCATTGTGGCTTTGAGTGTTTGTTTCCAGCAGGCGATTATGATAAAATTATTGTGTAGGTCTATGAATCATACGCTTACAATCTAGGGTTTTCTTTCAGGTCTGTCAGGCAAATCACAGGAAAGTGTATTTTATTGTGTTCATTTGAGTGTTTTGTTACACACTCGAGGAGGCAGGACGATTAAGGGCTTTTCGGCAAAAGAAGGTATTTGTGTACAAAAATGTGCAACAAAGGAAAACGCTGCCTGGCTGAGACACACGCCTTCGATCTCTGACCTCCTGCTGCACTTAGACTTGGGTTGTGTCCGTTCTGCATGTTGAAAGAAGATGTTTATGAAACATTCACATACTATTTAGAAATGGAAAGCACACAAGGATTTCATCTGCTGTTCTGTAAGCACTAAATGCAAGAGAAACGTTGAAGGACACAGCACATTACATTGCAGAAACTTTAGTTCGCAAACAACTTTGAAACATTTATTTTGCAAAATTAGATCGTTATTTATTTGGTTAGCTTCAGAATCTGCTCTGCTCATGATGGCAGTTTTACAAATACATATTTTCTAAATCCTGTTGAATCTTTCTTTAATCTGATTCTGCTGTTATTAGCCTGCTTAGTAAATGATACATTGCTTTTCCAGCAAATAAGTAGTTTACTCCCAATTCTCTCAGGCAGTTTCTATCCATCCGCTGTCTACACCCACTTATCCTAGCAAGGTTGGGAAGTGGTGTTGCCTTTCTCCAGCGGCCATTAGGTCAGAGGCACTGTACACCTTGAACAGGTCACCAGTCAATTATAGTTATTGTAAACACTTTTTATGCCCTAAAAGTTCTAGCTGAGGAAAGTGTTGGCTTATCGAAGTGCCAGGGTGGATCATCCTCTTTTGCCTCAAGCAGAAAGGTACGCACAGAGTTCCAGTGACTCGAGGGATAAGCAAACGGTAGAGCTGTCTGCCTTATTCCCCTGGGCAGCCCTGTTTTCTCCTTTTTCAAATCCCCATATTTTCAGGTGGATTTTGACAAACTGCTCTTGGCCCACGTAGTATGTGCCACATTTTAAATGGTAAAAAAACACAACAAAACAATCCATCCTCCAGCAGTTCCAGGGTGTTTACCTTGCTCTGAAAGTTTACAATGAAAGTTATAGAAAAATAGACACCAACATTTCAAATATGTCATCATCTTAATTAAGGATAAAGTCAACATTATGTGAAAAACTAAGTGAACCCCTGTAACGTTCAGTTGGTAACAGTAGTGGTGATTCAACATGACAACACCTCAAGGTAGGCTCAGTTTACATTTGATCATATTAATGTTTTATTAATTAACATTTGATCAGATTAATGTTTTGTCCGATTCGCATTTTAAGCTTGAATTAATGTTTTTCCACTCAGACAATAGAAACCAATCCCACATGACAAGATGTGAAATCTCAGCATGTATGCAGATGTAAATTGAGGCTGATTGCATGTAAGTGATTGTATGTCTTGATTGTATGTGCTTCTTTATTCTATGTCTCAGTGTTGCTTAGTGATAAAAGTTGAAGCCAGATTGTAAATAAAAAGTGGACAAATCTTTTACAAACTTCTCTTAAGCATTATCTAATAAATCTTTCTGCTGCCTGAAGAGGTTCTCAGTTTCCATAGATACCGTACTCACTCAGTTTGTCTCCCCACTTTCAATTAAAAGTTTTGCTCACAGGAGCAGATCTTTTTGCGTCATTCTCGCTCTTCGTTCTCGGATGAAGTGCTCTGCAGATGTCACACAGCAGATTCCTCTGCAGCATTGTAGCTGGTTCCAATCGTACCTGAAAACCACCTTCTGCTTTTTTATTTTTTTTAGTAGATTGGAGTAGGTCACATGCGTGCACCTACTCAAATATTTCCTTTCAAGGACAGGAAGAGAAATGGTAAACACTGTTGTGGAAGGAGGATATGTTCAGCCTGGGCTGTGCACATTTTTCAGAGAAAATGGCTTGGAAGTAGAAAAAAAAAAACATAATTATTTTTGACTGAAAAAAGGACCTTCGGGAGGAGTCAGTGTGTTTTATTTGAGCACACAGAAAAAAAAAAAAACGAGAAAGGCCGGACCTGAACTATTCATTGTTGACTTTGTTACAAAGACTGCAGCGCAATGAATGGAGAGGCTGATTCAGTGAACGACAAATGAACTTGCAGTCCAAACTTCTTTTGTAAACAGGCAAAAACTAAAGAAAATGGAGGAGAATTATTGCAGCAGAAGAACAATGACGCAAAGTGTTTGATACATTAATTTGTTTTCCACAAGAACAAAAAAACCAATAATTTTCTATTACATTTTGTGAAAATTGGGCAGCAAAACAATAAGACAATTACGCATTTCTAAGATCCCATGACAGGGATTTAGGATTCAAACATATAATCTCAAATTACAATCGCAGGCGTATTTTGCATCCTGAAGCTAAAAGGGACTATTTTTGTTTTTGTGTAAGGAAAAAGCTTCAAAACCTTTCCCGCTGAAGGTTTAATTATGCACTGCTTTGTGTTGGTCTGTCATATTAAATCCCTACAAATACAGTCAAGTTTGTGACAAAGTTGGAAAAAAGCTTATGGGTGTGAAGTTTTTTTTGTTAAAAACTATCTGCTCGTATTTCAAAAGCCAGTGTGTATTGTGAGTGCAAATATACATCTAATATATATGCAACAGAAACAAGTCCCATTAAAAAACACAACCTCTTTCCAAGTGGATTTATCTCTCTAATAATGGAGAGATCACAGAGATGTAATAATTTCTGCCTCAACTCTTCAGCGCAACAATTTCCTTCTTTCTCTCTCCTCAGCACTCAACAAAATCACACCCAGACTCCATCTTCTATAATAATTGAGTCTTGGTCCCTTTTCTCTTCTGTCACAGTTATGATTGTCTTCAAATGTGACTCTCAAGAGGCTCAAAGCTGGAACCAGTTTTCTCTTGTGAATTTAAATAAAATTAGAGACACAAAGTAATATTGAAAATGGTGTTCAGTTCTATAGGAGTAGAGAAAAAAAAAACATCTTAAATTGACAGCAATTATCTTTTGACATCTAGGTTTGCTGCATTAAACAACTATAGTAGTTTTTGAAAAGGATTCAATACACAACAATTTCTTCTCTCTGTATAATGATTGAAATTCTTTGTCGCTTAGTGATGTTACACACTTCATAAGTATACTCCATGGAGGATGTCATCCTAGGGTTTATAACCTTGCATCTTCTTCCAATGGACACTTTAAGAGGTGCAAATGGCTGATGAAAGTATCATCTTCAGCTTGAGCCATCCAGAGTCACTGACCTCTTAGATGTGGACTGAAAGGTCGAAAGTGAAAATGAAAAACTAAACTGAACAAACGTCATTCTAAAACAGTAAAAGAGGAGCAAGTGTCCAAAATGTGAAAAATGCACTGATGATAGTTTTATAGTTAAATTGCACAAGATATATGTGACAAAAAAGTTTGAAAACAAATTATTAATGGGTCATTTTTTATTTTTTTTTTACATCATAAAAACTTGGTGTAGCCTTTGTATCCGCAGTCTCCCTTTTGGTGGTGACTGGAAAAAGGTTAAAGACACTGACAGCGAACATAAATCAGAGTAAATCCTGGCCTGCTGCCTCTGACATGCTAAACATCACCCCTTTCACTTCCTTTATTTCATGCTGTTCTGAATTAAATTGGTGTCAAATTTGGTTTCATCTGAGTCTCAACCTTTTACTCTTTTGATCCGCATTAATCCACGATAAGGCACATGCCGTCTTGTTAAAATTAATTGGCTGATTTCCATCAGCATTTTCCGTATGTCTGCCTCTCCTGTGAAACCATTATCAGACTGGTGGTTCTCTGGTGGATTCACTGGGGCTCAAAGTCTCCCAGTGTGTCTTTAGAGAGTGACAACATTACCGCCGGATTAATTGGTATTTTCTGCCGCAGGGGTTATCAGGTGTGGGGTTTCTGGTATTTGTGGTTTAAATCCGGCGATCTCAGCTCACTGAGTCTCTAATGGCCGAGAAGAAGTGCTGTCTGTATCTGAAGCATGTTTCTTTCTCTCTCATTTTTTTTTTTTTTTAACATTTAACCAATTAAAGCGACATTTTCTGGCAGCAAGCGGCTGTCGCATCTGCAGTTCGGACCATCCTCAGAGCAAGCCTTTTAATCATTTTCTCTTTGGTTTCTTGATCCACCAAATCAGAAATGGTCTGACGTAAACATTTAAACAAGTTTCCTTCTGCTTGTTTAGACTGCCAAGCTTTGCATCTCCACGATTAAATCAGCAACCACGCATTTATGCTTTCAGCTAAAGAGGTAATTTGACTGTTGGACTTGACGTTTATTACAAACTAGCACTGCATTCTGTCAATCAGTGTCCCAGTTTTGGCTGTTTCTGCTTGACTAAAAGAAGTAAAAACTATAATTTTCACCTGATATGAGGTCATTATTGTGTCATCCAATGTAATATTGGTATAAGAGCACAATAAATGTACAATTTAATGTAAAACTATTGACAGAATGGCAGAGAAGAACTGATTTAATCGACTGCTTTGTGAAGATTTGTATTCTCTGACTGTTGTGTTGAAGTGTGAAAAATAATGTCTCTCCAAACCTTTTTATTTTGTTAGTACATTTTTTTGTTCTTTGAGTTAATTGTGAAGAAACTCTTCAACACAGGAACCCTCGCTCTGCTGTCAGTCTTTATTTTCCTTTGAGATAATTTGTATTGTAATTTGCCACACTTGAAGACAATTAAGAAACATTTTTATGTCAATAACCAAGATTTCCATTGGTAAACTTTGGGATTTTGTTGCATATTGGGCAGGTTAGAAGCAAATATTATTTTATTTGCTCATTCAGAGAGAAAATGTTGGGAAAGTTGTTGTAAACAGAGGAAGCAGTGACAGGCTGGAGATAGGTTAGATCAAATCACACAGAAACAAAACATCACAAAGTGACACTGTTGGAAAGAAACGTGATTGTAAATGTGCAGAGTGTGTGCTAAGAGATGGCAGAAGGACGTAAATCACCACAGGATCCAGGTGGGAAATGAAGAGAGGAAGCAAAACAAATTACACAACAATTTCAGAAATCCAAGAACTTAGTGGACCTGCAAGAAATCAAGAATATGACTGTTCCCAAAGACCTACAAACAAAGGAAAAACCTGTCATGCATAAATAATATCTATGGTATGTTTGGGAATTTGAGATACCATCTTAGAAATCCTACTCTTCAAAAGTCATTTTAACAGGAGATTGTTAAAGTGAGAACTGGCATCTTTACTACAGAGCAAATTCAGAGGTTTAAATCGAAAGAAACACATTTATTGTGCAAATAATGACATCTTTTGTTTGCACAATACCTGTGTTTCTTTCCAAAATGAATCTCATGTGTTTGTGTTTCTGTGTTAATATAGTGATAAATATTCAGTACCTCACATGATAACATTCATCTATTGACGCAACAGATACCTCCGCCATATTAAAATACGCAACACGAGATAAGGCATGGTGACTGAAGCTCATGTGCATAATGTAATATTCTGAACTTCACTGCTTGAACTCATTGCTTCATATTTCTGCTACTCATGCCTGAAGAGTTTAAAACTGACAGTGTTACTCCTGGGTGATTTACTGAATAATCATAGTGATCTCTCATCTGGCCTCCTTCTGCATCTTAACCTTCATCCTACACTGCAACGGACCAGAGATGTTATTAAATTCAAGCAGGGTACAGTGGAATGAAATATCAGACCAGAGAGCAGGTCCAGGCAGAATGAGGCACCAAACCTGTTTGACAGTAAATCCAGAAATACAATCGTTCATGTTATGTGCTTCAACATTTTCAAAGATAGCTGTGAAAAATACTTCTGAGGGGAAAACAGCACTAACAAGAGAGGACTTGAGGGGTAAAAGATAAAGTATTTGACAGCAAAAGTTATTCAGGAAAGTGGAAAAAAAAACAGCTTTAACTTCTGATCTTCTTTAAGACAACATTTAAAGGAATAAGGTCATCATATACACAATATTTTTATATGAAAATTGCAAATCTTTTTGCAATTCTTATATAATTTTTATATAAATTTAAAGAAAAAAATATTTCTAATTCTTTCTTTAAAATATCCATCAAAGTGAACAATTTCTCATGGGTGAACCTCAGCTTTCACTGATGATACTATTTACTGTTATTCACAGATTTACCCAAAGGGCGTTTCCTATGTTTGTGGTAAATAAGTCTGCACTTTGCTTTTGTACAACGTTGTGAATGAATTGGAACTGCAAAGAGCACATGCAGTAAAAATGTAAAACAAAGCCCAAATATTCCAGGTCTGGTACTTATTTACTTCGCTTACCGTAACCGCAGATTTAAATGGATTTGCCAAGAAGTTTTGACTTTTGCATTGGAAAACTAAAAGCATAACAAAGCCATCTTGTTCATAAACTGGTGTCAGGACATTTCATTTTGCTGACGCTGTCTTTGATATGAATACTTAGTTTTGAGGAATAAACTATGCATCTTCAGAAAATCAAGTAAGTTTTGCAGTTTGTACTGACAGTTTTGAGTCAGGCACTAGAGAGTGCATGCAAGTGTTTGAGAAGCTTGCACGCACAATACAACCTAAGCAAAAAAAAAAGACAAAAATATGCTTGATTTTAAGTTCCTCTGAATCAATAATACATAACTTGCTAACAGTAAGTTCTTTAAAGAAAAGTGGGAAAGGCAGAGAAGCTAATTTTTTTTAAACCTTCCTCTTAATTGCTATCGGAGCCCATTTATTTTGTGACATTTCTAGTCTTTTACCTTCGATAAGTGCTTCCAGACGGGATGTTCGCTGCTGGAAATAAAGGACACCGTAAAAATGACCAGGGCTATTTCTGGCTACAATCAAAGTTGGCCCGTTGGCGCCCTGTGGAGAGACGTGGCATCAGTTGGCTCATCAACGGCCGTTAAAGGAGGAGGACCCGCTCGCTCTGTGTCACTCTCTTAAAACTACCAATTAGGGTAAAAGCTCTGTGGATCTCCCCTCTTCCACCTTGAGAATGTGATACTTGGAGACAGATATAATGGCCTTGAACAGCAGCCAGCTGCCACTGAGAAGTATCTGTCACCGAAGGAAATGAAATTAGTTAATGGGCAACATCTACATGGCCCGTCTAATTTATTTTAAGCAAACTAACTCAAGAGGCAGCATTAACAACTGTAGATTTTGTTAAGAACTGTTTGCATGAGAGCATAACAACATGTCTCTCCATGTTAACTGCAGATGACAGAGACGCAAAGTTTGACCAATAACGTTTAAATCAAATATCAGAGCTTTTGCCCACGCTGTTCCCCATCAGTGTGTATTAGAACATCCTGTTCTTTTATTGTAGCGTCTTGCAATTTACTCTCACTCGGCATGATCCTCCTCCTCTGCAGGTAGTAATTTATTTCATTTTAGCACAATTACTTTGGACAACCTCCAATATAGCACTCACTGCCGCTTGTCAGCGATGTAGCTCAGTAGGTGAGCAAAGGGAGATTTTACATCTTATAGTTGCACTCTTTAAAATCTCAAGAGGACTGCGACACACTGCAGAGTTTTAGTTGTATTTTTGCCTTTTAAACTTGGGGTAAACTGATAAGTTAATTAATAGAAGGTAAAGAAAACAAATTAACAACCAGGAAGCGAGAGGTTGTCTGAGTACCAAAAGAAAACAATCAAACAGGGTATCTGCAGATTTCAGCAAGTGAAATTTAAGACTTTTAAAAAACTTTTTAAAGTTACCTGGAATGAAATTGGCAAAAAAAAAACAAACAAACAAAGAAACAACAACAACAAAAAAAACAACCTACTTACAGGAGATGGTTGGGAGATTAGGCTGTATTACAACCAAGAATAGCAAAACCTGAAATTTCTGTGGTCCATTTGTGGCTCTTGACAGTGGTTTTGTTTTTCTTATGACTCTCTTTGCACCGACGTTGAGCTATGTTAACACACTAAAAATGTGTGGAGTGTTCTTAAAAGTCAAGTCATGTTTATTTCCTGGGAACAAGCCAGCTCAGCTTATTGCGACGAGAGTGAAATATCCAGCCAGGATTAAACCAAGACCTGTTGATGGCGACAATGATTGACGTGCAACTTATAACTGAGGTCTTAGGTATGAGTTTAACCCTTTGTGGATCACAGAAATCAAACACTGATTCTTATTTTGAAAATGCACAGAAGTTGTTTTTTGTGCGACTATTTTAGCATAATAATTAAAAGCATGAAAGTCGACATGATCCCTATGATTAGAACATCAGAAAATCTGACTGTAACTGCATAATAGCTTTAATCCAGTAGATTGGCTGTTCTTAAGATCTGGATGCATTTTTTTGATTAAGTGAGAACATTTCTTTCTGAAACTGGTATAATACTATTTGATTTATGTGAATCTTTCAAAGCACAAAATGGTATTGTGGCTCACCAAATTGAACGTAAAGCGAGAATTTCCTGTGGTTCGTATTGGTACAGTACATTTCAGATGAAATGTGATTTTGTCTTGAAGTGACTTCGGTCCTTGTGCGTGTGTTTAGTCCATGTTGGGGGTTTATGACTGTCTCTGTTGTATGTAGTATGACTAGTTTCTCTCCCGGGTGCTATAAGAAAAGTAACATATGGGAACAAGCCTGCAGTGCTTATTGTGGCTGTGTGCTGTGAAGCACGGCCGGAGGTAAGTGGACGTATTTGTCCTGTTATTGGAAATCCTTCCTCTCATCAAAACTGCCAGTTTATCTTTCACACCTTGAAGAACAGGTTGTGATAAAAATAAAATAAACTGAAATGAAACACTATTTTTGGTCCAAAGCCCATCAGTGTAGGGGGATAAACAAAAAGCTTTTTCCCCACAAGATGTGATTTATTTAGTATTTTTTAAGAAATAAGGAAGACTTCTGATCCTGACTTCATGTTTTCAAGTCTTGTTTTCTTTTCCCGGAATCCGCTAACATAGTTTTTCCATTAAAAAAATAATTTTTACCATTTCACTGAGCAGGCTTATTTTATTAGGTGAAGCCATTTCATTTGGTGAGAAGCATTCATACACACTCTTCTAAGGAAAGAAAATGAACAGGAATGAAAAAAACTAATTCAGGAAAAAGATTAATCATAGCACAGAAATAAAGGAATGTCAAAATGACAAATTAAAGCAAATTAAAACCTAAGACATAAAAGAAAATTAACAATAAAGTATTCTTGTACCTTTACAGGTAAGTATATAAAATATTTTAATTTGTACCCTGCCAGCATGCCTAGGTGGGCCCCATGTGGGGGGAAAGGAGGGCTGATATATGGGTCCCATATGGGTTTGTCCGCGGGTTCCACGATGGCCCCACATGGGTTTGCCCATGTAGGGCCACAGCCCACATGGGCCCTGCATGGGCCCTATATGGTGGTGGGCCACATGGGTTTGTCCATTTAGGGCCAGTTTACACACATCTCAGGTTTTTTAGGGACGTGGAAACTTACAAACAGGGAGTCAGAGCCAAATCTGGGACAAACTTCCAGAAAACTACAAAACAGCTGAAACACCGAGTGCCTTTAAATCTAGACTGAAACCCCAGCTGTTTAGAGTTGCTTTTGAAACATAATCATGAAACATTAATCAATAATCTGATGTGTAATAGCGGCAAAATGTAACGTTGTTGACTGTGTGTTCTATGACTTTGGTATTTTTGTGTTTTTATGATGTAAAGCACTTTGAAATGCCTTGTTGCTGAAAGGTGCTATACAAATAAAATTTAACTGACTTGACTGACTGATCACACGTGTCATCATTATCAAACTGCAAATAAAAGCTGGTCCTGGTTTGAAAGGAAACCTTTCTGGCAGCTGCCTGGTGTAGCAAACTGTGCGTCCGCTAAACTCATCGTACAAACTATTTCTCTGACTCTGAGACGCCTCGTTGTGATGACCTGTCAGAAAGAGTTGAAGCTTCTTAAAGAGAAAGTGGCCTAATTTCAAGGCGTCAAGTTGTGAAGCCAAATTTCTCATGTTATGTTTGATACATACATCATTTTCATAACAACTGATGGTAACAGAGTCACTTGAATGCACCTTGTAATGGAAAATATGTAATACTGTCCCTTTAATATAACTGCTGATAAGAACGAGCCTTTCATCGTTATCATCATCATCTTTGATGATGAATTGTAAACTATGGCTGAGAACATCAGGCAAAAGAAATGTGAAGGTTTGAGTTTGAACCACCAGTAACATTTATTTTTTCCTATTAATACACTGAGCCATTGTTTGGGCTCAGTGTAAGTGACATTGGGAACGATCAGACCAGACACTGCCAGCTTTTGTTTTGAATTACCGGCTGTAATTAATGGATTATTACATCTCAAACCCTTCAGAGAGAGACAAGGATTGGAGTGAAGGTTATCTTTTATCTTCTTCTTCTTTTAAAGCTTAAAGATATTTTTATCATGTTAAGTTGTAAGATTTTGAGAAATCAAGTCACAGATATTTTGTTAAGAACTTTAGGAATTTTTGTTTGTTTGTTTGTTTTAAGGTAGAAATTAAATAAAACATGTGGACCAGCCCTCACTGTCGCTCTCCATTCTTCCTTTTGCTTCTGATAGGCAGGAGTCATTATTCACACAAGGACAGAAAAATTCAAAACTGTCATCCTTGATCAGACAAAAATGATTAAGCGGAGAGACTTTCCGTTCCGACAGCCCGAACTGGCATCAGTCCTCGCAGGTTCCAACCTTCCTTACCCAGACACTCGAAACACCGAGTACCGACTGGAGCCGCCATGTATACCATGTTCAGGCAGGAGGTCAACATACACACTGATCCAGAAGCCGGGTGCCTCAACTTCAGAAAGTGCAAATCTGCCCGTGCGACCACAATCGAGATGACAGGTAGCTCAAGCGATATCCCGCAGGGGCAGGGGTGTAGGGGCTTTGGGGAAAACGGGTGAAATGGCTGATGGTGATGGGTGAAGACTGGCAGGTGTGTGTGTGTGTGTGTGTGTGTGTGTGTGTGTGTGTGTGTGTGTGTGTGCTAAATTTAGCAGCTCGACATATGACTGGAAACAGGAAATGTCCGCTTTGAATTTTTGTTTGTTTCTCTTTTTTTTTTTTTTCCGGCAAACACCTGTTTGCAAGCAGTTTCTAGAAACGTGTTTAGTTACATTTTATGGATCTGACCTCAAGGTTTATCATGTTACTCTTCCTCCCTGTGTGGTGAAGATCAGAGACGCTGCGGATGAGCAGGATGTTTGCATGGTATTCTCATGACTATACTGTTACTGACATTTGACTCGAGCTGTCGTAGTGGTGCATTTTAGAAGGAGTAGCACATCGTCAAAATTCACCAATTTTAACACTTTAACTAAATAAAATGATCGGACAGGATAAATAAAGATGGGCGTATCAAGTGACTTGAATCTTTTTTCCATCACAAAAATACATTTTGACCCCGTGATATAATGACAAACAAAATTTAGAAAGAGACAGAAGACGGAATCATGCTATCTATTTAATAAGCTACATTTTCAATGCTTTACATGAAGTAGTTGAAATTGGAGATGGAGAACGCTTCAACTTATAAATAAGTTTAAGAATCCTGAGGTAATGTAATGGACATAGCTTTATTTTGTTAAAATGTTAATAAATCTGTCATAAAGCTGCAGACCTTTGTGATGTAAAACAGGGAATTATGTTGAAAAGAAATACTAACATTTGTCCAACGTTAATGTGGCATTTATCCTTTACGACTCAGCTGAAAAGAAAGCAATTTTATGTCTTCTTTCTTTTACCTTTACAGAGAAACGGATGAACTGAAGAAAACTGCTAAAACTGAATCAAAAGGAACTTCACCAAAGTATTAATTTAAAGGTGTGCGCCTATGAAGATTTTATTACTTTTCCCTTTTTTTTTAAATTCACTGTACGTTTTAGAATAAGGTGTGTAAATTATGCATCAGATAATCGAAGCAGCTGCCGCCTGTGAGCAACACTGATTATTGCTCACCAACACAGGCTGCAAACAAAAGCAAAAGTTCATCTGTAGTTCAGAGACTTTAAGCATCTCTGTGTAAATCTGTTCACTGAGCTTTTGGCTTGCAGCAGCTGCCTGTGCTTGAGGCTCAACCTACCCGCGGTTAAAGTTTTATTTTTTTTTATTCCACACACAGCAGGGCTACGACTCTGTCCTTCGCCCAGCAGTGATGTAATTCCACGAGACAATTTCAAAAGCATATTGTTTTCTCTCCTGTAAAGCCAGGAAGAAAAGAAAAAAAAAAAAACATTCACATACAAAATTATGTAATAATTTCAGAGGACATGTACTATTCACAACGCCCTGAAGGAGCTTAGATGGTTAGACAATGAGGATACAGAGTCCTTTGCCTTCTGAGCCACTGTAATCCGTTCCATCTGAAGACATAAATTTGAGGTAAGATTTCCATCCTTAACCTGCTGAAAGAGAAAAACATTTAAAAATATCTTTGGTTCGCCGAAAATTAATGGCAAAGGATTTGCGCACCGTCAATTACATGACAAATAGGATCATGTTAACAACAGCCCAATGCATAAAACGGAAATTCCCTTTATTTGAAGAATATTAAACTGTTTTTATTTGATATAATAAGCTATGGGGGGGAAAAAAATAATCCAAGTGTCTGTGTTTTAGAGCTGCGTCACTGTGAGTATGGCAGAGATGTATTGTTTAAATTGGACTTTCTGTCACCTAAATCGTATTATTTTTTTTCTTTTGAATGGCTTGTTACATGTAGACGCATCCCAGTTAATAGAGAGGGTCAAAGTATTGGCAAAGTGCTGCAAAAAGTGTAGTAATAACTGTCCTCCATGTGAATTTACTGTGATCAACCATTTTTAAACCCAGTTTTGGTTGTCACACTCACACCTGATTACAGAACCTGTATGACAACATGAAGTAGGAAAAGAAGCACCAGAAAGGAAGACATTAAAACATGAATCCAAAGATAATAATAAGTACCAACAGATCTGTATATAAATATGTAAATTAGTAAACCTTACTTAAAGCTTTTGGGTTTTAGCTCTGAAACGAACCAGTTAATTACAGCTGACGCATAAATACAAAGTAAATATTTTGAAAAGGATTACGTCGGAGCTTTTAAACAGCGGTGGAAAAACATGTTTTTTTTTTTTTTGTTTTTCGTGAAAAGCTCTCAGCACAGTAGAAACCACAACTGTAAGCCATTATGACCAAAATGACTGAACCGTTTTATTATCTGAAAAGCTGTGAGGAAGTTCTGTATAATGTTAATGTTTCTGGGAGAGTGGAAGACTCACTGGTGGATTTTTTTTTTTTTTTAGCGTGACATGACATAACTGCACTTTGGCAGTGATGTTAAGTTTTTAACATTCACCGCTGTTACTTTGATAAAAAACAAAAAAACAAAAACAAAAACAAAAAAAGAAGCTACTTCCAGGAATGTGACTCAGAGTTTCTGTTGGGTATAAATGAACGGATTTCATTTGGAGTTGTCCTCGTGAAATGAGCTGAATGCACTAATCCCTCTCCTCACTTTGAGGCACATTAAGTTGCACCTGAATAATACATTGGAAGGTTATTGAAACAGAGAGAAAACGCAAAGGTATTCTGACTTGTCTTGCTTTGAAAGGTGCGGGTAGCTTGAAAAGCAGGTTCTGAACTTTTCCTGAAATGCACCTGTTCCAGTTTTTGTCCTGGTGATATTCAGCTTCTTTAATCGCTGCTCCCCGTTGAACGTTACAACACATCTAGTGGACATAACAGAGCCATAACGCTCTAATTAACTTCACATCTCTTTAGCTGGTTGGTGCACTGAGCATCTGGATGAGAAGATGAGAGGCATGATTCCAGTCACAAATCATTAAAAAGAGACTTACAGGTGGGATTATTTGTCCCCAAGCACTTTTTATTGGACCTGACTTCCAAATGGAGAAGGCATCAAGAATATAGTGTGTAAAAATTAACACACTATGTTTGGATTAACTTTTAAAACTGATAATTGTTTTATATTTGTTCATATTTGTAGATTGAAATTAAGCTAGTCTCATTCATTTTTTTATATTTTATTTTTATTATTAATATTTAAATCCTGAGGCATAAAAGTGCTTAACCGGACGAATCTGAGCATTAGCGCTATAAATTTTAATGTTAAAAGCCCTTTTATAGAGTAACTGCAAGAAATGTAATGGTATATCATCTGAACTCAGGTTTTAAAATTCTTCTCCATATGACAGAGACCATCACATCTTTCAAATAAGATGTTTGATGGCTCTAACCATTTCACACCGCGGGTACCGTATTACTTTAGGATCAAAGGTGACATTACTGAGTGAAACGGCGTTCTGCAAAGCTAATTTCTCTCTCTCTGTGTCACAGATGGACACGGCTCTTTCCCTGCAGCAGCTCCGACTCTCCTGCCGTACCTTCAAGGCTCTGACGAGTTTCAGTGGAGGAGGCTATCGTGACACTACTGACTCTGGTGCAGTCGCATCGCTCCTGCTGTGTGGGCATCATTTGAAAGTCCCTCAGCCAAGTGGCAGATTCGGTCATCTTGTCAGAACGTTAAGCATTCAGAACGTATTGTGCTGACTGCAGCTCATCGCTCGCTACTTTTGTCAGCTGCTGCACCTGATGGATTAGAAGCGATTTTCTCCCAGCAGAATAACCACTTACTTTATTTTAGTGCTTTTGTGATTGAAGTTTGCGAGATGATGCAATTATTAGGACACATTTAATGGGTGAAAAAGAGGACTGGTGATCCTTGAAGCTTTTCACGTGTTCAAATTAGAGATTCAGTTCTCGGAAAAACTCGCTGCCGATTTTGTGTTTTCTTCTCAAAGTCAGCTCTAAATAACATTTATCAATGGAAATAGCCCAATTGTCTCAAGGATTTTTATCAGCATTTAAATAGCTTCCTGTCATATTAAAAATCCTGATTTAATTTTAAAGTCAAGTATTATCCTTTTTTGCTTTTAATGCATATGCTTTAAATTCAATAAATTAGAATATGCATTCTGATGAGGCTCGTTTGTGGGATTGGAAGCACCTTTTGAAAATGTCAACCTTTTGTGTAGGTAATAAACATGCTTTTCACTAAGCCCACATTTCTGAATTAAAGATATACTTTGACACGTTTGATGTAATATGTTTTCATTAGCTGGAGCCAGAACATCACCCTGAAGGCTTGGAAACATCATTCTGTGTGTAATTAATCTTTAAAATGTGTTTCAATTAGTGAAATGAGTTGCAAAAATAAATAAACTTTTAAAATAATATTCTAATTTATTGAACAACTTTGTTAAAGACAAGAATGAAAAACAATAAAACAAACAAAACAAGTCTTTATGAAGAACTCATTATTCACAGAAAACAAGTGCTGCACAAATATGGACAGAAAGTCCACTCAGAGAGGAAGAAGGCATTATTTCAATAGGAGCATTGAAACTCAAATAGATTGCACAAACACTCACAAACCCAATCCATCTTTAATCGAGCTGTAAGTGCATCTTAACAGAAATGAAGTCTGTTCCAACTAAGCATGGAGGTTTTCTTCCACCCTAGAGGAAAACAGGAAGTAGAAACAACCTCTTCAAGTAGCAGTGAAGTCTTACCTAAGCTCGTTATAAAACAAGCACAAAACTATCAATAATGTTAATGCTGTGACAGAATGCAGTAGATATTGTTCTGTGTCGAATAATTGTCACCCTCCAGCAATAAATGGATTTTTTATGTTTTTTTTTGCCTGTGTTAATTGTTCCTGTAGCTTACAGAAAGGCCTCGTTTGGTTTGGTTTAGGAGCAAGTTTGCAGTATTTAAGAGAGAGAGAGATGTAATTTTTCATAAGGCTAATCTTTTATCTAGAATAATTACAAAACCGTAGACTGAAGCTTGAATCTATCTATATATATATATATAACTCCCAGAAGGATAATGATTGAATTTAATGTTTGCTAACAACCCTGCACCTCCCTTGCAACTCTCTCCAACATCGACTTGTCACATGAAGACTTCTCAAAGGATTTTGTCTATATAAGGAGTTGCTGCTAATATAGCACATGTAGACTGAGTTCATTTGGAAGTACTTGAAGTAGTTACACAATTAAATAAAATGTGCAGCTATTTTAACATCTTGCTTAGATTTAAGTGTAAAAGGATCAGAGGGAAGTGCATTAAGAACCGTCAGACACGGCTGAGAGTATGTAGTTGCTGTGTTTGAAAGATGACAGCGCCACAGCTGGGACACTGTTCTTCCTGACCTGACAGACAGAAAATCAGGTTGGCTGTCAATGTGATTGCTGTCAACGCGATGTACCTCCATTATGTTGTGCTCTATGTGTGTCATGTTCTACCTCTCGCTTCTGCCAGCCGCCTGCAGCGGTGCTTACCGCACCTTCGCTGCACACACACGAGAACACTGCCATGCCGAAGCTAAAGTAATCTTCAGGAAATGGGAATTCCTGGAAGGAAGTGTATCCTGACCTGCTAGAGCATCTGGACTGGTGCAAATGGAAATGTGGAAACTGCTTGCTTGTCTGTCACAAAGAATAGAACTAATAGATAAGAAAATATGCCCTGTTTGTCAGTAATTTGATGTGGTATGGATTTAGAGAAATATTTTAACTTCTGTAATGCGTGGATCATTTCTGTGGGAAACTCATTCATAAGAGACTTAAACTGTGAAAATTATAACTGTAGTTTCCTCTGAAGAGTTTAATCTGTAAGATTAATTTTGTAGCATGTGAATCTGAGATGAGTCTCTTAAATTGGCCCACAGATGGCAGAAGATAAATGGGTACAAAAACATATTTTCTTTGCAAAACATGCCATTCTTTTCAAAGTCTTTATTTGTCTTTTGAATAATCTGTGAAGTATTGTGCTTCTAACGCTTTAGAGTAATTATTTCTGCAATAAGTACCTTGTGCAGGCATCATCAAATACCCTGAAATGTCCTCATAACAATACTTTATGTACCCAGATGGACAGATACCCCGATATCGGTAGGTGCAGGTATGTTTTTCTTAACTGCCTCATAAAAATGTTTTAAATATCGGGCTTTCTTGAATATTAACAAAACTAATTGCGTGCTTCCTATTAAAGTTTCATTATTATTCCAGCTTTAGATTCAACTTCAGCCGAATCAGCCAGGTCATAATTATTGTTCCTCTCATTCAGAAACAACAAAGAGTTGCTTTTTAGTGATAAAGCATTGAGTTTTTATTTATTTATTTATTTATTTTTTATAATCCACTCCCAATTTCCTGTTGCTTTGTTAGCTCCAACCAGGCTCGGCTGGCTAAAGTCCTGCCTGCACACACCTGAATTACAAGCTGACAACGGCGCCTCGCACGCTAATGCTCTCACCTTCACCTCCGGTTGCGTTTTTTTTTTTTTAAATGGAGAGAGCGAAAGGACTATGCTCGGTGCATGGATGAACGGCAGCAATGGCGGTGGGAGGACTAATGGAAAACCACATTGTGTGGTGACAAGAGAACGTTTTATGATGATAGTTTTATTATTTCTGCTTAATTGTCTTGCGGGATTGTTACAAAGGAGAAAAATGGGATGTGTGCTTGCTGTAGGGTTAAAATATTTTATTCCACATTACTGATTTTACTCAACAGTCCATGCTAATTTATTGGTAACAATTTCCTGACGATAACAAGTTGTGTTACAGGAGAAGAAACCAGCAACAGACAATGCTCTTGTAAAAATGAAAGTACGTGCGCATTACTAAAAATGAATTGCATTTCATTAGAGGTTCTTTCAGTGCAACTCTTACATTTTATAGGTCAGAAAGGTGAAGGTAACAGCCAAAGGCAATAAAAGACCTTTCATGGTGATGATAAACGTCTTTATTTTATCATGAAACTTATGTTTTCTGAGAGTTTTCAGAGATCATGTCGGCTTTCACGTTCAAGGCAGGTGTGTGTTAAGACCTCACAAAGAGCAGGTAACGCATAAAAAAAAAAAAAAAACACACGTCTGGGTTTCTGTTTGTGTTTTTCTGTAGCACTGCTCTGCCTTCTTCTCTATCCATATTCATGAACGAGCTCCTGCTGAGAGACGACAGCGAGAGTGAAGTCAGTCACAAAGACAGAGCAGGAAGCTGTGAGGTCCAGTCCTCTGTGAGTGGCGGCCAATCAGCTGGGACGGACACGCAGGTGAACATCCGACGTGGCAGGACGGATGAAGGCTGCGTCGGTGTGACTGCAGCGGGGCTTTGACAGAGGAATGGTGGATTTAAAGGTGCTGAAACACCTTGGAGATAAAACTGTCTCCCACAGTTTGATACATCTCTCCTGCACCTACCTTTTCATGACTTTCCTCGAGCCGTAGTGACAAAACAGTGATGAAAAGTGCTACGATGAGTCTAAACTTCCTTGGTTATTCTGGACGCATCTTTTCGCATCAGCAGTAAATGCACTACTCCAGCATTATGGATGACAGACTTTATGCATGCAATTGGTCTGCAGATTATTTATTTAAGGGACCATGTGTCACAATTGGCTGCTTCTTTCTACCATTATGATAATGAGATGCTGGACGCCTCTCTGTTTCCTGTACCTGGGTGGTCACCGTGTCCCATTCTGCCTAAAACCACCGCTAATGGGAATTTCAATAGATCATGCTGCGTTTTAGGATTTTTCTACACTTTTTTTTTCAGTTATTAAAGTTGCAGGAGCTTGACTTCAAGGCTGTAGATATTAGCCCTAAAGGCACAGGGAGGTGTATGACAACATAGTGACCAATACATCAGGAAATGATACATAAGGAAGAAGAAAATGGGCTTTTATAAACGCTAAAATTTACATCCCACTAATATGTCAGGAAATATTAGCCTCATATGAAAGAAGAATGGTTAAACTGGACAGGAAAAATAAACTGCGACAACATAAAGAGAAACTTTGAACAAGAAGTGACAAACAGACTCTACTTTTTGAGAACGTTTGGGTCCTTCATGTGTATTCAGCAATGTGCTATTAGCTTGTTGTGGAGAGTACAATATCTCTCCAGTTGTAAGCATAAAAAATATATTTGTGCTGCATAATGGGACTTGAGGATTCACAATTAAATTAAATGGTTATTTTGGCGTCTTTGGGGTTCTGGACAGAATTTGATCATCTGTTGTAAAAGATATACCAACTGGAATATTTGTTATTGAACGGAGATTCTTAAAAATAAAATGTGCAACTCATTGAAATGTTATTTGCCTTCAAAAGGGAGTGTTTTCTTAGACTTAGGACCACCTTACAAGTCAGATCACACTCGGGGTTCTCAGTGTACCAAATAAATACTATCAGATCACATCTAATTGAGTTACTTGAATTGCTTTGTTATCTGCCTGGATAAGGTGATATCATTCCAGTGTAGTTATTAATTACATTCATTTGCTATGATTTCTGTAAGCATTTTTAGGCTTTTTCAGTTGCATTGCTGGTAATTCTGTGATTTCTCGCTGAGAAAATCAGATTTATTTTCTAGGCATTTAGAAAGGTTTACTAGTACGTGTACACTTTGTTTCAACTTGGCCACACCGACGCTCCTGATAAAATCATCCTTCAGCGTGCCTGTCAGACCGCGTTCAGCCTCTGTTTATTTGAAGAAGATTAAATGGAATATTAGGGATTACACAGGAATTAATTACCGGCCTCTCTTACCGACACAGTCCTCCGACAGCACGCAGCGAGATGACAGCCTTGTTAACGGCCCCCCGGGACCGGCGCCGTGGAGTTGTGAATGGCGGAGGGGAGGGACGGAGGGGAAGGGAGGTGGAGCTGATGCAGCTCTCCTGCTGCTGGAGAGGCGCGCAGACAGGAGCGCGGTCTGATCTAGCAGCAGCAGCAGCAGCAGCAGCAGCCTTTTCCCCCCAACTCAGTTCTCCTCATGTCTAAGTAGTTTTTACAGAGGAGAAATCACCTGATCCAAACAGGACTGATTCAACTTCCCACCAGCTGTCCTTTGCTGAAACTGGGAAAAGAAACGGACGACAGGATGGATTCTTTCCAGCTGCTTTTTCTGCTGCTGCTGTACGGATGTCTTCCAAAAGTAAGTGTTTTTTTTAAAATTTATTTTAAAATAGCCTGATAATCCTGTTAAGGCATTTGGTTGATTTGATTGTTTCGCATTTCACTACTACGACTGTAATGTTTACCCAAAAGTGATTGATCTACTTAACAATATTCCTACTAAATGAAATTAAAGTAATTTAATCACTTAGATTTACAGTGAAAGCCTTGAATTGTTGACATCATATCTACTTTCTACATTGTCCCTGCCACTTGTTGACAACCTAAAGACGTCTGGCTTTTTCTGAAACATTTTTTCATCCTTTTCTCAGAAGGTGACTCAGAACGTTTAATTTCTCGGTAGTCGTCGACAGATGCTCTCTGCTCAGTGAAGAAAGCGTTTGTAATTCAAATAGATGGTCTAAGCCAAGGCCACGCTGGTATAAAGTAGACATTTTTCAACAGACTGGATTGTGAGTCAGAGCAACTGAATGGGACCTGAATTCAGCTGCTTTTACCTTCAGTCATTGTTTTCGCTCTCCAATAATGTGCAGCAATCAGTGCATTCAAAGTGGATGACGATGGAGAAAGACAAGGGATGTCTGGAAAAATGTATTTCCTAATCCGTCCATCCATCCATTGATTGGATGACTGTTGGCTTTTTGTGGAACTGCGCAGGATGATTGCTTCACTATCCCATTTGTTTGTAGGTTCCTTTTTTTAACCATTAAAACCTCCCTTGCTAAGATGGGAAAATCAGTGGCTCCACATACTTTGGTCTTGTCCATTCACACTCAAAACTCACGTGAAATTTTGTGGTCTTATCAGAAGCATTTATGCTTGTGCTGATCTCTGTTCACTTGCACAGCTGTCCAGACACTCGTGTGATTTCAAAGAAGTGGGATGCTTTTTCTCCCCGTTTTCAAATACTTGTGAGAGGCAATCAAAGACAACTCTAGGACACGAATGATGGTTGTGGATTAAGTGTAGCTACTGCCCACGGAGAAGGGCTCCCTTCAGGCCCAAAATAATAAAGACTCTCTGCCTCCTTGCCTTTGATTACTTCTGGGCCACCCTGACGCCTTGCATTAACCGGAATCATCACTTGTTGATCCGGCTTAGTGGCTCTTGCCGTGCGTCTTTCCCAAAGTCCTCTGTGGTGGCTTTAAAGTGACGCAGCCTGACATGTTACATCAATACATCCAGTGAGAAAATGTGGTGCTCAAGCCTGCACAGAAAGTCCCCTAAGTGGGTAAAAACTGCGCGCCAGTGGCTGAATGTCACTATTATCGATTTAACACAAAGCATATGGGAGACGGAGGAAGAAGAGGACAGAGAGCGCGGCGGGCGATAATAACTCGTCCTTCCCTCTGGATGTGAAAAACAAAATCACCTGACTGACACCGAGAGGAACCATCTGAATAAATAAAGTCCGTCTTCGTCTAAACTGTTTGCGTTTGAGTGCAGCTGGGCGATTTCCTGTTGTGGTTACAGAATGAGAAATGAGGTAAATTTTGACGGAAAGCATTCGTTTGACACGCCTCCTGCTAGTTAACAGAGCAGGCCGTTACAAATGAGTTTCCGTCAGAGCAGCCATAAACAGAACACTTCAAATAACACAACAAAGCTTAATTAAAAGAAAGTTCTTCAGCGGGGACGGAGAGGGGTGCTTTGTTTTTTATCAGTTTCTTAAAAAAGGCTGTGAAGCAGCATTTTCAAATCAGCATAGAAAGCAAAATTTAAGCAGCCATCAATCAGGTCAGAGATAACATCAAGCTCTTTGAAAACAGATGGCTGCTAGAGACGAATGAGGCAGCCAGCGTGAACATCAATGTCGACTGAAACGCAGCAACCAACATGAATAATCATGTCCAGTTACGTTTTAGTGTGAGCAGCCCGTTTCCTGTTGCCTGAGCTTCCAACGGTTCAAGAAGCCATTTTACCATTCTCCCATCTTTCCATGATATCATTTGTACTGATGGCCTAAATTGTAATCTTTTCCCAAGCCCAACCAAGCAGAACATTCATTTTCACTGTTTCACGCCGCCTCCCTGCAGACAGACGCTCGCTGTCCTCTTACTTTCGGCTGACATGAACTGGATTACTTTTTCGGTGCGGCGCTTCAGTCGCCATGCAATCACCCTAATATCGTTGCATTGTTCATTTTCAGTGCAGCTCCGAGCAATCGATGTTTAGTCACATTTTGACCAAGAAGTAAGAAAGCATTTTTTTTTCCTTTTCTCTTTATATTGTCTCATTTTTCATTGCTGTATCAGACGAGGAGAGAAGCAAGCAAGAGAAAACTGTCTGAATTTGTGTCTGGTGTGAGACTCAACAAAACATTGCCTCAGCCATGTCGCTCTTACAACACAGCTGGATGTTCGGTTAGCTGAACATCACTACGCAGCTCACCTCCTCTCGCTTTTTTTTTTTTTTTTTTTTTCTTTGTCTAGCTACTTGTTTCTTTAAACCCCTCAGGGGCGAGCAAGCAGACCCTGCTAAGATGTGCCAGCTGAGTTTCTGCAGAGAAGCGATCAAGCAGGTTCACAATCATATGAAGAGCACCTGTTTTTGTTTCACCAGGCACATATCCTTTTGTTTCGTCATTAAATATTTAAGTGCTTTTAAAATGAAGCAACTTATAACAAGTAAAAATGTATGACTTTGGCTGCCCTGTTGTCATAACAATAAACCACGTTGTGTTTGGCAATTTGTTCCCTGTTATATCTAACATGTTTAGTCACTTGAGCAAACATGACTTTGGCACAAACTGAAAAGATGTATCTATGAACATCTGCTATAGTAATCTGCTAAATTTTAGTATTAAAAAAAATGGTTTTGGAAAGGTTTTCTGTGATGCATCAAGAATGCAGTTTACACCCCGTTACATAAGATAGAGAGTTGAAGTTTGTTTGTGTTGCATTTTACCAATGATTTTTCTGTAATTAAAATGATCTCATTAAAGAGATGAGACAAGAAAGGCAAGATCTCCGAGCCAATAAATACACCTCCACCTGTGCAAGGAGATGGGAATGCACTGACCTTGCTATGACATAGATCTCCCGAAAGGAAAGGAACGCACATACCTCCAAATTGTGCAAATAGGCTGTTCTCAAATTTTTTTGTTCTGGAGCCTCAAAACAGGAGCTCCATATTGTTTCAAGACGGGGTAAAGGAGAAGGGCAGAGTGTTAGAAAGGTAAAACGTGATTGATATGGTTTACAACAAAATTTCAAACTAGTTGCAGCACAAGCAGGTTCGGGTTTTGGAGCCTGGGTGTGACAGACTCTTGGGGATATCTTTTGGATTTTGAGTTTAGTGATGACAACACTGTATAAAGTATATGCACACAGAATGCTGTGGCAGATGGAGCTGTGCTGCTCCCTCATGCTGTGAATGAGCTCAAGAAAAGACTGATGTTTATTCTCATCTTTACTGCAAGGCTGAAACCTTGCTAAGGAGGTTCGCAGCGTACAGAGTGTTGTCATTAGATGGCCATGAAAGCAGCAGAAAAGAAAGACCTAGACGTGACATAGTCTCATGTTTGCACTGAATAGGTTTCCTGACTTTGACGTGATCCATCAATGCTCAAATAGCCTCTGAGGTTCTGGAGTCTTGGGCAGCGTTAATCTGGTTTGAAGGAGGACTAATGCCTGCTGTTCTGACATTTTCATTGTCTTTATAAATTGACATTTCTGGTCCTGTGTAAACCTGAATCTGTGTGTCCTTATCATGAACCTCTATTTTTTATCCGATGATAATTGTTTCCAAGTAAATAGCATTTCTAGGAACGGACGGTCTTTCCCACATTTAAATGACACACTATGGATAAGATATCCTGACTTATTGTAACTTGCAGTCTGAACAAATATCTTATTGCGAAAGTCGATGAATGTTACAGTACACTAATTGTCTTGGGAAAAAAAAACATCTGCTGAAAAGCTGGTTGTGCAGGAGAAAAAAAAGGATAAAAGGGCAAAACGCTGTGCTGCTGGTTTGACAGAAAAAAGGGTATAAGATGTAAAAGAATGTAAATGTTTCTGGTCACATACGCAGCTTGTGCAGCAGACACAAAGGAAGAAGAGATGGATGTGAAACAGTCCACGACCACCATCATGTTTAGGAGCTCAGACACAATCCTTCAGCCGGATATTGTTCTTTTAAAACCTTTGAGGATTGCCTCTTCTGGTCAGGTTCTTTCAGATTTTGAAACTAATGGAGAAGTGTAGCAGCACTGTTCATTTTTCCAAAGACAAACGGTTGTTGCTTATGCTGTTTTCACTACTACATCTGACTAGAGGTGGTACATACGCTGCTTAAATGGCTGTCGGACTTCACGCCTGCTGTGTTTTGGAGGTGTGTGCTGGAATATTAATGACTGACTTACTGGGGACTTACATTGAAAGTTTTCCATTGACTTTCTGTTGCCCTTATTGAAACCTAAATAAACTGAATTTAAAACGATTACATAATTTTACTTTCTTTCAGGTTGTGTAAAAAAAAAGGTTGCTCTGGACTGGATTTGTGTAATTGAGGATTCTACTGTTTTTTTTTTTACAGATTATTTTTATCCACAGTAATTTGGGATGTTATTTATTAGTTCACTAAACATGTGTTTAAAAGTGACACACTTCTTTGAGTTTGGCTAGTAGAGTCATTCATGTCTAATGCTTTTTTTCTCTTTTTTTTTGCACATTTGTTAATAAATCCTAAAATTATTGAGCGAGGATTGCACATGGTGCAGACGTTGCTCCACATAGAGATGGAGGCTGGATATAAAGGCATCACGCTGGATAGATGGGTCGCACAATGACACAAGCCTCTCCTTTCATTTTTCCCTCAACTCTTCTCTCTTTTATTTGATCATTATCTCCCCATCGTACAAGGGAAAACATGGCTGCCATTTTAAAGAACAACAGTCCCTAAAAATTGAGACGCATCAGCCTGGCAGGCCCTCATGATGAGCTCTGCTCAAACTATCAGAGCTGACAGGTATTTATGAGATGTTTTTCTTGCTAAGCTGCAGTGTGTGTGTGTGTGTGTGCTTCCCCAGGGCTTTGCACAGGTCCACTTATCACCGACTGCAAGGTTTAGGACATGGAGATTGATTTATTGTTCAATTTTGCTGTCGGTGTGGAAGAAGAAGTGTTCAACTGGAGATCTTAGAAGTGTATTTTCAACCTCAGGTGATACATGCTTCATTTTACTTTCTACATTTTAAACCAAAATAAAAAATAAAAAATATGAATCACTGCCCTTCCCGTTCTTCTGTTTCTTTGAGGACAGGGTTGAATCCATGTGGTGAACTTGGATGATTGTTTCAGCACCGGTCACTCTCTTTGTGGTTCTGGCTCTGAAAAAATAAACCGACTCCGAGCAATAAAAAACACTTGATCCCAGCAGCCTACAGGCTAAGGCAGCGCAGACGTCACTCCATTATGTCTGTTTGCTTGTCTGATGAGGGACTTTGTCTCTGAGTTTATTCTGTTTATGCAGCATTAATCATTTTTTGGGAATCTTCGGCTTGAAACTTGAGCCTGTTAGTTTGAAAAACACCGAACACTAAGCAGTGCTTTATTATTTCTGATGAAAGAAAGAGTAGGAGGAAAGTGGGGACTAAATGTCGGATTTTTCTTACTTTTGTGAACTTCAAGCTCGAGCAATCTTCATTCAAGTTACAGAAACACTACAGTGGCTTTTATTTTGAGCAAAAGATCTCAGGTCTCAAAACCTGAGATCTTTTGTCCAGACTTGTGGCAGTGGGCACATTTACCCATTAGTCTCTGCTCTGTAATATTTTGTAATTTAAAAAAAAATCCTGGTCATTTTACATTAAATAAGTAAGTTCAGTTTCTTCCTATTCTGATTCTTAGCAGGTGAGGAGCAACAGACGCCAGATCGCAATTTTTGGACAAAGTTTAAGTTGCTCCTTGAATGTGTTTATGTGTTATTAAAATGATTTGAAGCAAGGTTTCAATTAGGAACTTCAGGATCATAAGCAGAATGTAAACCATGACACTACCATACACAACGTAAAACAAAATAGTTTAATGAGTTATAAGATTAGTTGTTTACATAATCTTACTTTTGTTTGATGGATTTTTTTTAGGTGCTTTCTTTTGATTGACCCCCCAACGGCAAGAATGAAAAAAAATAGATGAGTTTCCACATTTTCTTAAATTTTGTAACAGATTTCATGACATATTAAGGTGCCCGTGTTCCTGCCTATCTTCTGTTTGTGTTTGGGTCCTCTGTTGCCAAGTTGTTTTAGATTTCAAATACCCTTACTTGGTGCGAAATCTACTTTGACACAAATATTCGCATGTGACGTCACTCGAAGCTTGAACAGGAAATGTGAAGCCAACTAAAAAATGTAGCTTCCACAGAGGAGTTTGGTTTGTCAGGCCACCTCAAAGAAAGCTTGCATCATAGAAATGGGAACAGAAGTTTCACCATGGGAAAAATGACTTGCATACCAGATGACAAGGTCCAGGTCTTGCCACTTGAAACATTTCCAGAGAGCTGTGTTGGATTTTTTTCCTCAAACTGAGGTCTGCAGAAATGTAATGTGAAATCCATAAATATGTGTCTAAGAAGATGAAATCTGCTGTCACGGTGCCTGGAGGCTGGATCAAAACTCAACGGTTGACACAATGTGGCAATGTTCCTTTAGGTCTTTTCTTACCTGGTCACATTACCGGTGACGGGTAGAGCACAGCCCACTTATAGTGGAACAAAATTTTCGCAAAAGCATTAAATAGCAGAAAATGAATCGCTGAATGAAGAATCAGAAGTTTTCTCCTATGACAGAGGATATTTGAGGATAAATCCACATCAGTAACAAAATGATTGTGAATCATTTAGAGCTCAAAATGATGGTAAAGTCCTTCCAACCTTAAAGGCTCTTCCCCAAAACTAAAATGTCAACATTTCCAGAGGAAACAAGCTGAAAGTGTTGAAGTGCTGTAATGGCAGTAAGGATATTTCCATCGATTGTTTCAAGACATTTTGTCATTTTGTAGCAAAATTCTAATAAAAACCCGTTTTGTTACCGAAGGTTTTCTCTAAATTATTGCTCTTTTGAGTTTTATTATTTTTATCAGATGCTGCCTGTTTCCGATCAATTCTGATCGGAAACAGGCAGCTTTGTTTTAAGGAAGATAATTTTACGCACAAATTCATATTTTTAGAGAAACTGTTGTTCCTATGTGTATTGTTCCCACACAAAATGACTAAACGGCATTTAAACCCTTTAGTGCTGCCCCCTCTTCAGTTCATTTCAGCTCGTTAGCGACGCCTTTCATGCTGTGTTCGAACTCTGGCCTCACTACAGTGGAAACTGCTGCTGAGTCAGGCTGCACAAAGTGAAATGCAGCTTCAGTCGGATGCGTTTCCATGTATGACAGATGACTTTTGGACTTTTGAGAGCAGAGTCAGGACATTTCTCGCATATATTTGAATTATTGCTTAGTTCCCCACTGAGGACTTTGAAGCGTAACGTCTCTAACGATGTGCTAGCTACAATGTGGGACAGTTCTATGTTGCGCTGTAAATTCATTGTGATGATAGTGTCTTTCTCAGAGAGAAGCCTGTTGTGCAAATGAAGCAACTAAATAAGTGCACAGTTGGTACATTGACCCAGAGTCTATTCCAGGTCAATCAATACTAAGGTCACCAAATGGTTCAACCGACAGGAGATTTCATTCTGCCTCGATTTATGTACATCCAGTTTGCAGATTAAAGTCTGATCTCCCGGCTGCTCTGCTGCTATTACTTTCAGGTATGTCGGATTTGATGCTGTAATCAGTTTTAGGGAAAGACTCCCATGAGCAAAACCTCATGGATGGTGTCAGCGTGACCTCATCCATGTCAGGGGGAGGTAAATAAAGCAATAAGTTAAACCCGGACAAGACAGGAGAGATATCTAACGTTGTGGCTTGTAAAATATTCAGACCTCTTGGACTTTAGCTACGTGTGTTTTGTTACAACCACGAACTTTAATTGTATTGTAGCAGGTTTGTTTTTCGCGATAACCAGATTGTTCAAAGGCAGATTTATTTGTTGAGTCTTAATGTGCGGAGTGCCAAACATCTCAATGTTTCATCGTCAAAATTTAACTGGTCTCGCTGTGTCTTAGTGCTTTATTTACATCAAATTTACAAGCCACACTCAGGGTTATTACAGTCAGACCTAAATACACTCAGACAGAGTCTGCCTGGCATCAAGAAGCAGGCTAGAAGTTTTTATGAATCCATCAAAAGAAATTCCAGAACAGATAAGAAACAAAGTCATTGCCAGTACTATAGCGCTAACAAATGTTTTATTAAGTCATTTTTTAGGTTTCACAGTGAAGCACAGTGAGAGCCATTATCCACAAACAGAGAAAACATGGCGAAACGTACTTGTACTCCAGTCTGCAATTGAACCCACAAATCTGAAGCTGCTTTTTAAAAGGAAATAAAGGGAGCATCATATAAAAAAGTAAAAGATTTATTGGTGAGAGGTCCTGTTAAACATAAATTACAGAAACATAAATAAAGGAACATATACATGGTATATGAATAGCCATGTTTAATAATAGAGCTCCGATGAGTGTTTGTCAGATTAAAAAATAGCCTCTGAAAACGACAGCCGTTCCTATATGCCATGTCCTTATTCTTCTTTCCTGACAGCGATGATTTGCAACAGCAGGGAGGCTTAAAGTGTCGATACCGACCAATTACTGGCCATGCAGGGTTCAGTGAATTCTTAATACATCAACTACTTTTTGCTCTAGCACTCCTTTTACTCTGACCTTTGCTGCTCCCACTGCTTAGGAGCTCGGGCTGGGAGAGTTCATGAATATGCTCTGGTTCATACCGACTCCTCCATCCCTCTCTCTGCTCATCTCCTCTGACCTTCTCGGGCTTTTGCTGCTCGTCTTACACGTTTTCTTTGGCCCACCGGCTCTCTGCCAGTGGCTGTCAGCCCGCATTTTTCAGCCTTTGTTGACACAGATGAACAATCGCAGCAGATTACTCAGTGGCTCCCCCTCTCCACTTCCTAATCCATTTGCATGATAGCATCTATTTTCCTTTTCCAAGAAGAGGCTTTGTTTAGATTTCTGACATAGAGAACATTTCTGTGCATTTACTGCATTATCAGCAGGAGCTTGATTCTGACTAAAAAAAGGCATTATGGGAAGCTAAAATGTTGTTAAAATAAGATAAAGAAAAACTTGAACAGAACCTTTCTACTCCTCTTAATCACCAAAATAAAAACTTTTTGCAAGTAATTTCCGTGTCGCAGCGAAATGATGCATATTTTTCTTATTAGATCTTGTTTTCTTAATCTTTTTCAGGTGCTATCGGTGCAGATGTGTGACGTGATGAATGAGATCGAGCTGGAGAAAGAGAGCTGTGAAAATCGCACCTCTGGGAATGTCACTTCAGGTCATTCTTGAAAACTCTTTTTGTTTGTTGAGTGTGTAGAGGGGGCTATTAGGAGGAAAGAGTAAGCTGCAAGGGTGAACTCACTCTGAGGAAAGGCTGTGCACTCTGGTGTTTTGTAGATAAAACGGAAATAGAGCGTATTTTATACGGCTGACTAATTCAACACAGTAACTTAGGCTCAGTCCTTCACCATGCTTGGCCGAATATGAGGTGCTTTAACACAATGTAGTCCCGGCTTTTCAAAAACCGCACAGGACTTGAAAGTGTCACGCCGTTTGACCGAGACATTATCGCAGCTCCTGTCACACGGCGTGGCCAAAGATGACAAACTGCATGACTTGTGGCTGCAGCACAATCGAGTCAGACGGATCTGACATGTCGGCCCGTCAATAAACGGACAGCATGCTATGGATGTCAATGTGTTTATTACGAGAGTAGGACAGTGAAGAGGAAGAGGCGAGGGAGGAAAAGAGACAGCGGTAGAACGTGCAGTAGCTGCACAGAGGAGGAAAGGAGTCCCATGTCAGTCGATGCTGCTGCAGTCGTACCTCGATGTTGTCCCAGGATTTATGAGACGCTGCTTGATATCGTTTCTGGTTGTGGGAGCTCTAACTCAGAGGTTGGCACTTTTATCGTGCTAAATGATCACAGAAAAGAAATACAAAGATTTTATCTAAGACATGCCTGCGGTTCTTTGCTTTGCTTGCTTTACGTCAGACCCCACCAACCTGGTCAGTTTGTTGCTGAAAAGCTCAACCTTAGTGTCATCTGACCAAATATCATAGTTCCGGTTGAAGCTCCAGGAGAGCTTAAAATAAAAAACTCAACTTGTTAGCTTTTCAGTGTAGGACAAAATTGTCTGTTTTTTTTTTTGTTTGTTTTTGTTTTCTTTTCAAGCCTCCAAGTGAGCTTGTAGATATGATCAGATGGTTTTTAGAGACATTTCATAGCCTTGTCTTTGCTGCTGTCCTCTAAGAATCACATTTCTCCTGAATCTCTCCTCTCGCTTCAAATACACCCTCAAATAAAATGTGTTATTATTATTATTATTATTATTATTATTATTATTATTATTAAAACACAATACATTAGATTAAAACAAAGGTCTTACATATCCAGACCCATTAATGTACAACCAATTATAACATTTCAATCAGAGTAGGAGGTTAAATAACGTAAATAAAGAGAAAAGTCATAAAAGTTTTAAAAAAAAATACATTGAATGCGCAAAAAAAAAAAAAAAAAAAAAAGTCGTGATAAGTTACATCATCTGTAGGTGTAAGAAATCATCCCTCTAAATGGACGGGCCTCCTCAACACACTTATGCAAAATCATTTAACAACACAGCAATGCCTCTTAATGCATTATCTGAAAATTGAATTATTACTGCTTTATATTCTCACCCACTCAATCATTGTTTCCTGGGATTCCTGTCATTTTAAAGTGCACAAAATCACTTATACTTATTAGACGGTGTCAGTCTTTCCTCCAACTGCTTTCAGTTGAACATACATCCGTCCACGGACATACCGCACTTTGCTTTGAGTGGCCCCATATAAAGAGCCGGTGTGGGGACAGCTTTCCCTATCTCTGCAACGATCTCATTTTTCTGCTCTCCTATCTGCTTCCTCAACAGGAAGGTAGTGTAAGTTGAACTCTGAGGTCACATCCTGAATAAACGAATTAGCAGATTGTGCATTCGTGGGAGAACGCACATCCACAACATATGGCTGAGAAAGTTTCAGCCGCAGCGGATTCGCTCCAAAGACTCAAATGTTTTTGAGAAACTTTTTTTTGTTTGTTTTGTTTTGAACTTTTCACAAACTAAATCGGCGCAGGGATAGTTTGCAGCTTGTGTTTTTGTCTTTTCACACCTTCCTGAGGCTTTGCAGGGTGTTAGGTGGCGGAATGAGGACGGCTGACGAGGTTGCGGCCTTGACGTGTAATACAGAAAAGGGATGGAAATAGATTTCTGCAAAGACTTAAGAAGGAAATCACTAAGTTATCCTAAACAACAACAACAACCTCAATTTCACTTCTCTGGGATTTAGTTTTTTATACCCGAATGCAGAAATGTTTGAACGATAAATCATTTTAAGTAACTGCAGATTATTTTATGTGTTCAGAACAAGATTATTTTCCTTCTATCACAAGATTTATAAAATGTTTGGCATAACTTTGCATTCATTTGTAAAATACAAATAAGAAATTATTTCGCAAATTCCACACAGGTGACTTTAGTAAACCAGACTTTTTGCAGATCTGTGGCACTGAAGGATTTAGGACTCTGCTGTGCCATGACTTGGTTCTGTCATTGCCCTCTCTCGGTTTGTCTCGAGTGATGCAATGTTTGTGTTGTTGACCTTTTTTTTTTGGCAGGTTGCCAGGGGATGTGGGACATCGTCGCCTGTTGGCCTTCAGCCAGAGTTGGAGAAGTGGTGACGATAACCTGTCCGACATATTTCAGCTACTTCAGTGACAAACAAAGAGGTAAGATTATCACAAACACTGAGCTGATGGCTTAAAGTTCCGTTTCTTACACTTTTTTTTTGCACTTTCAGATTAAATACAGCTAAAAAAATAAAAATAAAATGGGGTGACCAATGGAATACAATGAACTTATTTTCATATTAGTTTAAGTTTTAGATCATTTGAGTTTTGTGACATGATGCTTTGTTTTGGTAGAAGTTACCACTGAGAAAGGGGCACATTTTGGTCATGAAGGGGTGAATATCAACAGCATGAAAATTCATGTTATCTGTGATGTTTACATTAGTCTCAATTGCTCCTACGAGGCTTAAAGTGTGAATTTACACCCCCATCATCACCCTGAACTGTTGATGTGTGTCTTACTGAATCCATGCTTTAATATAGTTTGCAGAAAAGTCCGACTCTACCATAATTTCACAGCTGAAATCGAGACCCAACACACCCAGTTACATTTTTCCGTCTGTTATTGGGAAATACGCCTGAGTGAGCTGTACGCTCAGTTTCTTCAGGCAGTCCATCTGCGTCGAGGTTTGAAATGGTGCATGTTAAGATATTCTCGATAATATTGTGGGTGTCTGAGCTTCGGTTGCCTTTCTCTAATCATGGCAGAGAGATTTTGACAGCAAGTGCTGCCTCGTGGTTATTTTTTCAGACCTTTTCTGTGCCAGCTCCTGGGTTCTCACTGCCAGTGCTCATTAGACAAAACTCTTCACTGTGTAGATTTAAAACTTTGCTGGAAACCCTCATTTTGACTTTTTACCCAGTATGGCTGAGCTCATTTTATAAGTTGGAGTTACTTTGTAACAACATCTTTGTCTTGAAATTAGGGCCAGGACTTTAACGCATCAATTTCTGTGATAACACTTTATTTGAAGGGGGGTGAATAAGACTGTCATAACACTTTCATAAACATGACATATGAAACTGTCATAAATCATTACTGTTTAAACTTTACCTTTAATAACATAAAGTTACCTGATTTTTAAAGTGCAGTCAGTAATACTTTTATAACAAATTTATATCAGTAATGATTTCCTGGTTAATGTCAAGTTGTCATAACAAAGACATTTTGAATAATGTCAACTTTGTATTAAAAGTGTCATAATTTACCGAATGACGCTTTATGACAACAGTCATAAATATTCATGAAGGCTTATTCATGTTCATGACATGTGTTATGTCAGTCTTATTCACCCCCCTTCAAATAAAGTGTTACCATTTCTGTTAATATGAGTGCACAGATTTAAAGCGTTACTTTTTTTAAAAAAAAACATAATTAATTGCATTTTGTTTACATACAAAGGGTTTTGGCCTGAACCTTTGTATCCCCGTGTTTATGTCCGTACGTCAGACGCACAAGCGACATTCGCAAACAAGACAAATCTGCTTCTATTGTCTTCAAAAAACAAACAAACAAAAAAAAAGACTATTGTTTTTCCAAAGAAGAAACTTCCCTTTTCACCCATTCAGCTGTTCATGGTTTGCTTCAGCAAGTCACCTGCGTTGTGTGTAACTTGTGTGTCAGGTGAACAGGTGTACCTAATAAAGTGACCAATGATGGTGTCATAAAAATACAGAGACAAATTAAATTGAATTTCTTTTGTCCGGAGGATATTGATCAAAAAGCGTTTCGTCATAATAGCACTAAGCAATTCGTGGCCAAGAGCTCTGCTTCCCGCTTTCCATCTCCAGCTTTACAGCAATTCAGCTGACTAAATCAACTCCCAGCCCCGCAATATTCATCGTAGTTATTAATAAATTAAAAAATGTCACTGACAACAAAAATGAACACCGAACTTATGCCATTTCCATTTCTACTCAATGCAAAATGCAACCCGTTTAAACATTTTGGAGCTTCTTATCTCTTCATGCTGCATGCTGACCTTCACAATCAATGCTTGCAACTGTGAAAGCTTTGTGAAGACACACAACTAAGTAGAAAGTGGCTTACATCTGGGACTCAAAAAACAAAAGAAGAGAAAAGACACAGTCATCTGCAAAGAATGTATCATTTTCCTCCATCAAAACAGATTTCATGAAGGATCTTTTTAAAAGAATATTATAAGTTGGGTAACAGCTTTTAATAATTTTCTCCCTAAAAGTATGTTTTGGTATTAATGCAATTCATTTTTCGGCATCTTTCATCCAAAGGAGTGAATCTGGAGTGATCATGCTTTGGAAGTTGGTTCAGCAATTTTACTGCTGAAAAGGACAAATCTGAGAGAACCGAAGAATGAGGTTGTTTGATTCTTTCTAAAAGAGAACTGGTAAATGTTACAACAAAGAACTATCAATCATCAGGAAAATAAAAATGTATTTCTAAAGAATTATTAATGTAGTTAGCCACGTAGCTTATCTCAGTTCTTCAAATAATAATGTCACTTTCACTAAAGTGAGGTTCTGCAAAGTAGATGTCGGTAGATTTTGTCCTACATGAAAGGAAACCAGAAGTTACAGTCATAATAAAAAGGCATTTTACATTCTAGGATTTGAATAAAATTAAGTTTATATGTCTTCATATGGATGGATGGTTGGAAATGCAAAACATAAAAATAAGAATTAATCTGGACGTCATAATCCAAACAATACAAGATGACATCTTTCAATAATAAACACGTACAGGAAATCATTTTAAAAATAACTTCATGGGAACAAAATTTTATGCATGAATAAATAATTTTATAAAAAATAAATCTAAAAAAAAGGGGAGTAGAAAAAATATTGTAAAATAAACACGTTATAAGTAAATAAAAAGTAAGGAAATCAACCGAGAACAATTACAGTTATGCTTTAAAAACTAAATATTAACTCATAATTATTGTTTTTGCTTCATTTGTTGATGTAATTATGTCTCATAGAGCCATGAAGTGAGATGTGAGATATATTTTGTCAGATGACCACATTTTGAGTCGTCAGTTTTTCTTTTCTTTTTTAGGTCTAAAAAATGTTAAATGTGTTTTTCCTCCATATAAAAAAACAAAATTGTTTGCTCTCTCAGAATCTATTCTGTTTCTTTTGACCATAGTGTACTTCCACAGTAAAAATGGTGGTAATATTGAAATCATCTAAATTCAAAACACTTAAATTCAAAGCCTTAAGTATGAATGGTGCTATAAAAATACACCTGCCTTGATTCAGTTGGTTGAAGAATTTTTTCTGAATATATTTATACCATATATTCTGCTTATGACATGTCTTCAACGTAATCAGATGAATAAATCTTTCGCTAAAACAGTTGGCCTGACTCAAAACTTTAAAAAAAAACAAAAAACTTTTCACTCTCTCTTTAAGGCATTTTGAGAGCAGTGGGAGTGATGAATATCCAATCCACACCTCGGGGCTTTTTCTCTGCTGTGGCTGCATATGTGTGACCCAGCAAGTAGGTGCTCATTCCTGCTCCCCCACTGAGAGATGTGTTGAAATCCAGCTATTGACAGCCCTGCTGAGAGACACGGTGATGGAGCTTTTTGGCTGTTAGGTGTAACCACTCACAGATCACATACAGGTACTCCCAGGACATGGATATGATAGTTTTGTGCGCACCTCCAATGCATGCTTTCATGGATAAAAGAGCCAGTTTGTGAAAGAGCCCAATCCTTTCACTTGTTTTTTTTTTTTTTTTTTTTTTTTTTTTTTTAGTAGATGTTAAAATAGCAGAGCTGCATATATATATCCTTTATAACAGTACTCTGAGAAACTGTTATTCCCTTAAAAGCATTTCCTTTACTTGAACCCATCATTTGTCAGCAGCTCTTCAGCAATTTTTTGGTCAGGTTTTATTCAGCCGTGCACAGTTCAAGCATTCAGGAAGACTCTTTCACCTTTGCTTATTCTGTAGTTGTGAAAAGCCTCTTAAGCATCCAGTAGAATTCACCGCATGCTATTTGTTAATGCTGAACCCCACCCACTCCACGCCGCCACCCCTCATGGTGGCATTAGCACCTTTTCAGGGTCAAACCTCAAATTAGAGACACAGGGAAATGTGACGCTTTGCAGATGAAGGGTGCACTTTCAACCCCCGCTTCAACTAACGGCAGCAGGAGAGAGGGATGATGTCGAAGCTGCCGGTGAACATCCTGCAAAAAAAAAAAATTCGAGAAAACCTGTGAATCTGCTCGTGAAATTAGCATCACAGCCGATATGCTCAGGTGACCATTTTCCAGCCTTTACTCAGTCTTACTTCTTTAAAGTAACTGGTTTGACACGAGTTCCTTTTTTTGCAAACTGCATTAAACACAAGCAGAGCAACTCCTGCAGCAGTGAAGATCGTATCCTTTTATATCTGCAACTTTCCTGTGCAAGCTTCGGTTTTGCAGTCTGCTTCTGATTGCAAGATAAAATGTAAGAAAAGTGCAGTCAATGCAGGACATAGGAAAACTCAGTTGTTAAATGTCCTGATCAACAGTGTGAGACGGGTCAGGGATATGCTTTGACTTTAGATGAAACTTTACCCCATCTGTCACTGTCAAAACCATGGAAAGGAGGATTAAATTAAAGTGTGTTTCAATAACATGGAGTCATTTATCAAAATAAGAAATTTATTAAGCATGAGATGTTGCGGCAATCTGAATGAATTTTTGTTCGTTATCTCAAATGTTTTGCCTTTGAAACTTATTTTGCAGTTTCAATAAGTCAACTAATTAAATTCATTCATTTATCTAAAACACAAACATTTATTTCTGCTAATAAAATAAAATACGTACGTACATCAATTCAGTCATATGTAATTAGTATTATCAACAGAGCCAGTTTTTGTATGATGCAATCCTGAGCAAGTATGTCTTGTTGGTGAAAAATGTATATTCCCTGGTCTGCCTTACTCCCACATTTTGATACGAGTTGTCCTGTGACGATTAGAAATCCCAGTTTTACTCCCTGTTAATTACATCTGAGACATGATTCAAGAGGCTGATCATGGGCGGGGGTCGAGTGGATATTCTCTCCTGCAGAGAATGAAAACTGCTCTGAAAATATGATGTGTTGATATAATTTCCCTAAAGACTTGAACCTGTAACCTGCTGAGGCATGACGATAAGAAATAAAGAGACAAATTCTTGTTAGGTCCTTTTTAAATTATTTAAAATTGACCACTTTCTACATTTACCAAAGACAAACAACATTCTTTCAGTCAGAATCAAAAGGACAAGTATAACTTGAAAAAACCACATCTGAGGAATCCCCAGAGAGTAAATGTTCTCTTCTTCAGGCGTTTAAACCTGTAATATTAAAGTGTTTTACAGTTTTTATGTCTCAGGTTATACATTTCATGAAGTCCAACCCCCAGGATTGCAGATGATTAAATGTCCCACAGGTTTTAAATATAAAACATTCATGGATTATAACACTCTTCATCTCTTCATAGAAGTAAATTTAATTCAGTTTTCAGAATTAACTGCTATGAAATAATCCTGCTACGGGTCCTGGGTGAAGTCCGTTCTCCTTTCCACCCAATCCCTCTCACTCTAAAGGCAAATAAATAAGGAGGTGTGAAACAAATTATTCAAAGTTGGTTGCATTATCTCCTGTCCAGGCTTCAATTGACCCTGTACTTCAGTTATCACATGTTGCCTAGGCGACAGTTTTAAAGCAATGCCATTTCACGGCATGTTATCCACCAGAGGAAACTCAGGTGATCCATCACGGCAAATCTATAAAGACAAAAAGAGTAAAAACACACTAGAGGCACAATATAGACATGACAAAAATACAAAGGTACGTCTTAACAAGGACGGTGTCAAAAAAAAAAAAAAAAAAAAAGAGGAATAGCTAAGATAAAATAGATAAGAATAGATAAGATAACAGACACCTCCCGCCAAAAAACAACAACAAAAAAACTAGGATAAAGTGCAACAGGTGTGCTTTGTTGTTTTGCAGTCTCATTGCTGTAGGTACAAATGACTTGTAGAGCCACGTAGTTCAGATTTCTCTTTGAAAAATCCTGCCATTCGACCTTCTGCTGAATTTCTAAAGCAGAGGATGTGTTGAATCCACGGGAATTTCATTCGTCTTTTTAATAATCAGCTCATTGTACAGCTGTGCTGCAGCTACCTGGTCAACTTCAAGAACCCTGCTGGATAATTTAGTCACGTACTGCAATATTTTACGATCTTTTAGCGCGCATATTTCCCAAAGTGCAAATACACTGGAAAGATAAAACCCTCTGTAAAAAGAGCATATTAAAATAGTTGGAGAATGGTGCTGTCTGATTTCAAAATGTTCACAAACAGAACACCCTGCGTTGCCGTATCCTGGACTTTTTTTTTCTGCGCCCAATGATTAAAATACAGCTCATAGTTGATTTCAACTACTAAATGTTTGAAAGTTGAGACTCTCTCTCCCAGTTCCCCATTAATCTTGGATGGAGAGACAATTATTCCTTTCTCTGAGCATTTCTTTTGTTTTCTTAAAGTTGTCTGCAGCTCACTGAATGAAACACTGTTTCTCTTTTTCGAAAACCTTTCAGGTTTTTGAATCTTTGTCTGTCAGCAGATCATTTTTCACTGAGAGCCGTGGATCTTTGTGTCATTGAATGCTCCCTTTATAGATTAAAACACTGAATTCTTCTAGTGCAAAATTTATTGGACCATGTTTTGTGTATTATAACCTGGGGACTGAGAAAAATACAAAGAGGCTTTAATGAATAAGTAAAAAAGTTTCACACTTTGAAATTAGGAAACAACTTTGCTAAAGAATGATGTGCATATTTTTATGCTTTTCCTTACTTCAAATTTCAAAGAAGACCACAGTTATGTCAGAGGTGACAATGAGTCGCTTCTCCAATCCATTCAACCTCATTCTCCTGTGGCAGAGTGCAAATTACAAGATGCACCTGATAGAACACCGTCTTCCTGGTGGATTATGGAGTTTTCTAAAGTGTACCTGACAGGAAGTGACATGGCGAGAGAGGATTTATTTGAGAAACTGACAACTATGTTACCTGAAGCGGAGAGCTTTGCACCTAAGTTTGAAATGGCATCTGAGAAAGAACCTTAAGCTCTTAAGCCGTGAAATTAACATAAAGTGAAACATTTCAATATTCTTTCTAAACCGCTTCACTGAAGTAACATGGGAAAAGAAAATGAGATCCTGTAATCCTTGAAGACGTGTATTTGTAACTTATCTCTAAGGTTTAGAGAATACAGTCAACGTTTAAATGGGTTGGGATTCAATGTTTGCATTTTTTGCATCTATGTTGCACAGATAAAGAGCTCCTTAAATTATTTTTTGCCAGTACTGGATTGCCAGCTACGTTCAATTTATATAGTATGTGCTGTTCTAAGGGCAACGCTGCTGATGAAAAACAAACAGAGGATATCAGCAGCATGCACAGCAAATAAACAGATTGAGTCGGATCAACGTGGAGGAACACCAAACAAGTGGAGGTTAAAAAAGCTGAAGGGGATAAAACCGCATGAATAAAATAAGCAAAAACCAAAAGTGAAACAAAATCAACCCATGTCTGCACACACACTGGCTTTTATAGAAAGAGTTGCTTGTACTGTGTGTGATCTTTCTTTCTTTGTGAAAGACATTTCTGTAATAACAGATGATGCTACAGAATGTTGAGATGCATAATCCTGGTTTGCCTCAGTTCTGCCAATTCCAACAAAAATGTATAAAATTATTTGAGTTATTTCTTAATCTTTTTGTGTAAAGCATCTGTTGGAATGTTCAACAATCAGGCTTCGGAATCTGTTTTTAAAAAAACATGTTTTAAAACACAAACTAAATCATGTATTTGATAAAGAAAAGAATGAGCAGAGTGAGGAGGAATTCTATGTGTTTTTTGTAAATCCAACATTGCATCATGTCCCCATCATTTATTTTCTTTTACTCAGATTATTATCATGTTTGCAATATTTTTTCATGAAATCTGATTTAATCTGATTTAAGTGTGACTCAAGTTTGACACTTGAGTTGTATTTAAAATAAAAGGACTTCAGATGTGAGTCAGATTTACACCCAGAAGTCTTGAGACTTGACTTGGATTCCTGATCCGAGTCTTGAATCATTGTTTTTATGTCATATAACGAAGAATGATTGAAAGCTGGTATGTGAACTACACTCTGCTTCTGTTGCACGTTTTACTATAAAAAGATGCACTTGATCATTAGCCAGTGATCGATTGTGGGCTATAAATGTCTGTTAATCTGTTCATGCTAGCTCTAGCTTCACAGAAATTATCGCATTAATATCTCTGTGACTTTGGATCATTTCAGAAACAAAATAAATGTAACTTCTTCTGAAGCTCTGCAGAGGCGGTCAGGCAATCATTTGAGTCAAGTGTGCAGGAACAGAAACATCTACAACATGCAGAGCAGGGGAACCTGAGGAAAAGGTTTGGGAACTACCTGGATGTCATGATAAGATTTAAAAAATATATATATTAATTTCTGGCAGTAGAGTCTTTAAATTTAATTCTGACTTAGAAAGGCTTGAAGCTTGATTTGGACATGTTCCTCAAAGACTTAAAAGTTGGATTGGACTTGGAAGAAAGACAACTTGAGAATATCGCTGCAACAAAAATGGCTCCAGTCATCGAGAATGTCACTCTATTTGCTCCGGCTGTGATTTCAATGAATAAATAGGAGGATTTTCTCCTAAATTTATGCATATTCTTTAATTTAAATGTTGTCAAACTGTGTCAGCTCAAATTGATGCTTGAGAGAAGTTGTTTTCGGAGCTGAGCTTGCATTGCATCTCGATTCAGAACAGGAAGAAAAGGCCATCTAAGGTATGCACCAGCAAATACCTTTGTGAAGATACCCCAAAATAAAAATGTCTCTCTCTGCTTTACCTCCATATTTAAACAAAAGCCATAAAATAACAGAAACCCCCCTCCCCCCCCCAAAAAAAAATAAAATAAAATAAATTGCTTAAAGCTAGTGTGTGCCTGATAAAACGTATTGTTAGAAAAGGTAACCTGAAAAGATGCAGTGGTTTGATGCCAGTGCTTTTTCTAACCAGTCATCACTGTCACATCTATTCGAGTTTGGAGCAACATACAACATTACTCTATTTTCCTGAAAGTGTTACACAAAGACGCCAAAAATCTACACTTCGGAACGCTTCGTTCTACCGATTATCAGTGCAGTTCACCGTTCTATAGCTTTCCTAAAATGTTGTGGAAGATGATCAGGAAATGAAAAAGACACATGGAAAGTTTCTACCAGCTCTGAAACTGGCTTCGGCTAAAGTCCGAGCACCAGAAACGCTCTCTTGAATGCCTCACGTCGTCTCCGGATTTGTACATTTTATTTGTCTGAATATAAACCAAAGCAAATGGATGTAGTACAAAAAAACCCACAACACACCACGACATGTTCTGATACGTTTCTGCTGACATACCTCACACTTTTTGAGCAGGTTTGTTTCAAAGGCAGGACTAAATACAATTCTATTTTGAAGCAATCAGACACAAAACACTTTGGAGAACTTTTCTGCATTTGATTCAATTAATCTGTTACGTTTCATCAAAATAAAAATCTCATCCGATCATGATTCATTTTTTTGTGTTTCTTTGAGATGGGCATCTAGGAAATCTTGCTGACTTTTCTGTGGTCTTCACATTGAAATATTATATTAATATTAGAGCGGCAAGAACAGTCTATTACTTGAACCAAAATACCCTTGACACTAAAGGTAATTTACCACAACAGAGCAATAAATACACAACAAAGACTGAAGGTCTTCTGCTTTGACTAAAGGTGGCGTTGTCATCTTTAAAAGTTCTCTGCAAAGTCCTTCTCCGCCCGAAAGTGAAGAGGAGCATCCACAAAACGGTCTTGGAAATGATCTAATTGCTTTATAAAACGAGGGGGAGCGGGGGATATTTACAAGCAGCATGTTTACACACAGCTACGGCGAGGACGACCTGACATTTCAATCACACGCTGACCTTTCTCTGACTGAGCAGAACATCTTGATGCACCGAAACCTCCCACTGCACGTTTTCACTCCTCGGCTCATGTGCTGACATTTTTCAGCAATTAGCCATACTTACACTCACAAAGCAGATCTGCTGCCTGTCACACTGCGCTCCGGACGAGACAGCGTGTTGATTTACGACATGTCAACAAATCTTTGATGAAATCTTACAAGTAATTTGTAAGTAAGTTATTGAAGAAAACACGTTCTCTCATAGTGTGGATATTAACAATAATGAACATAGCTGGAGCTGCATTTTCCTGAGAAGGGAGAAGTGAAGAAATCCAGACGGCCCTCAGAAGAAGGTAGTTTTAAACCTTAGAGGATGCAAAACGTTTTTTTGGTTGTGTTTTTTAACCAATAATTACAATTGGTGTGAACCTCTGACGTCTAACCATGCACAGACTTTAGGCACAAAAGTTAAAAGAAACACACACACACACACACACACACACACCCCCCCCACACACACACACAAAGATGTACACATCTTGTTTTTGATACATTTTATTATTCAGAGTTATTCTTTTTCTCCAGAAGCCAATGAAGTTTGAAAGAGTTGTATTTCCATCTTCTTGCTAATGATAATGAACACCAACCACAACACTTTCCACTGTATTGTTTTATATCTGGCTGTTTTCGTGCTTGTAATGTTAAAACCTTGAAGCTGATGCAAAGTTTTGTAAACCACACCAATAAAACCCAAGAGTGCCAAACCAAAAAGTTAAGCTATAAAAAATTAGGCATATTGCCATTTTACATTTTCTTCAACCACCTTCTACTGCAGTATCAATCAATCAATCAATCAATCAAATTTTATTTGTATAGCACATTTCAGCAGCAAGGCATTTCAAAGTGCTTTACATAATTAAAATAAAAACAGAAAGAGATTTACAAAACATTAAAACGTAAACGGTGAGAAAGAGAAATAAAAAGCTGTACTTTAGTCAAAACGCCGTTTGACAAGGACTCTAACCTGTCAGACTTTAGTCAATGCAGTAACGTTTGGGGACGCAGTAACGCATCCCCAAACCATTATACTTCCACCTCTATGCTTCATTGTTGGGATGAGGTTCTTTTCCTGTAATTTTTACCAAACATCTCGTAAGTTCCAGTCTCAAAATATTCTAAATTTAGATTGATTTGTCCAAAGAAAACTATTCCAGAGAAACTGCCTGCTGTCTGTGTTCTGTCTGGCAAATCTTACTCCGGCCTTTATGCTTTTACTCAGAGAGGAAAAGTTTCCTTCTCTACGTTCAACCTTCAAGCAGTCTCGTTCTGATCTCACTGACATCCACTTTTATCAGTAGCAAGAGCCCGCTGCTGCTAGGGCGAGCTGCTTTGAGTGTCCTCTCCTTGCAGATTACTTGTCATACAGCCTGATTTCACAATTTTGGAGACACCTAAGAAGCCCCTTTCAAACCCATAAACAACATTCTTCCTGAATGCCTCAGTCAGCTCTTTTGATCTCACCATGGTGTTCACTCTCACCCTATTTCCAAGAAACACTGGGATAGTCATACATGTGTCTCTGGTGAGCTCGACTATTTCTTATTGTCCGAGAAGTCAATTTTACACATAGTTAAACTAATTTGGGACCTTTCTTTGTGTGTAAAAAATGAAAGAAAAGAAATCCGCTTTCTGCCTATTCTCTTTCTCCCTCTGCAGGCAACCTCTCCAAAACCTGCACAGCGGACGGCTGGACCGAGATGCATCCTATTGACATCGCTGTGAACTGCGGCTACAATCTCAATGGCACCAGCGACGATGTAAGTAAGCCGCCGACATCCACAGGCTGCCCCCGAAGTCCTATGGCGAATGAATGCAACAGTGCGACAGGGGAGCGTGTCAAGAGCCAGTGGGCAGGAATAATTCAGCGAGAGCTTCTTTTGTTTGCTCTTTGGGTCAGTGTTGGTAGGTCTATCAGCAAGATGGGTGTATCGATTGTTGGCTCGAGTTTTCAGCTCAGATCTGCTTTTATTTACGTTTGTCACGGTCTCTTGCAGAGGATGATATTTAACCTTAGCACCGTGGCGTTACTGCAGACAAATCCCTAGAACTGTGCGGGTTGCTTTTGATTTAAAAATGCTTCAAACAATTCACGAATACGCTGCCTCCATTAAAAATGAACACGCCCATAAGTCAACACTGCTGACTTGTTTGCTGAAGCGTCGCAGTCTTGAAAGCAGGACTCATCAGACATACTTTGACATGACCGGGTCAGTCGGAAAGTCCCGCTCGTGTTATCGAGCTTTACGAAACGTTATTCACTGCGCCTGCAGGAGACGGAGAGGATAGGGTTGGGGAATAAATACATTAGACGCTGCCTTCCTTTGGTTTGTTTAACCGGAGAGAGAGCAAAGCTGGTCTGTGTTGATGAAGGCGGGGCAGGGCGAGGAGCGGAGGAGCACTACACGGCGGTAAAAAGCTTTCTTGGTGGGCAGTCTGCTTTCTGAGTCACACGGAGCCTCATTAGTATTCCTCATAGGAATTCAGCAAGGTTTGAACGAGTCGGGAGCTCTAAAAGGAATTTGATGTCCGTCTCTCTGCATACTTGATGGCTTTGTGTATCGCAGGATGCAGAGCTTCTGATCTCATTTTTGTCTGAAGTGAAACATACAGGGCGACGGCACAAACACACGGGGGAACAAAGACATTCCTTAGGCCTAAAGTGAACCTTTATAAAATGGTTGGGATTGATTTTTGAGTTGAAAGGAAGATGCAGCGCCGCAGTTTCAGAAAACCAACAATGGTTTTAGCTTATAGTTGATACATTGAAGACGTCAATAAAAGGAACGTCTGGAATGACATTTCTTTTACTGACGAAGGCAACTACATTATTTCAGAGTTTTATTCTGCATCACAGAGGACAGAGTGTCTCATAAATACATTCATGTACCTAAAGCTTTTCCATATTTTCAGCATATTTTGATTTAATGGGATGGATGCACACAAAATTGTAAAAAGTGGAAGTAAAACTGTGACATGAATTTGCACTCAGGCCCAGTAACTCGTTGAAAACCATCACTTTCCATTCACTCAGAAATCACAGGCTGTTTGATGCTAGTCTCTTTCATAAAATGTAATCTAACTCTCATAAAAATGTCGGTGGTTTTGACGAAATTAAAAGAATCTAAAGTGGTTCAAGTATCTTTGGCACTTTAAGAGCAGAAACGAAGGAAGCTTTAGCAGATCAGGAAAAACTCTGAGTCTCAGCACTTCCAACTTCAGTGAAAGGCCGTATAAAACGGGTCAGGATTGATGACCAGGGTTAATCGTGGAGTAAGATTTCTGTTGCTTTTAGAAAAATTGTGTTTTTCACACATGATTACAGTGTTTTCTGACGTTTTCCTTCCCAGATACCTATTCGTTTTGATCTGCCAATACAGCAATCTTCTCTCAACTCCCCCAAAAATGTGTCTTTTGTGAAGTGTGACACCTTCTTGATTGTTGCATTTGAACATAGCGGAGCAGGAACAATCATGCCTCTGGCGGAAAAGCTTGACTTCCAAGCTGTCTGGCAACAGAAGCAATTCATTTACACTGGGATTTTTCTCCCTCAGATGTAAAATTTAAATTTCACACAAGCATTCAATGAAATTAAAAAAAATTATAGTGTCTCCTCATCTTCAAACAAGTAAGAAAAATTAGAAGTTTTTTTTTGGCTATGCACAAAATTATGTGTGTAAATAAATTTCCTTCTCCCCCATTTCTTGTCATTTCTAGGGAAAGTTTTTCTGGCAAGTCAAGGTTGGCTACACCATTGGTCACAGTGTTTCGCTTATCTCTCTGATTACAGCTATTGTGGTCCTCTGCATCTTCAGGTAAGTAAATTCATCGCTGACTTCAGCTTCACACAGTTCTCAAATCTACTAGTGTTTTGAGTAAATAATAAAACACTGTTGATAAGTATAGTTTTGCATGTGCAATGGCTTAGCGAGATTAAACATCATGGTGTGTTAGGTCTAAAAAGAGTTTAGTTTAAGTACATCAAAGTCTAAAAAGCCATAAATATGTTTCCAAATTCCAAGTTATTAAATAAAAAAATGAATGAGGGTAGCTGCAGGACGTTATGTTTCAGTTGTGTTTCTGACTGTTTTACACATCACTATTTACAAACCACTGTGAGATTTTTGCACATTTTCAGCCACAAGGCAACTCAAAATGCTCCACATGATTAAAAGGAAAGTGAAACAACAAGCAAAAACCTCTAACCAAAGGGCCAAGCCTTGATTTAAAAAAAAGAAAAGAAAAGAAAAGAAATGCAGCATTTCAGCTGAGTTTTCTGGAAGTTTTTTGTTTTTTTGTTTTTTTCACGATTAGCATTAAAGCTGAATGCTGCTGTTGCTCTATGTTGGGTCCTGGTCCATTCTTGAGGCAGGACGGATTAGCAGCTCATCAGTTTGTGTTTGTGCTTCCCAGACATGTCATAACGGATTTAAATATATTTGTTCTCACATTTAAAGTCCTGCATTGTTTTATTTTTTACCTTTGTTGTGCCTATTAAGTAACTTAATTTCACCGTTTCTTCACTGTTATTTATACTGTAATGGATTTTGGTCTTTCCGTTGCCATTTCTGTTTATGTCTTCAATATTTGAGTGGAGAGTATCTGTAGGCCAGGCTTTCTTTGGTTCTGGATACTGAAATAAAGGTGATGCATCATAGATGACATGGCAAATTATTCATTTCTAGGGTCATATAATGATGGAGCCCTTTTTGATCAGATTTATCATTCACGGATTAATGCATTTTCACACCGGAGCGTGACACTCGTCCTTCTTTTAAACCACAAAGGATGATATGAATGATGCAAACACTTTCCTTATGCTTTGAAATGCCACTCAAACTTGAGGAATCCTTTTTAGGATTATGATGGAAATAAATCCCTGAATATATATTTGATTGTCAGGGAGCGATTGCATTTTCACGCCAAGAAAATGTTTACATTTGAGTAAGATTATTTATTTTGCTTTGTTCAGTTGAAACTTTAGCAGAAGGCTTTTCAAAACAGAGATACATCCTCATATTAGATTCACATGCTGTATATTGTGTTCATTTTTCTTAAAAGGGAATTAAATTCCTGTAAATAATTTTCCTGCAAAAATCGCTATTCATCTTGTCTATAAGCCTCAACTTATTATTAGTATTTATTTTATTTATTTATTTATTTTTGCTTCAGAACAACATTTATTATTTCTACATGAAAAAAAGATTATTTTTCGAAAGTGTACCACTGATTAGTTTTAAACACCACTTCTCCCATATTTATTTTAGAGAAAATACCTTTTTGTTGCCTCTGGATTTTTGCCTCAAAAATCTGCATTATTTAACTAGTCAGTGAAGAACTGCCAACAGGCGTGGCGCAAGCTGTGAAAGTCTGTCCACTTGAGATTTTTGCTGGCACCGGTTGCATCAAAAATCATGCAACAGGACAAGGTCAGAAATCTAAAATAAACACAAGGGAAACACAGATTAGAGGCCTGTTGAGAGGGATTGGGAACTGGAAGCCGATAGTGGAAAGATTTAGTGACGGTCAGTAATAGGTCAAAAGGAGTTATATGTTACCAAAGTGGCATGATGATATAAAATGTTTCACAAAATAAACATTTGACAGCGATCTGAATCATCACATTTGAATCGAACGCCTTACGGTTACGTCGCTGTTTGGCCAGTTTGAATGTCTCCATCTTGGTCTAAACCAGGGATCAGCAAAGAGCCATGTTTGATTTTGCTCCTACTAAATAAAATTTGTTGCTACATCTACCTGACCTTTGAAAAAAAAAAAAAAAAAAAAAAAAAGGAAAATCAGGTCTAATATGATTTGTTTGTTTTATGGTTAAATCTATCACAGCTTTATCTTTATTTTTAGGTTACAGAACAAAGGAAAGCATCTTGAAAGGAATTTTTAAAATAGATGAAAAATGATTGGAAAAAAAGCATAAATTGTGCAGGGTTGTGACAAAATAAGTATCTGAACTAGAAATATAACCTCTGTATCAAAAGTGCCATTCGATTCCAACAACTCGATGCAGATATTTCAAGATAACCTGCAATTGCAAATAAGGTTATCTTGTAAGAAATGAATGTTTATAATTTGGAGCAACTAAATCTAGAAAAAAATTGTTAAATGTTCTGAATAATTGGAAAATATTCAGTCAATTCTCATCTCTTTCACTAACTGTTTAATCACTCTAGTTATGATAATGTAATCAGGAGCTGAAGAACTATTACACACTGAATAATGGAGAGTTTAAAAAACTGTTTAGTCGATTTGAAATGCACCTCTTTTGTCGGTTTTATTGAAGAACCATATAAAGCGTTCAGGATGTGTGATGTAGATCCAATCACTTAGCGTGTAAATGAAGTGGGAGCTTTAAGTTTGATTTATTTCAGTCAGTGATTCTGCTATTAATGCCACGGGGCTGAGGATAATTAGACTGCGTTAATTAAAAATTCAGGATGTCTCGTTTCCTCGATCTGTATTCTTGTCTCTCTTTTCTGTTTATCCCAGAAAGCTCCACTGCACAAGGAACTACATCCACATGCATTTATTTGTCTCATTTATCCTGAAGGCCATTGCCGTGTTCGTCAAAGATGTGGTTCTCTACGAGTTTGGAGAGATCGACAACTGCTCCCTAGGCTCCGTGAGTTTATGTGTTTATCATTTAATTGCCTTTACATTTATTTATTTAATTCAGATTTTTAAATTGAACATTTTAACCAATGAAAACCAGTATGGAGTTCAAACATTGTTTTCTGTAAGAGGTAGTGTTTTTATATTGTTTACCATCATGATCAAGTCTCTTCTGGTGTACCACAGAGTTGTGTAGTTGGTCCTACACTTTTTATATGGCACAGTCGAAAGTTTTAAATGTATGATTAATGGATATATCAAAATTCTAGAATAATTGAATGTGAATTAAGATGGCCGTGTTCATCTTCAAGTACGTTAAAAGTATACGTGAAAAGTTTCAATTCCAATGTGGTATTGAAAGTTTTTAGGTTGACGGGCTGTAGCTGCTGTCAGAGAGAAAGAGAGAGAGAGGTTCAAAAGGTATAATATAGAGAATATGAGTTTAAGTGCTTGCATTAGTTCCATTATGTTCACCAGCTTAAGCTGATGTCACTCTGCGTAAGTGTAGGCGGTCTGCGTGTTTGCGTATTTACCCATTCATGTATGGTTCAATGTTTTCTGTAAATATCCATTAAATAATTCTATAATGTACATGTTCCAGCAAATTCTTGTCAGATTGCGTCTTAGATCAGTTTGATCATCAGTTTAAAACTTATCCTGCATGTCCAAAAAGAAGATCATGACAAGATAAAAAATGTAAGTGAAGTAAGTGACACATAAGTGAATTCCTACTTCAGTGCTTTTTTTTTTTTGGAGTCAAAATATTTCCCAGTTTTTTGCAAAGGTGTGGTTGGTGATGATTTCTGTAAAGTAGGGGTTACATCAGATTAAATGCACAAAGCAATTTTAGAATATATATATTATTATGACTAATTAATTAATTGGATGATTTTGGGTTTTGTGTGTACTTCCAGGTTGGCTGCAAAGCCGTCATTGTATTTTTTCAGTACTGTGTGATGGCCAGTTTCTTCTGGCTGCTTGTGGAGGGCCTCTACCTTCACGCATTGCTGGCTGTCTCGTTCTTCTCCGAGAGGAAATACTTCTGGGCTTACATTATGATCGGCTGGGGTGAGAATGCAGGTTTTTTTTAAATAATGCTCCTATGGAGTGCTTGCAGAAAAAGGCAGGAGAACTTTTATGAGAATCCAATCCTATTTTTGATTCGGGTTTTATCTAACTGTATTTCTCTGCTGCTTCACCAGGAGGTCCGGCGATTATCATCACAGCCTGGAGCATCGGTAAAGCGTACTTCAATGATGTAGGGTGAGAGAAGCAACCAGAAACTGTTAAATCTTGTCTTGCTTTGGTTTTCCATATTTTTAGTACCGTTTCCCGTCTCCCTAGGTGCTGGGACATTATCGAGACCACTGATGTGTTCTGGTGGATTATTAAAACACCCATTTTAGCATCAATCCTGGTAAGTTTTACAATACGTCAATCACTTATGTCAAGTCTGTTCAAACCTTCTCACTTGTTGGTACTGCTTCGAAAGGTGGATGGTCATAACATGTTTTCTTTTTGGACCTCAGCCGAGAGGAGAGAATAGCTCTCCAGACATTGAGATATGGTTAGTGAAGTTCTGCCTGACGAAAAGTCAGTCATGTTTTGATGGGTTGGAGTATAAAACTGTCTATGAAAAGACAAAAAAACAGTCAAATGTTTGGAAAACTGTGTATTTTTTTGCATGTATTTGATCTTACCACCGGCTACTTTAACACTGATGACACCTGTATTTCTTTACCATTCATATAGATTTTGGTGATTTTCTGACAAACCATACACTCTCCCACAAGATTTTAGGTGGTTTTAACTATCCCAGGATGTTATTTGGAAGGAAGGACTTACAAAGACATAGTCCCGACATATGGAGACGATTGCAAAATGTAGAATGCAACAAGCACCCGGTGGAAATTCCTGCAGCTCCTGAGTTGTTGCTCTATTGGAAACTTGTCTGAGATCATTTTGATCCTTTGTGCACAATACACCTTTGACTGAAGGATGCAAATGTGCAAACAGAGTAAAATGCAACTGGGGAAGCTGAACTTTGTTTTAGATTAATACGTTTCAACATAATTGTTACATTTATTACATTAAATATGGAAAAAGTTAGAAAATTATTTATCATGCTCTCATGTTTTAAGTAACAGAGAGTGTGAGCACGTTTGAGAATTACTGTTATTCCTGGTTTAATAAGTGGCTAATGATAAATGTTTTTCCTAATTTTAAGAAAATATACATTTTGAAATTATGGCAGTAGGTTTTCATCATTCTCAAATGCCTTCTGATGCTACTGTTGTTTTCTTTCATATGAGGAGGCTCAGCTGTCTTCTCACATTTTGTCTCTCTCATTAAGTGTCGCCTGAAAATGCATGTAATGCCAGTTCAGAGTTCAACTCAAATTAACTGTTTAGAAGCCCTCTTTTTTTTTTTTCCATAGGTCACTAGAATTAAATTACATTTAGAATATTAAGACCTCTCTTCTGAAAAACTCTCCACAGGTGAATTTTGTTCTCTTCATCTGCATCATTCGAATACTTCGCCAGAAGATAAACTGCCCAGATATTGGAAGAAATGAGTCCAACCAGTATTTGTGAGTATATGAAGCATTATTTTTTTTGACCCTGTGCTTTTTAATAGCTAATATAAAGTCACTGTGTTTACGATTCTCAGAAAATAAATCATCTTTTCAGGATTCTTTATTTATTATGTTTTAAAATTATTAGACATTGTTTGACACTTCACTGTGCAGAGATATTTTTAAATTCACTGTTCCTCTCACATTTTACCTACGGAGCTACTGTCTGGTCTCAGACTAATCAAACTATACTCAAACCACTAGCAAGTCTGTATAATCGGGCCTTAAAGGTTTTATATCAAAAGCAGATTAGATTCCACCACTGTCACATTTTGGTTAAATTTGGCATTTTGGATTTTACAAATTTTCTAAATTATAATGTTTTAAAATTGATTTTTAAGTGTTTAAATGGACTTGCACCAATGCTATTAAGCGATTGTATACAGAGACTGCAGGGCAACAGGAGATCTACCAGAGCAGCTTTGGATGGAAATTGTAAGGTTCCCTTTTGAAGAACCACCTTTACTCAAAGTGCTCTGTCTGTGAGAGGATCTACAACTTGGAACTCACTTCCTGTTTAATTAAAGTCTGTAACCAGTTTTAGAACGTTCAAAAATCAAACAAAACTGTGGTTATGTCAAAAACAGACCTGTACCCATTTTTGATGTTTTACATTTCGCTGTTTGTATATATTATGTTGTGCTATTTTAACTGATTATCATTTCAATTTTTAGAGTTACTTTTTAAAAGCCCATCTAGGGACAAGTGCTGCAAATTAGCTGTTGCTATTGCACCATGATTCAAACATGGGACTGGTGTTTTATTCAGTTTATCTATGTCAATGTGTGTCTGTCCCTATCAGATAAACTTGAAAAAAAAAAATAATTAAAGGTTAAAATATGAATGCATTTAAATACTTATTTTTAAGAGCTTGTTGGAAAATACACAGATTTGTCCCCCCAACTGTTGCTGCATATTTTCAGCGCTCACTGAAAGCCGATAATTCGTTTGGGTTTCAGTAAAAAATAAATAAATAAATAAAACTCCTTGAAATTCCATAAAATTGCCCTTTTTATGTGCTGCCAAGCAAACTGTAGGCTTCCACTGATAGCTGCACATACGCAGCGCTCACAGTGTTCAAGTGAATTTTCTGTGATGGAGAGCATCTCGTATACCAGCGATAATGCATGAGCTATTTCCCACTGACAATTTTAATGGTGTTTTTCCCTCCGTCTCTGGTCTACTGAGATGAAATATTGTCATTGCTGTATATATAAAGACAGATTAATCATTGGTTTCGATGGAAAAAGTCAGTGGGGGGATTTCAATCTTTTGCTTTGTCATTTCAGGCGACTTGCAAAATCAACACTGCTTCTGATTCCTCTGTTTGGAATCAATTTTATAGTGTTTGCATTCATCCCAGAGCAAGTGAAGACTGAATTACGTCTCATCTTTGACCTGATTTTGGGCTCGTTTCAGGTACGGAATGTCTTTAAGGTTGAAATTATAGGAAAGAAAATGTTACATGCAGATTATATTTTTGCCATTTAGTTTTTTTCCTCATTGTAAAGATCTAAACAAACCATTTCAAATGCTATAACTGTTAGACAACTTATATAAACATGCATGAGGACCATATATATATATAAAGCTCTTTGAAGAACCAAAATTAGGTCCTTGAAACTGGACAACCAAATTCAAGGTTCCAGTACCGTCGCTGTTATGACTCTTACACCTCTGTTTTTCTTTCCTTAGGGCTTTGTGGTCGCAGTCCTTTACTGCTTCCTCAATGCTGAGGTAGGTCCATGAAACATTTACATAAACTCTCATTTTAAAGCCCACAATTCCCAGGCGGACAGGACCTTCAGTTGTTTCCCTATTTACATTCACACACAGTCCTGTAAGGTGGATGGGGATTTCAGACTGCTCATTCCAGGCATCTTCTCCTCACCGAGTCTTCCTCCACTGCCGGGAGAAAGAGAGAGAGAGAGAAAAAAAAAAACGGGCACTCTAGGTAGTGACGTGTGCAGAGGCTCTCAGTGGAGAGATTAATTATGTCCTCAGTGCTGAGCCAGATTAAATCACTTGATTCTACACTGAATGATAATAACTGGAGGACATTTTCACAAGTCCTTTATAAAGTTTCACTCCTTAAGGTGGTTTGTAGTTATTAGGTCTTTAAATGACAAAACGCAGGAACAAAATTTAAGTATTTATGTGTTGTTTTGAGCAAAAAAAAAAAAACTGTTAAAAATTGAATTCAAGTAGCGTAACATTAGGCACACCCACTGTAAAGCTTAAAAGAAATGCAGTTTAGTTGAGCAATGAATCACGAATGGTAAAAAAAAAACGACAACAAAAATATTGTCCAAATTGGAAACAAGTACTGTTCCTTGGTAAAGCAAGAATAATGGAAATAACTAAATGTCTTTTTTTACACTTCAACTGGTGGTGGTGGTGCATAACATTTTTTATTTTCAATTATCTGAAGAAAAAAATTCAAGTCCTCTTGTAATATTATAAAACAAAGTATAATAGTATAAGAAAGCTTGTATTTAATGCATGTTTGTTTAGATATATATTAAAAACCTTTGCTGTATTTAATATTCTATAATTCTTTGAAAAATGTTACATTTTCCTCTTTTAATTATTCTGTGTCTTTGTGCTCCCACCTTCAAGTACAAAGTTGAGATCGGTAGCTGTGAAAATTTGACTACGGTTCCTTGTCCCGGCTGCAGGTCCAAGGGGAGATTAAGAGGAAGTGGCGGAGGTGGCACCTGCAGAGATACATGGGCTCAGACACCAAATACCAGCACCCGTCCAACAGCAGCAACAACTTCAGCACCCAGATCACCATGTTGACGCGTTGCAGTCCCAAAACGCGGCGCGGTTCGTCCTCCTGTCACGACGACTTGTCCTCCATATGAGTCACAAAACCGGAGCTGCAGACAAGCCAGCCGTATTCTTTCATGACAAGAACCTGTCATGGAAACTCGCGCACAAAAACTACACACTCACTCATCGGCACTTGTAATAAATTGTGCAAATCTATTGCTGATCATGTTTCGTTAAAAAAAAAAAGAAAAAAAAAAGCAAAGTTTCTCATTTTAGCAATTTTGAATGTGTTTTTACTTATTTAACTTTTAGGAAAACGCTGATAGGTAAATGTTTGAGTTGAACATTTTTGATCATTTATTTAACTCTTGTTGTTTTATGTGCTGAGACACAAGACATAGTTACAAAACATATAATAATGTGATTAAAAGTATCTCTAGATGTGAACTGCACTGTAAGATACATTTTAGGTGTCATTTTAAACTGATTAAAAAATACTTATTGGAATTTAGGAACTCCTCGGAACGTTGATAAGCCATCAATGACGATCTGAGGTTCCTGTATTTTTGCTGGAAACATTTTAATGGGTGGATTCTCGCAAATGCCAAAAGTTTAAGCAGGAAGACCAGTGTGTGACTCCATGAGGGGTTTGGATCGCAAATGCTTTTGTTTTTATACACTATCTCTCTTACACACTGACTGATAGCCTTTTTTTTCCCATCTATGTTGCATTCTCTCTTTGTTTTCCTGATCCCTTGATTGAGGGAATGTTTTTTTTTTTTATTATTTCAGACACTGACAAACGCCTGGTTTCAGTGCTATCAAGCAACACTTTTCACCCCAATCTCTGTTGTCTGCAGGCTGCACAATAACCTCGGAGAGAAAATACCTTGACACGACTCAGTGATTGAGTGTTTACATTTACTCGGGAAGATAATTTAATGCTGTACAGACAAGTGAATAGTATACATAAAGCGTGTGGCTACACTCCTTGTGTAGTGTGGATTAATTTATGGCTGCAAATGCTTCAATTAGCTACTACACAGTAAAAATGCCGGTGCTGAATTAACACCCACAGTGTTAATTTTAACACCAACAAAGTGTGTATATGTGTCCAAGTCAGCTGGTGTTAAAGTAACACTTTTGAAAGTGTTAAAAAATTGACACCTATTTTTTTGTTAAATTAACACCAGACATTGTTAATATTCAACAATAGCGAGTGTCACATTAACATTACAACGGTGTTAGTGTTAAAATATAATGTTAAAAGTAACACCAGTGTAGTGTTGATCACAAAACATAATGTGGTGTTAAAAAGGTAAATAATTGACCCCACAAGGTGTCAATATCAACCAAATCCAGTAGAAAAATATTCAAAACAATACACAGAAATGGAAAGTTTACCTTTTATTAAACCCATTTCAATACTACAGACCTTCAATGCACAGCTTATACAAAACAGCAGTGGGACACAATATATGTTCTTTCATCAGCTGAAAACTGCCTGTCATAAATCTGGTAATATATCAGATCAAAGACACAAATAACAGCAAACACATCATCTCTATTCTGAAAGCATTCAGATGATCATCGGTCTCAACTCTATCTGTACCAATATTGTCCACATAAACAGAATCTATGGCTTTCATCAAGTGCTACTTGAACCCAGAATGTGTAAAAACAGATGAACAACTATGTTCCCCACATTTCAAATGCAATTTGTGCCATGGATACAAAGAATGACTAAATTTCAAATGCTGAAAAAGATTAGAAGAATTTCTGTGCTGAACCTTACAAATGTAACATATTGGTATATTTAAGTGTTGTTAATTCTCACTCTGATTTCCTTGACTCTGGGGCTCTCCTTTGTTGTCACATCAATCCCATAAACTGTTGTTTGGATGAATGTGTAGAAGTTGAGGAGGGCTGCATCGTAGGACATAGCAAACACAAAGTGCGCCTTAAACAGTTCATCGAAGGCAGCCACTGCAGTCTGTGCCACACAAGGAATGGGCTTCTGATCCAGGATGATGTAGAACTTCTGAATACTGCTCTTCTTTTCTCCAACACAGAGGAGGAACGGCTGTGTAGATCCAACTTTGCCAAGGAATGTCGCCATGCTTGTCCCCACCTAAGATTGAGAAACACATTAGAAAAAATGGTTTTAGTCCCTTCACAAGCAACAAATTAAGAACACTTTCCACCTTCCTTTAGCTGTGAACATGCCACAAAAGGGGATGTGACTTGCAAGAAAACTGTTGTGAGCTTAAGTGAAAAGATTGCTTCTAATGGACTCATACAATTCTTTGTGCCATTATGTTCCCACAACCAATTTTGTCATGAAATTAACTCTGATCCCTCCCTCCCACTCCAAAAATAGCTATAAATTTATAATAAAAATAACAACAAATAATGACTTTACATTATACCGTTTATAAAACTGAGATCAATTTACTTTAAGTGAAGCACAATTCATGTCAAAAACATACCTTCATAAACTTCACAACACGATCAGCTGCCTCAGTTGCACTAATTTTTACGTTTCTTCCTTTTGGCGGTTGGAGGCAAGAGATGAACCAGCAGGAGAATGGCTGCCACGTCTCTATCCCATTCTGATAAAATCATAACACAAGCCATGTTTAGAATTACCGTATGAAAATGCACACTGTTGAACATGTTTATTATGCATTATGGTATCAATACATACTATAATCACTTGATTCCTCCTGAGCAGACAGAAGGTCATCCAGGTGAACACTCTATCGTAGGCTTTTGCTGATATTGATGACCTTCGGTTTGTAGAATGTTGGCCATCTTGCAATGAACTTCCCCGAGATGTCTTCTCCAAAGAGCATGATGAAGTCCTGCTCAATCTAGCAGAAGAAAAAGTACTATCAAAACCCAATTCAAAAGTTCAGTTAATCAAATCTGAGACTTTCTCACCAAGCCTGGTGTATCCAAGAATCTTGGGAAGTGATCCAAGATGAGTGATGGCTGGTCCAGATCATGTAGCATGTTCTGTCTATGCTTAAATGTTGCCTTCATTTTCTCCTTAACAACGTCCTGGTCTAATGCATGCTTCATTATGGACATTGCTTCTTTACATCCATCACCAAACAGCTGTTCAGATGTGGAGGTCTCCCTCTGAGTTTTCGGGCCACCTTGATGAGCAGACCTGGAGCTCCCCTTGAAGTCACTTGCAGTGCTACGCTGAACTGTTTTCAATCGATAGGCCAGGTAGCCCTGTCCACTTTGAGGATCGTAGAAATGCTCCTATCACAGAACAGAAAACACAAAATGTCGATTACAAAAGGACAATTACACACTCAAACATAACAAGGTTAAATTCTGGCCCCCAATCAGCAGGCTGAGGTTTATTGGTACATACCCATGACTTTCGATCATATCCGCCACTAAAATATTGACAAGTTTCCTTCTTGTTGGATCAGAGAGACTTTTGGTCTTGTTGTATTCTTTTAATACATCTTCTCCCCCTGGTTTTTGGTGCAGAGCTACATAGACAATCTGCAACAGATTTCACATGTCATCCTGCTATGAATTTTAAAATGGATCATCATTCCATTTCCCACCTTGACACAACTTACATCTTTTGCCATCTTACTGTCAGGTGGTCCTTCAGCCAGTCGTCTTCTCTGTGCTCTGGTGTTCTCTGTGATCACTGTAGAAGATGAGCTTGAGCTTGGAGATTCAACTGACGAGGCTGACCCATCTTCAGAACTGAAGGAAGCGTCTGTTACCTCACTCTCGTCAACGACGCCCACTGTATAAAGTTTAGATGACTCATTAGTAAACAACTTAAAATGAACTTTTGATTTATATGTTTTTAAAATGCATTACAAGGAACACTTGTTTTAATGCTTTTAAATCTTACCAAAGTGCTTAGTGACTACTTTGAAAGATAATGTAGCAGACCTCAGGAGTTCATCAAAAATATCAGCATCCACATCAACTCCAGAAGAGTCCTTCAGGTCTACACAGATTTCACTTGCCAAATTGAATTTAGCATGTACTGGAAGGAAACAAAAATATTCATCTTAACATGCTAATTTATAGCATATGGTTAGAACTGGTAAGGGCCAATTACAATCATAAATAGAAAATATTTCAAATAATATTTTCAGACAATGGTTGAAATTGTACATCTTTAATGTTGCCCATATTGTTTACCGAAATTTGACATAACCATTTTTATGAAAATAATTAATAAGCATTCGGGACATGATTTGAGAAAACTACCTTAAGCTTACTTCATTTAATGGCAGCTGCCACAACAACATAATTAGTACTCAACTTACCCTCTTGCATGAATTTCAAGTAATCATAGCAGTCATCTGTCACTGGAACCCGAACCCATTTTTGGACTGTCTGATACTCCACTTGAACCAGCATTTCTGCATAACAAAAAAAAAAGGACACGGTCCAAGTTTTGACACCTTACAGATATTTTAAACCAACACTTTATCACTTCCACTATCACTTTGAACACGTTAGCTCTGTCCGCTATATAGAATTAGCTAGTGTTGAGCTAGCTCCCTAGCGGCTAACCGTAAAGTGGCTTTTTACACTCTTGCTTTGCTACTGCTATAGTCTACGGAGCCCTCAAGGGGACACGGGGATCTTTTTCCGCTCTCTTTTGCGTTCCCTCTCAAAAGTTTAGCTTTACCCTTACCTAGCAACACTTTATTGCTCGACGTAACGAACAACTTCGCGAGGGAATAAAAAAAAATCCCCACATCCTCTCGGAGGCTAGCAGTTTGCAATGTTAGCTTTTTTAATGCACACATCGCCAATATTTCAAATAATACCGCTTATTTATGGTTTAAAATGACAACTATAACTTACCAAATATAAGAGAATTCAAATTTACCGTTCGCCTAGATTTGGCAAAACGGCGGGACCTTGAATTTGATTAATTTTCCATGCAAAATGGGTTAAATATAGTGCATTTGTTTAAGTCACAAAGTAAAAAGCACATTTCCAACGAAACAATAGTCATGTATGGATATTTAACTTACCTTTAATGTGCGAAAAGAAGCCGTACCGATCGAGTGACTGGTGGCGAGAAGACAGAAAGTAGAACTTACTCTGCAGCCGTTACGCGGAGGCGGGGCTTAAGCAACACCAACCAATTAACACTGCAATTTAACAACGCAAATATGACGGAAGTTACACTGGCAGTGTTATTTTAAAGCTGTGTGATGTTAAAACAACACTCACACTCTTTATTTAACACTACACCTGAGATTTTAACACTGGCATTTTTACTGTGTAGTATTGCATTATAGATGATCAAAAGCCTCCAGATTTACACTGCTGTACAGGCTTGTTAATGTAACAGTTTCCGGTTCATTGTCTGGCAGAGTAAATGCTCGGATTTATAACGCGGAAGAGTAACGCTTACACAAAGATGCCTCCTTGATCACACTCCAGTGGACTGACAAAAGCTTGAACTCCTAAACCTCCATTTTGTATAATATTTATGGGAAGGTCCACTGACCTGTTATATTCGAAACTTACTGTCACCGGAGTCTGAAACTGACGAGGCAGCAGAGAACGCTGTAAAGCAAAGCAAAGTGACAGGGATGACTAGTCCTGTCACATTAAGGCTTTTGTAATGCTTCTCGGCTCACGCCGGGTGGACTTCAAGTCGTTCCCACGTTCATGATGCACCATGGAGCATCCAGGAGAGTTTACCCAGAAAGAAGAAGAAAAAAGCTGTCCTAAAGGTTTAACTGTTTTTTTTTTTATCTTCCATTGTAAACACTTTTTTCTGAATATCACAGTTCTACTTTCATTGTTGACAAAGGCAACATGACATTTTCATAGCTGGATAATTCCAAATCTCTTGAAATACACAAACTCATACAAGAATCCTATCACTCAGACAGTTTAGATTCAAAGATACACAGTTCAATCTGATACTAAACGTAAAACAGGAGAGTCTAATCCACTTTATAATGCCAATTGTTCAAAGTTTTTTTTTTTGTCCTGAGGGTTCTGAGGCGAGGCGGCGGAGCAGGTGCACCATGTGCAGGGACTGGAGCTCCACAGCGCAGCTGTCCAAGGTTCAGTTCCCAACCTTGAGACCTTTGTCACATGCTTCCCCCTTTTATCTGTCTCTGTCCGTTTCCTTTAGAGTTGTTCATTTTTGCAGCAATCCCTCCTACTGAACAAGCAGGCGGCAACATTGGGCAGATTATCTCTGGGAGATAAAGCATAAATACACCAGAGAGAAGCAAGGCAGTATAAAAATTCATTTTAAAAAAAGCTTCACTTAAATTGGATAAAGTCATCTTGTGTTTGTGTTTTACTTCTGCATCAGGCAAGTAGTTTGACTGCAAATGTTTTACATCTTCCATTCTCAGAACGTTTAGCACAAGAAGCTAAATTTCATCACTTGCATCTAAATCCTGCAAAACTTTTGTGGACATACCAATTCAAACTTATCGTTGATTTGAAGGTTCACAAAAAAAAAACAAAAAAACATTTGCCTAAACCACTGTGATGTTTTTCAAACTGAAGTTATTTTATGACATTTGAACTTGGACTCTTTCTACTGGATGTGGCCTTCTACTTCCAAAATCAATCTGCAAAATATCTGGTAAGGTAATAATGGATTACAACTTTTAGAAGAATCTAACTTTAAAAATCCTTAGTTTATCTTTTTAACAAAGTAGAACCCAGAAATAGAAACAGTTATTAACGTGACACAACAGTGTAATACTAACCTAGACTGTACTTTTCTGTCAAGCCGTGTTTATACAACAGCAGCGACCAAAAGTCATGAATTGACAAAACTGAGTAATCTGCACCATTTGCAACCCAATGCTGTTTTTAAAAACACCACCCTTCTCCGTTCCTACTGTGCACCTTTGAAGTCCAAAGAAAACATCTGCAAGATATCGTGAAACAGAAAACTGAAAGGGTAATGGAAAAACTGCGGTCAAAAAGTCACAGACCCGAACCCTTTAGCATGGGAATCTGTGGGAAACTCTAGATTTGCTCTTGTAGTCACATCTACAGTTTAGGGGCATATTTTTTTTAGCATATTTTTCTTTGGATTTCTGAACACAGTCTGCTCTTCCTTGATGTAATCAAGGATCAGCATCACTTGATGTAAGCAGTAAAGGACTGGAAGTGGCTCAGTTAGCAAGTTGCCCCTGTGTCACATTTTACACACGGATATAAAATCTGTCTCATTAAAACCAGTAGAAGAAACAATAAAAAGAACAACACTGAACTCTTCCCATAAACACATCGTTCGTCTCAAGATGCCTTCAATGTAATTGTGTGAATTTGCTTATATTTACCCTTTATTAATGATAATTACTGTAAATAGATTTGTACATGCAGCTGTACATGTTGATCCGCTCTGTTTTTGCTACGGTGAAAAATAATGAGTAAACATTAAAAGGTGTTATTGAACCAACACATATTCTAATGTGGGCTTAATGTGAACATTCTGTATTGGATTTGGTGTGTGTGATTTTTTTGGGGGGGCAAACTTGTAAATACGAGATAAGTGCATATCCAGTGCATATTGTTGTGAAACTTCAAATGTACTGTGTGTGTGCGTGTGTGTGTGTGTGGGGGGGTGTGTGTGTGCGTGTGTGTGTGTGTGTGTGAGTGTTTATATGGCTGACAGTTCTGTAAATACAAAACTGTACATGTTTTGAAATCTGCTTTTGTATCATCTTAATCAGTCTGTTGTCATTTTATCATGTCATTTTCACTGCAAACAGAAATATATTGACAGGGATGATTATTGATAAAAATGTTGGCTTTGTTCCACTTGAAATGAAGGAAATAAATTTAGAGCAAAAAGCATGGAGTTCATTCTGGTTGTGGGATTATTTTCTGATTTAAGAGACATTTTCAAGGTCACGACCCTAACCCTGACCCTGAAACAACTTGTTCACACTGTATTTGAATATTCCTATTTTGGATCCAGTACTTTTTTTTTTTTTCATTTGACATTTTTTCCAGATTTAAATAACAGATATACTGGTAAAATAGCCAGTCAAACACCCAGTTGAATGCACTTACTGCTGCTATCTATGTACTTAAGTGTTTCACCTGATAAGAATGTGCAATGCCACCAGAAAACAGGAGCAGCTGTGTTTGTAACAGGCAGATAAGAGGTCTGGAGGTACTCTGTGAGGCTCACAAAAGGAATTATCTCAGTAATGACTGCATTTTGTCACTTGAATTGTGCAAAGGGTCGCAGTGCCCTTCGGAGACAAAAATGACCAGAAAATACCTTTAAAATACAGTTCAGACTTTCAGTTAAAAAATGTAAGCGTAAGCACCTTCCGTATATGAAACACTGTGCTAAAATGTTATTTTACCACACGATTAGAGGAAGAAAAGAAACATTACAGATTGCAAAGGTCAGTCAAGTCATGACAGGTTAGCGTGGATATGCTAAGCCTGCTTAAATAACCATGAATACTTTGTTTAGTAAGAGGAATCCTTCAGATTCTTTAATGCGTAGTTCTCTATTACTTTCATCAGTTTAGCAAAACAGATAGAAGCTGTCTTCACAGGCTTCAGCTAAAGAGATCAAATGGGAGAAATGTGATTTTGTTGTCAAGGAAGCCAGTTTGTATCCTTCACAGCTGCTTCACCCTTTTCGAGGTGAAGAAACTAGACAACAGCTGCCTCTTTGATCATAAAAGTGCCCTTAAGCAGAATCACATAATTTCACTTCCACAAGTCTTGAGAAGCAAGTCCAGAGTTCCTCATTCACCTTTTCAGCCACGGCTTCCACTATAGATGCCAATGACAATATTTGCTAAAAAAAAAAAAATAATAATAATAACCTCAACAAACAGTGGAATGTGCGTTCTGTTTTCATATTGTTTTTTTTTAGCGTGAGGGTTAAGGGGTTAATACTTTCACTTGCAAAGGATCTGGGATCCAGTGGTAGAGGGCTGTCAGTGAGACAGTGAGGGATTCTATCCATCCATCCATCCATTTTCTTACAGCCTTGTCCCTGTTGGGGCCAGCAGGGGGTTTGGTGCCTATCTCCAGCAAGAGGCAGGGTCACCCTGGACAGGTCGCCAGTCCGTCACAGGGCAACACAGAGACAGACCGGACAAACAACCATGCACGCACACACTCACACCTAGGGAGAATTTAGATTAACCTGACACTCATGTTTTTGGGCTGTGGGAGGAAGCTGGAGTACCTGGAGAGAACTCACGCGTGCACACGGAGAACATGGACTCCAGGCAGAAAGACCTCAGGCTGGGAATCAAACCCAGGACCTTCTTGCTGCAAGGCAACAGCTCTACCAACTGTGCCACTGTGCAGCCTCGTGCAGGGATTTGATTCTCTAAATATCTGATCCTGTACATGAACAATAGCCAGTGTTGCAGCTCCTTTGGCAGACAAATGAACTCAAGATGACGTAATTCAAGAGTCTTTTGTGCTCTAGAACTTTTCATGGTTCATTTGCAGGTCTGGTTTATTCATGACCTCCATAACAAAGTGATACAAGTGACCTTGGTCTAATATGCCAAGGTTAGAGTTGCTGTGTTGCTATCTGTGAAATCTTGCTCTTCTTTCCTTCTTTCCTTTACCTAAGATTGTTAGATAAGTTCAATCAACACACTTTAATGGTTTAAAACTACTCCTAAGGGTTTGTCTGTCAGTTGTTCCTCTAAGCATTAAGGATTTTTGCTGTGGTTCATCGTAGACTTCCTGCAATCTGCGACACCAAAAGGAAAGACAAACTCAGCTATAAGAAATGTTGTTAATCCAGATTCGTTGGTTTATTTGCCTTTAGGTCCACCGTTTCTTTGGTGCAATAAAATGCAAATGAGGATATGTACAACATGATTTAGTGTTCATGGAAATTGTAGAAAATACAAACAAATGCACAGATGGGCAGACTGTTATATCAAACTGTTTGTAATGATTACAAACATTAACCCTAAGGCTAAACAAACAAACAAGAAAAAAAAATCCATAACTGTAAAATAAAATAAAATACAAAGAAAATCTGCAGTGAGCATTCCCCAGAGTAGAAAGGTGAGTTTTTATCTAAACTCAGGTTTTATGCAGAACCTGTCAGACACATGTGAGACAGAATCTGGATGAAACTATTCTAGGGTGTTTTTTTTTTGTTTCAACTCTTAAATTTTGAGACAGTTGTCTTGCCCTTGAGCATTTTTCAAAATGTATGAAACTGGTGAAATAATCATGGGGGACTGAAGGGGAAGTCTGGAGAGTTAAGTGATTGAGTAAGTTATAGTCAAACAAGCTAAGAGAGTGTTTTTGATCAACAACACACCTGTTCTGAGATCAACTCAGGTTATTTCCCTCCTGCTTAAAAAGGACATTTTCTCTTGCAAAGCTTTGATTGCTTATTATGTTTATGTCTTCTTGTAATTACCTTCAAAGCAAAACACAGAGAATGCATATCCTTGATGATCTCTGCCTGCTGTTACTATTGATTAATCATATTCCTTTTGTTCGCACCATGGAGAAAAACAGGCATTAATCATTGGACAGAGCGTCACACACACGTGTGAAGGTTTTCTGCATAACTCCCAGATCCTAAAGATATTCTGCTGTTGTCCTTTCATCCAGATTTTTCAGGCATTTCTCCTTGGTTTACTGGAGAGTGATTTATCAAACATCCCCAATGCTCATTACACAGCAAAGGGGAAGTGATTTTAAAAGCGGTAGAATTTGATTTATGGATAAGCAGCGTGTAAGCAAGCTTGTGAAATTGCTGCTTGCACTTATACAATACCTGGATGTTAGATCGCTCTTGATTTCACTGCATCGTTCATTTGCAGAATGTATGACTCATGGAGGATTTAGAATATTGGCTCAGTTGCTTTCCAATCCAGTCTGAGCTGATTTACCGAGAATATTCTTTATTAGACTGAAAAACTCTGAAGAAGTTCTATTTTTCAGCCAGACCACTGATTAGTTGACAAGATAATTCTAGAATTGAATTTATTTGAATCACATATCAAACTTATTTTTTATTTTTTTGTAGTTTGGACATGTGTTCTGCCTTGCAGAATTATAGTATAAAGACCACTGATACTGTTTCACATTTTGTAAAGTTACAACCATAAATCGATTCAGCAGTTTCTTGTTTTATGATTCTTACTTGTCCACAAGTCAGAGAAGAAACGTTGTGGCTCAACAGCTTCCTTCTTACAACCTGTTTATCCAAAAAGCCCTCGCCTTATGAACTGTTGAGCATCCTAATGCCAAACTCAGGACCCACACAGCTGGAACGCATTGAGTTTAAAGGTTTCTGAGCTTTAAGAGAACACAGTAGGAATCTGAAATGAGCTGAATAAATGTTTGACTAAATCCTTTAGACAACACTTGGAGGCTGCAAACCAACCCTCTGAACACCAGAAATTTATGGGCATCTTTTTTTTTTTTTTAATTATCAGTTCAGCAAATCTTGGTTTTTGTTTAGCCATAAAAACAGCCACGCTTGGCAGGTCCAAAAACCTCAACGTCCGACCATATTTAGAGATCAAAATATTTCTTTTTAGCTTAAATTTTATTTTCAGTCACATTTCATGTTTATTTTCAGTCCAGTTCTCACAACTATCTGACAACACCAATCAACAAGAACAAAGAAATCTAGCACAGTTTGAGAAGGTCTCCAGAGGCACATTGAGAATAACGTTACCCAGAACATCTTAAGATTGCACAAAGCTTCAATGGTAAGGCCGTTGTGGTTTATAATTGCAGTGTAAATGTACAGTAGCCGTGACATGTGGCTCACGTCATCTTTGAGAATTTGCAGAGTGAATGACTGCAAAGCGAATAGGATCATGTTATTCTCTACTCACATGGATACAACATCCAATTGTCCCACTCTACAACAAATACCACACTGTGATCCACCAGCCCTCATTTGCCTTTTGGAACAAAAGACTACTAATTTTAAGATTAAATCTTCAGATGAATTGACAGAGGTCAATCCTGTAACCTCTTCAGTATAAAATAAACTGAGAGAAGCCCATATATAACTTAATATACCGTAAGGTGTTTGGCACTTTGGTTGCTACACAAAACTGGTTGCAATCAAAATGATCTCACCAAGCTACAATGCCATAATCAGACGCGTTGCACAAAGGAGACCAGGCTTTACCCTGGAAAAAGGTTTCCAGTTAGGAGGAAGCACACACAGCTCCAAATTGCGCAAATAGCCTGGATACAAGGAAACTTAGTGAAGTTGTGGGAAAGAGAAACCTTTGCACTGTATTTAGCAACGGGAAGCGAGCAGATGCAGGAGGAAACACATGAGCAGCAGCTCAGGGTTTCAAATAAAAATAAATAAATCAAATTTGGAGGTTGTATTAGTATTCATAGTAAAACAATTTCAAGCTGCAGAGACTCACTGGAAAACAAAAGGATTCTGGATCTTTTACATACAATTCCTTCTGACAGGTAAGCAATGACATTTGTACACAGACTGCATGTATCAACTATGACAATCCATCATCTATGACAATCCTAACTCTATTTCCCTCAAATTGGTTTAGTCTCTCTGCACTCCTCTACTCTATTACTGGATCTAACTTCAGTTGTTTCCTACAGAACATATGGGAAATAAAAAGGTCAAAGTCATAATATTACCTTGCACACATAACTTTGTCGGGGGCTCATTCACCAGAATGTCTTAAGGCGTGCAATTCATCACTTTTGATAGTCTGTGCATTTGCTTATCTGCAGCATAATAGGAGTCTTGCCATATCCATCATTGTCTGATCGTTGTCAGCCTCTGTCAGTAGGGGAATATTTGATATGAGGTGCCATCCTGAATAAAAACATAAATAGTTTTGGGATTCCAGCCTCATCCTATTTGCTTTCCCAGGAGGATGGTGTATTTGCCACAACGCCGACCACACCCTTGAGCAGCAGTATACTTAAAAACTCATACTTTTACAGATTCAAATTAGTTTTTTGTTTTGTTTAGTTTTTTGGGGGGGGGTTTCCACTGCTTTCAAAATGTAAACCTGTTTTAATTAATTCATGACATTTTGTAAGGCATGGATGGACGACTGGAAATGCAAATATTTTCTATCATCTTTGTTCAGAATTACCCAGATATGAAATTACAAGAAGTTCTCTGATGCAACAATCTGATTCATTCATAGTATTTCTGTGTAAAAATGTGAGCGTCACAGGATTCATTTATTTGTTCAGAAAAATAAAATAACATTTCTCATTTCCTGATGTTAGATGCTTCCTCACAGAGATAGCAAGACTCAAGGACCCGGGTATGACAGGGGAGTGATTCATTTGAAAACTTAATGGAAAACCCTGAAACGGGGGCCATCAAATGGGCAAAAGACCTGTAACAAAGATTAAAAAGATAGGAGTGGGTGCCAAAATGACTCACTCTGATTAAATCCTTCAAGCCTCAGACTCATTTGACACAGTCCCACTCCAAGACAACAACTTTAGCGTCAGCATCACGCCTGACCTTCCAAACAAAATTATTTTAGGGAGTTTTGCTTCCTATCAGGATGAATGGAGAGCAATTTTTCTGAAGTAAAAAGGCCAAATATTCATTTTTACTTAATATCCTTGCGAGCTTATAATTTGAAAACATACTTTAAAGCAATCATATTTGGTTTGGTTCAAGACTTCAAAAATAAAAGCACTCAAGTGTAAGGCTGGAAATGTTACTGCATTAAAAGTTTAATTTATATTCATGTTTTCAAACATCTTTACTACGGGTGCTTTGCAGTCTGCACTGTTACGGCTTTACGTCCTGTCAGGAGTCTGAGTAATGATGTTCTTACTCTGCAACTCTTTGAACCCGGCACATAAAAAAAAAAAAAAAATTAAAAAAACAACACTTGAACGCGTGAGTGACATGAATGTAGAGTCAACATTTGTGCATATTCATCAGTGGGTGACATTACACAGCACCGAGGAAAGCAAACTAGTGCGTCTGTCAAGAGGTCAGACCATTTTGACACATGGAAGTAATGGAAGTCTTCCTTTCTGCTGAATTATTCAGATGATCATAAGACAAACATTTATTTTAAAAGGGAAAATAAATGCCGCTGTTCTGTGAAGATGCTCGGGGAGAAGGGACAGGAGGAAAAATGTGAGCCATAAACATTTCACCAGGACCACCCATGCTTTTAAATACATTGGTGACTTGCTTTAAAATTGATGCTATCAGCCCTGTTAGAGAACTTCCAGTTGTTTCTAAGCTTTGAACTAAATGAAATAATAATAATAATAATTTAAAAACGATTTTGTTTGGAGGTAAAGACTAATTGCTCTAGAGAAAAGGACACAAATATTTCAACTATTGCAAAGTAATGAAACAAAACAGATGACATTAACTGTCACTCATATATGGAAGTGTTTTACTTAATTATGACTTCATCTCTTCATCAAATTTCTGTGCTGGCAGACCACAGAAGGATGTTGGTAATTGGTGTTTATGCTGGTTGAAATATTACTCCACTGTTTTACCGTTAGAACAGTATTTGGGTTTACAAGGTTGTAGACTGTTTCAGTAACAAATTCATAGCAAAACAAACTGTGCAGTGAGCAAAATCTGTTTATCATTAGTTACATTCTTATGGGAATAAATATCTCAGAATATCACGAGGAAAAAGCCCATATTGGGGTTTCCACAACACCACTGCAGGACAATATTCAGATGCACAATGTTGTTATTATTCTCCGCAGTTTCTTTTCACGTTTGCAATGCTAATCTTTGGGCTTTGTCCTAACTTAAAGCCAAATAATCATGCATAGCTTAGAAGGGAATTATCTGTTCCAGTCAGACTGTGCTGTGAGCAAAGTCTGTAAAATCGCTGCCAACTCTGCAACAACCTGTTGGGTTGACGGCCAAACTTCAGCATTGTAAACAGCGCCATCTGGTGTTAAACTAGAGAAACTACAGCGGTGCGTTTCTACAGCAGACGCAGGCATGATTTTGCCTTGAGTTTATGTGAAATTCTTGCTGGCGGTTACATCTCTAACTAAAATATAAACAAATAAATATGTAAATGTTGACATTACAAACATGATAGAAAAAATAAGTACTAAAAAATACTAAGTTTCAACTTAACCTATTTATATTTATCATATTTGATTACTTGAGGATCAGCAATGGGGAAATCAGTTTAATTGCTGACGAAAACATAATTTTAACTCCGTTTAGAATCATTATGAAAAAAATAATCTAGTCAATAGAACACATATCCTGCAGTAAAACATAAATTATAGAGGAATAAGAATAATTTTCACTATTAGATCTTTTCAAATATTTGTAATTTTATTTTAAAAACCCCCAACTTTTTACATTTATCAATGACTTAATTAACAGGGAAAAGACAGATTCCATACATCTCTATTGAACCCATGATGCTAATAGCTACTAACATTAACTTTCACTGCTTGGTACGACTCAAACTTGCAACTAAAAGTTGTTGTAAAAACAAAACAATCATTATATGAGTTATTACATGACACTTCAACTTTTCATCTTCCTTTCATAAATTTGTACTCAAACATAAATGTGAGAACTTCAACCTAAAGGACAATGTGTTGATCCCCAGAAACATATAGAAAAATTAAAATATAAATTCACTCCAAATTTTAAACATTCAGTAATAAAACCTTGACAATCTTTACATAATAGTGCAGCTTTTTAAAACTAACTATATTTAAGAAATCAGTGCTTTCATATCATTATCTGTTGAAAAAGACAGAACTAAAATGTCAAATGCCCTGATCAAAAATTTTTAAGAAGATTTTGTAAACCTACGAGCTGCCCACATCAATTTTAGTCGATTAAAATTTCTGTTTAAGAACCAAAACGCAAGAAGATTCAAGAAGGAAAGCATTCAAAATGTGATTTTGCATCCTTCTTACTTACTTAAATTAGGCACAAAGGCTACGTCACACCAAGTAAAAACGGGCTCCCGGAAAAAACTCATTGATTTTGGAGTGATTAGTACTGTTAGCATAAATCAGACAGCTGTCTTTGTGTTTAATCCCTGGGGACTGTAGATCCTTACCTTAACTAGAAGATATCCATAAGAATACAACAATTTAAAATTAAACATATTGCATGATAAGACAGAGATGCTAACAAAAGCAGCTTTGCTTTACTCCATTGTATGCTTGAAAACCTCTCTTGCAGCCTGAATTAAACAATTTCTTAAGGGGTCGTAGAAACGCTTCACTCTAAATAGCCTCTGACTTTATTTTAGAGACATTGTTGATATGTAAAATAGCTAATTTGAGTTTCCTTCACACAGGAACGGCTTCCATGCAGAAAAATGTTTACTGTGACTCAGTAGGACTCAGTACATCGTTTCTTACCGACCAGTCAGTCAGTGCAGATGAAGCCAAAACTGAAAGATTTCAATCACTGGCCCATTTCTCAGTTCGTCTCTACTTAGGATACATCTCTAGCTGATTTAATACAATAAATACTTAGAAGTGTAAGAAAATGTGTGCAGGTAGCAGAGGTTATTGAAAGCATATAAATAGCTTTAACGTCAAACAGAGCCTTCAGTGTTATAGCAGCTAAGCACATGCCTGAGAAAATGTAAAATAAGGTAACTGAACCCAACCACTTTGCCCCATTTTAAAACAGGAACCGGACCATGTTTCTGTAAAAAAAAAACTTTGATTTAGGCTTTTGTATTGGATGCCTGCGTATTGAATCATAGAGAGCCAACAAGCAGCACTAAGAGCTATCCTTCAGTTCACCTAATGCTAATCCAAACTATAAAATAAGAAATTATGTTCCTACAAAAGCAACATGTTTTCACTTATAAAAACATGTCCTTCCTATCTTAAAAGTACAATAATTACAAACCGTCAGAGAACTTTTTAAAGCGATTATGCAACATTAACGAAAAGGCCTGGAAAAGCTGAAAAGAAAAAAAAATGGAAGCAGAACACGAGTAAAAATGAGTCATACGATTAAAAAGTAGCCACCACTGTTGAGACTGGCTAATGGTCCCCATGTAGAAAATAGTGAGAAACCATGTATGAAAAAAAACATCTCCGGCTTTCTTGAAAATGTCTTTTTTGTTCTTATTTTGATTTGAAAGCTTCCAGACCGACTGCTAGCCTTTGTTTCCTTGCCTTAAAAAACAAAGCTAAGACATCGGCTATGTACAAGCAAACGCTAGCTTGAACTTCCGCAACGCAACTTCATTCATTGTCGTCTTCAAGTTATTGTTAAAACAAGTCCACCCACGGTGAAGCGGGCGGTTTACATATTCCTCCATCTGAATACTGGGTCGGCGTGGCACATTGAACAGTTCCGAACTCCTCACACTCCACAGTCGTCGGTTCTGTGATGGATTCTGCGAGTGAGGGTGAGCGAGGTGGAGAGGGAGGCGACGGAGATGTGGAAGAGGAGCTGCCATATGTTCCTCAAGCCGAGCAGGTACAAGTTGCATAGGACGATCACGCCTAAAAGAAGGAAGGACTTCAGCTTCTTCAGGGACGAGTGGAACAGGTAGAGGTGGCACTACGGACACGGTAACAAGAAGACGTGTTAGCCGGAGCTTGGCAAGAGGCTGTTACTGTTTGCAATGAGCAGCTGTGTCAACCTGCCAACCGTTATTTACCTGAAGAGCACAGCAGACGAACGCAAAGAGAAATGCCGCAACGTTCCAAATGCCTTCGAAGTCATCCTTTTGGAAAGGCACATTAAAAACAGTTGGGTTAGCTTCAGTCTTTGCTGACAATCTGCTCCTCCATATTTTAGATTAAATGAACCATCTAGAAATAAAGAAAATGACAAAACAGCTCAAATGCAATTGCTTTTTCTAACCGCTTGCTGTGTACAGTTCCAGTCAGAAGTCTGCAGATACAAATTGGCAGAATAAATTTGGGGCTTTTAGTAATTTATCTCAAACATTGTTTGTTCACGGTGGACTGATATCATACAAAAAGAAGAATTAGGTGCAGAAGGTTTGCATATATAGAGAGCTGTATGCAGTTGTATTAAACTGCAGTTTTGAACCTGTCAGCTGTATTATGATTTCCAAATAACAATAAAGAAAAAGCATTCCACTACAAATAGCCAAGAATAGTCTGAACAAAAAAAAAAAAAAAAAAAATCTTCAGCTGGTAAACCTTTGATCAGACCCTTGAACTGGTCACACCTGGAATGTGTTCTCTGCGAGGTGCACCCCACGGATCACGTTCAAGGACGCACACATGATATTTAGGACAAGAGAAAGGATGCCTGGGGCGCTCACTGGTTCAAGCCTCTGATTTACACCAGCTGGAATGAAAGAAAACAACAACATACCTTTATCACATTAAGATAGCGTAATATAAACCCTCCTAATACCTGTATTACTTTAGCATGAAGTATGAGAGACTGATTGTGAACTGCGTTAGTGGATGCAACACCTTGTTCTATGTGCCCATTTGCTGTCCCGTTGGTCAGCTCCACTTCATCCGGGTTGATCAGTTGAGGTGGACGGATCCTCAGGTCCTCTTGGACCTCTGCCAGAGTCACCTCCAGAGCAGGACCTCCACTCTGGTTGTACTGCTGCTTCAGTTTTTGAATAGTGCTGTCTATTAGGTAGAAATCATAACAATATTTACATTTGGATGGATAGATTCAACTTATTTTGAACACACTCTTCACTAGACAAAAGCATAAGAGCATTTGGTAGAAAATGTTTTGCAAAATATTTTTTTTTCTCCCCTCACCAAATTCCAAAAATGGATATGGCCTGGCTGCCAGGGAAATGACAGTGCTGTTGAAGCATGCGGTGAACTCCCAACGCAGGTCTTCTAGGAAGCAGAAGGCTTTAGCAACAGGGAGGCTGCTGTGGCACACGCTCATGTAGGATACACCCTCTGAGGAGACGAAGCTGAACAGGTGAGAGGAGACAAGGTGTTTGGTAAACAAGCAGCCCGGCACAGCGAGGCGTGGATGACCTCGTGTCGGCACCAGAGGGTCCAGGCATGGGCTGATTCCCGGCAGATATAGCAGGAATCAAATAAAAATAAAGAACTAGGACATTATCGTAATTAGAGATGAACCCGCAACTTTCCAGGGTTTTTTTATTTTATTTTTTTGGGCTATGCCTAATATGTTCACTTTCTTAAATAAAAAAAAGAATTGTTCAGGTTTCAGAATCCTTACTATATATTGAGCTTCTGGCCTTTAACGGTGCCCCTCTCAGGGAGACGGGGGAGAGACTTGCTGATGGTCCTGAGCTGCTGCTTCCTCTCCTGGAGCTCTTTATTGTGCTCAAAGTCGGTGGAAGCTGACAGAGGGAGTCCATCCCTGACCCGCACCACGAACGCAAACAGGATCAGAGACATGATAGCCTGAGTCTGTGGAGGATATGCAGCCTGCATGGGGCAGACGGAAAAAAGAGATGAAGATAATTACCATTTAAAACACTTTGCTTAGTTTGGCACAACAGTTATCTTGGGTGGTCATTATAACGCATATCAGACATGTTATTACAATCATATGTCTAATCATAGTTTTAGAAATGTAATTGGAAACTATGAGATTATTATGTAATGGACCTAGTGCAATAAAGATTGGATTAACCTGCAATCAACATACAAACGTCCAATTAAATGTTTGTATTAACCTAATAATATTCAGAGATTATTAATATGTCCTTACATATACTGCGTAAGAAGGAAAATAATTATTAATTTAGAAATTAACCTTAATTTATCATGTTCATTTAGATTACACGTTTAAGTTACACCTTACCTCATTGTTATGGAGTTCATGCTGCACCTTGTTACAATGCTACTGTAAGTTAGCTCACAACAGCATCATACAAGCCAATCACACTGCTCACTGAAAAGCCAACCTCCGATAAACAACCTACGAGGGTAATTAGTAATTCATATAAACAAGCGTGAAGAGCCTATAAACAAATGCGAGTAGGACGGCTGATTTAAACTGTCCAGGGAGCTAACTTGATTTCTGTTTCTGGATAACAACCACCACAACAAATCTTCTACGGTACAGCAGGAGGGACAAACTTCCCAAAGGAAACCCCTAGTCTTAAAAAGAAGAAGGAAGTAGCACAAGCTAACGGTTTACCGTCAGTGACTAGCTCGTTTTACCCGGCTAGCTACTGTACGTGGGTAAGTTATTTAATATTAATTAGCTCTAAATATATAATGCGAGTTGGAAACTTTAAATAAATTAGTGTAGTACCCGGATAAATGTGTTTAATGAAAGAAACGGTAGATAATGCAATGGAAGTTGCTACGCAAACAGCACCTAGCGCAGCTAGCACTAGATAGCTGCGAGGTAGCTAGTGCAACCATTTTGATAGCGCCTATGTTGTTTGTTTTACCAAGTGAACAATGTATTGTCATTTTATTGTATTTTTAGCTCTCCTAATGAACTGTAACACAGCTTTGTTGTCGTGTTATATTGTGACGGAATTGCAATAGATGGCATAAATGTGTTCTTTTCTAAAAAGGTTAATTGTTTTTCTAAAGTGGGATGTATCCTTAAATTTGACAACATTGTTATTTTTGGGCAGTTTCTCTTGAATTTATATTTGGGGTCCATAATAGCTGTTTTAACACATTTTAAATATTTTTTCAGCTTTACTATGACAACTTATGTAAAGTGTGGCCACCTTCCTTATCTTTAACTAGTTGAACACAAATCCAGCTGTGGAGCTCTAAGGAGAATGTAGGATGAGATCGCATGAAATAAGATAGATGTGCAGTTATGAATACTCTGCACTACTGTAGCATATCGTTTGATGTTGAAATAAATTGTTCTCTATTTTTAGCAGTGTACAGTTGCAGTCTGAATGTGACACTCCCAGCTAAACCTCCAAAGTAAACACTGTAACATAATACACATAATGCAACCAACACAATGCAGTTCTGCGATGGTGGTGGGGCCAACAAGTCATGAACACCATCACTTTAAGCTTTTCATCTTAACTGTGTACTTACTTTATTTAATCACAGGCACAGCAAGATCAGGACTAATAGAAAAGTTAATTTAACTCTGGCTTTTTCTCCTCATTTTCTTTGTACTTGCCCTGTGTTTTTAGGTCACATGCACTTTGATCACAATGGGAGTAAAAGACCGCCCTCAGTGTTACTTTGATGTGGAACTCAACCGGGAGCCAGGTAAGGAAATCATTATTTGTCAAATTAGGAGAAAACAAGTAAACAGCACAGGTTTCATTTTTAAACCATGAACTTTCAACAGAAACCTTCACTGTGATATTTTTCTTTAATTCTAACAAATGAAAGTGAAACACACAGTGGTTCACTAACCTGATAGACTGGTTTGGTCTCCACTGTTCCAAATCAGTGTATCAGCTTTGAAGGGTTGTTTGGAAGTGTTGTCCTGGAGTTGTTGTTTTGTTTTTGTTATATTTGTGGTAACTATGTACTGTAAATAAAAGCGAGAATGTCAAGTTGCTGATTATGCCTCCTGGTTACATATCCAATATTTCATTTGTTATTTTCTGTCAATTTTTCTTTAAATATGCTTTTTTTGTTGTTGTAAAAAAAAAAAAACTTTAATAAATGTAATAAATTCTCTCTTGCTTTCTGTAGTTGGGCGCATTGTCTTTCAGCTGTTCTCGGATGTGTGTCCCAAGACAAGCAAAAACTTTCTTTGTTTGTGCACGGGTAAGTTATTTTCACTCAGCGGTGTTTTTCATTGTATTATTCATTCCAGGCATTCAGCAACATTTTGTGTCTAGGTCATTTAATGAACTGGATCTTGACTGGATTAGATGTGAAACCGAACAAGCTGTTACTCCTAATGCTTATTTAGCCAATATATATCTTTAGTAATAGTAATCTGGTAGATTTATATATTTTATAATATACAACAAAAAAATTAAATAAACAATGAACATACCATAGATTACTATGGTATGCGATTATATTGGTCACCCAGTAAATTTGCTCCCATTGATTGGAGCCCTGGAAGTGGTCTTACATCCAACAAAAATCATAAATTTGCATACAGACAGCAGAATTATCCCTCTTCTTATTTCCTCTACATCTCATTGATGGAGATTGGATTGCTTCGGACTGAATAGTTGGCTCGTACATTTGTACGAAACTGCTTTAATGAACACAATTTGCTTGTTTCACTTTTATTTTGTTGGTTCTTTTAGAACAGGGTAACCCTACACCATAATTAACCAAACCTTGGGACATTTGTGTTGGCAGTGAAATCAGATACTATGTCTTATGTCAATAGAAGCTTCTAAATTAAACAGGTTTATCTTGTAAATGTAGCACAGATAATCCAGAGGGTGATACCTTTATGCATTTTTTTTTTCCCAGTCAGTTTTTAAAAATTAAATAAGACAAAATATTTCTACTGTCCAGCATTGACTTTTAGTACATCTGGCTATTGGTATCAAGTCCTTTAAAATACAGTAGCCTCATTACAGGACTTCCATTTCAGAACTACTTTTACGTTTTTTTGTTTTTTGTTTTTGTTTTTACATAGAAGCACTTTCTAGAATTGTCATTCAGTTTGTATTTCTATGAGAGTTTGCTTAATAATTGTGTTGTTCCAGGTGAAAAGGGAACCGGGAAAGTCACAAGGAAAAAACTGTGTTACAAAGGCTCCACATTTCACAGAGTTGTGAAAAACTTCATGATTCAAGGAGGCGACTTCACAGAAGGTAGCAACATAAATATCCTTGCTGCTTTGAAAGTTTAAGTAACTGGATGATGTTGGATTAGCGTCTATGTTTTAGAATGAGTTTGATATCTAAGGATAGACCTGTGCAAATAAAAACCTACCAAAAGTGGAAAATATGTTTGTTGATTGGATGCAAAGAGTTTTTCATTGAGGTGCCTGAACCTAACAGGTTCACTGAAGCTTTGCTAACTTGGAAACCTACTGCTTCCTAAAAATGGCATCAACGTCAAAAGGTGTTTGATAAGCAAGCTTTGATCATTAGGTGTTTTGTTTGCTGTACTGTGTTAATTTGACATAAAAAAAAAAATCTAAGTTTATTTTCTTTATGGCTGCAGGAACTGGAAGAGGAGGGGAATCAATATATGGCGGCTACTTTGAAGGTATTTCTATATCGATTCATATAATAAAAAAAAACTGATAATAAATGTGTGTTTCAGTATTGCAATCCTGTGCTATTTGAGCAAAGCTCTGCATGTTATTTCTAGCTGAATCATTAATTTCTTGTGGCTTTCCCAATGTGTGAATTTAATCAAATCAGCATGGGAAGTAGCCATTCACGTTACTAAATGCTACCATCCTCCTGCTAAAATTATCAACATATTCTTTTATTTATAGAGTGGTCTTTTGCAAAATGAGAAGGTAAGAAATGTGCACAGTTCAGTAACACCATGCCAACATAGTCATCACAACAAGGTCTGACCCAAAAGTTTACATGCCCTGACACACTTTCCATTCAGTCAGATATCCCTTTTGTCCTCAATGTTTGCCTGCAACCTGCATTTCTAGTGTCTTTAGATCGGATGTGACAGATATAATGCAATTATTGACTTGATGACATGAAATATACGATGGAGACTGTGGAAAGTAGGACCTACTTCACTTTTGAGATTTTAGTTGTTCTAGAATAATAAATAATTACAGAGCATTTTTACAATGTAATGCAATCATTTCTCAGTTTGAAGCATATTTCTCCAAGGTTTCAGTTAAGTTTCTATCATACCACCTTGGATAATTACACAGTTCCAACGCTCCAGTTCTCTAATAATGAAAGATCATCGAGACATTGGTTATATGAGAAAATATAGTCTTACAGGCAAATAAGAGAAAGAGTAAGTTACCATAAGACAAACTGTCTCAGAGGAAAACACTACAAGTTCAAGAAAAAAAAGTTTTTATAGCAGAGGCTATGATGTACAGGTTTGGACTGTATATGCAGAGATTATTCAGAACAATGATGGAGATGTGCTTCATTAATCCAGATGTATATTTGTTTTTTGTTTTTTTTAAGATTCAACCATTTTTAAATACACTTTTTGTCTTACTTTGTCCTGATTTTAAATTCAAACTCAAGAAGTGTGAAAGAAAACCCACATTACTGTCATTTTTGGACAAATTTTTGACCTTGCATCACTTGAGTCATGCTCAGAATCTTCTTTGAAAATTTTAATTTTTTTTATTGTTGCAGTTATCACTGCATGGCTGAGCAGCATCTGAACAGCTAGCTCTGTTTGTTCATGGGTTATATATAAAACCAGCTATGACAAAGCAAATTATTAAAAAAAAAATAAAAGTTCTTCATTTTAAATTCAAAAAACTTAACATGAATATTTTATTTTACATTAACGGGAATACTAAATCGCATTTCCAGGCTTACAAACATTACTGACATTGATTTATATAAAGTTAAGAGATTACAAGTCTTCTAAAGGAATTTGATGTTTTTTATCTTTTAGAGTGTAAGTAGGAGAATTTTACTCTATATAATGTATTTTTTTCTAACCTAAACATTTAGACTTTTAGCAAGTATCAGGTTTATTAACGAAATCGACAGAAACTGACAAACTCCCTGTAAATATCTTTAAGCTCACCAAACCACCAGTTTGAAGCTTTAGAAAATTATTTAAACATTTGGGTCCATAGAAACTGAGGAGAAACGAGGGTTATGATTTGTGGTTAATTATTATTTTTTTTTATCTCCAAAAGTATTTCTATTAACACTAACTGGGGAACACCCTCTGAAACTCTGATTCCCCTCTGTCTGTTCCCAGATGAGAATTTCATTCTCAAACACGACAAAGCCTTCCTGCTGTCCATGGCCAATCGTGGGAAGAACACCAACGGCTCCCAGTTTTTTATGTAAGAGTCAATTCATATAAAGCACAACTTTCATTCCAACTGAAGCTCTGTCTTAGTTTTTACTTCCTGACCCTTGCCCTGTTACGACCCTGCAGAGTAGTATTTGCCACCTAAAATCCCCTCTCTCTGTATGTGTGTTAGATTTCAAAGTGCAGAGCAACATTGGATTCGTTCTTTTTTTACCTACAAATGTGTTACATTTTTTCTCTTGCCGTTTTTGTGTAAAATTTACAGAAACTCTAGCATCCTGCTCTTCCAAGGTAATGTGTCTCAAAGGCTGTGTTTCTCTCTCTCCTGACTTTTATTTTTCATGTTGTAGTTTTGTATTTTCAAACATTGTTTATTTTTGAAATGCTTAAGTTTCACTAATACAGATCACGTTATTTGGACTGAAGAATCTCCTGAATCACAAAAAGGCATAATCTTTATCAGTGTGAACTTTTCCTTCACAAGTAGATACTTGTGGGACATTAAAAAGGATTTGTCTTTTTTTCCTCCATTGATTTGATCAAATTAAAACATGATTTTACAGCTTTCTACATTTTTTTTATTGATAATTGAAAATTTAAAGTGCAAGATAAGCCAAGAGTGGTTCTGTATGCTACATATTTTTTTAGACATTTTTTTGTGTTATTCAGTTGCAGCCTCATGTTTTGTGAGTGATTTGTTTTCTCAGTTATCAATGTTTTCATTTTTTTCCATGAACCCTTCACTGTCATTGATCGACTCAACTGGATTAACTACAAACAGCACCACTAAAATGGCTCCTCACCTTGATGGGTAAGACGCTCTTCAGTCATTTCCAAATATATAGAAGAAAAGAATCTCACCTTTTGTACTATGAAAGGTTTCATAGAATGTGTCTGAATGACTTTCTTCATAAATCCAAACGGAAAGCAATATTAAATTTGGACTTCAATTGTTCCAGGAGTACATTTTCTGTTTATCTCCGTCCAGCGTCCATGTTGTCTTCGGCCTCGTCATCTCTGGGTTTGAAGTGATAAAGAAGATTGAGGGACTGAAGACTGATTCGGCCAGCAGGCCATACGCTGACGTGAGAGTGGTCGATTGCGGACAGCTGATCACAAAGTCTGCGAATGATGGTTGGTGCAATGTTTTTCTTGAAAACCCATGTTATGCTCGCTTACGGGAATACGTTTTTATTTGACAAATATCACTTAATTTGATATCACTAAATATAAAATGCATAAACCTTTATAATATTCTTAAAATTTAAAACTTTTTAATTTCAGTGCTTGAGGGCAAGCGGAAAAGGACTTCATCCATCACCTCCAATGACTCCGATTTTTCATCGTCTGAAAGTGAATCAGAAGAAAAGCTCAAACATCGAAAGCGACTGGCAAAAAGTAAACCATCTAAAAAGAAAAGGAAAGAAGGAAAAAAGGCCAAGAAAGCTGAAAATGTACCTTCTAACCAAAAGTAATGTTTAAACATTTAAAATATTTCCAAGATCAAGATTAATTCTTATGATGTAAATACAACCATGCAAGTACATGTTTGGTTGCGTTCCTTCTCTTTAAGGTCTGGAGAAAAAGAGACGGCAGAAGGTGAAGGTAAACCTGAGGAGGAGAGGGAAACGGGTGGGAAGAGGGAGAAGCCTGTTGTTCGGCCTGAGGAAATCCCACCTGTGCCAGAGAATCGCTTCCTGCTGCGACGGGACATGCCAGCGCAGGAGGACAAAACAGAACCGTTAGTGATCAAGATTATTACAGAATATTAAACACGTAAGACACACCTCAAAAGTATTCAGTCCCCTGGAACTTAATAATGCTTTGTTTCATTTCAACCACAAACATTTATGTAATCTATTGGGATTTTATATGACAGGACAAACAAAAGTGAAAAGGAATGAAATTGTGTATTTTGCTGAATAAATTCAGAGAAACGCGCCATGTATGTGTATTTACCCCGTTTAATCAGAACTCTTTTGGAGTATATTTCTGCCAACCTGTAGCTGAAGGAAAACGTCTTTAAACATATATTTTTTACAAACACTCAATTAGGTGTACGTTTGGACTTTGACTGGGCCATTCTCAGAACGAGAATATGCTTTGATCTAAATTATTCCTTTGTGGCTCATGTTGTATATTTAGTGTTTAAGTTTGTGCTGTAGCTCCATTTATTGTCACATCAACTTAAACCTGCTTCACTTTTGAAGCGTGTGAATTGCAGTTTTAGTATTTGTTGTTGGATTTTGGATTTTGCAAAGTTTCTACTTTGAGTTTGTTCGACCAGACAACCTTCTTCCACAGGGGTGGTGTGTACCCTACATGGGTTGTAATTAACTCCAATCAAGTCTTCACATAGTTTTCATTCTAGAGTTTTTGCTTTTCTGATAAATGCTTCATTATCTGGCCAGCCAGCCATGTTCTGGAGTAGTTGTGCCACACAAAATTAACATTTTTGGATTATGCGTTTAACAACTCTCTTTTAGATATTCAAACTTTACATTTTTGCCTTCCACATAAACAAGGGGCATGAATACTTTTGCAAGGTAGTGTATGCAGTACTTAGTGTAGTTATTTAATTAATTTAAAATGCAATTGTATCTTTCAGTCTTGAGAAAGAAGAAGCTGGTCCTTTAGCTGAACAGAAACCAGCTGTAACAAAGTCTGGACGGAAGATCAGGGGCAGAGGAACAATTGTATGCTCTTCTCTTGATATTAAGGACTCCATATTTGTCAGAGTAGATTTTCAAACTTTACCGTTCTCCTTTCTTTTGCTTTTCATTTTAGAGATATCACACCCCAACCAGATCTAAGTCACGCTCTACATCTGTTGAAGAGCGTGGGGGCAGTGAAACTCCACCACACTGGAAAGTGGAAACAAAGAGAGCCAAAGTTTTTCCTCCCCAGAGCCCGGAACGGTGGAGCAAAGGAGACAAGTAGGAATTATGCTCTACGTCCCACCTCTTTGGATGTTTTTTCCTGTATTTATTTGTCTTCATGCGTTTTTTGCTTTAACAGACTTAAAGAGCGTTCTTCAAGCAAGTGGGATAATCGAAGCAAATCTCCTCAGTCCCACTCTGGAGAACTTTCCTCAGACCAAAGCTCTGAGAGGTCAAGCCAGCACCAGCTTCCACAAAAAGAGAAGAAAAAAGCCAAACACAAGAAGAAAGCCAAAAAGCGCAAACATGGCAAGAAGAAAAGCTCCAAGAACAAATCTCGAGAACACTACGAGTCAGAGGGTGGAAAATCAGCAACTTCTGCTAGGAGGTCCAGATCCCGATCGGCAACCCGGTCTCCCTCAAGTGAACATCGTTCTTCTGGCAGGACAAGGCGGAGATCCTCCCTGTCTTTTTCCAAATCCTACTCCAGGTCCTACACATCCAGTCGATCCAGATCACGAGGAAAATCCAGGTCTTATTCACAGTCCAGAAGCTTCTCTAGATCACGAAGTCGATCTTTGTCTGGATCCAGGTCTCGGTCTTATTCTCAGTCCCGGTCAAGATCACGGTCAAGGTACAGATCAAGATCCCGGTCATCTTCTCAGTCCAGGTCGAGATCAGGGTCTAGGTACACGTCCAGATCCCGATCTTTGTCCTCTAGAAAAAGGAGTTTTTCCAGATCTCCAAGGAAGAGGAAGACAACCAAACCCAAAATGGATGCCATGATGCCTGTGCCCGGGAAGGTCCAAGATAAAAAGATTACACCTGTTCCCATACTGCCAGCTCTCCCAATAGCTGAAACGGTTCCTGTGATCCCGCTGAGTGACAGTCCTCCTCCTTCTCGCTGGAAACCAGACCAGAAGCCCTGGAAGCCCTCCTACATTCATATTCAAGAAATCAAAGCTAAAGTTATGCACAGTAAGCCCTCTACCGCTGGCCCAGCAGGGGACGGCTTCTCCAAAAAATCTCGCACACCGAAGTCTATACCAGAAGATGTTGAAGAAAAGTCAGCTCACAAAACATCCCACGGTGGATCCTCTAGAAGCATGTCCTTCAGTCGCTCCAGGAGCCGAAGTTCTAGCAGGTCGAGGTCAAGATCGGCTGAGCTGTACCGGAGCAAGTCTACGTCCTGCGACAGATCAGACTCTGAAAAGGACCAAAAAGGAGGAAGCAGCCAGAAAAATTCATTAGACAAAGAATGGAAGGAGTACTACAGTTCTCTCAACAGAATAAAAAATTTAGATAAGTATATTTTGGCCAACAAGAGTCAAGACAGACTCTCGGGTTCAGGAAAAGAAGTGAACAGTGAGCGTAGCCCAGATTTTAGTGCCTCTTTGGAGAACAAAAGAGAGAGGGGAAACTCAGAAGAGCCAGAAGCAAAACATTACTCTTCACTGGCAGACGAAAGCTTCAAAAGCCGCTCTGAGTGGGATAGTGACAGCGACAAAGCTACCCAAAGCAACGTGGCAACCGAGGCACAAGCAGTCCAGTCCAGCACGATGTTGGCAACCGGATGGGATTCAGACAGAGATTCTGAGAATCCAGCAGACCGAAAAACGTTTGGTTCTGAAAAAGAGGAAGGAGAAGCGAGTTCTGAATCAGACTATGAGGCCTTGAAGAAGACGTCAAAAGCAGTGACCGAGCTAGGATATAAAGTTGCTGCTGCTGTAGCGGCCGCTTCCTCTTCTTGTCCCTCAGATGATAGTGCTCATAAAGTTGTACAACCGGAGCGCAAGAAGAGCAAGAAAAAAGCCAAACGGAAGCATAAACACAAGAGGAAAGGAGAGAGTAAGAGCAGTTCTCATCATGGGAAGGACAAAGCTAAAAAGTCCAAGAGAAAACACCAGAAGCTGAAAGAGACTTTCCATTGGCAGCCGCCATTGGAGTTTGACGAGGAGGAAGAGGATGACGAGTCTAAAAGGGAGAAACATAGTCCTGTTAGAGAGGTTGAAGAAAACATGGGTGAAGACTTTAACAAAAATAACCAAGATTCAACTGATTTGAATAAGAAGCCTGTGAAAGAAGAAGGAGAAAAGATTCAACTGAGATCCAAAGAAAACATTGAAAGCACAAATCACTCTGACCGAGCATCCAGCCAGAACAGCGTCAAAGACCAAGATTCTTTAGATGATATGGAAATCTGCACCCCGGAGCACAATGTTGACATCATTGAACATCCTGTTACGCCTGATTTGTCCAACACTGCCACTAAATTAACCCTAAATTCTACCTCAAAATCATCAGAAGTGGCGAGCACTGATGGTGCGTTGCCTCAGAGCAAAGACCAGCCTGATGTCACTTCCTCATCAACAACTGCTGGACCACAGGAAGAAGCACCTCCTGGCAGAGCTGTCATAAACTTCAAATGGAAGCCGTTAAAACGAATGGCGGTCACGCCAGAGGTGAACGTCCAGGCCGTCACGGTGAAAAGCAAACAAAACAACGAGCGCATCCAGCCTCTGGGCATTCAGGGAGTGAAAATGGAGATCAAGAGTAAAAACCGAGTCCGACCGGGTTCGCTGTTCGATGAGGTTCGTAAAACGGTACGGCTCAACCAGAGGCCACGAAACCAGGAGAGTTCAAGTGAGGAAAGATCCCCGTCTGTGGGGAAGGCCAGAGGTGCATCGCGTTCGCCAAAGAAGTCCAGCTCTGCATCGAGAAAGTCCCGCTCTGCTTCCAGCCACCGATCCCGTTCTGGGGGCTGGTCCCGCTCCTACAGCAGATCCAGAAGTAGATCCCGTAGCTACAGCTACTCCTCCAGGTAAGAGACAAACATCACAATAACCTGTTTAAACTGCCAAATTGTGACTTTTGTTCAAGTCACTTTTATCGTTGTTCCTGAAGGAGCCGCAGCCGGAGTCGGAGAACCCACAGACGAAGATCTCGCTCTCGCAGCAGCACATATCGAAGTTACAGCAGGCATAGGTACACCATCTCTGTTACTTAATAGTCTATTTTAATTAACAGGAATGTAGCTTCTTTGTATGGAGCTATAAAAGTGCCAAAATAAAAATTTTTATTTTTATTTATTTTTTCTCTTCACTGGATTATAATTTTTGTTTTTCCTTTGCATTCCCAACAGTCGGTCGTACAGTAGAAGTCCCTCCAGAAGCCACTCACATCATCACCGTCGGAGGTCCAGGTGTGTTATACTCCTCAGACTCAAACCTATGGCACTGTTGTCATCTTTCAGATTTACAGTGATTTATAGATCGCTTTTAAAATAAACATCTCGATATGTTTCTTTAATATATGACATATTTAATTTATTGCATACAAGTAAAAATTTATAAACATACAAATACCTTGATATTTTTAATTGGGGGTGGGGAGGAATGCTGTGGTGATTATTTGCACTTCTGACAGTTTGTAGCTTTCATGTGCATTTCTACAGAAAAATCTCAAATCTCACATCCCACCGTTTTCCAGCCAGCATCTGGAACATGGTTAAATTGCTACTGGCTCGTTTTTGGCTTCAGTTTAGTTTGGTTGTTTGTTCTAACTCTAAATCTCAATAGTTAGCGTTGCATTTACTGTACTGAAACAATTGTTAACACAAGAATGTTCTGATGCTCATTCTGAACGCCACTAAAACCAAACCTAAACAATCTTTTACATCTTGTTGTTTTTTATTTTGCCCCAGGTCCGATTCCTACGACAGCTATTCCAGTAGAAGTCGGAGTGTGAGCAGGAGACGAGGGCGCAGGCGAAGTGAGAGCTACAGGAGCTCTGAGCGCCGCTCACGGTAAGACAGCAGTGGAGCGGATCTCTATTCAACCTTTATTCAGATTAATTATGTCTTCTTAGACATTCTCTCTTCATGTTTTGGATAAAATATTCACGAGTGATTTATTGATTAGGCTATTTTCTATGCCAATGCTTCCCGATGAAATAAAGGCGTCTGCATCCTTGTGATCGTCTCTCTTGACAACTAAAAGCTGAACTGTTTCGTTGTGATCCGTCCGCTTCAGGTCGTCCCGCTCTTCAAGTCGCAGTTCTTCCAGACACAGGAGTCACAGCCGCAGCAGTCGCTACAGCTGAGAGGGGACACACCGACGGCCTGCTCTCATGGAGGGTTCTTCATGTTTTTATACTGTGCTAAGTTTCATTATGTGAGATGAAGGGATGATCATTATGGTAATGAATGTGAATATATCTAGACAGCAGTCGGTAGAGCATCTAGTCACTCTGCTGAAACTTTACATGCTTGCTATGAGAGAGGAGTCGAAAATAATTAACATTGTTGTATATTTATGTGTTCTTTAACATTTTCTTCTCATAAGCTAAATGGTGCAATTGTTAATCTCTTTAGAAAAAACCTTTTAATGTGTTTGAGCAGGACAAAGGTTACTTTTTTGAGGTGAGGTAAAATCTGTCTGACTTAAAGTCCTTGTTATAATTAGTTGTCTCTGAATGAACAGGTGAATGTAGAAGCTGTACCTAAAGTATATTATCTCTGACTTTTGTTTTTAATGACTTTTATTAAATATCACCATTCTTTGAACTTCTGTTTCTTTATTTTGGCACCTATCAATGTTTTGACTTGGCATTTAGTGTGCTTCCAATAGTATTGAGTGAGCTCATAGGCTTCTGTCAGTTGCAGTGCCTCAGTTTGATCTGCAGGGGGCAGGTTTCCATGCCTGAGTGAAGACGGGATCAAATCAGCTTTAGATCTCAGTTTATTATTCAATATCAGAAATAGCGGGAAAAAGTAAACAACCTTTATATTTTTATACTTAACTATATATAATATGTCTAATATGTTGAGGTGACTTTATTTTTACACAAGAATATTTAAGGTTTACAAAGTTATAAAAAAATGGTTTAAGTAGAAAATGTATTGCAGTTCTTCAACAAGATGATTAAATACATTTTTTTAATCTTAGGTCTAATGCCCAATATGCTTTTGAAACAAACATAACATGCTGTAATATTGTGAGGTTAAACTGAATAACTGAATATATTAAATAGTAGAAATACATGAGCAATTCAAATATATATAAAAATATTAAAATCCTTTTAACCATTTTTATATAAAATTAAAACTTTGAGGCTGGATTTTGAAAGCAGATAAAAATCTCTCTTTTTACATGCTCACTATTAACTAATATTTTAATAAAACAAGTCATGTAGTCTGACTTCAAAATATAAACTGGAAAAATAGAAAAATGGAATACGTGTCGGTCTTTGAAAACAAATATACAACAGAGCTCAATAGTGACGTGGATGATCAGTTTTTGAAAGCATTTGCTGTGCTTAGCCAATCTGTTTTTATTTAGGTTTATTTAGTGCTACTGGCCTTTACTAAACGGTAAGTAGGGTGTAGAGAGAGTTGGAAGACATGCACCAAATGGCCCAGAACAACCACATCAAGGAATGTAGCCTCTGCACATGGTGCGCCTGCTCCAACTGAGCCACAAAGTCTGTTTGTTCTTACTATGTTATAGTCTACCTAACCTTTTTATCTTTTTAAGAAGATATTAATTCGTCACAAAAAATGTTTCCCTTCACATCAACTGCTTGTACCATTTTTGAATTAGATTAGGTGCCACCATAAAGTCACACCAAGGGGTGCAAATGGCCCTCGGACTGCATTCGCACACTCCTGCTGCAAGTCATCAAGTTAAAATAAATAAACACCTGGAATATATCTGTACCTGTAATGAATCTACCTGATAATTTTACCTTCTTGAATAAATCTTTTCTATGGATATGCGCATATGCAGGGCGGAAAAACTTGCAGTAAAAGGGCGCTTGTGCTGCAGTTGGACTCCCTGTGACTGCTGCCATGTGGGAAATGAGTGAACTCTCTGACCCCCGCACGTGTCTGCCCGCCACCTGACGTCACACTGTTCCAAGCAGGAGCGCAAAAACACTGGGAAGCGCTCGCACCAGGCTTTGCGCCATACGGCCGCTGCGCGACCTTCGCAGCCCGTCTTTTAAACATCAACCCGGACGGTGGAAGGAAAATGCGCCTGAACGTGAACTTCCTCTTGTCCCTCCGTTTAAAAACAGTACCGTGTCCCTTTAAAAGCGTCTGACAAAAAGCCCATATGATCCCGGAGCTCCAATCACCAATTCCTTCTGCAAAAGCAGTCTCTGCATTTTTGTCTGTCTGAACGCCACAGCTATACTCTTGAGTGGGGGAAAGACACAGAGGAAAGGGCAAAAAAAAAAAAAAGAAAAAAAAAACTGCAGAAATGTGACAATCTAACGATCGTTTTCATGGCGAGGGGGAAACCGCAGCGAAAGGAGTTATTCTGGGACTCCTTGGAGCCTCGAAGCGCTGGATCAAAATGGTAGGCTGCAGGCTGCATTTTTGTTTATTTTCTGTCCCTTTTCTTCACCTCTGCAAGTTGAGCCACTCAGCGGGCCGATTGAACTTAACACACTTCATCATCGTGACGCCCCGTCAGGTTGTTGTTGTCCGGGTGCTGTAGTGTTTGCAGAGAAGTTTGCAACTTGTGCACACGGCTGGAGTTGGAAATCGAGGCTGCCCCTAAAGAATGCAGCTGCTGCTACGAGAGCTACAGAGATGCGCGGAAGGAGTTAAATTCCTTCATCTCAGGGCGCTTCTGCAACAAACCTCGGGGTCGTGATGGGTGCACATGTTCAGAGGTCGAGGGAAAGTAAAGGTGACACTTTTTTTTTTTTGACTGAGAAGCACTTGTGCTTGAATGTTGTCAGGAAGAGATGTGCACTGAGAATCAGCTGAGCAGAGGAAGAGATGTCACTCCCCATGTTTTCAGAACTTAACCTGGTCGCAGCTTATACGCACAGGTGCATCTCTGCAAATTAGCATGAAAAAGTAAATTTATGAATTGAGAAGCATTTATTTAATTGCTGGTATATTCCTTTTGATTAACCACATCTGAACCAGATGTTAGAAGTATTTTTGCAGGGCTGAGGAGGAAAAGGACTGAACCATTTATTTTTACCAAATGTAAAATTGCTGGTGTTTCTCTTGGATCTATGGCATGTAGGTTGCTTTGTACAAAGAGATGTCTACATAATACAAATTTCACTTTTTGAATGTAATTACTGAAAAAGAATGTGCTTTTCATTGATATTTAGATTTATTGACTGGCACCTGTATACAAGTGGTTAAACAGAAATTTCTTTACGTCTTTACAAAAGAAGAGGCCTTTCATCTGCTGCTTGACATGATTAATTTTTACTACTTTACATCTGCTGTTTCTGTGAAGAAGTATTGTTTTTAAGATTTACAGAGTTAGCAACTCAGATTCTTAGCATATTCATCATTTTTATAGATTTAAAAACCTTCCAATGAGATGGTAAAGAAAGTGTTGGAATAAACAACTTTTTCTTTAGGTGTTTTAGTTATAGATTAAAACAGCAAGTTGCTGCACACTGCCACACAGCTTTCCAAAAGGTCTGGAGTATGAACTGGAGCTAATGCCATTGACTTACTTACCGTATTTTCCGCACTGTAAGGCGCACCTAAACACCTTCAATTTCCTCAAAAGCCGACAGTGCGCCTTATAATCCGGTGCGCCTTATATATGGACCAATGTTGCGCCACAACAGGTCTAGCAACTTACGGTAAGCAGCCGCCGATTTAATTTTCGCCCCTAGAAGAAGAAGCGTGCAGTGCATGCTGGGATAGTTGTCAGAACGCTGGTTTGCTAAAGTTTGACTGACCTATCTTCCTATCTAGAATCAGGTCATCTGCAGGTCATTTAGCACCACGTTCTCCACGAACATGCTGTGTGCGACCGGAGAAGGGTAACCATTGTCCAGCCACGCCCCGGTCCAGTCGCGGATGGCTCTCCTCGCCGACCAGAGTCGGACTGTTTTGTTGACATTCTTCATATCAACAAAGTGGCTTTAGACATTCATACGGGGTGCTTCGGGGGGCATACTTTTTAGGTGCCTAAAAGGCATACTTGTGCATATGTATTAATTTGTTTTATTTTGTAACCAGGTTGCTGCTTGTTGCAGACTTCTGCACAGGTCCCTCTTAAAAATTAGATCTGGATCTCAACGGGGTTCACCTGGTTAAATAAAGGAAATAAAAAAACAAAGGCATACTTTATTAGCCTAAAATTTAACCAGAGATGTAATTTAAAACATATTGAAATTAATAAATCAAAGTAGTGTTAAGTGAATTTAAAAAAAATGTAAGAAGCCTGTAAGAAGCCGTGCCGCTGCGTTCTGGATCATTTGAAGTCGCTGCATCTGTGATTTATCCATGCCTTTATATATTGAATTGCAATAATCCAAACGAGTTGTAATGAAGGCATGGATAAGTCCTTCAAAGTCCTTGAAACAAAACTAAGATTTAACTTTTGCTAAAATCTGCAGGTGATAAAAACCTGATTTAACGACAGAGCTAACTTGTTTATCTAGCTTTAAAGAGCTATCAGAAGTGAGACCAAGATTCCTAGCAGAGGTCTGACAAAACCAAGCTAAAGAACCAAGAATCAGATCTGGATGTGTAGTCTGAAGTCTGCGACCAAATAATATAACTTGAGTTTTACTCTGATTAAGGTAAAGAGAGTTTTGTTCCATCCAAAATTTGACTTCAGCTAAACAATCTATCAAAAGCTGAAGAGATTCATTTTTACCATCTTGTAGTTTAAGGGGCATATAAATCTGGACGTCATCTGCAAAGCAATGAAAAGAAATATTACATTTATGGAAAATATGACCAAGAGGCAATAAATATAAGATAAACAGGACCTAAAATAAATGGGACCTAAAATTGAGCCTTGGGGAACGCCGTACTTTAAAGGTTTGGCCCCAGAACAACATTGGTCAAGATGAACTGAGAAAGTTGTTTTTTAAATAAGATTTAAACCATTCAAATACTGGGCCTCTCAGGCCAACACAATGTTTTAATCTATATAAGAGAATCTAATGATCTACAGTGTCAAATGTGGCACTCAGATCTAGAAGTAATAAAACAGCAACATTGCCTGAATCAACTGTTAAAAGAAGATCATTATACACTCGAAGCAAAGCTGTTTCAGTGCTATGAGCAGCTTTAAACCCTGAAACTTCCCAGTTATATTATCTTTTAAAAACATTTCAAGCTGAATAAAAACTATTTTTTCAAGGACCTTAAATAAAAAAAAAAAGGGAGTTTGGAAATGGGCCTAAAATTTGCTAGTACACTTGAGTCTAGATTAGATATTTTTAAGAAGGGGTTTAACCACAGCATGTTTAAGAATAGCTGGGACACAACCTGACTGCAATGAGGCATTTAGCACCGTTAAGATATATAGGCCAGAAGTGAGAAAAATGTCTTTTATCAAAGGAGTAGGAAGACAATCCAAAGGATAATTTGAAGGCCGCAGATAATTAATAACTGAGGTCAGTTCATCTAAAGAAACTGGCTGAAAATGCTCCAGAATAGCTATGTTTTGTGGCATTTCATGGGAATCTGAATCTATCGGGGTATTCAAGTCTCTAAGAGCTACAATTGTTTCTGTGAAAAACTTAGAGAAACCCTCACAAAGTTCAACAGGATAAATGTATTAACAATCCTATCCAGGACATTAAAACGGACTTCTGGGCCTCCCTGCCTCAAAGTCTGGCAGTGGTAGTAATGGCATGCTGCCATATCTGAATTCATTATACGACGTTTGTGTTGCAGATGACTCAACTTCAGTTGGTAGATGTAATGATTTCACAAGTTCTCCTGTGCAGAATCTGCCGGTTTTCTTCACCAGATCCAGTTTGGGCCAGAAGGAGGACAGTATTCCAGTTTTTTTTAGAGAGCTCTGTTATCTGTGAAGGTATCTAGATTTGTTGATCAAGATCATGGAGTCCCAATCCAGCTCCAATCCAGTTTGTAACTCTACGAAAGAAACTCATCCTGTTAATTGGTTTAATTTTTCCTCAAAAAATTTCTTAAATGTACTTAAATTTCTTAATGCACCAACTCTCAGTTGAAGGAAGCTGAATACAAATCAGTGATTCTTGAGAATAGGGACAAAATGGGTTTAAATTTTCCCCTTTTTTTCTTATTATTTCTCAACCTTATGCATGCAAATATGACAAATAATGTTTTGGAAATGTAAAGATGCTAAGGTGCAGGCTCCCGGTTGCAACATTTTATTTTAAAAATTACATTTTTAATCGACCTGACCCAGAACTTTAGTGATATTTTACTCAGTTTTACAGACAAATGCTTCTCAAGAAACAAAAGAAATAATATTATTTAAAACAAAAAACAACAAAAAGTCCACCTGACAGAGTTGACAGTGCATGACGGAGTTGACACAGAACTGAAGGTGGTGACAAACTAGTGAGTAAAAAGAAATACTTGATACATATGAAGTAATTGCAATTTATGTAAAATACATTAAAATGAATTGACTGCACATTTAAATTAGATTTGTCAACAATTTCATTGAAAGAGTCACACAAACTCTGATGGAGTTGACATCTGACGGAGTTTACAAAAAGCCAAACTACTTCAATTTATATGATGTTATTCTGAAGGAGGCCGTATTGTAGCTCATCAGGTCCATGAAATCTTTACAGTATACTGAAACTAAGCTCTTATTTCACAAAATTTCATCAAAGTTTTGTAAATCGTCAGTTATGGAGTTGACACATCATGGTTGTGACGAGCAACTTAGGAATAAAACAGAAGAAAAAACTAAAGAATAACATAAGCTAACCAGAGCTAACTAGCCCTCCTAGCAAAGGAAGAGAAAGGAAGAGATCATGGGGTCCTCAGAAGTTCTGGTTCCCCCCAATAATGCCTGATTTTTTTTAAACATTCTTTTTATGTCTGACAGTGTTGGCAAAAACTAGGGACAAATGTCAATGGAGTTGGAAAATATATATAAATTGATTCAATTTATTGATATTTTTATAATTATTTATATGAATACTTATACTTAATAGTCATAATATATTATCTTGGTATTCCTTTAATTGTTTTAAGCTACTATAATGTGTTGAGTTCTTCTCCAGTACAAGGGATCTTACACACACCATTCAACTTCTACAATGTTTAAAATAAAAAAAATATTCAGCAAACACCAAGAAAATATACATTATTGTGCTCTCATGACCCAGGTTAATTTAGTGAGATATTTGAAAAAATATTTTGTGTATATTTTATTCAAATTGTGTGCTTCATCCATAGGACCTGTTTTGTCCCTATTCTCAAGAATGACTGGTTTATTAATAAAATATAATGCCCCTTTTCCACCGGCTCTACTTCAGCAGCCCGGTTCTGGCTCGGCTCTATTTCGGAGTTACCGCTTTTCCAGACTCTGATCTGTAGCAGGGTGCCGCCTCCTGGCGGTGGGGGTGGGGGAGTGGTGCTATGGCGCCCCGCCTCCAGGCGCCATGTGCTGTGCTTCATCCATAGGACTATACGACCTAACTCGAGTTGTTTTTTCTGATACAAAAGAAGAAGAAGCTTCTTTTGAGTTTTTTTTATTGGCCTGATTGTGATTTTTCTGAGACTTCAAGAAAATGCGCGGTGGGAGGAAAGCTGCGATTGTGGTGAGGAGGACAGCTGATCTCCACCTTGCAGCGGGAGGAAAACAGGTGGCTCTGATGAGCTAACGAGGATTTTTGTATTAAACTACTGTAAAACTTGTAATAGTGCCGAATATACCTTTCAACCGCGTTGAAAAGCTTTTCTTCGTCTCTCCAACATCTTTATCCTTCCCCCTCTTCCGTTTTTTGTTTTATGCCCCGGAGTTTTTTTTCTGCCGCCCCATCTTTAGCTCCCTGTTGTCGAGTGCATTACAATTAAAATTTAAAAGAAAGAAAACGCGCCTCGGCTCGTTCTCGAAGGGAGAACCAAGCTACCTGTATGGGAGGAGAGAGCGGCTGGCAGAAGGGGAGGGGCGCCAAATCATTGCTATTCCTCTGTTATTGATCATTTCTTCTTCTTCTTCTTCTTCTCTTCTATTATGATTGATCGTTTCATACACAGAACAGCTGTTAAGTACATAAAATGCTGACGAGAAAAAAAAACTTCCCCTCATCGTTTTTTTTTTGCGCCCCCTCTAGTGCAGCGCCGCTATGCGTTGCATGCAGTGCATACCCACTTTTTGCGCCACTGAATAAGTGCTATAAATACTATCAATATACCCAAGCGCACAGGAAAGAGCGTGGCTGCTCCGGAGTCTGATAGTAAAGCCAACAGTCCGCTCTGGCTCCGGGGTCATTTCAGGATGCCTCAGTAGGAAAGCATGTGGAGCTGGATTCAGCGGTGGAGTAATCCCAGCGCGCGTTCACATCTGGAGGCTTGGGTTAATATCTGGGTCAGGTCAGCCAGGTCAGCCCTGGTGCTCACTGGGTGGCTTCTACCGGGAGCTAAAAGGAACGGGGAGTTTGGTTATTGCTCTGTTATTTTTTTCTTCTTCTCTTTTTCTGTTGGAAAGACATGAGAGAGAAACCGCAGCGTGGTTGGTGTGAGTATGGTAAATGTTATCCCTCGCTGATTTAACGATAGTTTATCTCTGATTGTTTTTGGTCCTAGATAAATGCTCCAAGTACTTTATGTACTTCAAACAGGGGGTCGGTTTCATGTAAAGTCCCTGTTTCTCATTAGCCATATGTTACATAACTAATGGTTGAATTACATGAGACCACGGAGGCTCTCAAACCAAACCAGATGGAGATGAGGTCTCAAGGAGCGGCAAATAGAAACAGTAAGTGATGACAGAAAGAGGTACATCACACAATATTGTAGAAATATGCAAAGTTAAAATTGAAAAAAAAGAGCTGCCACAGAGCCCTCGCAGAAAACAAGACAGGCATAAAATAACAGAAAACAGAATTTCAGAGGAATATTGAATGTGTGCAAATTGTTCTAAAACACAAACTTGCAACTTCACGACCCCCAAGTCTGACAAACCTGTCAGATTTTTTCTCATTTGTTTTATTTTACACTAACATCATGAATTTTGACATAATTTCTCCACGAAAGGAAAAAAAATCGGAGCTCTTAAAGCCGTTTTTTTTTTTTTCTCCGCCTCATGACTGTACTTGCCTATGTGTGTTAATCAGTCCGTGTTCTCGTAGATTGTGATTGCCAAGTGTTAAACATCAGCACACGGAGCATGTGCAGGCATGGTAAATACACACTAATGTTTCTTTAATAAGCACAACATGTGAAATTAAGTACACCTCAAATATTCGTGAAACAACAGGGTGTTCTTTCTTTTTAGTATGATTGTGTTTAGAGCATCAGCCATGTAGGTCGTCTCTTTTAAACAGGCCTGAGCGGCTTTTAACTCCCTATTCACGGCGCTCCTGCCAAGCCCATGGACTTCTCTGTCTCTGAGTGCAGAGGGATGAAACCAACATCAGTCTTTGTTAAGCCGTTACAGTGCAGCCATTCCTGAGACCTGGCAACAAACGGCAGCAGGCATGCTCTGGTCCGGGTGGGAGATCGGGTTTTCTGAGAAACTCTTACCTCCCTGTAGGTGCTGCAGATTTATGCCCCAGAGATTGTGAGCTGTGGACATCGTTACGCAGACGGCAAGGTCAAACACATAGAGACACACTGAGCTTATGTAAGGGTTCTTTTGTTCACGTTCCATCAAATGACATAAGCTTGTTTTAAGGAGGTTATTTTGTTTTTGTTTTTTTGGTTTTTTTTACGCTAAGAAAAACACACATTGTTTTTACATGTGACCTTTTTTTTTTTCTTAAACTCTTGCCGTCCTGTGAGAGAGGCACATGTTGGAAGGAGAAAAAAAGAAAGTTACTGATTTTGACTAGAAACGCTGAGCAATTTTTAAATTGTTTCCTGTACTGGGATTTCTTTCTTTTGATATATTCAGAAGAGGAGCATATAAAAATGTCAAAACTGAAGTTCATTTTTTTTGGTGACACGAGAAAGCCATAGTGATCACTGGAAGGGACATCGAAGGATAAAAAAAAATAAAAAATTGTGGTATTTGGCATATATTTTACAAGATAATTGACAAAATGATCTAACAGAAAATGCAATTACATGTTAACAGCACGGTTTCCAGGCACCAGAGACGACGCTCCACATGAAAATGTGGATGATGCCATCAGTTGCTATTCCACCCTATTTGCTTTTGCTGCTCCCCTTTAGATTTGTCTTGCCGTACGACTGGAATGCGGGATGTGATTCTTGCCCATTACAATCAAAGGAAGAGATGGTTTGAACTCTTCTCTCTTCATGGATGAAATATTTGGGGTCAAAGTTCAGGAATTTATTGAGCTTTTGAGATGCTAATGAGCTGCTTGCAGTTATGAAAACAGTTTTCATTACATTTATTCTCTTGTTTTTCTAATATTCCTGATTTTTTTTTTTTTGGTTCTCATTTGCCCTCTAAGAAACTCTCCCATAGCTCAGAAAAGTTAATCCAATTCTTTTTAGCTTAGTGTGTTTGAGATTTAAACTTTAGATCGATGCCAAACATAAACCAGTTGAGAATCCACCTGATGTCTGCTTGCGTGAAACAAATACCCTACCATAAAGCAAATGGATTCAGAGAGCTCTTGTTTTCTGATTACAAGAAAACAAGGGAGCTGTGCAGTGAAGGAATGGAAAGCATAATCCATTCGCAAAGCGAAGCTAACAGTTCTTGTGAAACAAAAACGCAGATTGTTCCCCGGCAGCTAAATTTGAAATAAAAAAACTGGTCGAAACAAATTGAGAAGCCTGCGCAAGATAAACATAACAAAAAAGAAAACACTGTAGAGAAAGCAATGATTGGATTGAAGTGTTATTCACCAATGAATTACAAACCTAGACTGAAGCCACAACACGATGCTGGAGATTTGGTCTAATACCTTTACTAGTCATGGTTCTGATGCTGACCTCTGCTGTCTTAACTGATGATTCAAATTATTTATTGATCTGGATTTGACTGACACAACTTTACGGCAAATATTGCACTTGGCTTTTCTGTTGGCGTCATCAAAAATAATCAACCCATCAATCACTTGGATTGATTATTTGTAAAAAAAATATATATATCTTTCTTCTTCTGCCTTTCCATGTGAACAACAGAACTTGTGTGTTATGTAACATGTCTATTTTAAATAACAGCTTAGAATGTAAATCTGAGTAACTGAGAAAACGGAGCATTTTTTAAATCTGGCACCATGAATTTGCTTTTTGCTCACTGGCTGTTGCTTTAGAAAGCCGATGCTCTTACTTTTTTTCTTCTCTGTCCTTTCTGACCTTCTCATGAAGTATGTCAGCGGAATCCAGACTTACACACAGATATTGCTCTGATGAGAAGCTTTTCATTTCAAGATATGAAACAGATGATAAATATATTACAAAATGTCACAGCTGATGTCCGTTAGGACCGCCTGCGCTCTATGTCTTCCGCAATTTTCTGTGATAACCATCTTTATTGGTAGATATTCACATTTTGTGTGATTTGAGTTTTTTTTTTTTTTTAATTTACAGTTTTTGAGTCAGGCTTGATTTTTGTTCACAGCGACTATTCATATAGTGCCTTGCAAAAACATTCAAGTTACAACAAACTTGAATGTTGTAATATTTTACTTGGATTTTATGATATAGACCAACTCAGTCCCATTTAGATGGAAGAAAAACCATGTGTTGGAATGGTGCAGTCAAAGTCTAGACCTAACTCCAATCGAGAATCTGAGGCAAGACTTTAAAATTAATATTTAACCCTTGTGTGTGCAAGGACTGAGGCAATTGATACAAGTGATATGGGTGTGGGGTCGGTTGGACCCCATTTGCAAACACAAGGGTTAAGGACACTCTTCATCCACTCTGAGTATGACTTGCCTTTACCCGAATTTGGTAAAAATTGGCAAAACTTATAGTCATTTCAAAGACTTGCAGCACTGAAATGTGCAAGAAATATTTTTGTTCCTGTTTTTCCTTTTCATTTATTGTACTTCACAATCTTGCACCAGTTTGCAAAAAAATCCAATAAAAGACTTTGAGGTTTGTACTGTAACGTGTCAAACTGTGATGGGATAATGAATGCCTCTGCAAAGCACTTTTACGTGTTTGGAAACGTACATTAATCCCGGCAGGTTTTTGCCGTCCTTGTTTGTTGTTGCAAGTGTGTGCTTTGCAAGTGGGTGTGTCGAGCAGGCTGCAGTGTGCTGGTTTTGGGAACAGTGTGTTATAACTCCAGCAGGGCAGTGTTGTGTGAGGCATTGTGGCGTGTGGAAGAGATGCCAGGCTGCACCACGGGCCCCTCTCTCTTGGCCAGGTTTCCTGACTCAGCGCTTCCTATACCAGATCACTGGCCCAGACACAAGCTTCCTGGCAGAGCACCAGTGTGGACGCTCCTGTCCCGGTGCGCCATTCTCTTGCCCTTCCCGGCCTGCGTGCGGCTCCTTTTGCTCGTCCAGCTCGCTCATCATCTCAGCCGCCTGTTGATGCCTCCTTTCAACGTGGCTTCGCATTAAGCAACACTTGCTCGCACACGCCGTCCTCGGCTTCACCCAACAGCCTTCGGTTTGTTCAAAAGACACGCGTCCCCTACGGCCAAACCTGTCCCACACATGCTGTCAAATGTTTCCATCGTGGATGTTGTCCAACATGCTGCTCCTGCTGGGTTCTTGTCCCTCTTTTTGCTTGTGTTCCCCCAATTTCATGCTCGGCTAAACTCGTATCACAGCTAGATTGGCTTGTCACCTGTGATTGTATTAACATATAGATGGAAACGGGTTTTGAATCCAACAGTGTGAGGTGGTGGTGGAGCTCTAACAAGGCAAGACTTGGCCGAGTCCAAATCTCCAGAACAGGATGGAGCAAAAACCCGCAGTGGGGAGTGATGGGAGATTGGATGTCAGGGATTAGCGCAGCAGGAATGCTGATAATATTGTCTTTATTAATTGCAGCCAGCGGTGAGTAATGTGGTTAGACAAGTAAAATATTTGAATAGACTGAAGGGTGTAAAATAATTAGCTCAAGTGGAGGAGAGGGGAAAAACCAGCAGCAAGTGGTGAAGTTTTTTGTGTGTGTGTGTGTGTCCTTTATCTGATATGATTCTTCATTTCACCAGAAATGCTCTAATTTCATGTGCTTTAGCGTCTTAGCTAATGAGTTTGGTGATTAAAACTATTATTTAGGTGTTTAAAGAAAAGGATAAAATTCTGAATTTCCTGGTCAGTTTTATTGCATTCATAAAAAGAAAAGGGTCTGGCTCTCCGTGAGGTCCTAACAGTATGATTATCTTCACTAAAGCACTTTGTTGTCATGGTATCAACACAAGTATTTAAGATTATCTAGTGTCTTCCATTTGAAAACACTTTCCAGTGCCCATTGTAAAACTAAAACGGCTGTTAGAGATTTTTTGGTATTATCATTTTGTTATTACTTTAGTTCATATTCAGTCTAATGTGAATCAACATTCAGTCTATAGATCATTGTGATTTTCAGTTTTAAGTGTTCTCTTCCTTCTGTGTGTATAAACTGACCTGGAGGCCACATCTGCCTGTTCGTCTTCATGTGAAACAGTTAACTGTGTGTTTCCCAGACCTTAAATTGTGTTTCTACAGGTGCCTTCTTATCAACCGGAATACTCCCTACCTTAGAAACTGCCTGTGTGCAGTAATATTTTGTCTCTGCTGTCTTCCTTACCTATCCTCCCTCTTTTTGCTTGATAATAAAAGACAAGCTGTAACCAAAGGTCTTTAGAACGCTCAGTGAACAGCTTGGAGGAGCAGTTTGCCGAGTCGTCTCCTTTTGCAAAAGCTTGGTCAGAAAACTCATATATGTTGTCTGTGGTTCTTTTATGTAGGTTCGAGAAAAATACCTACATAATAAAGTCCTGAGAAAAAGAAACTTTTTCGGAATCGTTTTCCGAAGTACATGCAAATGCTGAAAACATTAAGAGTCCTTCGCAAACTAACTAAGTTTCCATCCTCACCACTCTTGTTTAGCCTTGGTCCAAACCAGACAGCAGCTGAGGAGCGAGGCATGAATCAGAGTTCACATCTTTAAGCATTCAGGTCTACAACAGTCAGCAAGCAAGGAGCTGCTCCGATGAGCACACAGAGGACGCCGCATCAGTCATTACTCTGATGGCTTTTTAATGACTGTCTGATTGGACTCCATCATGAATGACGTGCCCTTGTCCCCTTTTGTTTGCTTTGTGATCTACTTCCTTCCAAGTTGAAGCACTCTGATGCAACGGCGAGCGCCCAAACTCGCTGCTGTAAGTTGTTACTATCGGAGAGTTTGCAGCCAGAGCCGTCATGGTTCCGTTCTGAAATCCCCTCATGATGACTAAGGGATATTCGTCTGTGTGCGTAGAGGCGGGCACTGCTCCCCTGCCATCTCTGTGTACCACCGAGCGAGATGAGGCCTGACACGATGCCCGCTCTCCTTCCTCTGGGTGTCAGTCATGTCAGGCCGTGCAGCGCGTTCCCTCCGCCGGAGAGCGCGCTGCGAGTAGGGCTGCTGAGTGCGCTCTTTGAAGGGCTCTCTGGGTCAAAGCGGCGCGTAACGTCAGCCTTCCGTATTCATGGAATACATGTCTGCATTTTGCTGGTTGGAGGTATTTGTGAATGTGCAAGATGGTTTATCGAGCTTCCTGAGGATTTGAGGAGGTCAGTGTGAGTTGAGTTGCGCTGCAAATTGTTTGCAGTTTGAAAGACTTTGTCTGTGGGCTCTGTAAAGATGTGAAAGCACAACACTTATTTTTAACCCATGGCGTTCCTGTTAAAATGGCATTATAACCCCTAACAACCTGACAACAATCTCATAAAACTACAGCTGCAACAATTTTGAAGTCGACACTTTGAGCCCTCTTTTCCCTGCACTTTATTTAGCATTTAGCATTACCAACTGGAAATCCATAAAAGAGATTAGCTATTTGTATGGTTTAACTCCAATCAAGAGTCTCTGTATTTATTCCCTAGAAGTTGCATCTTTACTTCAGTTTAGATTTCTAAAACATAGTCATCTTTTTCACATTAAAAACTCCAAAGATCAAACAAGGCCACCATGCCGAGACTTCCTGTTTTCTGCTCTAGTCTCACTCTCCAAATAGCAGCCTGAATGAACCGCATGTATGCGTCTGCAGAAAATAGAGTTTAAACAACTTCTTGGAACCTTTCATGTTTCGGCTGACTTCATCTTTACAACTAACTTTGGAACGTGTGAAACTTGCGCCTGTCTCGCACGCATGCACTCTAACGTGTGTGTTTGTAAAAATGCATTACAGTGTGGTCAGCTCTTCAGCGTTTTGCATATTCTAGCCCATTTGATATTAGTAAATTTAAGGTCTATAAAATGGTCTGTGAAACTGTATGAAAGTTGCCAAAAAGCTGGGAACTATTTGCAGCTTTTTCAATTATTTTCTAATAACACGTACTGTGCGAACACAGAAATAAACAGATTTAACACTTAGCTCATTCTGGCGCTGCATTCACTTACACTTGGACATTTGATATGTACCCATTTAATCACAATAGTGCCATATGTGTTTGGATTCCACAGTGCATTAAAGTCCCAGCCCTAATTTATAAACATTTTTAACCTTCTGAACATTGATAATGTGTGTTTTTATTTTTCTTTAAATTGTGATCATATCAAATTATGAATCCTAAAGGTACTGTGCTTAAGGCAGTTTTATGCAAAATTATATTTGATTGACCATCTAGTATTTCACATGTAATTTGAAACCGCATATAGAGCTTTTGAGTAAAGATCACACTGAGGTGGGTTCTGTTTGAAGAGGCAGAGTTCAGTTGGTACAGTGTGTGTGTAAGTGTGTGCAGGCAGAGAAAGCTTTAACCCCCTGCAATGCCTTACCTCAGAGATTTCCTCCTGTCTGAGTACAACCTGCCCTCCCTCGCACTATTGATGCGCTCATGATTCTGACATTGGCCTTTGCTAATGGCTCAGTCTGTTTAACGGTCAGCAAGCAAATGAGATGGACTGGCTGGATGCTGCTTGTTTGTTATATAGTTTGTGTGGGAATAAGATGTTAAAACAAATAATTCATAAAGATTAAGGTTCTATCTGTTAAACGGCAACAGCAGAGACCTCACACAGTCTGTTGTTTGGATTTGGACCCCAGAGTTGGAGTCGTAAATCCACCTGGGCCCAGAGCTGGACTGGGCCCAACAAACGGCCCTGGCACTTTTGGCCACGGTGGCCCACCATGATTATTTATACAACACGTGAAGGCACACCACATATCAGACTATATATGTGCAGATTGTGTTGTTTGAAAGGTTAAAATAAAGCATAGCAGCCTGCAAGGAAAATAGTAGTCATGTAAAAAAAACAACAACAAAAAAAACAGGATACTAACACAACTCAGTATTATTTGTGTGGTGTTCCAGACACAGAAATAATTGAACCTCGAGATTTAAGATTGTTAGACACTTTTGGTATGATTATGCTCCTATGCGTTGGAGGCTGTTTGGTTGTAAAATCTGAAGATAAAAGAACTATAGCAAATCGCCATTGGTGGCGCTCTTGCTGTGTACAAGAGAGGTGAGCCGAACCGTGAAAAGAAGATGTGTTCCCCGTTGGAAAATAAACGTTGCCATGTGCTACTTCCAGTTATCTGCTTGAATATAATTTTTATTTGACCTGGTGTATCATACACAACAATTAGAAAACAAAAGCTATGAAGGTAATTCTCTCTCACACACAAATGGCAGACAACTCCTCAGACTAATATTATTGTGACTGAACAAAATAACATATTTTCTATGTTAAGTATTTCAACTCTTGCGCTACAATTTCCCCAGATAATAGTGAAAATGTGTGTCGAATCTGTTTTTAGAATTTTTTAATTCAATTAATTCTAACTTTTTAGCTTCCATCTTTTTCTTAGTTTTTCACATTTTCTCTTTTAATTTACTATTATTACTGCTATTAGGTTAGCTCAAATGACAAAATCTGACAAGTTTGGTCAAAGGAGAGGGGAGTGGCTGAGAGATTTCATTAGATTAGCTCAATGTCCTTCAAGAAAATAAACCAATCCGCTGTAATGACTGACAAAAATTGCTTATGATATGCTTTTATGGTTAAAATATGGACGCCCCCGGCCAGTCCATTCCCGCTGCGCCAGGTGACCAGTCCACCCCTGCCTGAGCCCCCTGGTGTAAGGTGTGGGAGAAAAGTGGCCTTCGCAGTAGTGAAATTAGCAAGAGGAGCTTCATCCTCACACTCTGGATCGGGTCCAGTCGAGCCGAGACCGTGCCAGAGTCAAACCATCAATCCTGGCTTGGCTGATCCAGGAGAGGTTTTCACATGGTTCTTTTAATCACTTTGACTGACACGCTCACTGTGGGTTCTTCTTGCACTTTGGTGTCAAAGTAACATCTGAAGGTAACGAGTGCAGCAGTAAATTAACTACAACATGATAAGTTCTCTCTTTTTTTTTCTTTTTGCCCTCTCTTTAAGTAATGCAGGCTCCACTCAGGCAGAGCTGTAATTTTGTGCATCATCCATCACAGCTGCAACCCAACTGGATTAAACATGAAGTGCCAGAAGAGTCAGAAACTTAGGCTTTCAATCAAAGGAGTCTTGTCATATCTTATGCACTTCATTAGCTTTCTGAAATCGTTTTTTTCCTCTATAATCTGGCTATATTTGACAAGTGGCACGTGCCTGCATGAAGTGCTTTGACCTTGAATGTTGCAGCTGCTAAACAAAAGGCTTGAAATGAATTTAAAGGACTTCTGCATGTCGGTGGTTAAGTGTATTAGACTGCAGAGCATCTGTCTTTCCAATTAGTAAGTTATTTGAATTTGAAAATATGCACGACAGCACATGCGTGCAAACATCTATGTCAGTGCATTGACTTTATAATCTTAGTTAACTTCATCTGCAGTTTTTTTTTCATACAGATTTATGACTAATGTCTGAAAATATCTTAAATTCAGGCCTTTGTCATTTAAAAAATCCTGTTTTTCTCGCCAATTTGCACATTTTTGACTTCAGAGAATAATATCCAAGTTTTTTCTTATGGAAATCCTTTCAAAATTTCTGAAAATTTGGCAGACATTCCATGGCCAAATATTTTTTTTTGGCTTCCTTTTTCTTTTCTCTACAAAGTATTTGATTGTTGGCAGAGGATCGAGATACACAACGTTTTTGATCACAAAGCAGATTACCAGCCCTAGTTCCTCAAACATTTGAATGCATAAAGTGCAGGAAAATGCTAAGCTTATCCTTATCCTTATTTTCCAATTTGCGACTAGAAAAAGAAAGCTGAATGCAGTGACGTTTACTGATCAGAGCTCAGATTTCCAAGGAAATGAACTAAAAATCTGTTCCTAAAATATCTGGGAAGATATTTTAGGAACAGACGTCCACTCTGCTAGTCCATAAGGGACTTCCAGGTTCATCCTGTCCAACCTTCACAGACCAAGATTAAACAAAAACACCTGGTGAGATGCGATTGCATCTGAAATGAAGTTGGTGTGAATGTGTCCTCATGTCAGCATGCTCTCAACAGCTCGAGCATCATGATGCAGAGACGAGCGTGTCGAGCCCTTAGCAAGTCAGAGATTAAGCATTTGTAACCTTTTCATTGCTTTTAAAGATGATTTCATATTCAGGATTTCTTTGCCATACAACAAACTCTCCCTTTTACCAAATCACATCCAGAGGATTAAAATGTTCTGCATCAAAGTGAAGAATGATTTTATGGTATTTAACTGCATTAGCTTTGAAAGCTGCTTTGTGAAACGGGCCCTTTGAGGCCCCTATGCAGTGCTGTCACATTGCTGTCTTGGACCAGTGATGAAATAATCTGCGATTAAACTATGAGTGCGATGCTTTGATTGAAGCCAGTTTAATTGCCGCCCTGTGTTGTCAAAATTGGTAATCTTCGTTACTGTGAGTTTGTCTCAGGTCGGGCCACATATGAATAATGCAGAGCGAGGCATCGGACTGAGAGGCTGGTTAAAGGAGGCGCTCCTCTGATGTTGGCAAACAAGCTTTCTCTCTCTCTCTGACATTTCCGAGGGAAGCGGGAGGAGAGAGAAGAAGGAGATCATGGGAGTTGGATTAGAGTTCATGCTCAGTTTGTTTGGTTACAGTACGATGAGATGTGATTATTGTTTCCTGCTGAATTAGGCTCTTATAAAGCGTCCGTCTGTTTGAAACTAAGTTCATTATAAATTTACCAAAATCCCTCTGTCATTCAGGAACCTCCTGATTATCACTCGGACCATCTGTGTTTGAATGTTTTTGTTGCAAACAAGAAGCACTACAGCGATTTTTTTGTTGTTGTTGTTTGTTTATGGATGAATCTGTGATGGAATCCTTTATTTTTACTTTTTTTGTAGATCTGTGAGCTGGTATGTATGTTTGTATGTCTGTGCTGATTATTTGTTTTCATTGCTGACCTTCTGACACTAAAACTGATCCTAAGTCTGACTTGAGTTACACGTTGGATAACGCTAGCCTGAACTTGACACATTTAAATACACTTGGTTCACACGTTATTTTTTCTAAAACTAATAATTCCTTTTTGTAATTTTGACATTACGGTGCCTGGCTATTGTATTTTATTTTTTTTAGATTTTTTTCTATCATGACTTGCTCTTCTACATAGTGACAGATTAAAGTTCAAGTCTTTGTTCTGAGGTTACTTTGCTTCTTCTCCCTCTTTACTTTTGGATGAAATATGAGGACACCTTTCTAAAGGTTTCTTTTTAATTTTTGATAACTTTTTGGCGCTTTGGTTCCACTTCTCATTGTGGTGTTTGTTTCTTATGACATGAGAGGTTACCTTCTCTGATTGGAGTGAAATAACCCCTTTTCCACACAATAGGTTGTGAACAGTTTTGTGTTGAATTTTAAATTCATTTTGTATAAATCAAGTTGACTGACTTATGAAAAGACTTGTAAGGTGATGTGAATAAAAAGCACTCAAAATCTGAATCTGTTGGACCAGAGTCGGATTATTATATTAAACAAACAAAAATAGAAATATTTTGGATTAAAATTTTCTCGTTTTTTGGACTGACAAAAAATGGGTGGCACCTTCCTTTCCCAATTTTGTTATTCCAATCCAGGCCTTCAGCTTGGTTGCTTTGGTTTAAATCCCTGAAGATGGACCAGGTCATTATTGACCTCGGCGGGAAACTTCCACTTTAGAATTTACAACTGTGGCATTTTGCCCTCAGGCAATGTCTGAAGCTTTGTGCTGAGAGAGATATCCCAATCTTTGTTCCTCTCATTCTGAGTTCAATTTAGCAGCTCAGAACTATGAATAAATCTAAAACTACATAATTGAATTCCTCAAACGGAGCGGATTCTCAAGGTTGGGAGAGAATGCAAATCTGTTTCTCAGCCTGAACAACGACAACGAAGCATCATAAATCCTAAAGAGGAAAATATGTGATGAGAAATGGTGCAGAGAACAGAAAACGGTGCATTTCATCCCCATCCAGAATTGAATCTGTTACATAGACGTGTGTTATTGTTTTAAGTTAATTATCACTATGTCATGGTAATTTAGCTGGATCATTTACAGCATTTAGTATAAGCAACGTTCGAATCGGCACTTTTAAATTACTCCTGAATTCTAATATCTATTATTTGTTTAGAGGATTAGCAAGTATTTATTCAACAGTGTTTCCCTAATTATTTCTCCTGACATGTTTGGTTGTGTGCATGATTCGTCTTCCCTCGGGGAGAGTGTACCGATTGGGTGTGCTGCTGGAGCCGACTAACAGGAGGAGGAATGGCATTGAATACCAATGCACAGGCCGGTCAGTCCTTGCAGAGAGACCAGACACTGTGTTTTTGTCTGGTGTGTGTGTGTGTGTGTGTGGGTTTGGTGGAAGATTGGACATCCCATGTGTGTGCTGCGTTCGTGTGTGAGTGCGCGCGCGGCCGCCTGCGCTCTGTTTGCTTGCTGCTGTGTCCTCAGTCACATCCCGTCTGGATCGAAACCCTGCCCTTCCTGTGCTAAAATAAACCCACCTTGGGACGTCGAGGACCTTGCACAGAGTGCTGATTGTTACACCTTTGATTTCTCTCCGACTTGGGTCACACTCTGCTTGCAGCCCAACACTTTAAAGCACGGACAGAATATTGCAGAATATGCACAGTTTATTTTAACATCATTTATGTAACTACTTGATTTGACTCTTTTGAATCACAGGAATTGACAGAATTTTACTGTTCTTGTTTATTTCCTTTTGTGTCCATGCTTTCCTATCAATATTAGTTTGCACATAATTTATTGCCTGTTGTTTGTAGCTCTTCTGATTTTGTGGTAAACAGGAAAATACCTAAAAAAAACACACTAAAGGAAAAACTCTAGACATTATAACTTTATTACATACAGTTTTAAAAATCTCCCTTACCTATAAACGGCCCTAATCAGAAAAAACTCAATAGCAGAAATATTACACATATGAGGTGGTGAAGTTTTAAAAATTAATGAATTAATTGTGTGTGGTGCAGTTTGCTCAATTATTCTGAGCAATTTGTCTATGGGAAATTTAAGCTAAATTATGAGACACCAGCTCACTAACAGGCGTGTTTTTGGCAGCACGAGGTGCACCGAGAGACTCTAAGCCATGCAGAAACATCCTAGGACCTTCTTACTTCAAGGCAACAATTGTAACCACTCCCACTTCTTAAACAACCTTTAATTTAATTGAGTAAGTTGAAATGGGCAAAAGCCTAAATCACGCAAGACACTGATCCTTAAAGAACAGAGCTGGGGATTTATAGTTTTGTCTTTTATTTTCTGCCACATAAATTCCTTTTATGTGAATTTTGAAGAACTCTTTGTCTCTGTTCTGGTTTCAGCTCATAGTGGAGAAGACCACAGACTTCCCCACTGCTGAGTTCTCTCTGGTGGAGGATGTGGCTCTGCACTTCACCTGTTTGATGGACAGGCTGAATGAGCAGCGCCTCTTCCAGCCTGACCTCTGTGACGTGGACATCGTGTTGGTGCGCCAGCGCAGCACCTTTCCTGCACACAAAGGAGTGCTGGCGGCCTACAGCCCCTTCTTCCACTCTCTTTTCGCCCAAAGCAAACAGTTGCGGCGTGTGGATCTGTCCCTGGATGCCCTGACCTCTCAGGGCCTCCAGCAGATCCTCAACTTCATTTACACGTCCAAGCTGCTGGTGAGCAGCAGCACCGTCCGTGACGTGCTGAACGCTGCCACAGTGCTTCAGATGAGCGACATCGCGGCGTCCTGTCGAGATCTCCTCAGCAGCCACTCGCTGAGAGCCACCTGCAGAGAGATGGCCAATCAGGAAGGGTTCGACCCAGCTGAGATGCCTCCCTGCCAGCTGTACCGGGAGATTAAACAGGAGTCCGAGCTCGGCAGGGTCTACACGAGAGAAGGCAGCAGCCCGTTCTCCGTCAGAGTGGAGGAGGTGGGAAAGATGGTTGCCCAGACAAAGCAGTACTATCAGAAAGAGGAGGGGCCGGGAGGCGGGGCCAGCACGGGTGTGGCCTCTCTGTGTAAAGTGGAGGGCGGCGGAGAGGAGTCGAAACCAGCGGACGGTCACACCTCCTTCAACAGAGATCAGATCATCGTCGAAGTCAACCTCAACAACCAGACACTGAACGTCTCGAAGGGATCCGATGGGAAATCTTCCACAATCACAGAACCCATGTTTGGCCGTTGTCATGAAAACGAGAGAGACTCTGAGGGTGACGAGGACGATGAGATGGAGAATGGTGACGGACGTGAAGAGGAGGGCGACGAAGATCTAAAGAGGACAGACATACTGGGGCATACCAGTGGAGAGGAAGATGAGGAGGACGAGGAGGAGGAGGAAGAGGAGGAGAACACCTTAAACATTCCTGGACTGGAGCAGCCCGTCGTAATGGATCGACCTCGCCGGGGAACCAGAGCCTTAGCCGTGGTGGGCGCCACTGCCATGCGTCAGACGCTCGCAGAGGCCACCCTGACCAACCAGCGACAGGGCGGGAAGAAGGCACTGGATGCAGAGGGCCTAGGTCAGAAGGTCAGGCTGGAGGAGAAGCAACACTTCCCATGTAAAAAATGCCCTCGCATCTTCAACAACCGCTGGTACCTGGAGAAGCACATGAACGTCACGCACAACCGCATGCAGATCTGCAACAACTGTGGGAAGCGCTTCCTGTTGGAGAGTGAGCTGCTGTTGCACCAACAGACGGACTGTGAGCGGAGCATCCAGGTAGGAACCATTCACGCTCTCACCTTTCAGATTATGGGAAAGTGGAAGGAAAAGCAGAACTGGCTTTCCAAGTTATTTGCAAAATTCTGAAAATGTGGCATTTACTGGTGTTCAGCCATCTGTTCCAGTACTTTGTGCAGCCACCTCTGCTGCCATTACAGTTGCAAGGCTTTCTGTTTGATTGAGACAGAGCAATGTTTATTTTTGCAAAAACAGAGAGTGTCTGCGAACGTAAATTTTCAAGAACTTCTGACAAATTCTTGGTTAGACTTTTAACCCCTCAAACATGAACCCAGTAATCACGACATCTCCCCTTCTTCGCTGTGTGCTTTGAAAGTGTGTGACCTGTGGAAAGGCTTTCAAGAAGCTGTGGTCGCTGCACGAGCACAACAAGATTGTCCACGGCTACGCGGAGAAGAAGTTCTCATGCGAGATCTGCGAGAAGAAATTTTACACCATGGCTCACGTCAGGAAGCACATGGTCGGTGAGTGACACTGCCATCTACTATCTCTGTGGGTCACCTCACTCCCTTGTGTACTTTGGGCTTCCTCCTCTACAGCTTTTTAATTGTTGAGCAGGATTTGTTTTGGGTGTTGCTTTCCTTTTCCGCTTTTTCTAAAGGATAAGCATCTTACTTTCCCAGACTGCTTATGCACATCCATCCAAGAATATCTTGCATATATTTATCCGTTGTTCATACTTACAGTGCCTGTAAAAAGTATTCACTCCTTGGATGTTTTAACAAATCAGTTATGGTTGATGTTTTTGAAAAAAAAAAAAAAAAGAATTAAAAAACATCCTTCAATGTCAAAGCATAAACATAACATTCATGCTTGCATAAAAGTCACCCTGTTGAAGTCAGAATTTTATACCTTTAGTTTAGAGTCTGTGCATTGGTCTGAGTCAGACTTGCACTTCTGGACGCTGAAGTTTTACTCACTTTTTCCATCCCAAACTGTCTGAGCTCTGTCAAGTGTAGCCACAAATCCTCTATCGGATTGGATGTGTTTTTAATGTTTGTGCATCTCGTTGTTTGTGTAGCCCATACGAAGGACATGCCGTTTACCTGTGAGACATGCGGAAAGTCGTTCAAGCGCAGCATGTCCCTGAAGGTCCACTCTCTGCAGCACTCGGGAGAGAAACCCTTCAAGTGTGAGGTTTGAGATCCCTTTTTCAGTGCTGTGGGAGTTTTTAAGAGTTGTAAGAAACGACTATGGTGATGAAATCCAACTTTTCTAGCCTTCCTTAATACAAAAAGGATCCCAGTCATTGCGGCTTTTGCCTTTGTTGCATGTCTGTTGTATTAAAAATCCTATTTTACAGTAGTCCATCAAAAACAGATGTTGGTTTGATTGAGCACTGCCTCCTCCAGAAGTGATTTTTTTTAATTTTTTTTATTTTTTAGAAGATTGATCAAGTGTCCACCGTGTGCCATTTCAGAGCTGCAGCGAGCGCTTCCAGTACAAATACCAGCTGCGTTCACACATGAGCATCCACATTGGACACAAGCAGTTCATGTGTCAGTGGTGCGGAAAGGACTTCAACATGAAGCAATACTTTGACGAGCATATGAAGACGCACACTGGTAAGTCACCTTTTTCACACTTTTAAAGTTTTTATTGTATGTGGAGCTATTTCATAGTTTGGGGAAGAATTACATGTATACTCTTGTCAACAGTTGTCAGTTTTTCACACATTTTATGTATGAAATGACACAATACATCGAAACACGCTTGACAGTAAATACTAATCTTGAATCAAAGGCTTTCTAATTAGACTCATTGGGCATTTCTTCAAGTCATCTAAGGGTTTAAACCTTAATGCAATGTTTAAGATCCATGACACAGCTGTGGTGTCCTTTATCCTTCAGGAGAGAAGCCGTACATCTGTGAGATCTGTGGGAAGAGCTTCACGAGTCGGCCCAACATGAAGCGCCACCGCCGCACCCACACCGGAGAGAAGCCGTACCCCTGCGAGGTGTGCGGTCAGCGCTTCCGCTTCTCCAACATGCTCAAGGCCCACAGGGAGAAGTGCTTTCACGTCACCAACCCCATGGTGGTCCCAAACGGCGGCGACCTCCTTGGCCTCGACCTGCCCCTCGTCTCTCCTGCCGCGGACTCTTCCGGTCCGGCGCAGCTGGGAACGCCGGCCTCCGCCGCCACGCCCTCCGCCGCCTCCAGCCCACAGCTCCTCCACAGCACCCAGCTGTCTCTCTCCCTGCTGCACCCCATGGGGGGGCTGGCTGCTGCCTCACATTTACCCCCACCGCCTCCCTTGTTCTCTGCTGGTAGGATGAACTCCAACAACTAACAAAATTTCTGTAGCATTTAAAGCACTTTGTTTGGCATCTCCTTGTTTAAGAGCAGACTCGCAGCGGGAGATTGACATTTACACGGAAGACAAAACTGAAAATATATATTAAAAAAAAGGCTAAACATAGACCTCGTAAGAGACTCTTTCATCTGCATAAATAAGAAATAGTTATTTTTTACTCAGCTGAATACAGTATATAACCTCAAAGTCCTCTCCGACTTCTCCCATAATTTTTACACCACACTTATAAATCCAGAGTTTTGCACAACAAATAGATTGTAACATCCTTTACCAAATAACTGTTACACATGCTGATAAAGGATGAGAGTAAAATATTTTTTGTTCTCTGCCAGGATGTAGCGACCAGTTCCAGTTTGACCCAGCAATAACCAAACGCTCATTTTGACTTTGAACATGTACCTGTTTGTGACGTCACCAATAACCAAACCCTGTAGCTCCCTTGCTATGGATAAGTAATGTAATATAGCATTAATAATCGATCCTGCACCTTACATTTGCCTTCTGTGACATTTAATATGTATTCCTGTTTTTTTTTTTTTTTTTTTTTTTTCTGGTTGTGGTCATGGCTTCGGTTTCAAAGGATATTAGAGAGGCTACAATGTGTGTAGTGGAGTGAGTGTGTGTGTGTTTTTTTTGTTTTGTTTTTTTTTTGTCTGTGCTGGTGTGTTAGAGTGATCTGTGAAGCAGAGACTGGAACTGAGTCTTCAGAACAACAAATTCACACTTGAGCTTCCACAAAGTCAGCAGAAGAAGATATCCATGACTCTTATGTTTGGCTTCCATTAACCATCCCAACTCTCTTACAGGTCTGACTATTTATGTACACTGTCTTGCAAAACCATTCAATCCTCTTGAACCTTTTTTTTTTTTTTTTTTTTTTTTTTTTCACATTTTGTGTTGCAACCACAAATGTTAATATATGTTTTTCGCTTATTTGATACTTCCAACACAGAGTAGCGCGCAAGTCTGACGTAGAAGGAAAATGATGCATGGATTTTCTCGGTTTTATTACTTTTACAAAAAGTGTGTTTCCTTACTGAAAGCCTTGTTCAACCACCTCTCAGTGTGGTTTCAGCTGAAAGTCTTCTTTAGTTTGTCTTCATCAGCTTTTCACCTCTAGAGACGGTAATTTTGTTCGTTTTTCTTTGCAAAAAAGCTCAAGCTCAGTCGGATTGGGAGGAGAGTGTCTGTTAACTTTACATGGCTTCCTCTTTTCACTCTTCAATGAGACCGTATTTTTTGAGTGCAAGACTATTAGTTCTGAGGTCAGCAGAATCCACCACCTGAGTTGTGGCTCTCTGCAGCTCCTCCAGAGCCTTCGCTCTTGGCTGCTTCTCTGATTAATGCTCTCATCGCCTGGTCTGTCAGATTAGTGTCTCAGTAGATTTGTAGATAGTGGTTGTGAAAGCAATCGGTTGCACTGGATTTTATTTAGAGGCGTCAGAGTGAAAGGACCTACATAGAAAAACATGCCACACTTTTCAGATTTTTGCTTGTAAAAAAAAAAAATCTGTTTTTGGTCTATCACTATAAATCAGCAATAAAATATGATGCAGTTTGCTGCTATGTTGTGACGAATCATGATAAACTTCAATACTTCTGCAAGCCACTGTGTATATATAGTCAGAGGTGTAAGACAATGGGGCATTTTCTGTCACTGCTAATATACTAGGTCCAAAACCTCATGTACTCAAACAGTATAGCTGTGCTTGTATATCGAATTGTAATGTTATTGGTAAAGTTGATTCTTTCAGAATGGAAATTCAGAGAAGTTTGCTCGCAAAACTAAATGTGTGCATTTAATCTATAGAGGATTTAACACAGAAATGATCAAATCCCAGAAACAACAACCCAAAGCCTAAGTCTACTAAATGACAATAGCTGTATATATTTAGTTAAACAATCATTTGTAGCTGCAAATTAAAGTTATTGACTTGCAGACAATACATTATTAATAAAGTAAAGATTATTATTAAGATTGCTAAAGGGATAGTTTTAAAGTATATAGAGAAGTGTTTTTGTTTTTTTTTTGCTTCTTACTCAGTTTAAGTTAGAAAGTTGACACCACTCAAAGAAATATTGATCATTTTTCTTACTTGATGTTAACTGGTACATCATTTCTAATTAAGCTCTTGTATTAATTTCTTACTACTTATATATGTTTGGGAATGCCGAATAATCTCCAGTTCTATTCAGTGCCCACATCTGGAAGGTTTTCTGAAGCGTGAGAGTAAATTTCTCCTACACTATGCTAGTTTGTTAGCTTCCCCGTGTTAAACATGCTAAAATTTCTCATCTCTGTGATATATTGACGGAGTCCTCTAAAAATTGAAATGTGTCACGACCTTTTTCACAGTGTAGGAAAAACTCTAGCTCCGCCTCTTGGCTATCCAGATTTATTTTTTGCAAGCAGTAAAGTTTTGGAAAAGCTCTTCCGATTTCTGCGAAGGTTCATTTCTGCAGTTTTTGAACCCAGATTTTCCATTCCGAAAACAAAATTGTTCGTAAACTGAATCACGCACGGAACAGCAATTACATTACTTTAGTTGTTGATGAACAGTTGTTTCCTATCTTGCAATATATTTTGGGGTATCATAAAGTGTGTTTATGTGGGTCTAAATATGAGGAAATGAAAGGCTTGGGGTGGAACATCAAGTTTTGTCATGTCTGTGAAGTTTGTGCGCTGTTGACGCGCTCTTGCTCTGAAAAATGCATGTGTATCGGGATCAAAGGTGTGGATTTCACTGTTCTGCTGCGTCAGGATGGAGTATGTTACTTTTGCTGTGATGTCACCCTGTCAGGGTTTTTTTGTTATTATTTTTGTTTTAACCCCCAGAAGAATCGGTTGTCCAGCTTGGGATGAGCTGAAAACTCCAAACATAGCCAAGTTATTAAATATATGTATAAATAGGATTAAGTAGTAAAATTTTATTCTGCAAACAGTTGAAGCCACTTTAATCATTCGGTACGCTAAAGTGATTGAATCTTCTGAGTTTGTATAGAATGTCAGAATAACGAAGCATGAGATGAAGAGATGTCAATGTCTGATAGTTGCTGCGTAATTGTGTATGTGCAGCAATTTTGCATATGTGCAATTTTAATATGTGGACTTTCAGAGTTGTGACACTTAAGCCCAAAAAAAAAATCCATCGCAGCTTGGATCAGAGATCAAATCATGCATGCTACGGTATCAGATGCTTAGACAAACAAAACCAGAGTGAATTTTCTTTCTTCTTTTTTTTTTTTCATCTATAATACCAGCTCCTCCTACGTCAATAAAATGCCAGCCTATCTGAAGCTACATAAAGGTGAAGCTATATGGAGCTTAGCCAATTTTCACCTTTGCGTTAACAATGATGAGAGCTTTCCATTTGCTTTAGTTAGCAGGTTTGAGTGGCATTGAGCAAATCGTAAGACTGAAAGCTTTAAGTGGAATAAGAATCGACCCCATAAAGTTTCAGTGTCATAATTGGCAAGCGTCTGAATTCAGTTATAATCCACTCTTACTCACTTTAACTATATGCTGTGGCGCTGTAGTCTTAGTGTTGCTTTCCTCTGTATATACTGTTCAGATGTGGATGTACATGGTTTTTCTTTTTTTTTTTTTTTTATGTTTACACAGAGAGAGAGCTGAATGTTTTCAGGTTGGTACGACGGAAAGACGATTTAAAAAAAAAAGTTTCCTGCTTATGTTTCTTTCTTTTTTTTTTAATCCAGAAACAAAACTGAGTCTTTTTGGTAAAATATCACATCAACCCAAGATTTGTGTCTTTCATAAGCCAACATGAGGACATAATAATAACATATTTGGACATTATTTAAATAATGGTACTTTTTTTTTTTTTAAATCTTCCTACATACTCATCCATTTTGTTTGTTTGTTTTTTCCATTTTGATTTGTTTATTTTGTACTGGGTTTAGTCTAAGACTGCCCCTTTAAAATTAGAGCTTCTATATTGTAATTTAACTCAATTATATTCTGGCTGTAATAAGATCCAGTTCAACCTTAGTGGACAATTAGCTTGAATTTTGCAAAAAGAAAAAGCAAAGCGTCTATCAGTTTAAAAGTTGAAATGAACTTTTCTGTCTTTGAATAAAATTAACTAAAACAATTGTTTTCTTTTTCTTCTTAAAACTAAATGTGTCACGTAAAATGTCTATATTCATGTCGACTACCAAGCATTCAGTAGGAAAATAAATTGTATAAGCTTTAAAGTTATACATCTTAATATATGCAGTGTCTTGTAAAAGTATCCATAGTCCATTTTGTCATGTTACAACCACAAACTTTTTGTATTTAAATAGGATTTTACTTTGGTAATAGGTCGACATGCAAGCCAAAAAGTTCAAATTCAGTCACAACTGACTCGAGCAGCTTCCTTCATGCTCACTGCCTTCCTGGCATGTGACAAGTTGCAAACTGAACTGTTTATGGCTTTCTTTCAACAATGTTTCTTTTTTTTTCTTCTTATCCAACTGACGAAGTGCATGACTAGTACTGTCAATAGATTCCTCAAGCTGAGCTGTTGATCTCTGCAGCTTCACCATGGTTACCATGGGTGTCTTCTCTGATTAATACTTTAGTCACAGAAAAGCTTTTCTTAAAAGGTAAAACTGGTTGAACTGGATTTTATCTAGAGGTTTCAGAACCAAGGGGTCAGATTGCAAATACACACAGCGCACTGTGACATAAAATCAAATTAAAGGTATTGAGGTTTTTGGTTGTAACATGACAAAATGTGAAAAAATATTTGGAGTTTATACAAATGTGGAGCAGCGTTTTGTGGCCACTGACTGTTAAGTACTGCTTCTCTGTTGTTGCTGTTTATTACATCACAATCTGTCTGCAGACTTTACTAAGATCTTCTGAAAGCTGAGAACATTCTTTCGTTTCTGCTATAGACGCGCCATCTATCGCAAGAGTCATCACTGACATACTGTTTGTCTGTTTGCCTTACAAATGGTGGGATTTCCACTTTTTTTGTGTTAAGCATAGTAACTACAGCTGACAGATAAATTGTGATGAACACTACTGATTTATGCACTTTGAATTCCTTTGCCACACTTTGCCAACGAAGGGGGCATGTATGCAGACACAGGGTGAAAACAAGTTGCAGAAATTTGTAAAGATGGAAATTCATACATCCTTCGCAGTTTTTTTTTAAGTGTAGATCATTTTGATTTCTAAAGGCACAAAGGATAAATTGACACGAATGGGTATTAAAGTCTCAAAAGTCACATAAAATTGTATGTTACATGTTGAAGTGTTTCAGACGAGGCTAAACACTCGTTTAGCCTCGTGATGTTGCCATCCAATAAGGTAAAAAGTAAGAAGAGTTCAGTTCAGTTAAGATGGTTGGTTAGTTTATTTTTATTATTAAGGAAAAATAACCTGATGCAATTTACCTTAAGATAAAAAAAAAAACAGCCTAAACATGAGTTTATTTTTATGTAAGTTGCCTAATTGAGTAATGGGAATTATATTAATTCTAACAGCACTTTATTATTTTCTTCTTCAGCTCCATAGAGTTTTAAAGCTGACGTAGTAGCACTTATTCCACATAAAAAAGCCGATACAGTGCACATGTGTGTCTTTATACCAAAAGATTATAGGAAATAAGAAAAATTCTTCTTGAATTAAATGTGTCCTTGGCAGGTTCCTCAGACACAGAATTTTAACAAAACTGGTTTTGAAGTACATCCCACAATACTTACTTGGAATGGGATCAAGAAATGAGATTGGACTAATTAAAAACCTCTTGAAATAATATAAATCCATCAAACTGCATTCTATCTTTCATGTTGGAAGTGAATGACATAATGTGACAGCAGTTTTATGGCCTCATTGGAAAATGTGTTGGGGAAAACTGTGGAGAAAGGCTAAAATGTCTTAAAAAAAAAAAAAATTCCCTTCTCACCCTCCGCGGGTGGTCTCTCTCTTTCATCCTCTGAGCTCGGGTCCTCTACCAGAGGCCTGGGAGCTTGAGGGTTCTGCGCAGTATCTTGGCTGTGCCTAGAACTGCACATTTCTGGACTGAGATGTCTGATGTTGTTCCTGGGATCTGTTTGAGCCACTGCTCCAGTTGGGGGGTGACTGCCCCTAGGGCCACAGGCACCACTGTGGTCTTCACCTTCCAGGCCTTCTCCAGTTCCTCTCTGAGGCCCTGGTATTTCTCCAGTTTCTTGTATCCGGTTGGTTCGCCATTACCATCTTGTGTGTCTGGATCTGGAAGTCCCACAGGATCTTAGCTCGGTCATTCTCCACCACCTTTGGGGGTGTTCCCCACTTTGATCTCGGGGCTTCCAGTCCATATTCTGCACAGATGTTTCTGTACACTATGCCCTCCACTTGGTTATGTCGTTCCATGTACGCTTTCCCTGCCAGCATCTTGCACCCTGCTGTTATGTGCTGGACTGTCTCATTTAAGCAATTCTATCTGTCCCTTATTCCCTACTTGTAACTTATGCTGAAGATATCCAAAGTATGAAGGAAAACGAAAAATGTTTCATATTCTAGATTTTTTTTTTTAAAGTTATCACCTTTCGCTTTGATTACATTTATTCCACAGTGCAATTTCTCAATTCGTTAGGTTTTCTCCTGAACTGGTTTTAATCCGTTACATCAGAAATCACTCAACTAAGTAAAGGGAAAGTATTGTCCATTGTTACTTGAAGACGTCAACATCAGAAAATCCGAAAAATGTCGAGTATCGTTGCAAAGACCACCAAACGCTGATGAAACTTGTTCTCAAAAGGAATCCCTGTGAGGAATGGAAGACCAATAGTTGCCTTTATCCAAGGGTTGACTTCTATATGCATGGTTCACACTGTAAACCAGTTTTTCCTTCATAATTTGGATGTTTTCTGTATTAATCCACAATGTAAAAAAAAAAAAAAAAAAAGTGAGGAAGAACTCTGAAATTTGAAGATTTTGCTGGCTCGTATATTACCCTAGAGATCTACTGTTCTGCTGGTTTTAGATTCAACCTTTGTCCAACACACTTGAATCAAATTAATGGCTCATTACCAGGTCATTGCCAAATGTGATGGCATGCTTAAGAGGTAATTTAAGAATTTGATGCAGGTGCTCGAGCAGGGTTGCATCTAAAAAATACAGGATGGTCGATCTCAAGTACTAGAGTTGGAGACCCCTTCCCCAGAGCCATCAAATATGGAAAAGAAATCAAAGAAATACTTCTGGCTCTTTTACTGTTTGTTCTCTTTAGTGGTTCATCATTAGCTCAACACAACCTGTGACATAAATGCATCATCGAACTTGGTGCTGTTGCAGTTTACTTTTGACATTTCTCTCACAAGAGCATTAAAAGTAAACACAAATGCCAAAAATGTTTAGGGAAATTATGCAACTGTTGCATCCTTCTTCAGAATTGAGGGCTTTTGCTTCCATTTATTTTGGGGTGAATGCTGGGATGAAGAGGAAAGGAGGCACATTATAAATGTGTTTTTGGAGGGAATGTGTCTTGTTTTGTGTTAAAGCTACCCATGAAATGGGATTTTTTTTATTTTTGTGTGTTTTGGATTTTGCAGCTGTGGGTCATTTCCCCCATCCACTGATTTATTCCTCCATTTTGTATGATTTCCTGTTTTCTGCCTGTAAACATGGTAATGCCAATAAAATATGGAAAAAAAAGACCACAAATAATTATAATTAACCTATTAATTATGGATATTTTTCCGAGTAAAGTCATAAAATGGCTTCTTCTTACATAAGACCGTAGGAAGAATTTAGAAAATGTTACCAAATTTAATACAGGAACAAAATATCACCCCATATGATATAAATGCACATGGTTGGTATGAAGCATCTCATGGCAGAGATAACATGTTACCCAGAAAAATGTGAATGAACGATCAAAACTACTAAACAGAGAAAGGGGAAAATGACCAGTGCCTGGGTCAGCTGCTAAAAAAAAAAAATGTGTCCAAAAACTATTTGATTTTGTGGCCTTGCTTAGAAAAGGGCCGCGTCTAAAGTCATTACGAAAACTCTTGTTGGATGTTGAAGAAAAAGTATTGTATGAAAGAATCTAGTGGTTTATTGTGGTCTGTTTGCTCATCTTTTTTCTGTGTTTATGCACATTTTTTGTTAGTTTTTTAAATGACTGTTTTCTCTATATTTGTTCAAATATCTGGAGCCTCAAAACTGACTAAACCGAGTTGGCTATTGAATTAAGAAAGAGATTACACAAACGTAATAATTTCTACGTTTGCTGTTGGTATTTGTCTTTCAACCTTTTTGTCTGCCTTAACCTATCATATTTACAGTTCTTATATACTATGTATAATATAGAAATTAGTCTTGTATTATAATTAAAATTATACTATTCAATTATAGTAGAAGAATGACTTCTATTATAATAAAATATATTTAGAATTAAATCAGTGAAGAGGCAAAATTATACATATTAAAATGACTTTAATACTACATGATATGTAGATTAAAAGGGGAAAAAATATGCTAATAAATTCGATTTGACATCATTTAGAATCACAATAAAAATTTGCTAATAATAATGCATGTAATTTCTGTTGTAATTTCCTAATGATTGGTAGAAAAAAAGCTAAAATGAGGTAAAAAGCGATATAACGAAAACAAAGCCTTAGTTTTAATGTGACTGTGCACTTAAATCTAGCCAAACACTCCTGAATGTCAGCAGTGGTAAATGCTAATTTTGTTCATTGGCTTCTTAGCTGAAATGTTGCCAGCAGTGCTAATGTTAGCGCTGCAGCAGTTGTAATATTTTAATAGCTTTTTATACTTTCATGTTTTGTCATTAATCAGTGAGGACAAGATGAGACACTTTCATACTTTCTAACAGGCCTGATCAAAATCAAAATGCATAGCGGCATGATTTTGGGGATCATGTACAAAAAGAGAAGAGATTTAGTTTTGTCAGCTTTGGAGCTCCTTTGGCAACTACAATTTTTTAGTTTTTCTTTTTTTTTTTTTTTTTATATGAGAACCTTTGATTAGCTGCTTTAAGATTGTATATCTCATCCAAACCCCTCATTGCCCCTCAGCCAATACCACCATATTTAAATCTATATATATACCTTCAAGTGTATTTCCACTACTTATTGCTACCACAGCATTGAGAAATCATGAAATGTATTATTAATTGGTGATTCTCTGCTCTATAATGTTAACAGTACAATATGCATTGGGTGATTCTGGTATTCACAACCCATGTGTAGACAGTAGTTGTCCCATTCAGCTATAATAACACAAAAACAGTACAAGGACATTAGAGTCTAGAGGTGCTAAAGACAGTAGGCTGTATTTTTTTGTTGTTGTTCCTTTATTGTAATATTGACAAGTGTTAACTGTCTGTAACACAGTAGAGCATTATGAAATCATTTCAATATTAAACAATATAGATATTATTGAATATCTGCATGTCTTGTGTTTGTTCTTATGCATACTCGTCTGTTTGTGCATTGTGTTGTATTTCTTGTTGAAAGAAGCAGGGATTTTGACTTTGCTGCCCTCTGTTGGGCAGTAAACATATGTGTCAAGGAAGGCTTTAGCTTGGTTGTATCATTTTTATTCAGTTCAGTGAAACAATATAGATTCTTCTGATATAAATGTTCAAATCACTGTCCATTACTTGCAAAAACGCATACAAAAATTTAATTGCAGGGGGAAAAAAATCATTATTATACCACAGTGCTGGTTAGAAACTCTGTGTGGAAAAATCAAGTGAACATGTTACTACTAATCTTTCATTAAATCCTAATGTCTTTGAAAATGAGTGTGTCCCGGAAAAGTGTAAAAACGGTGCAATTATTTCCAAGTCAATTTCCATTGCAATTCAGGAACTGTGGAGAGCTTCACATCTTGGTGAGACGCAGGGTGTTCAAGCGGACCCCCAGTACTGTGGCCCCAGAGGCATACTGAATTTCTCTGAGAATCCCGTTCCACTTCCCCTCCGTCTCATTATACCTGCGAAGGTTTAATAGAAGAGTCAAGTTGGCTTGAGTGACATCCTTAATTGCTAAACAGAGAACCATACTTCTGGTTCTGAGCTCGTCTCAGTTTCCAGATTTAATTTAAGGGCAATTCTCAATTATTTTTGCAGGACAGAAGAATTTAAAGAATTATATATTGAGAGAAGTTGCACCTCCAAATGTCATTCGTCTCTTTGGGAAGGATTTCATCACTGTCTTCTAAAGGCATCATGGCAAAACCTCCCACGGCGTAGAGAGAACCAGCCAAAGATACAAGACTTGGAGAGCTTCGCTCCTGAGGAAATGGCTCGAAATCTGACCACCTGCAATATGAAAATAGCCGGCATACATAAATAAACTCACAGTTAAAATGGCTGTTTAAGAAATAAAAATAACAGCTGTGATGAAGTTGTTTTAGATTAAACTGACTTAGAAGCTTTATTAAAAAAAAATGTCCCCTTTGTTTTTGGTGAAAATAGTCAGTTTAAATCGAATCACATCTGCTGCATTTCATACAGAAATATGTACTTAAGGTGGTCCCCATTAAAACTGCTAAAAGTTTTTATACAAAATATTTTACAACTAATTTCAAGCCAATGATAAAAATGTTTTTTTTTGTCTCTATATAAATGATTGAGTGAATGTGTGAATGGATAAATGACTGCGTAAATCACTTTAGAGTCCTCAGACTTGATAAGGCGCGAGCTGTACAAGTGTAGGCCATTTACCATAAGGACCCCTGCTAAACCAACATGCACATGTTAATATTAGTCATTTTGTCTTATCTTTAAGCTAAATTTAATTCAACATATTTTATAAACAGATATTTTATATGTTTTAAAGAGAAATAGGGCTTTATTAGTCTGCTGAAAATGAACCAGTGAACCAGATAACAAGGCCTATTTTAAACATCTGAATTGCAACCTGAAGAAATAATAAAAAAAACAGGTTTTAAATAATGACTGGAGGAAGGAGGAAGGAGTTGTCCAAACCAATCTGGCCATGATGTAGTTGATCCCTAAAGCTAATAATTGGTTCTGCCACCCATGGCAGCAGCAGCTGTCAACAATGTTTTATATTTTAATCATAAATTGTCTGTTTAAGGTTCTCCAGCAGTTTCTTAGTTGGCTTTTGGACTCGGTGCAGAACTCACGTGTTGGTAGCGATGTCGTACACCTCCACTGTGTCAGTCAGGCCGTCGTCGGTCACTCCTCCCGCTACATATATTTTGTCTTGATGAAGAGTGGCTCCGAATAAGGAGCGTGCCGTCTTCATTGGGGCGAGCTCTTTCCATTCGAACCTCTTGACATCGTATGAACACATCCTCTTCAGACAGTTCCTTTTTTAACATATGACAGGTTTCCTGTGTTACTTTGATATGGTGTGATTGTAACATGCCGACTGGAACGTATACTCACTTGTTGTCTCCCTTCCCTCCTATCACATACACGACATCTTGGTGTGATACGGTTGAATGTCCATAAACCGGGTAAGGAATTGACTCGGACTCACCCCATTTGAACGATCTGTGAATAATGAATCACAGAAGCAAGTGAAAACAGGTTGTTTTGAAAGATCACAACAAGAAATTCTTTTAATTGCAACTTACTGCCTGTCATAGACCAAAACTGTATCCAGTGTGCCCTCCTTGTCTTTCAGTTCCTTCCCTCCCAGAACGAAGATGGAGTTCTCACCTTCGGCCATCCCAAACAAGAACCTCGGAGTCGGGAGGGGAGGCATCCCGAGCCAGTCGGTACTAACGGGATCATACTGTGGTCACAGAAATATTTACAAATTAGCTCTGCAGTTAAAGGTAGAGGCTGGTTGTTTTGCTTCTTGGCCACCTTATACATTTCCTTTCCTTTTGATCATTTTGTAATCAACTTTCTCTACTCTTATGCGACTCTAGTAAATAACATCCACTATCTGGACCTCCATATTTCATGAATCATATTCCTCAAACACACATCAGAAATAAAATAAAAATTGGATTTAATACAAAATTCTTAGAAAATAAAAAAGTTAAATTATACATGGGATTTGGGGATTTTTATAGCTATTTCTTTTTCCATAACTCATGAAAATACTTAGCTGCAAAGAACAGTGAACTAATGGTTTAAATGGATAGGCATGAAAGAATTTGTTTACTGGTACAAAATAGAAATAGATAATTGGTAGATAAAAAGGAGTGATTTGACCAGGAGCTACTAAAGGTGTGAACTGTAAACAAGCTTGAAGAAAGTAATAAAGCTCTGATTGTTTTCCTAAAGAATAGAAATAACTTTAGTAATCCTAACTAATCTCAGACTGTCTTTTTATATTGTGTATGTTAATATCTGGTCTCAACTTTACGGTGAACCTTCATAATTTTATAATGACATCATTTAAAAGTAAGATTCAAAATGTTTTTTTGTAATAGTTTTTTTCCCCCCTCAAATTAATCAGATTCCAGATGTAACTTTATAATGTCCTTTTAGAACAGCTTTCATACCTGCAGGAAGTAGGAGCACAGAGGGTCCTCCTTGTTCTCTTCATCAACAAATAACCCTCCAATCACAAAGATCTGGTTCTCCTTGGTGACCAGGCTGACGTGGTTCTTGGGAACCTGCGTGGAAACCGACGCCATGAAGCAGTCGTTGCCTGACGGGTCGTACCCCACGGCGCCGGTGTCGTTCACCATCAGTATTAGGTCCTTGACAAACATCCCAAATCGCAGGTTATCATTTAGAATAGCCGGTAGAAGATTTTCTTCGTCCTCTTTGTCTTCAGTTTCTCCATCTTTCGCTGCCCCTCCATCTTCCGTTTTGCTCTTTTTAATCTCTGGCATTTTCCCCCCTCGAGCATCCTTGACCAGCTTCAGCTTCTGCTGAAGCTCTGGATTAGCAGAGATGAGTTGGTGTTTCTCCACCTTTTCTTTCAGGTAATCGTCCGTGACGAGACGCAGACGAACACAGTCCAGCAAATCGGGGAGTTCCTTCTCTCTGCTCTCAGTGTCCCGGCACACCCATCGCATCAGAGCCTCAAAAACAACCTCCTCTGTCTCCACGTTCAAATTGTCATTCGCCAAAATGGCTGCCACCTCGGTTGCGTTAAGCTGGAGGAAGTCTTCGTCTTTGGAGATGAGCTGGAAACGCTCACAGGCATAGTTCCGGGCGGAGACGGCCAGCCTGGGACAGTCCAGCATCAAACCGAGCCTGAAGATGGCCAGGCAATTGCTGAGGCTGAGGCGCTTTTGCAAGAAAGACACGCAAACAGTGAAAATGGAAGGAATCTGGTACATGTTGGCAACGGCAAAGATGTCCTGGACGTTCTGCTCTGTGACGTTGATCTTCGAGGTGTACAGGTACTTGAGGATCAGACCGATGACACCGGGCTCGACGTCCTCCAGCACAATTTCTCTCTTTTTGCTTTCATCCAGGTCAGACAAAAAGATGGACCGGAAGTATGAGCTGCAGGCACACAGCACCAGCCGGTGACAAGGGAACTCCTTGTCTTTGATCTTCAGGACGCAGTCCACCAGCTTGTCGTTCTCCAGCAAATCATACAGGCCATCCTGGAGGAGAGTCTGCTGGTACAACCTGGGCTCATCCATGGGATTTATAGGCACAGCCATCTGAGAAGTCTTTAAGATGATACGGATAAAGTAGAATCGGATCCTCTTTATTGCAGAGAATTTGGCTTTCTAGTCTGGAGTGGCTTTACATGAACGGCGACCCTGCTCACCGGCTGAATCCTGGGACGGCCCGCTTTCTCAGCTGTCATGACCCTTCAACTGAGCTCCAACTGGAGGGTTATTTTTAGAGTGCTTGCTTGCTTTAGAGCTATGGGGGCTTTATTCTGGAACATTGCTGGAAATGCTATAACCCTGCCTCTGTCCGGCTTTCTTGCCTCCCACTCACCCGCTCCCCTGGATAATCCGCCCACTCTCAAACAGCTGAAGCATATCTCACTGGAAGAATTTCCAATATAGCAAACTGTGATACTTCGCGAGGCCTCTGTGACCAATTCAACCTAGCCATGTCGTCATTGAAGTTGAATGTTATCCCAACTATCTCAACTGTGGTTGAAATTCAAGGCTGGGTTTAATTTGCCAAGAACAACAATTTAAGGGGAGGAAAGGTACCTTCTAAAGAGGCGTCCCAATTCAGAACTCTTGACGTCTTCGGTCCAAAGCTGATCCCTTGACAAATTAAATGTTGTAAAACGAGTCCAGCAAACGAAATGTTCTGTATGTTCATCTTTAATGATGCTGAAACCGGAACCTGAACAAGTGAAACGACCCATATACCAACCATTAAGATAGTCCCTGTTGCCCAAGATGGTTCTTGATCTCGAGTGAGAGTGCACTACCTATGAGGTACCCAAATGGGGCTGGAACCAATCGTGGTGGGCCGGTGGCCTCAAAGAGTGAAATCACTCAAAACCCAGATTTTACACAGTCCCAACAGATTTGCACAAGCGGTACCAGTCATTCTGGGTGCTCCAATTCATCTCAATTCTCTCTTCCCTAAAATCCTGGAGAGACTTGTGATTTTTGTTGGTTTTAGTTATCCGGAAAGTCACAGGAAGAGTATACATCGTTTTAAGAAGCCGCTCATGGCATCTGTTATCACCTCAAAAAATAATTCACTGTGTGAATCCACTTAAGTGTTTATGGTAGAACCTTTTTAAAATCAAATGCTATTTTTTTTATACTGCTAGCCCATTTTTGGTTTATGTTCTAGAACCCCTGTCCCAGTCTCAATCTTTACCTATGTGTGTGTTTCATTTAGCCATTTCTTTGGAGTTGGTGGCGATGGCAGTATAGGAGTTCGTCACATAACCACTGGGTATTGCTGGTTTGAGGCCCCGCTTTGTCCGTCTCTATGTCCAAGACACTTCACTCACTTTGCCTGCTGGTGGTGGTCACAGAACGTTTTACTTCTGCCAGACTGCTACAGGGCAGCTGTGGCTGCAATGCAGTAGCTTTCACTATGCTGGGTGCTTTGGGGTCCTCTAGACTTTAGAAAGCACTTTGCAAGTACATGCTACTTACCATTTCATTTATATGAAACATACTATCCTGCTGGACGATGAACCTTTGCCCCAGTCTCAACTCTCTTAAAGCTTCCAGCAAGTTTGTGTTTTGCATAGGTCAAAACATTTGATTTTGCCCTCATCTCACCCGAGCACCTTCATACACATTTTTGCTGGATCCTCTACACGTCTTCTGGCTAAATGGTGACTACAGAAGGTTTTTTGTAGTCCCTCTGGTCCTTGGCATCAACCGTCCTGCATGTATTTGATGTTTCTGCACTCCAGCATAGCTGATTCAATCTGATTGTATTCTCTTCTCCAATTGTTACAGAAGCGCGTTAACCAACCATTGAATTTAAGCCAGGTGTGCAGCAGCAGGGTGCTTATAATGTCAAGGTCCTTTTTGCTGCTTTACCTTATAACTCAGTTTCATGAGGTGCACAAATACATGTTGAAAATATTCTTCATGATCTGTAGATATCTGTTGCTCCCCCAGAAGCTCTCAGCCGTTTCTCTGATTATTGCTCTGGCTAGTTTCTTTACCGACAAGGTATTTCAAAGTCAATGTGATTTCCTGAGTAGAAGTGAGGGTCGTTTGTGCAAAAATCAGCTCAGGCTATAGCGTATTCTAGTAAAAGATGGTGGGAATGTCAGCAGCATATGTTGAAAAACACAACCTCTTTCAAAGAAATCCTTTTTTGTTATTAAAGAAACAACTTTTTAAAGGCCAGTAAAAGCATCGGATGTTTGTTGAAGTGTTTCCGTCAAGGGTTTAAGTATAACACTCATGTGGGATTAAAAAGATTTTTATTAACTAGTACTCATTACAAGAAAAATCTTTTCATGTAGACATATAGTCACATACCACGTTTTTCCATAAAGTAGTAATTATGAGTGTCAGGGAAGTCGGCGCTTTCTCAGTCAGTAAATGTTTATAACTCCAGGACTGTACAATATGTTACAATAAATATGACTTAATGTTTTCCACTAACTATTAATAACCCCTTCCATATAAATACTCAATCTTATTTACAGCCTGTGACTTCCTAGTATCATTAAAAATTCATTTTATAAAAGCTAATTAGGACATAATGAAGCTTTCAATATTCTCGACTAGATGGTCTGTTAGTCTCTGAACCTTTTAGCTGAATGCCAAATTTCTACTCTGCTTTTTCTTTGCTAGAATCAGCTGCTGCCTGTGGAGCAGCAGTGGGTGGACAGGTGGCAGCGGCAGCATTAAGAGGGGCCGCAGGAGGAAGTGGGTCAGGGTCGTCGATGAGGGCCTGTCTCCTCTCTCGCTCCTTGATCACTTGAATTAGACAGTAGGTCACAAACATGACAATGATGGTAGTTATAGGGAAACCTGGAGAAAGGAGAAGTTATAAATTCAAAACCGTATAAAAATCACAAAAATCTTTATGCTGCTAAAATAAGAGCTGCACCAAGAAATGAGCTGGTTACTGAATTTGGCCTGAATGTCCTTAAACCACCGCTGATCAGGTAGTGGCTCTCAGAAAGTCCATCAGGGAACACATAGCTAAGAAATGCCAGATTGCACTGATGATGGATGTTGTTACTGTTGAACTCAAAGTTTTGGAATCAGGTGTTTTTGAAAGTAAAGTCGGACGGAAACACAGATTTAGGAAGTTTTTTTTTTAAAAAGGAACATTTTCATTCTTTGGAGGCTTATTAGCCGTTTATTCAGACTGCTACCAAAGAGCAAGATGTCAGAAAGTGCCGGTCAATTTGATCCTTTGCCATTTTGTGGTTTTAGGTCTTATCCATCTGTAAACAAGCACTGACAAATCAGCCTTTGACAAGAATGTCTGACTCAAAAATCAAACATTTTATCAAATTTGTGAATGTACCATACCAGGTACACCAGTATCGTTCTTCTGTGTTGAAGTTATAATTGCTGGAAGAAGACTCATAGAATGACATCTTTTAGGGTTAGTGGGATATTCAGAAATTAAGACAGAGGAAACAGCTCATCTTTTACCGAATGAATACTGGAAATAGACGACTATGACTCTTGATGGACACATATTTATGCTAGCAGAAGAGAGCAAGACTTTAGAAAGTGTTGGTTATTTTGCTCCTTCGATGCTTAATACTTTAGTTGTAATCTTGAAAATACACATTTCTGCTGTTATTAACAAAAGCCATATGCCTTAGGAAGTATTTTTACTCAGCTTGCAGATGTGCCATCAAAATTGCAAACTGACCCGGAGTTAACTTCCACAGATAACAGGAAGGACCACAACACAATTACAGGCTCTGGTTGTCATGGATCGTCCCAGATTTGTAAAATGGGTAGCCATATTTTGTAGGAAAAAATATTTTTAGAATGCTGTCAATTATAGCTTTTATAGAGAAATTGGTATAAGCTAAAATCTCTATTGACAGTTTGAAGTCAGTGCATCTCCAAGTAAAACTGAAATCACCTTTCAGAAGCAGTCGCTTGGTGACCAACTTGACAAAATCCAAACTGTTCAGAGCCATAAGGTTGAACAGCACAATGCACCAAAAGTTGAACGTGTTGAAGATTGCCCTTATGCGGCGGGACATTGCTTCTGACATAGCAGCCTGTCAAAGAAAAGACAGGAACACCTTCAGATCTGAGAACAAACAAACAAAAGCAGAAGAATAAAACTGCAATAACAAACCTCAAAGGATGCAAATGGCTCCATGGAAAAGGCCTTAGCGGTCCACAGCTCCAAGTTGAGACCAAAACAGTTGAAGAAAGCCCAGACCAGGACGACCTCGCAGGGGCCCAACCAGAGGATGGTGACGCCATAGGTGCAAAGCGTAGCCACCAGCTCCTCCGCCACATTCTCATGCTTTCCACCAAGGTAATTATAAACATACCTGAGGACACAAAAACCGTCAGCACCTCCTGCATTCAGCTGGACTAATATAATGAATATTCAATAAATCTTACTTGCACAACCAGTCATTAATTCCTCTGTCAAAATGCCTACAAAAAAAGAAAAAAAAGTCAACCGGTTTTCAATTTTAACCAAAAGAAGGCGAGCTTTGTATGCAGAGCTTACGTTTCAGAGAACACATAGAGCATAGTGATGCACTTTGGTGGTTTCGGTGGGTCCAGGTGATCCAGTCTGGACACTGTGTTGATGACTCCGAACATGACGGCTGCTTTTATCCAATCGTAGACGAGGTTGACGTAAGCCAGACCCACTGGAGACGTGCAGGTATGTTAGTTTTGTTGCATTTTTGGGTTTGCGGAAAAAAATGTCTTCCCCTCCATGATGGTAGATAAAACTTTAACAATCGCACAAATACTGTGGCACATACCCAAAGCCCAGTCAGAGAGGTGTTTCAGGAGCTTTATGTCAGTGGGGATGGTGAGGATGTACATGAAGTGGAAGAGGACATCCACTACGATGATGACTCCCAAATGGATCAAACCCTGCAGGCTGATGTTCCACATTTCCCTTTCTTTTCGGTTCAGGTCAGACTTATTGGCCTGCAGAGGACAGCAAAGACATGACACAACTGGTCTTGTACAATACTGTAGATCAGAGGTCCGACTGTCCTGCATGTTTTAAGCGTTTTCCAGCTGCTGCACACCCAGCTTAAATGAATAGGTGATTTCTGCAGCAGTTGTAGGCATGCAAAGGAGGTAACGCAATCTTTTAAGTCAGCTTTGCCGGAGCAGGGAAACATCGAAAACATGTAGGACAGTGGGCTCTGAGGACCAGGGTGTGGGACCACTGATGTTAGAGATTTTTTTGGTATTATCATTTTGTTATTACTTTAGTTCATATTCAGTCTAATGTTAATCAACATTCAGTCTATAGATCATTGTGATTTTCAATTTTAAGTGTTCTCTTCCTTCTGTAAATAAACTGACCTGGAGGCCACATCTGCCTGTTCGTCTTCATGTGAAACAGTTAACTGTGTGTTTCCCAGACCTTAAATTATGTTTCTACAGGTGCCTTCTTATCAACCGGAATACTCCCTACCTTAGAAAGTGCCTGTGTGCAGTAATATTTTGTCTCTGCTGTCTTCCTTACCTATCCTCCCTCTTTTTGCTTGATAATAAAAGACAAGCTGTAACCAAAGGTCTTTAGGACATTCAGTGAACGGCTTGGAGGAGCAGTTTGCCGAGTCGTCTCCTTTTGCAAAAGCTTGGTCTGAAAACTCATATACATTGTCTGTGGTTCTTTTATGTAGGTTTGAGAAAAATACCCATTAACTGAACTAGATTCTGACTCCTGAAGGTAGTTGGATGCAGTTGACATTAGTTGTGCAAGTGAAAAATGTCAAGCTTTCTGATTTTTATTAAAAAAAAAAAAAACATAAGAAAGTCATGAGGCCATTTTTTACGCTTTGCAATTCTCTTTGCAGGGCACTGTAAAAGTCTGAAAATATAATAGATAATATTCACCATGAACAAAATTTTTTTTTATATGCAACATGGACACAAACAATAAAAGAAACCAGTGCCACCTAGTGCATGAAATAGGAAATCCTAAAACCTTTAAACAGTTGAATGACTGTGGTCAATTAAAAGAAACTCACTTGCACATAAAATTTGTCAAAGGTCATGATGGGTCCAAAGTAGAAGAAAGGGAGGTAAAAGTTGTACTTGAGCAGCTCCAGGACGCTGTAGTGCCCATCTTTCCGTTCACAGTTTTCCAAAGCAAAACTCACGCAGCGCATGATCGTGAACCCGCAGCCTCCGTAGAAGAGGACATGCCGCAGCTCAAAGTCTCCCTCCACAAAACCTGCCTGTGCGGAAAACGTACAGTGATTCTGCACACCGATAATCAAACGAGGGACTCGGAGTTTGCCAGCTGCTTCACCTGCCAGGACACGAAAGGTTCGCACTTGAACGTGGCGAGGGTGCAGAGACCAGTGACGAAGCAGAGCCAGCGTATTTTCACCAAGGAGATGCTGTAGAGCAGGATGCAGTGGGACAGCATGAGGGAGACGTAGGTCCAACCCATGCTGGTCCATACCGCCAGCAGACCATACACCATGTAAACCAAGGACCTGAACTGTAAGAGACATATTACACAGAAAGGCTAATTTGCAATAGCAGAAAAGGAGTAAATTTTATGTCTACTTTCTGCGTCTTTTTCTTATTTAAAACTCAACAAATGCAGGATAAAATTAACTAATTAAAATCACGTCAAGACATCAGTTTTCTTATCCTCTTAGTGATCATGCAGTTGTGATCTGCAGATGCTAACGGATTAAGAATGATTTAAAAAAAAATAAAATATGATTTATGGTAAAGTTTAGCAACCTGAGGAGCCAGCATGGAGCAGATCTTGGCAAAGAGCACGTGACCAGAAAGGGCGAACAGGATGTGCTCTCTGAAGGTGGAAAACCACATCATCCACTCAAAATCTGCAGTGTCCTGTGGAGAGCAACGCAATTAATTAATAATATTCCAATGGCGTTAAATATCACGTCAACACTTACCATTTTTCTCCCAAAGTATCCTGGTTTCACACTGGCCTTAAATGTCTTTCTGTTTACATTGGCTGAAAAACATGACAGCAGGATGGGAGTGAGAGTAAAATATGTTAGTGGCCAAAATAATGAATAATTGCAAATTTATAATTCAATGTCACGGAACATGGTTTATCATGAGAAAAATATGTTTCGGTTGTTTTGAAATTATACGTGTTCTTATTAGACTTAAACAAAGGGTTCAACACAGAACAGTTTTCTTTTTGTCCTCTGTGATATTAATAGTGACACCCGATCTACTGAGCATGCTCAGCATAGCTCTGACGTTTTAGCCTCACACTGAAAAACTAACATACGTGTATACTGCAGATTCTGTTTTGTTTATATGTAAAGTTACTCTCCCCATATTTAAAATTGACTTATTTTTGCATTGTTTTTGGGAAAAGAAATTGTTTATATGTTTAAAACTACTCAATTTCTTAAGTTCTTTATTATAGATTTCCTGCCATATTATCTTTAGTATGTTTTAAACAGTATTGGGCTTTTTGCCTAATTTTTTCCCCTTTTCTTTGAAAGGGAAAACAAAAACAAAGATGAAAAAAAAAGTAAAGAGTCCAGCTAGTTTATATTGCATGCGTTTAAACTAAGCATAGCATTAAGTCGTGCAAAAATAAATCAGCAGCAGCTTATGTCATTTAAGCAAATATAAAGATTTGATTTCATAATATGTGAGAATTAAATACTAAAATAATGTGAAATTAGCACTGATTGGTGTATCTATGTGCCTCCAGTTATACAAGAGCAAGAATGGCAAATTGCATTCTGCTGTGTGGAAAATAATACCGATTGTTACCCCTCAGCACATTTTCAAAAAGCTACAAGTGTCACTTTCCATATTTTTGTAGTCTGATGTCTTTGCAAATAAAACCTAGCACCAGTTTCATTTAAAGGTTATAGTCATTAATAAGATGTGCCAATGAAATATTAAAGAAATATGTGCCAGCAAACACCAATAATATACTGGTGAGTTTTTACATTTTTGTGAAACTAAATGACCACATGCACAATCTTGACACTTGTAACCACTGTGTGTGTCAGCGTAGGTTATCCTTCTCATTCCATCCCGTCTTCTGTTGGGTTACAAGAGCTCATCAGTGTACTTACAGCTCGACACTTCAAAGATCCAGCTGGCTGCCCAGAACATGGCCAGACACAGCACGGTGTTGTAGAAGTAGATCTCATACTTAGGAAGTGCAGCTTTGATCCCCATGATGACAATGAGTTTTGGAGGCTAATGAGAACAAATCACAATCAATGCAGCGTGTTACATATTTAGCTTAAACATGACCTCGTTTAATGATACACATAGAACCACAGGGTTTCCCCTCCGTTGCCAAAACTGAAAATCAAAAGGACCTGACAAGTCACTACAGGGCTTTTAACAATTTCTTCTGTTTTCAAGCTTGTATGCCTCACCTAAATGTTTCAGATCAGTCAACAAATTTCTGTAGTAGAGAAAGATTACCTGAGTAAATTTTAAAAAGCAGTTTTCAAATGCTAATTTTATGCATTAAAAGAAAAATGCTATCCAAATCGAAATGGCCCCGTGTGGATCTATAATCGCACCCCCATTTAATCATGACTTCAGTGTTTTTTTTTTGTTTGTTTTTTCTCCATACCGGTCGATTACAAAAACAGAAACAAAGGAACGTATTCTTAATGTCTAGAAGACATTAAGAATACATTTTAAGGTTTGGGGACTCCTTTCGAGGAACCATTATTCATAAATAGAGAATACATGCTAACATCAAACAAAACGCAAAAGGGCCATCTCACATTTGACTTCTGGAAGTATTTTGTGGCTTGGCAAAACAAAAGTTTAACTTTATGAAAGGTGTGCATTGCATTACATTTGGCAAAAAAAAAAAAAAACTAAAAGAAAAAGAAAAAAGACAAATTCACAAAAAAGAAATATCTTACAGTCAAACATGTTAGTTTGATGGTCTGGGACTGCTTTGCCACTGCTGGACCTGACAAGCTGCCTTAATTGATGGAACCAAGAGGCTCTCTACCAGAAACTCTTCAAGGAGAACATGCAGCCTTTGGTTTGCACACATAAGCTCAAGTCCACCTTGGTTATAGGGCAGCAATAGCAATACAAAGCAGTTCACTCTAAATAATTCAAATGTGAAAAAAGAAGGCAAGTGGCCTTGTAAAAGTCTGCACTTAAAAACGACTGAAATGTTGGGACAGAAGTTTAGGTCCTCCAAAGTGGCTAACTTAAAACTATTTTCACACGCACATCTGTTCTTTGTCCAAAATTAAAATATGTTTGAGCTGTACAAGTGTGGCGAGTTTATAAATGAAAACCTCTTGCTTTGACAGGTCTGATGTATGAATCACATTTCGGTGCCAGAACAGTTTAAACACATCCCGGCCACCCTTCAACTCTGAATGTGTTGTTCTGCCGTCACGTTTCTCAGCAGTGGATTAAACCGGATCAAAGCCTTGCTTTCGGTTTTACCTTTAACCTGGCGCGTTCCGGTTGCCTCGGAATGTTGGAAGGCAGATCCAACACACCCGACTTCGCAGTGCTTCAAGCCGTCTATTTCACAGAAGACATTTTCGGGTAAATCAACAGGGAAACGCAGGGTGTGATAACCAGGGTTGAATTCCAGTTGCATGATTTTCAGGTTTTTCCACGCGGTGACGACCGACCAGCACGCAAGAGTGGAAGGACTTTCAAGCAGGTTCAAATGGAAAAACCGGTTTTATTCTGCTTTTAATTTACTCTGTAAGCAAAACTGTTTGTCCCCATAGGCTGATATTTGTGGCTAATGTGGGAACGAAGGTCCAACGCACCTGAATCAAATGACTGAATCACCTTCTCAATATCTCCAGAGTCCTGACGACTTCATTATTTAACTCGGGTGTTTTGAAGCAGAGCCACGTCTAAAGGCGGCAGGAGACATCGAGGCCTCGGTTTGAAGATCCCAAACCAGACCCAACAATGCAGGCGAGCTGAAGGCCGAAGGCTTCTAATAAAGTAACTTGACCTTCCTGATCACCTCCAAGCTGCACTGATGCAGTAATTAATAGAAAGGAAGCTCTGACCTGGTACTGAGTGCATGCTCTCTAGATGTGCCTGGAGACACTTTTTGTTTTTAAACAAGCACCTATACACGCTGACCTGACTCTGTATTTATTGGGTTCTCGTGATTTTAGTCTCCAGACATGTTGAGAAACCTCTTGAATTGTTTACTGATTTTAAAGCTCATATAGTTATGTAATATGAAAAAAAAACAAACAAAATTTTGGATTTAGTTAGCTGCAAGCCAACAGCATAAATCAACGATGTAAGCTTTGTTTGTCCTTTGAAATTACTCAAATAAATTAACTGCAGGGGTTTTATTGTGTGCCATAGAGATGCAAGAAATGTATTGAGTTTTTTTTTTTCTAAAAGTAGCAAGAGGATAACATGGACTGAACACAATAGGGAGAGTGTAATGTGTCAACAAAGTGCAGCTGTCTGCTATTTTTAACCAGACAACTCCTCTACAGTTAATTCATGCACTCCAGCAAAATGACTCACTGAACTCGCAACGCTTTGTATTAACCTGGACTTTCAGTTTTGATTTTCAGTATCACAAAACGTAAATGTAAAGTTAACCCTCTCCCCAGTTCAGTCCCCACATTGTCTTGTTAGACAGCCTGCTGTTCAAATGCCACACGGTCACACAGTTCAGTTTGTCCTCAGCACCTGTTGTGATACTGACCTTGAACGCAGCAGTCCCAAGAGGTTTCCCCACCAAAGTTCACGTTTGGACAGATGGATGAAAACTCGAGTTAAAACGTGAAGAGAAAGAAATGTGAACGTTGTGTGGTGGTCATCCACAGAGCGCAGGGTGGACAGTGGGTCCCTCTGACCCCCTGAGAGGGAGCTGCCGCTGGTTAAAGGTGACATGATGTATTTATACTTTGACCATTGACGGCAGGGGCGGGACAGGACTTCTAAATCAGTGTAATAGACTATAGGCCATGTGATAATACAAGACGGTTTGTCAGCTGAGCAACAGATACTCAGCACTTCTCCATTTCTTGTATGTATACAAAATGAGAGACTTATGTAGAAGGTCACCAAAATCATCTGGAGCATAACTGAAGCAGAGCACACTGTCAAGACCGTCTATAGTTATTGCATTAAATGAAAATATATGTTTTCCCCCCCATTTCCCTCACTGCCAAATCTGCTTTAGGAAGGTTTAATGCTGCTGCAACTTTGAGTTTCAGTCTCGATATGCATGTCTCAGATTCTGAAAGAAACTGTCAGCATGTTAACCAGCAGGCAGTGCCGACTAGTGACAGAACGTCAAAATGCAACCCAGCGACGTTTGGTGGTTTTAATGCTGCAAAAGTTTTCATTTTTTCCTCCATAAACTTTAACATATTTTATTAGGATTTTCTGTGACCGATCAGCACACAGACATGTACACTAAAGCATTGTGCAGATTTGTATTCGGTGTATTTTTGTTCTGTACCCTACTGACCCAGACTTGAAGACAGTTTAGGCTCAGGAGTTAAACTGAATAGAGTGACACCATGACTTTCCTATATTTTATTTTTAGATGTATCAGTATTTAAAAAAAAAAATCTTACCAAAGTCAAATCTTATTTCCAATGTGCCTTGTAGACATCTCATATAACTACTGATTTTATAAACGGCTCTTATTAATCTGGGACCTTCTTGGTTTCAATTCACTGTATATTTACAGTTCTATTGGGGAAACAAACATTAAAACTTATGACTCCTAACTTTTAAATAACTTTACAGAAAACCCTTAAGCCACAGGTGTCCAGGAAGTGCTGGCTGCTTTTATTTCAACTTGTTAAATATCGATCCATTTTGGCTGAAAACTTGAACAGTGGAAGTCTTCCACTGATACCCTGATTACATTTTTCTCCCTTTTGAAAGAACAAACTGTCAAACATGGATGCAAAGTTGTTCACTGACGACGTCCTGTGCAGGAGTTGCCTCGACTCTTAGACAAACAACATTTCAGTGATTGAAGTGGGATTGGTCCACCTGTGTGGCTCATTGCGACATAACTGCAGGATTCTTCTTGATGGTGCGTTTGCATTGAGTCTGAAGTATTTACGGAGCTGCTTGCAAAGGTAATGCGAGCTCTACTCCTCAATCGTGTCCTTTTTACTCGTCTCCTGCCCTTCAAAGATGGGATACTGGCTTTCCACTTCTGCCCAGGTCAGGGTGCCGTTGGCCAAATCGCGAACAATAACCGGCAACTTGTCAACCTGAAGAGGAATGGGGGGGAAATGTATCAATAGATAAAGCTATGATGATTTTGTTGGATATGTATATATGACAAAGATAATTTGAGCAATTGCAAAAAAGTTTTCAAATGAACTAATTTAAAATGGGGAGGTGGAACTATATAAATCCACATGACCTAACTAACCACCCCTAACTGTTTATCCATTGGTGCTTTAGCTTTAAGAACCAATTGAAGCTGAAGTTGACAGAAAAGAAAAACGGGAGCGGTTGCTATACCTCAGCCCTGATCTGCCTCATTGAATCACGGTCCCTCAGTGTGGCCGTGTGAGGCGTCTTGTTCACCGTGTCAAAGTCAATGGTGATGCCGAATGCCACGCCGATCTCGTCTGTCCTAGCATAGCGCCTCCCGATGGATCCGGAAGAGTCGTCCACCTTGTGCGACACGCCGTTTTTGGTCATGGCCTCGGCTAATGTGGGGGAACATGGGAATGGTGGGTAAATGTGCTGAAATACATCAGTTCTTTAAGGGTGAAAATGAAAAATATTAGGAAGGCACTTACATAGCTCCTTCACGAAAGGCATGAACTCTTGGTTTTGGCTCAGAGGTAAGACAGAACATTTGTACGGAGCTACAGTCGCAGGGAAGCTAAAGTACTGTAAAAAGAAACGTGATAGACACAAAGAACAGAAAAGGCTCTGACTTTAAAGAGCACATGGCAAAATACTTTTTAAATGTAAATATAGGTTTAAAAAAATAAACACAATATTAGTCATTGAAAAATCCATGGTTGAAGAAAGTATTTAACTGCTTCAAGAGTCCAAAAACTCACTTAAATGCTGTTTTAGCAAACCATTCCATAAACTCCACTGCAAACCATAGTGAAATGCATAAAACAAGAATAATAAAAGCTTACCAACTAGATTGTTGCAGTAGTTTGACAGCAGTATTTAAAACTACTGCAGAAATTAAAGTGTTATACAATTCACCCAATCTGGTAACTTGACTAAACCTACCGTTCTCTGCTCATCGCCTTCTCTGATGTGGAATGTGTGTTCAAAGATGGTGTACATGATTCTACCGATGCCAAAGGAGGGCTCAATGACACTGGGAACAACTTCCTCCACTGCAGTTAAAGGGAAACGCAAGCTATAACGTTTGATGGCGGGTAAATAATCCTGTTTATTCCTCAAAAGTCAATCTCACCATGCAAGGTCTTCTGGAATCTCTTCACTCCGACCATGTCCTTTGTGAGTGTAAAGGTCTTCCCTTCAGTCTCGATTGTGAACTCTCTGTAGAGCAGAAATAAATCATTGAAACTATGTGAAAACTATCAGTCCTGTAAACCTAAGAAATTCACTAACCCGTTATCATTCAGCAGCTGTTCCTGCTCTGCAATGAAGCATTCGTCACACACCGCCAGGTATTCCATTGCCAACTTGGCATCCTTTTTATAAGCCTTCCCAATAGCTCCTTTGTTGGGCTCAAACTGGACGACATTAACGGTTTTGTGCAGAGAGGTTAAAGGGAAATAGATCGTTGTGGCAAGGAAAAACACCAACACTTCTCCAGACTTTGATGCCACGTAGTTTAAAGGATATAGGCTCTTTCAGAGGTTTCTCGGCAACCAGTGGGACCTTTGTGGCTCTTGCATGACACTTCAGATCGTAACAAGACCGGTCAGCGCAGCCCACGATCTCAATCCAACCCTACAAAACCCCCCCTGAAATTTTAAGCAGCAGAACTAGACAAAAATGCATTAGTCTGAAGTTTGCACTGTATTGGAACTTACATAGGAGGTCTTGGTTTCAGCATCCCAGCAGTCACAGGCGTAGTGAGCCATCTCGTTGTCCATGTGCTGTCGGAAACGCAGCTTATCTTTGGCAACACCGACTTTTGTAAGGTAGAGGTAGATCCTCCCAATGAAATATCCCAGGACAGAGTTATTAATCACTCCCTGAAGAAAACGATAAAAATAAATAAATCAGTTTCCCATTTTAGATTCCAAGCAATACCACGGTTCTACAACTGGGTGAGAATCACAGATACTTACTTGTTCCACAGCGTCTCCCAGCCTCATGATATGGGCTGACTGGCCACTTGTCTGGGCTTTGGATGAGTACAACATGATGTCCAGGTCTGCCACGCTGGAGAATTTAGGATGGACCTTCTCATTTGGGTCCACGAAGTGCTCGATCTCAGCCATGGTGAACTCCCTGCACAGACAGGGCGGCAGGCACAATCCAGTTTATTCTCGCCATCCAAATGCACAACCAACAGGGTTACAGGACATTTCCATGTTAAAATGTCATAGAGATCCAGACTTAGGCCTAAGATGGATAGATAAATGCAACTTTTAAATAAGAGTGCATTAAAAATTGCCTGGAAATTAAGATGTTTACTTTTGTTGTCTTCTTTCATCATTATCCAGACCTGCAAAGATGCTTAAATCCAATTCCAGACTTGATGTTTTTCCCCCCATCCTACAACCCCAAAGAGGAATTCTGAGGATTGCTCACCTAACCCGAATGAGTCCAGAGCGAGGAGAGATTTCGTTCCTGAAGGAGTTTCCGATCTGAGCAGCGGCAAAGGGAAGTTTCCCCTGGTTGAACTCTAGGAGGCGCTTGAAGTTGAGGAAGATTCCCTGAGCAGTTTCAGGCCTCAGATAGCTGGAAATGTACGTCATATTCAGAGATTTTACAAAAAAACATTACAAACTGTCCCCACAGTTTAAATACTTTAACACACCCTGGCATATTCCCTCCTGGTCCGATGGATGTCTGAAACATCAGGTTGAAGGAGATTGGAGCGGTGAGCTCATTTCCTGTGGTGGGAGACTTGACGTTGTATTTCACAAAAAGGTCCGTCAGCTCTTGTTGGGAGTAGTTGTCCAACTAAAAATGGTTTTAAAAACATTAATGATCTGGTCAGAAATCATTTGCTCACCGAGAAAATTATATATTTTGTGGATGGAGCTGACCTGAGTGATGACACTCTCCATCTCTGCCTTTTTCTCAGCTGCACATTTCTTATCAGACATGAGCTTCTGGAGATGAGCTGCAGGTGAACAAATATAAAGCAGTAAAGTTATGATTAAAGACAACTGTTAGTGACCGGTTAAAAAAAAATAATGTTAAGCGCAGTCAGTAAACCATTAAAAGAAGAATCTATTAGTTTTAATTCCTAATGACTCAAGAGCTCAGTGTTAAAAAACTCATCTCTTAACTTTATGTATTGTTTTTTTTACCTTTCAGAAGGTGGTCAGCCCTGAAGCATTCGCCATTTTTGACATCTTTCACCATGTAGTCTGCAAACTTTTCCACATGTCCAGAAGTCCTGGAACAAAAACACAGTAAGAATGAGCCTCACGGAGCAAATTCAAACCAAAGTCGAGTGTATCTGCAACCGGGCTATGGAGCGCTGCTGTAGCTGCAGGTTCCATGCATAAAATCGCAGAAGTCCGTATGCGCCCGTCAATAAAAACCTACAGCTCGGCACTTTGGAGCCGACTCCAGGAACCACAAGGCGCCTTCAGCAGAGGCAATGATTGAATACAAAACAATAACATTTTTTGACTTTAGTCAAAGAAAAAAAAAAAAAAAATATGTTGATGTTATCTATTTTTCAGTAGATAACATCAAGGAATACGAGACGAAACGTTCGAATTTAAGATGATACGTCTGCACTTCAATTGAGCTTAGTAAGAGACATAAATCAGACAGATGTGCAGAAGTAATCGAAAACATTTCTGTTGCATGAACAAGGCCTCCAGCGCTGCAACAGTGCACCTACTTGAGCACAGGCTCAGGAGTCAGCATGGTGCAATCGATCTCCAGGATCTGCTCCTCCTGGATGAAGTGCTGCCTCCACACCTGCAGGATGTTGTTCTTCAGGGCACAGCCAACAGGGCCAAAGTCATACAGGCCGCTCACACCTGACGAACAACGGTTACCAATCAGAAACACGCATACAATCTTTTTCTGACCAGCCATTTCACCGAATTCTTTAACATTTTCTAATTAGAAAATTTAACAGATTTCCAGACAAATTTTCCCCGCTATTTTTAGTTTCTTTATCTTCACTTAAAAATACAAACATCACTAAGAATTTCTGCAGACTAGCTTAGATTTAAAAACCAGCAAAAGCCAGACACTAGCTGAAGGACAAAAGGTATCGAAAGGAAGGACAGCATCAGTTAAAAGAAAGATCTCAAGAAAAAGAACGAAACGCATGCAAATATCATTTAAGCGTTTACATCCCAATAAATTACAATTCTTATAATAATGATTAAAAAAAAAACCTCACAATTGCCCATTCTACTAGTAGCTATGTAACACGTTACCTCCATAGATGGCAAAGGCCTGATCATAGAAAAACCGCCTCTTCAGGGTGTCCTCCATCTTGGTTCTGTCAACAATATCATCTTTGGGTTGCAGCGACAGCTCCTGTGAACGTTACACCACCTTTTAATGTCAGAGTGTTGCACATGTACAAATACTAGGATGCAAGCCAGACTGCTTAACAAAACAAAATGGATCAAAACAGTTTGTATGTGAACCTGAAGTAGAATCAGTGTAAGATCAGATCAAGCAGCATGTTGCAGAAATCAGACGGTTGTTTAATAACTACTGTTTGGATCGTAGGTGTTTCTATAAGAAATGTCTCTGGAATGTCAGTTGTGGTGAACTGGCGATAATTTCACATTTGAGCAAAGTGGAGATGATCATCCTGGTTTACTGAACGCACACTCAAAAGCCCAAAACTATTCATACTGTGCAACAGATTGCACGAGATTTGAAGGTGAGTCTGTGAACATGGAGTAATTCTGTTGAGTGCATTCTCATCAAAATCAGATGACGATCACAAGTGATTTACCTTGGCCTCTAAAGTCCTCTTCCTTGCTTTCAATTCTGCCACGGCTTTGGTCACATCCACATCAGGAGCTCCTTCCTGTTTCATTTTGCGCACCAGGTCCCCCTGAGGAAAAGAATCAGAGCAAACCCCTGAGACAGCTACAGACGCCACTGGGCTCCAGTTTGGGCCTGTTTTACAAAGCTAAAGGCCGATTATAGATGTGGAGTTGTGGCACCAACAGATCAGCCTCCTTTCTGCACCCCACCCTTCAGCTGGCTACTGTCTGCAGCTGCAGAAGCGGCTCAACGTGGCAGACAGCACATGATTGTCAGCTAGCAGCAGCTAGCTTCGGTAGCTGCTTATGCACTGACAGCTTGTATCAGGCGGTATATACACAAGTGTTTTATTATTAAAACTGAACCGTATGGGGCCGTTCTGTTAACTAATAATGAATAAAAGCAAATAGATCAGCTGTACCTGTTCTTTGACTGCCTGCCTCAAAGGGGCGAGGATCTCCTCAAAGTTGCCGTCCCCCATGGTTTGTCCTTCCTTGAGCTGCAGCCAGAGGCTTCTCTGCTTCTTATTACACAGGGAGACAGACGCTGAAAACGGCCTTCTTCCGGGCGGATGGCGGAGCGACAGCCGGACGAAGCGGGCCGTGAATAGCGGACGGAGGGAGGGAATCTCAGTGGTGGTCCTCAGCAGAGCTGATGTAGTGCTGCGGAGAAGAAGCATGGACCGGTGAATTGCAACCACAAGAGAATGATGAAATCTCTGGAAACAAGTAAACACCGCCTATAGCACGGGCTCGGCACTTTCGCTACAAATCACACCCAATAATAAGGAATCTATGCGCAGATTCGTTAAAAACTTCAATACTTTTTATTTTATTTCATTTATTTCTACTAAAATTACGGGGGGGGAAAATCAAGTAAAAATTATTCGGGGTTCAAGTCCAAAACAGGTTGAGGAGAATATATTCGTTCAAGATTGCTTAAAAGTAACATGCATAACAATATCAAAAAATATTTTGTAACAGGTGGCACCACCAGGTGTCGCACCCTCCACAGCCTGAGCTTCTATAAAAGGGAAGCTGGAAGGCCAAGTGTCAATTTCCTGTGTGTGTGACCAGGTGTGTGTTGGGCCCACGGGTTCCACTGTTTGCTGGCTGTTGTAGGTTTGGAGGAAAACTGTAATAGATCTGTTTGAATATCCCGAGCCAGAGCCGCACATCATTTTGGGAGATGAAGGCAGAGGAAATGCTTTAGCAGCTCAACCTCTCACAGCAAGCTAAGCAAGGTGAGCGGCATCAACTTAACTCACTCCCTCTTCAACCAACAACCTGATGAAACTTCTGCAGGTTCAGGTTTGGCTACCGTGCCTCATAACTGTTTAAAAATAAACAATGGCATGGAGTGAAAACTGGATTAAACAAGAAAGCTAATTTAATCTATTTAAAACAAAATAACTAATTGGTAATTATCAATATTGCCAATTATCGTTATTGACTGATATCAACTGATCGATAATGCCCAGATTAAACATTCTGTCCATCTTTGGGAGACATTAACAAAGGTCCTTCAGAAGATCTGATAAAGTATACCAGATGACTTTAAAAGGCTTCAGGGACCTGTGGCTGTTTAAATGCCAAATTTTAATGATCAAGAGACAGCTGAAGACTCTTCTATTGTACAATCGGTGCCAACGTACTGCCTTTTTTCATAAGATTTTTTTTGGCACTGCACTGTCACCAGACAGGAAATGGACATAGAAAGATGGGGGGGAAGACATGCAAGCATGAATCAAACCCAGGACTACTCCCCAATTATACTTTTTATCATATGTTTGTCTTTTACTAAGCTTTATGGATAGTTTTTTTTCTACGAAAATTATGTTTGCGATATAGACAGATGTTTGTTTTGATTCCCAGGTTATTTAGAAAACATGTTCTTGTGTAGAATATGCAGTATTTGCTTTCAGTCTCTAGAGGGCACTGAAAACAAGCTCTACTCAGGCTCATAGAAGTCTTTCCTTTCAGCGCTGCTGCAGACTTTTGAGGTGAAAGTTGAACTCCTACATTGTAGTTTCTGGTGAAGTTTGGAGTTAAGTGATGTAGAAATACAGAAAATAACTGGATCAAAATTACTTAATTGGTTTGAATCCCACACTCAAACTTGAAATGTACAATGCCTTCAAAGTACTGTGTTCTCAAGCCACCTAATAAGTATCTTGACTCCATCTGTTTGTAATTTGATCTTTTCTGATTTTTATACTTTTAAAAACCACTGTTATGTTCTGCTTGTGTCAGTCTGTCACATCAAATCACTGTAAAACACACATTTACAGCTTATTGTTGTAACAAACAACATGAAGAAAAGTTCTAAATACATGAAATCTTATTCAAGGAGTTGTCATTTATCATTTCCAGTACAAGTAATATGACTGAAAATTATTTTTAAATGTAAACAGAACCTCTACGTTATTGTTCTTTTCTTACTACTTACAATAAAATATATGAATACCATCAGCGGTGAAACTGCGGTGCGTCATGGGTGTTTCGGTGATTATAAAATCTCAAACATTTCATTCCTTGTTTTTAATGTATCCACAACCTGCATCATGCAGTGCGGTTTTGTATGTCATCAGATTTCAATTATCTGTCCAGTCTGGGCAGACTCAGTAACCTGAGATGGACTGAACGTGATTGTGCAAAGTAGCTGTGAGAGCTGCGCCGTGGTGTCAGTTGTACACATACGCCGTTGTGGGCCACCAGGACACAGCCACTGACCCACATTGAGAGCAACATGTCTGCAATTAGATTACACACTAATTATGAGCAGCATCAGCAGATGACAGCCCGCGCCTACCACTGCTTCCCTTCTGTCCGTACGCCATCATCAGACACTCATTTCCCAGGTGGGGTCCTTTGGGGCGATGTGTTCCTAGGCTCCATTAAAGGGAACAGCTGATGTGACTAGGGAAGGCCAGTGAATGCGTCACCACTGGCAGTGGACCAGAAAACCACTTTATCTCCCCTGCTGTTATTCTACAGTCCATTGAGACTGAAGCTGAACGAGTTCTGCTTGTTTCATAGGGGATTAACAGGGTAAAGTCTTAACATTGATTAACACTGATGTTGTACACTAATTTAGAAATGATTTCTGTTTGAAGACGTGCTAGGAGGGTCTCTAATTTGAAACGGTATCGAAGCGAAAGACCAACGTCTAAAGAAATGCCAGCGATCAAAATTTATGGCTGCACACACAAATCAAAAATCAAGTCTATCATTCAGAATAAAACAGTATTTAAAATCTTATTTGAGGTCCAAGATAATGTGAGAAAAATATTAGCCTTTTAACAGATTTCTTATATTCCTGCTATTTTCTTACGCTTGACTGTTTCAGATCGCAACGTAAAATCGAGGATGAGCACAGTATTTATGAAATGCAGTTTTCAAATTTAGAGTTTCGTTTACTGATAAAGCAAGCTTTCCAACCTGATCTGACTCTGATGTGAAAAAGTAATCGCTCCCTCATCGTGATAACTGGATGGGCCGCGCTTGGGGGTGAGAACTTGCTTCCTCTAACTTGCTGTGGGGACATTTTTGCCTCTCTCTTCTTTGCAGAAATGTTTTAATTCAGCCACATAAGAGCAATTCATTGTTCCACTAACAGAAGCAATTTACCATGTTTGACTGAGGTATAGTGCTTTGCTAAACTTCTGTTTCTTTTAAGCCATACATAACAAGACACACCTTTCTTTAGATGACGTTTTATTTCTTAAGACCGTGGGTGATTACTTTTTTCACGAGGCTTGGTCGGTCCGGATAGCTCAGTTAAACAAATTTACACCGTCCGCATCTGATTTAGCTTTGGTTAGTGTTCTTTTTGTTTGTTTTTCTGGGGTTGAAATAATTTTTAATTACATTGGTTCAGTAGTTATTTACCATCGTAAACAACTTCACGGTTTTATCAATATTTTTTTTTTTGCCCGTCAGATGCTTCAGATGGTTGTATAAGTGCATTTTTCAAATATTTTGCTTAAAATTCATTTGTGCTCATTTACAGAGCAGTTGAAGGAGAAAAAATATTTGGAGATTGTCCTGTTTGGTTATGCACTGTAATGTGAAATCCCTCAGGCACTATGGCTAAACATCTGCAGTTTCAAGACTTTTTCAGACTCCAACAGGTTTCCTTCCTGCATGCGCTTCTCCACTAATTGTGCCCATCAAATCTGACCACCCTGTAACTGCTGAAGAAACTTATTTGCTGATTTTATTTAGTTAAACTGCAAACAGAACTTATACCTTACTTCCACTGTTCCAGAAAGACTAGTTTTGTTGGGTAATTATAATTCCTGTATCAGTAATTAGGTGAACTCTGAAGGCAGCTGATTATAATAGATTCTGCTTATGCAGAGTAAAAGGCGGTAAATGCAAATGCACGCCACACTTCAGCTTTACATTTGTAAAAAATAAATAAATAAAAAAAATTCATGAAAATCAAGTAAAAATTTCCCGTCTTCACAATAATACACTACTTTGTGTTAGTCTTTCACTTGCAGGAAAACTCCAGTAAACATTGAAGCTTCATGTTGTGGCTTGAAATGTTTGAAAAACTTCAGTGGCTATGGATACTTTTGAAGGGCACCGGAAGTATCTAAACATAATCTTTAAATATAAATGAATTAAAGTATTTATCATCTCTTTTTTTTTTTTAGCAAAAAAAATCACATTAAAAAAAGAGGGAGTCGGACAAACAGGCTGATATTCAGCAGCATGCACTTTAGTGTATCGTACCACGCTGGAGGCGCGTTGTTGTGGAGCGCAAGCTTGTGGCAGGCAGGAGGACGGTCGCCATCTCTGGGTAAACACTGTAACCATATTACGCAGTTGATATTGTAGTGTGTGGACTGAAGCCGGAGCGCACAGTAGCAGCAGCAGCTACAGCCGCGGCAGAAGGCGGGGGCTATGCTGCCCGCAGCAGCAGCGACCACAGAGGACACATACGGCGGCTTCAGAGCAGGACTGACGCTTTTGTTTGTCTCTTGCACGTCGGAGCTGTCACTTCACGTCTGAAAGGGATCCTCGGTGCGCTTTCATCTCCCTGAGCTGTTTTTTTTTTCTTTCTTTCTTTCTTTCTCCCCCTCCAATGTTTTTGAGCGGATGGGACTTGCACGGTTCCAGTGAAATGGGATTTTAATGGTGCACGTAGCAGCAGCCTGTGCACAGCCGGGGGACCGTAGCTGTAGCAGCGCGCCGGGTGATGATCGCCGAAGAATAAAGCGGTGCAGCCAAAGGTGCGCAACATCTCGTTTCCATGGACAACACGTCCATAATAACACAGGTTGCAAATCCGAAAGAGGAGGAGAGCATCTCATCGAGTCAAGATAAAGGTAAGCCCGCGCAAAAATGTCCATTGACACAATCTGTTCTCTGTTTTTTTTTTTTTTTGTTTTTTTTTTTTTTTTGTTCTTTTTTTGTTTGTTTTTATTGCGTTTGGTTATTTATTTCTGGATTCGGCTGTTAGCGCGGCGACAATCTGTCCAGATCAGTAGCCCTCTGTAGCAAAGAGGAATCTCTGGACCGCAATAGCAAAACAGTATCGACGTAAAAATCCTCCATTGTTTGGGTGAAGCAGGGAAACGTTACCCACAAAAACCTGCCTGCTTTACCCCCCCAATTCGGCTGGGAGTATGCTGTAACTTTGTTAGGGGCTTTATTTCGTTGCCACCACGCACACGTTTAATTTAGCTCAATTAAATCATGTGTATGTTTTTCCCTCAAGTGTGAGGGTTTACTACAGGGGGGCGGGTACAACATTACCTTCTCCTTTACACTGCTCACAAATACATGCCAGCATCAACAGGAGTACAGATCTGCCACTACTACTGGGGAAACTAACGCAATGAATTGATCGAAATTCACGGGAACATATTGTGCTACGCTACGCCTGTAACCAGGGGCGCCCCCAGAAACTTTTCTAAGGGGTGGCCAGATGGTGACCGCTGATAATCTTGAGGCAGCGTTGCAAAAGCCACAGCAGATGTTATTTATTTATTTTTTTTTTAAAATAAACCGTAGCTAAATGTGTGCAAACAGGCAAGAGTGGCAAACCTTTAAAAACCTAAACAGATATTACAGTAAATTCATTAAACATAAATAAGATAAATTGTGCAGCAAGCTGAAATACATGAGGAACACCAATATAGAAATAAACGAATAAGGCAGTGCATGTTCAAATATTTACCACCTGCTGCTGCAAAAAAGAGAACATAAGCATCATCAGTTCTCTTATAAAATATTCCATGAGGAAAAGTCTCTGTATAAACGTCAACCTCCACCTGCATAATAAACAACAGCTGAGCAGCTTCTGTGCAGATCACAGAAGCTGAGAGACAGCACGGTCTTTTCTTCTTTTTCTTCTTCTTCTTCTGTGTGCAACAATTGTAAAGAGACTGATGGCAGATCCTCATCATTAGTCAGGGGGTTTCATCAACATTTGAAGTGCATTTATTAGCCAACGGTCATAGCAAAACAGTTTTCGAGTAACACAGGTTTACTTAGTGGCTGACACTAACTAGCACCCATCCCAGCGAGCCACTGAGTGCTGGGAGGCCAGAGGGACCACAGTGTCCTCACTGCTACACTCACTGCTCTCCTTGGAGAAAAAGGTCACCTTTTGGTATCATCCACACTCTGAGCAGCTCTGACATGCAGCATTCTGAATCACTGTAAGCCCCCCTAATTAAGACAGCATCTCCTTCATGGCTCGTAAAGATAAACCAATCAGAATTTTGTGGCCAATTTGAGATAACGGTTTACGCAGCATTTGTCCTGCGGAGGACGATCTTTGGAGAATTCTGTTTTAGACAAAAAAATAAAAACAAAGTAAAAATATAATACGAGAAGATTTAAGAGCACACACAGACACACCACATGCATTTATGTATCTACGTACACACACCACTTACTTCACTGAATGAAACACCGATCTCACAGAGAAGGATGTCATAACACTTTTATGTCTGCTAATTATATTAGCATATTATATTTCAGATAATTTAAGATTAGAATATGACATCACACCAATAAAAAAAAAACTTTTTTTTTAAATGGAGAAATGCATGCTTAGTGAAAAAGTTATTTTCAAAAGCACTTTTGATTTGATAAATTGGGCTCTTCGGATCACGTATCCCAATTTGCTGAGATGTGCTTGTATGTAACAGATGGAAGATGCAAAAAAAACAAAGCCTTGCTCTCTCTCACTGTCTTCCAGCATGAATGACGTGTAACAGTATGCTGTAGAAAATACAGTTTCTCTTTAAAATATATGTATATTTGTGCTTATAATGGTTTCATTATGAAAAAAACGTTGCTGGTTTTAAAAACAGCTAATTTGATGTGTTTTTTTGTTGTTGTTTTTACTAACAATGTTCTCACTAAAAAGTGTTGCTCTTTACCTGGTAGTGCTGAGATAAAACGTGTTCACTGACTGGAAAAATTAGGATTTTGGCTCTATTGACCAGTTGGTCAAATGAAAAACACTTTTTATTCCAATCAAAAGCCATGTTCATGGATTTTGTTTTTTACTTCAGTAAATACATTTTAAACTAAATCTAATTAGGCAGAGTGTTTTTGTGTGTGTAATCTTTATTCTATTCACAAAATGTTTGTTTATTTAGAACTCCAAAAGTCTTTTATTTGCTTGCTACCTCATTGTTTTCAATTTTCTTCTCCAAGGAGCTCAGTGTAATGTAATTCCACCTAAAAACAATCGCCAACAGAGAATGGAGAAGTTTGTGCTATTAAAATGTTTTTTTCTTCTTCTCTTTTTTAGCTTATTTTAATCTCTAATTCAGAATTCCCCACACTGTGTTCAGAGCGTTTGCTCGCCTCGAACAGTGAATCCCAGATGGCGTGTGAAATCTGATAATTAATCTGGAGGGATCAAATCCGGGTTCGGCCGCTGACCAGAGATGACTTAAAACACTGACACACACTGTGCCTACTCGATCATTTTTGACTGCTATTTCAGATACGCAGTAATGACTTAATTCATGATCACTTTCAGTCACGTCGCTGTGCAGAACAAAATGAAAGCCAGTTACAAAGATGTGTTTAAAGTTGAGTAATACTCACACCATTAGCAAAAAAAATACAGTAAAGCAAAGAGAAAGCTAAAAAAGAAGAAAACAATACCCTCCAATTTAAAATAAAAAATAACAAAAATGCATTTAAATCATGACGGATCTGAGTCTTTCATTTTGACTAAAAATTAAGTAAACACTGGTTACTTAATGACTTACTTAGAGGTTAATATTTGAAAGGAAACTGTTGGCGTATGGCATTAAAGCACACCCCAACCTTAAGCTAAGTTCAACTCGAAACACGCATCTTTGTTTTTATATCAACTTTAAGACACTGTTGACTCATATAATTCCTAAGGCCTTTAGTCAGTACAGTCATACCTCATTTTAACACATACTACCTAATACTTAAGCCTATAATTAAGGTGTCCAGTGAGCAGTGGTGTTATGTAATAACTGGTTGTGTTATGGTACCACGTAATTATACCAAAACATTCAGATACGGGCCTTTTAATTTGGCTTGTGCATCCCGAATGAACATGACTTTTTTTATTTAAAAAAGAAAAAAACATAATACATACCTTGTGGCCTAGCAATGATGTCATTGCCCAATGTGCATCCTTAGCGTGCGTGCTCTCCACTTTAATACTTTGTTTATTTGCGTATTGGTTCGGTAGCATTACAGTGCCAAGTACATTTGGTGAAAACAAATGTTTTCATTCACCAAATGAATGTTTTCATGTGTTTTGGTGAATGAAAACGCTTCACAAACTAATGCCGTATTTATGAAGAAATAAAAACAAACTTAAACTTTGATTTGGAAAATTTCAATCATTCTGCAATTGTTTTGGAAGTTGGTCCCCTTCAAGGTTTGCCCACTTGTAAGTATGAAATGCATAGTAGTCCAACACTGGATATGTAGTACAAGGAGTCATTCTGTAAACTCATTTGAAACATCTGTACTCACTATGATAACCGCTTATTTAAAGTAATTTTACTACACTGCTCAAAAAAATAAAGGGAACACTCAAATAACACATCCTAGATCTGAATGAATGAAATATTCTCATTGAATACTTTGTTCTGTACAAAGTTGAATGTGCTGACAACAAAATCACACAAAAATCATCAATGGAAATCAAATTTATTAACCAATGGAGGCCTGGATTTGGAGCCACACACAAAATTAAAGTGAAATGTTCCCTTTATTTTTTTGAGCAGTATATATTCTGCACATCATTCTATCTAATTAGATGTGGTTCCATGACTTGGATAATCAGTATCTCTCAACAGGAGTTTGTTTAGCTATTTTAGGATGAGCAGATGTGTTAATCTCTCATCTATTACCAGAGCAAACTGACTCAAATAGGGATCAAATATGAATAAATGCAAAAGGTTCGCCATGCTAGGTTTTCAGTAAGCAATATACGTTTACGTTATAAGCTACGCTTGAGCGTTTTTATGTCTATTTGTTTCTCACGAGTCATGAAAGTACCAAACTGCAATAGTTTTAACTGACTAAATGAAGGTAGGAAATTGGGGTACAAATTGGCAAAGGGGGCAAACTGACCCATATCCAAAATATTTACAATGTCCCTCTGGCATCCTGTCAGCCTCTGGTCCCCACAACTAGCTGAAAACAAACACACCCTCAGTCAATCGGTAAAACCAAGGGGGGGTTTGACCGGGGGGCTTCAGGGATGGAGTGCCTGCCCTTCACTTCCCAGCTCTGCCAAAGCTGACGGCAAACAGCACTCGTTCTGCAGGTTTTCTCTTTGACCTGCCTGCAGCGAGGCCGCAAATGAATACACGCTTTCACACGTTGAATATTTCAGAGCACTGTCCGGCTGTTTTTGCTCGGCTAATTTCGTGCTGCTCGTTGGAAGAAGTCATGCCATATAAGACCTATGTTTGAGTTTCTTCTAAACGTTTTACTAGGTGCAGATTCAACTTGTCTGCTAAACAGATTTAATCACAAGTGCTTGTATGGAGCTTGTGGCGGGGCAGTACTTTCCATTTATGCATCTCTTCATATTGTTCGAATCTACAATGGGACACATTAGATTTTTACTTGAGTCTAAAATAGCTTACTTAGTCATAATTTAGCAAACACTCTCCTCAGAGTGCACACATTTCAAACATAGATTTCTGTGAATCTATGTTCACTGAATTAGGTAGCCACAGTTTTCATAGTATGATGCAATGAGATGTAATTGCTGGACTAACAAAAAGGGGAGGGGGAGTCATGAGGCGCCTGGCCTCACTCTCACTTAGTAATTCACTCCGGCTTTTCTTAATCTAACAGTCAAGGCAGGTGTCAATGGACAAGCTATTTACCTTAATCAGATTAGACTAAATCTGACTTTAGCTCTTTACGTTTTAAGGTGTGATATATGTCAGGCAGGCCACACAGCAATTTTGAAAGCGGACTAATGGAGCCATTGCACATTGATCTATTTATTGATCGTCTTTTTGAATTTTCCTTAATATTTGTTGCTCATCTGAGAAGAAGAGAAGATTAAGTCTAATGCGGAGTCTCATGAACAGAAAGCTTCTGTCACGCTGTTGTGGCTATTTATTTGTGAGTTTACTGAGGAGTCCCTAAAAAAATACTACTTCAAGAAACAGTATCCTGGAAATAAAAACAAAAGCAAATGACTTTCTGAATGGGAATAGTGTAACTTCTCCTAAATTGAGGTTACCTGGAGCTGCACCAACTACAGATACAGGGTAATATTTTAAATACCAAACATAATTAAAAGGTTAAAAGACATATATTGTTTCTTCTCACTGTTTGACATAAAACTGAAGTAAACGTTTTCTGTTTTACTATGCTTTGAAACAATTTGGGAAAACGTGGATCATTCCATGGCTTTTCATGTCTTCGTTAGCTTAATTCACAAAATTGTAATTCAATGGAAGCATGCCGGTGGATAGATTTTAAGGCAAAACATCAAACATAAGCCTTCCTTGTGTGAAAATGGAATACTGAAAGACATCATCAATTAGGAAAAAACAAATCAATCATTAAATGAAGAAGAAATATTTGTGGTAGCCCTGACTAAACTACAACAGGAAGTGTTTAGCCCGATTTAATTACACACAGTGATATTTAAAGGTTGCATCTTTCTATGCAGTGCATGTAAACATCTAGTTTCAACCGAATGCTCAAGATAGCTCCTTCTTATTTGCTTCACGTGAGCGAGAAACATGTATGTAACCGGAGAAGACGCTCACACACGCACTCACACACACGGAGGAGCAGCAGATGCTGGGATTTCTGCACGCTAATAGCATGTTAAACAATATCACTCCCTCTGACTGTTGGTTAGAAATTATTTGCATTCCCTGGAGAAACGAGGAAAGAAAAACACTGAAGCTGTAATTATATATTAATCTTGAAAAAGCCTCTGATTTCATCCACAATTGGTTTTTGAGGTTATTCCTGGAACCCGATGCTGCACATTACTAAAGTGTTTATGATGAGGGGACCACACCTGCAGAAGAGTGAGCAGCTCTGCTAAGTGGGGGAGAGCTACTGTGAGTTTTGGCTGTCTCTGAGTCTCTGGCACAACTTGGCAGTCTCCTGTGCACAGCACTCCGCTGCCACGGCCAGCCTCAAAGTGTTGGGGAGCTTGTGCTCGGTTAGAGGCTTCTCCGTCCTCTGGGAATCGCATTGGACTGCGGTGTGCATACAGTAAAGTCAATATTCAGTGCAGCGTTTTGACTGAGAGGATGAGAAGGAGGAGAAAAAAAAAAAAGTTGAACTCGGAGCCCTGAGGTTCAGGTCCTTATTACCAATTTATAAACGCCTTTCATCCAGAGCAGCTCAGAAAAACTGATTATATTTACCTCTGGGGAAAAGTTTTAGAGAAGACATTTCCTGAGACATCTTTATTTCTCTAGTCCAGTTCCAATTTGGGCAGCTCATTGGGAAGGTTAAATGTGAAGTGGGAGATAAAGGATTGATGGTTTTCAAAATTCGTGGAAATCTGTAAAAAGAAAACAGTAAACTGTGTTGTGTGTGGGATGCTTGTAAATAACATCTAGTGTAACCAGTTGCACTCAGTGATAACTTCTTGCAGAGCACCACTCAATTAATCTGAAAATGGAAATCAAGCCATGGCTATCCAAATAACCTGACTTTACAGGCAAACAGAGTATTAGTCGGTGAAGTAGCTGAGAGACCAACAGTAACTCTAGAGGAGCTGGAAAGATCCACAACTCGGGTGTGAGAATCTCTTGACATTTGTCATCCACTCAACAAGTCTGATTGCTATGGACACTTTCAAAAGAGAGTTGTGTTGTACAACGTTGTATACTTGGTTAAAGGAAAAATATTATTACTATTATTACGATTATTATTATTATACCCCAGGCATAAGGACTTTCTGCTTTACCTTCTTTATCTTGTTTTTGTACGGGCTCTCCATGACGGCAACCAGTAGCACACTTACTGTGTGTACTTACTTTTTTTTTTTTGGCTCATGCACTTTAACGCTGCTTCTGTGGAATCTTTGTAGTTAAAGCCCATTGTGTGGAAACACATTTGGGAGTGGAGGATTTCCTGTCAGGCCGTGGGGTCCCAGAAACCACACATAAAAATACTCGTAAAAAGCGCGCGCGGGGTCTGTGTGACCCCACCAGTGTGACCCCATCTCTTACGACTGTGGGAGAGTTAAAGACTAAAGCAAATATGGTTTGACCAATTTTCCTGCACAACTTTTTTTTTTTTTTTGTGGTCTATCCCATAAAATCCCAATAAAATGCATTGAAATATTTGTAGGACACTTGAACATGTCAGTTTTCTCTTTTGGGTCTATTTAGTGTAACTTTTTGAGTGTGCCTAATATTTAGATTTTTTTTTAAAGCACAATTACAAGTTAAGCTGTAGTTTATCTAATGTGTTTTCATTCTTCCTGGAAACTGATAAGTATATAAAAAGACAAGGAAGTTATAATTACTTGTGTTAGGACAGAATGCAATCGAAATACTTAAGATAAATGATTACATCTGCTCACAATAAATACTCAGGATAGCAGTTAATATGAGGCATCCTTTATAACTATCACTTGTCAGACTTAGCAAAGAAGCAGCTACTCTCCGACTCATCCTGTGAAAATCCACTGGGGAAAACAGTGTGGGCCGTATCTTTCCTCACTCCTACACTTGGTGACTATTAAGACTTAAACCATATGTGGACAGGAAGTCCACATGGTCTTGCTCACAAGTTCCAGGCTAGCTTCCAGTTTAGAGCACAATTTCATAAATATTGTCTTGTTGATATCCTGTATCCACGTCAACCAGAGCCCGATAATCCAGAAGCTCCACGTGCAACAGAAAGTGTAAATAGACCTGGACACGGCCTGTGAAATATAGAAATGGAAATTGAAACACTGATTTAGAAAAGCGGTGTGTGCATTTGCATTTATTGATGCTCTGAAGCAGCTAATTGAAACTCAGTGAAATTAGCTTCAGAAGGCAACTTATTGTTGAAAGAAAGCCTAAAAAGTCCTTCTTTTTTTTACAGTTTGCCACAAGCTTTTTTTTAGATTTTCTGTGAAAATTGTAAAATATTTATCCTTTGTTTTCCATTTCAAAGCCATTTGTGTCGGTACATCTCATAAAGTCTTAAGAAGATACATTGAATTTTGTGGTTTTAACCTTACAAAATACTCTTAAAATGTGTTCAACTCAATATTTATTTGTAGCGTCTGTTCTTGGAAGTTTTTCTGCAGAGCAGGCGTTTGGGGTTTTTCTGGGTCTATTTTTATGTCCCTTTGCATTGGACGGCACTATTTGACGGCGTCGATGGCCAGTTTCATGATTGAATATGGGCTCCAAGTGCAGCGAAAATGCTGATATTGTTTGTTTTGAGGAAAGATTCTCTCAAATGAGAATTGCCGAAGATTTCAACTACGTTGATAATATCATTTGGCTTCATATGAATACTTGTGCTGACAGATATAGTTGCTTTGGCTCCATCAAAATTCAGACTTCTCATTAACTCTGACATTCTTGTTCTGCTGGAGCATGCTTGTGATGCCTTTATTTAAATGCCTGGTGTTGTTGTTGACTTGCATCATGCTCCGTTTGGAGCCAAAGAGCCGCCTGCTGCCGGCTGCTTTTCTCCACTTCAAAGATTGTTTATCGCCGGAATTCACAAGCTCCTCTTAATTCAGCATCCGTTCGGCCAAACGAACGTAGTCATAACAGATCAATACAGTCAGAAAAGGAGGCAGAGGTCAAGAGCGAGGATGCGCGCGGATGTCGAGAAGAAAGAGCAGGAGAAAGCGCTTGGGTTTCTGTGACAAGGGGACGGTCTTTCTGCATATTTTGCCCTCTACTGCTTGGCATTTATCATCTCTAATTGGCCATCCTAAACAGAGATCGTGTTTTCTCCTCAACGATTTTCCGTCACACCTCCTGAATTATGCTGCACAGCAGTTTGTGTAATATTTGACAGAATGACGTTTTTTTTTTAAAACAATACAACAACTAGACATTCGCACGCAGAACAGGGGATCATAACATGTACAAGGAAGACCTCTTCTCATCCTCCAGAGGTAAAGGTGAACTCTGTTTAACTGTGAATCTCAGGGCCTCTAAGTAGGACATGGCTGTGTGTGAAAATGAAGAGATGAATGCCTTTCAGAAAGAAGAGGCATGGGAAACATGCTCACGCCAACACACACACACACACACACACACAGACACAAATAGATGACCTACTTGTTTACTTCCCTTCCATCCATAACAAGCAGGCATTTAATGTGCAAAAAAAAAAAAGAAAGAAAGAAAGGGATTTACAGCAAGAAATGCAATTTGACGTTTCAGTGCCTACTCAATCATGAGTGGGCTTTACCGAGAACAAAACTGAAAGCTGTTCGGGTTTCAGAAGAGCAAGGCTTAGCAACATTTAATCAGTTCGTAATGACTTGTGCCTGTAGAGGAGCTTCCTAAAGTCGGGGGGGAAAAAGAACGCTGATGACGTCTCGGTGTTATCGGATCGAGCTCGGTCTGGAGATTCAGCATTTTCTCCTCAATTAGATCCTTCTTGTCTTCTAGATCCTTCTTCTCCACAAAGACAGCCATGAATGAAAAGTCAGTCTTCCTCTGAGCAGCAGACGCAGTTGAAACATCAGGACTACCCAGAGCCCTCGTTTAGACCTTCATATGTCCAGCAAGTTTTATCCTTTTACCCAATTTTACTAAGTAATACAAACACCTAAAAACATGTAAAATACTCACTGTGCAAAAAGATGCAACCTTTTTTTTGGTTTTTGGAGCCTGTCTAATAATTAGTGTGAATAAAATTTCTGTTAATATAAAATAAAATAAAAATCCTGCCTTCTAAATGAGACATTAGCTTAGAATGAGTACAAGCTCCTGTCTGTCCATTACCAGCTTTCATTACTGATGTTAAAGTTGCATCACAAAACTCGCTCGAACATGCAATGAGGCCCGAGGATGTGGCTTTATTCACCTCTGAGATATATATTTTTTTTACTTCTGTTTGTTGTTTATCAACATATAGGCAAGGGGGGATTTCCCATCAGTCACTAAGCGTTTGGCTGCTAGAGAACAGCTGTGGAGGTGAATATTAAAAATAGATAAATAACAATCTTCAGACAGTCTTCTCATGGAGCGCGAGCCGTGATGGGGACGACTGAGACTATTCTGTTGTGTAGCGCTTACAGAATAGTCATATCTTCCTCATTATTTCCCCCCCCCCCCCAGCTCTCTCTGAGTTTGTCCCCGCCATTTTTTTTTTGTCATCTTCATCAGCAGACAGAGAGAGAGAGAAAGAGAGGCAGCAGAACTCATCCTCCAGGAGCTGCAGGCAGGCTGGCTCTGTCACCGTGCTGCTCCTACGCTTCTGTACAGCTGCAGATGGAAAAGCAGAGGGGCAGACCCACCTACATCTGCTCCGAAGCCCAACCAAATCATTTATACATGGAAGTCACAGCAAACCACCATATTCAAAATGTTTATGGCGTAATGTGACTTGCATAAGGGAGTGTGGGATGAATATATATATACACACACATACATGACTCTTCCTGGGTAAGTTTGGAAGTAAATCCAGAAGGGCAGTCGAGGGTCAGTGAGTTTGACAGAAAAAGGCATGTGGACAGAGTGTACCTCCACACACTGTAATTTCCAGCCTCAGCTGTCTGTGTGGGAAAGTACGGAGGCTTATTGGGAGTTAATTTTATCATACTGAGCTATTATTGCTTTGATGGCCTCATACATAGCCCACTGTGGACTCTGGTGAGAACACAAAGTGTGACACAAACAACTGTCACTCAGTTTTTATTTATTTATTTATTTATTTTTTGCGTTTTTGCGTGTGTCCGCTGCGTTTGTGTGTGTGTGTGTGTTTAAGTGCATTGTGAAGCAGCTGCTGTTTGGAGTAAATATTGTTTCATAAGCAGAGCAATTATAACTGTCGTCACCCCTCTTGGCGGGAATTTCTCTCTGGTAAAATAAACAAGATTTTTTATTTTTTTAACGAGCAACAGCAGAGCTTGCTTTAATGAGGTTCTTAAGAAGAGCTGTAACAGTTTGTTGAGTATTCAGGCAGAAATGCACATTCTCTTTTTAATTTACATGTAGATTCCTGCCAAGTGTGTGTGTGTGTGTGTGTGGTGTTTTTTTATTATTATTATTTGACAGGCAAAAGAAGATCCTAGAAACAATTCTGTGACCTTTGCAGATTAATTTTACTTCTTGGATCTGTTTAGAAGATTGTAGAAAAATCTACCGAACTAATTTCAAGAACATTTGGCAAAGAGTTGGAAGATGGCTGGAGCCCAGTCAACCCTTATTACCATGTCCAGATGAATGGACACTTGTGAAAGAAATTCCAGTTGAATATAAATTGTAGCAAATCTTAGATAACATCATTTTTGTTCCCATTCAGACCAGCAGAGGCGATGGCACTTCCATTCCAACCACACTGTCGCCAATATATTGTGTCAAAATAACAGCAGTGAATGGCAGTAGTTAAAAGTCACACTTTTCTATTCACAATCAGCAAGGTGTTTTCCTGTCTTGTGATCAGTTTAGTTTGGCCAGTGTTTATGTTTAAAGGGGAAAAAAAGAACATGACGTTGGAGTCATTTTTGACTTTCCAATAAGATGGTGTTGTGGTGCAGTGATTTTGTATTTAGACAGACCAGTAATTATCCCAACAATAAGAGACTGAGAGTTTCTTATATCCATTTCACTTTGTGTGATAAATTGACTGAAATGGATGGATTCAGTTTGGATGCTTTGGAACAATACATTTGCTTGGCATACTCAATTTAAGTTGTTTTTGGATTTTTTTATTGCTTATTGGGCCAAGAACACAAGAAGATAAAGCATATCTTAAAAACAAACTGCAAAGACAACATATTTTAAACTTTTTTTTTCAAATATATTCAGGCTTGTAGCGTTACATAAATATATTGATTATTTTGTTCAAAATGGAAAAATACATAAAATGAAAACGAAAATAAGCACAAGATAACTGAGAATATAGTAAAAGTGCGGTAACATTTTATATTAGTGAGTCACGCCGTGCTTGTACAGAGCAGTGGCAGTGATTGGAAACAGCTAAGCGTAAAGGCCAAGACCCACCATGTCCGCTTTGGCGTCCAATCCAACAGGAAATTTGGTTGGATGATGTACACAGCAATTGCAACACATTAAAGTTAATGGGGCTTTGTCGACCGCAAGCGACTCCCTGCGACTGCGTCTCCGATTGTCTGACCAAGACAGACTTCGGGTCTGTTTTGGTCAGAACTCCGCAGCAATTTGACCCTGCATGATCGGAGCATAAAGAATCGAACGCAAACAGTGTACCTTAAGTCTCACTCTGCTCCCCACAGTCACTCGGTGTTTTTATTGTGAAGGTTCAACTGTGCTGAAGTAGTGTGAAAAAACATTATGCTCACAAACAACACTTGTACTTGTACTGCTGACTCCTCTAGAGCTACCTGTCCTGACTTCATTGTGTGCTTGTCACTCAGCTTGGGATTTTTCTGTTGAAGTCAAGATTGAAGGTAATTATTTAGCAATTTGAGGAATATAAAAGACTGTTTGTGGTGGGTGCAGAGAAATCCTTCCAATTCATCCATTTACTTCACAAACCTCACCCAGATTTCCTTTATAGCAAGCGCTTGGCGGAAAATCGAGGCGCTCACTCTGTCCTTTTCTGTGTTTGCAGTTGTTACACAGCCTTTTAGCGTATTTTCCAGCAAAAAAACGTTGTCAGTTTAAAACCATAGGCATGCACAACACATCTTGTTTCATACATGGTAATACACGTTTATATATATATATTTGCCTTTAAAAAATCAAAACCTTGCTGGATTTTTTGTAAAACAATCGCACTTCATGAAATGTTTAGTGAAGCTGAGAAATTTTTCGGGCAGCATTTTTTTTTTTTGTTAAATCACCACAATATGTATGTTGCAATACAGTGTAACTTCTGCAAATTCTGAAGTATGTACTACTTGTTATCCCTATCCAGTAGATACTGTATCCCTGTCAAGGCTCCATCTGTGGTATTACTCTGCTGACAACTTGCACAGAGGAGTTTCCTCTTTTGGGTAATGGCAGCCAGAGAGGGAAACAACTTCATCTCCTCACACTGTCTGCATTGTCAGCCCAGTACATTAGATAAGGTAAAAGCAAACGGTGAACAACCTGTATATCCGTGTGTGTTTGTAGTGTGTTGGGGTCTGTTGTTGCTGCCGAATAAGTATTTTATCTCGCGCGTCCTTACGTAAGATGTAGACAGCTGGTTCCACTTTCAAAGCAAAGGAGGGAGGCGCCAGATATCCTGTGAAATCGCGCCCACCGCCTTTGGTGATGGCAGAGTTTCATCATGTCGTTTTAAGTTTTGTGGTTGTTGCATTCATAATCTGAAGGTGTTTTTGTGAGTTAAGCGGAGAGACGGCACAGAAATCCCTCTGGCTTGTTTTGTCTCACTGTAAGCAGGACTTTGCTGTGCCATTTAAAACCAGTCTGTTTTCCACTTGAATTATTAAACATGCATGTTCACATAGACAGTTCTCATGTTAACCTTCATACCCCCTCCGGACTTGTAGTCTTTACCCACCTGGATGATCATCTAAAGGCTATTAGAGGATTGCTTAAGGTCTGACATATACGCCAATGCATCTAAGTGACGATAAATCTGCCTGCAATAAACACTTTTTGTCATTTTTGTTTGTCAGGGTTTTCTATTTTACAATATCAAAAGTTAGACTTTGATTTGTAGTTAGATTTGAACGGTTTGTACCCAAAGTTTAATGATGATTACATTTTAAATCCAAAGAGCTGAGCTGAATGTTTTCGGGTGAAACAAGACGACAGATTAAGAAGAATAGATATTTAATTTAATTTATTTAAAACCTGAAATAAGTTGTTTTAAAAATTGTCGTCAGGTCTCAGATAAGAGCCAGAAAATGATTTTAAAGTAACTAGATAAAAAAAGTAGTTATGATCACTTTTAAGTTTGAAAAAGCTTAAAAGTTTTCAAAAACATTTGTACTGATAACCAGAAGTAAAAGTAAAGTAAAAACTCCGAACTGCAAAGACTTTGCAAGATTATCGTTTCGCTAAAATACTTTTCAATGAGTTCCTCATTTTGCCTCCGAAAAAAGATTGTGTCCACACTAAATGTAATGCTGCTTTTGCTTTGTCTTACGCAATGTTCAGTAACTTGCTTGCGTTATCTTTGAAATTCGTCTTTTTCAGCTTTTTCAATTTTTCAGCTTTTAAGATTCACAACATCCAACTTCCCACTAAGATGTGTTTGTTTGTCCTTCCTTGCATTTATTAATGGAGGATCCAGTTATTTTATGGTGAATTTGTCATGTATAACGCCTATGATTAGCTGATTAATGATAAATGCCATATTGGATGTTTTCAAATGCAAAGCGCTGTTAGGTTGAAGAGCCAAACACTACGCGGAAAAGGCAGATAAAATCAGTAGCTATAGATCAAGTTCAGATTTGAGAAAAGCTTCTAAAGCTGTCAGGCGCTGAGTGAGTTACCATCTGTATTTCCGTGCATTTAAAGCAGGACGAGTGGATTCCACCTTTTAAAAGTCTTGAGCGAAGCTTGGGATCTTATTCTTGGAGTCTGGCAATATTCCACGCTGTGGGTCATGGGGTGATTATCTCTTCCTGTCAGGAATGCAGGGAATTTCCTGCGTTTTCTCCCTCTTCCGGCCTCGTTAGTGAATGCGCCTGAACATGTGACAGAAAGCCCTGCACACTTTGATTGACTAGTGGGCTTTCTGTTGTTGTTACCTGATCTTCAGCGGTAGCATTGATACACACGGCGGCCCTTAAAGCACTTTGCACAGCTCTTACATCAAGAGAGGAGGTATTGAGGGTGATGACGTTCACTCAGCGGGCAAATAATATGCACCTGCGCTAAAGATCTCTCCTTCTGCGGATATAAAAAACTTTTTCACGCACTGGCCTTTCAGTGTTACCAGCCATACCTGTTGTCAACAGAACTGTGAACTGCTTTTTCAGTTCTTTTCTTTGAACTGGTTTCAAAGTCGTTTTTGTTGTTGCAGTCTGCTCAGTGCCTCTGCACTTTACGGCAAATGGAAAACCTTTAACTCTTTGCAGTTACTTTCAGACCTCATGAAAGCGGACCTGGCCTCAGACACGTTTTTGGCCATTAAAAGAAAAAAATTTCTGCCATAAATCAATCTTTGTAGTATGCGGTTTGTTGACCGTCCATACGGTTTTCCCGATGCATGCATCTTGTGTGCCTTCACTCGGTCGCCAGAAGCAGTCGACTCCCAGCTATGTTGTTTGTGTCCCTAGGAGAAAGGAGAGCTGTGTTTGCGTAGGATGGTGGTTTGGGAGGGGGGTGGAGTAAGAGTCAGACCCAAGTATAGGCTACTTCACCACAGTTATTCTCCCCTCCCATCTTGCACCCTTCGGTCCCCCCTCTCTGCCTCCCTCTTTGCTCTTTTCCCCTTTTTTCACTCCCACCTGTTTTGTTCAGGCGGTTGGTCTGGGCAACAGAACTGGGAGAGAAAACTGTCCCAAAATGGAGAACCAAACAATGACATCAAAACACTGAGACCATAGTTTCAGAATCAGGGCTGATGCTTAGTTCAATCTAAGGTTTTGTTAATGTTTGCAGTGTTAGCATTGGTGTTTTGCCAACCTTACAAAACTGGACATCACAGAGCTCTAATAGATCTGGTCCTGAATACTTGAAATGTAACATCCCTCCATGCTTAATGAAGCCTTACCAGTGATTGATCTTTTTTTTTTTTTAATTTACGTAAAATTTACGTTCTTGACTGTAAACATAAGAAGTCTCTGCATTTGTCCATGTCTATATTCCTATGACTTTATTTCATGCCTCGTCCATTAAAAGCTCTGTTCGTTATACGAAAGTCATCTTACCTTCGTTTTATCATCGCTGGGCTACCAAAGTGCCACTTGATTGGGACTTTAAATGAGGATTGAAGAAGAGCCGGAGTGAGTTTGGACTACAAAGACAGAGAGAACAAAGAAAATGAACTGCAGACAGCCTGTCAGATTCAGTATGAGTAGCCTTAGGACAGTTTTAGGCATCGTTCTGCAGCCACAGCATGCACAGCTAACTGTGCTGCGTGTGACACACAGATGCATTAATAAGACAGCAGCAAACATGGATGCAGCTTTAAGGCACAGAAATGACTCCTGCTTTACTCAGTCAGTCGTCACTTCACATTCCTACCTCAGGATTTCCATTTCTAAAGATGACTTCTACAGCCGCTGTCTTGCATAAGTTGTCCTTCAGAGACTCAATATGACGGGCAGATGCTTTCTGTTACAACACACAAGGACAGTGATAATTGGAGAATTTTTTTTTAATGTACATATTTACAAGCTATTTTAAAATAGGTGTGCATTTCCATATAAGGACTGAAGCTGTGGATTTTTTTTTGTTTAGGACATGCTGTAAAAAAAGAATAGTAAGTCAATGCAATAAAGTAATACTATTTGAAAGAGATTTGCTATGTAGTTGTTAGTTTTGCAAATCCGTTTGATTTGGTACGGCCAGCTGTATTTACTCAGTTGTATTGTAATGGGAGAGGGGTCGGTTACATAATAATTGTTTTTCTTCTCTCTGCTCCCTTTTTACTCATGAAATGTAGTTTTTTGCTTCAATTCAAAAATTCTTTTTGGGGTTGTCGGGGTGAATATCAGTAGATGTGTACTAAAATTAAATGAGTGATGCAAACTGAAACGTATTTCTTAACCTGCCCAGATACACATTTATTCTTATAGCAAATTTGAACAGGTTCACAGATCTTTCAGGGTGGAAATGTGCTGTGGGCTTTGGAGACAGAGGTGGAGGAGATGAACCTACAACTCTGTATCATATTCAGTAAATTAAAATATGTACAGTATTTCCGATGAGGCTTGTTTGTCTTGTTTCATCAACTATAAGTAAAAAACAACAAAAAAAACATCATCATTAAAAAGATCAGAATCAATGAATTACTCAAAAAAAAACCTTTTCAATAATATTCTAATGTATTGAATGTGACTATATTAATACATAATATTATTAAATCTCTCACTCTGATTTTTTTTCCCATGTTTAATAACTGGACTCCCAGAGGACCCGGTGATAACAGCTATTTCTGTCTGCGTGATTCTTGTTGCATGAGCCGAACCCACACTGAGTGACTCGGTCTATTGTTGTGATAATACGGCACGTGAAACAGCCTGTGTGTCATACCGTCAGTGAGTAACGCATGTGACGATGTTGGAGACTTTGAAGAGGACAATTGTGGGTCTATTCATAATTTGATTATTGCATCTCCATTGCTGTTTTCACCATGTATTTTACTTAAACGTTGAAGGGTTTGGGCACCCAAGGTGAGATGAAATAATCCTTAAATTTTCAGAAAAAGAAAAATTGACAAGCTTAGGGATAGTAAGAGCAGCTGCTTAAATATTGTGTGATTAGATTTATTAAAACAACTTCCATGCTTTGTCTAAAATCATTGAGCAACTGATGTTCACAAATGGCCACAGGGTGTTTGTTTGCGTCACATAGAAATATCACTGACCATTTTCTTGTGTTAACCCTTATTTATGGCATTTTATTGTCACACTTGAATGTTTTACATAATCAATTTTTAATATGTCAAACAAAACACAAAGAGATATAAAACATTGTTAAATTAGGCTTTATTTATAAGGCTAGGTGGCTGTCCAAAGCATCGTGGCCCACTTTTAAAAATATAGTTGCACCTATGAATTAAATTATAAATTAACTGTTGACCACATTTTTCATTTCAATTACTCTAGCCACTTTCAGACCTGATGACTGTCAAACCCGCAGAATCAAGAAATCACAAAAAAGGAGAACCTATCTACATGGAGTAAAATATTTAAAAAAACAAAAGATTGTGCCATAAGCTAAAGAAATGTACAATTACTGGCCTTTATCAGTCTGGAAATGATAAAGACATTTCTTAGGCTTTGGGAGTCCAGCAAACTAAACTAAGAACCTTTATCGGAAAAATTGAGAAAACATGGGACTAATCTCTCCTAAGAGAGATTAGTCAACCAAAATTACTACTACCGTAAATCAACTACTCATCCAAGAAGTTATAAAAAAAAAGTTACAAAGTGTTAGACCTCACTTTCCTCAGTTTAGATCAGAGTTCATGGTTCAAAAGTTGGAAAGAGACCAGGCAGAAATGGTAAATTCCAAGGTGAAAAATCATTTCTGACCAAAAATAATTCAAAGCCCTTTTCACATTCACCAAATGAAGCTTTGGGATAATCCCCAGATCTTTTGGGCAAATATTCTGCTGACTCACACAAGTACATTTTTGTGGAAAGTGTTCAGTAGGTGTTGCAGAAAACGAACATTATCCTTACAGACAAACATGAAAAAATACTTTTTCCACATTACATTAGATTGGACAGAAAGGTTTAAAAAATATTTACACCACATTGTTTCCAGACTAAACTGATCAAACTATGTTCTGACTCTGTTTTTCTAGTGTTCTTACATACTTCATTCTTTCGCAATTATCTCAGATGAACTGTATGTAGAGTGATAGCGGTCTGATTAACGGTGTTGTTTCTCTCTGTGGTCGTCTCTTCCAGTCTCCCAGTCCAACAGCAGCCTAAAGAAGCACCGAAGTAGGAGCATTTTTAGCCCTTTCTTTTGCTGCTTCCGCAACTACAATGACTACCATGTGGAGCCACCACCCGCCAACAACAAGACACTTTCTCTGCCCCCTCCTCCAGAGGAGAATGGCAGTCCTCCTAAGGTAAAGCTCATGTTTTTCTTTTATTGTTGGCCAGGGTCCAAATTACATACCATTAACATTCAGAAGACCAAACAGACCTTCGGCGAATTAGTTAATGTTTTATGACAGGAGTCCGAGTTTAACTGTGGAGCCGAATGACTTTTGTTTGGTTTTGTTACAAAAAGTTTGTTGGAGTTTGCCTTCTCTCGCTGGGGCCTCGGGCAGAGGCGCTCTGCTGCCTCTCTGAGCTGTCTCTCCGCAAATTTTTCCAGCTGCTTCAAACCCGTTGAACCCAGAGGTTGTTTACCATCCGCTGCTTAAAAAATACGGGCTGGCTTCCCATCATGCATTCTTCGATATCTGCCTGAGCACCTAATCGCGCACAAAGTAACACACACAGCGCACCGAGCACATGCAGAAGCCCCTAAAACACGCACGCACACGCACACACACACACACACACACACACACGCACACACACACACATCAGGGAGCAACACGTCCTGCCATTGGCAACACACGTGTGCACACAGACATGCAATCACACCAGAGCCTCTCTAATCCCCATAAAGTTGGCCTTGTGCATGTCCGGTATGATGGATTGCTTGGCACCAGCGCCTCCCCCCTCTCTCCTCTTGTACACTCCGACCAGTGTAGTGACAAAGTGTGAAGAGAAACTCTCTGGCTGTGGAAAAAGGCGCCAAACCCCGAAGCTCCTCCACAAACAGTCTTCTGCTGCCAAACGCAGGTACATCGGGCTAAAAATGGAATCGGAATCGTCACACGTTCATTCTTGTTTATCTGTAAATGTCTCACACTGAGGGGAGAAATCTGTTGTCCTTTACAGGTCGCTATTCATGTTCGCTGTGCAATACATCTGTTCCCGTCGATTTAGCGTGATGTTAGAGATCTTTCCCCAAAAACACTGTTTCAGAGAGACTGATTTTCAGACTGGGTCTGCGCCCACAGTTCCCTCCCAGTAGTGTGGTGTTGCTGGATTTCTAACCAGATGAATTTTGTTACTATGGCAGCTCTGTTTGTTTTCTTTTTCTGTAAGTTGTTTTCACTTTCCCGTAATGTTTGTGCTACACGTCCACCTCTTCTGTCTTTCCCAACTTTTCCATTTGCTGGCTAATGTATTGCTGTAGACTTGTACTTTCGGCTGTTTTTCATTTCCTTCCATATTTTTCTTTTTTATGTTTTTTCCACGCCATCTCTCTCGGTGTCTGTTTTTTTTCTTTCTCCGCTTATATCCTCCAGTATGACGAGGTCCATGTCATCCCAATACTCAGTGTATGTATGATTGTATTTCATTTCTTCTCCATCACGCTTCATCACACTAACCTTCTCCCTATGCTTGAGGTGCTTCATCATTCATGCAGCTGCTGACATCAAGGTGATTTTTCATTCCCGGTCGATGAAATATTCTCGATTTTCCACAGTTCATGAGGTTATGTGCCTTCCAATTCTTTAGTGCTTTTAACTCTCCAATCATTAAAATTTAAAAATATTTTTTTCAGATTCACCAATTATCCCTTCAGGCAACACTACATAATACACATTCTACTTCCCCAGAATCTCGTGGTTATTGTTCAGAACCTGCCATATACTTTCCTGGAACTTTCACAGAAGAGTTCACTAGTTTTCCAGAACTTAGAGCTTACTTTGCAAAACATTTCTTGAAACTTTCTGTAACTTACAAGGTACTTTCCTCGAACTTTCATATCTCTTACTGTTTACCTTTCTGGAAATTACCGAGTGCTTTACTCAAACTTAGATGTTACTTTTAGGGATTTATCAGGTACTTCCAGTTAACTTTCATGGAACTTACTGGTTACTTTCCTGAAACTTACAAGTGTTCCCTAAACCTAGAAATTACATCGCAGAAGTTGTGGAACTTTCTCACACTTATCAGATACTTTCCTGGGACTTACAGATTACTTTCTTGGAACTTATCAGGGGCTTCACCAGGATGTAGAAGCAACTTCAAAACACATCTTATCTGGTACTCACCAGAACCTACCAGGTGCTTTCTTGGAACTTTCATGGAACTTACTGGTTACTTTACTGGAGCTTGAAATGCATTTTCCTGGATCTAATTGATAGATTTATTTTTAATTTTAATTTTAAGTTACTAAGTTTCTTCTGGAACATTTTTTGGTACTTACTAGTTACTTTCCTGAAACATAATAGGTTTTCTGCAACATACAGGAACAGTGTGGAAGTTCAGGACAAAAGAACTCAAATTTTCAGTAAGTAAATGGTAAGTTCTGGGAATGTGTTGGCTAAGTTCTTTAAATTTTCATGAAAGTACCTTCAGGAAAGTGAGTAACCCTTTCCTGGAAGAGTGACTAGTAAATAGTTCAGGATACTACGAGATACATTCCAGAAAGTAACCTTTGAGTACTGGACAAGTAACCAGTGACCAGTCTTTTAAATTTAGGCAAAGTAACTACTAAAATCCAGAAAAACGCAATTCATGTATGGTGTTACCTTACGTGCCATTGTCAACTTTTCAATTCCTGTGTTTTTAACCTGTGTTTTCAAGAGAGCGAGTCAACAAATAGATGCCTCCACCTTCTTTAGATTGGGTATTGGAAGTCGGTACTGATGCTGCATTTCACTTAGCTATTTTGGAATGTGTTAAGATTCCTGTGGTTTACTGTAATTTCGAATATTCACACTCACAACATCCCGACGTCTGCAGCCAAGCTTTAAATTGAACCACCCAGCAGACGGCTCCCTTCAATAGCAGGAAATGCATACGGCATTGAGGGCTGCTCTTTGTGTTGCCAGGAGGACGTGAGCAGAGTCAACTATTCTGAGCGGTGACTTGTATAAGTCAAGCCTGGGTAGACAGGTCAGGTCTGTATCAAAAGTCGCAAAAACTTTATGTGCAGCGTGAGACCACACTCCCAAGGCTTCAAACAGACTTGTTATACAAAAAGTTACTCTGGCATTTCAAAGCATTTATTTCTTTAATTATTTTAAAATTCAACCCTATATGGCACTGCTTAAGTAAATGATAACTGATGATTAAAGTTCATTTTGCTGATTTATTTTTGCGTACATAAAAAAATTTCAAAATAACTAGGCAGCGATAATTTTAAAATATTCATTAGTCTTAGTTTATGTGACAATCATTTTGATGAGTGTCACATGATAATTGTCAGATCTCACAGGATGAGATCTGATACCGTGTCATATTCTGACATCATGTTTTAACACTTATTCTGTGTTAAAATGAAAAAAAAAAAAAATTAAAGGTGCACATTTGAACTGCTGTTATTTAATAAATACTACAAACTGCTGGTAAAATGATATGGCTTGTTTATCATTAATTTCCTGTATAGCTGATAAGTTTATTTATAATATTAATGGTTTTAAATCCTATATCGGTTCTATAGTTGCAATATTAGTGTCATCATCAGATGTTTTAAGTTTGAAGGTTCAAATTTTTGTTGAGTTGCCAATAAATTTAGTATAGATTTTGAATGCAATGGTAGTTTTTAGGTATTTTTTACTGAGCACACAGATTTTTATCTCTTTGTTTTGCCTTTCCACTCTTTAAAGTAAAATTATGAGGCTGGAGGCAAGATGATGATAGCCAATAAATCAGATGTGTTAAATAGCCAGGTGCCAAGCCTGCAGCAGTGTCTAAAAGGCTGCATTACCTCCAAAAATGATAGGTAGGGGAATATTTCTTATTTTGCCATCATACACAACTGACTGACAACATACAGCTCTTTTAATCTTGATAAAGTAATAGAAACTAAGCACAATTTTAAAACTGGCAACCAGAGCAAACAATATTTAAATGCTGTTTGAAAGCATTATGAGACACATTTTTATTTCACTTATACATTTACATGCTTATAAAAAAAAGGGTCTGTTTTGCTCTTATTTATTATCAGGTGTTTCCGTCCGGTCAGCATGTTATGCTTTGGTCATCATTGTGTATCTTCTGGCTTGATCTTGTGGAAAAGATTATTGCATCCGCCTGGTGAAAATGTGAAGTCGGTCTTTCTTAACTTAAGCAGCTCAGCTGGCAAGAGTAAATGCAATAAATCACTGGCACACTGGGTGTCATTCAGTGTCCTTGCTCAGAGGGAATTCTTCCTGCAATACATCCTGTGATAAGACATGATAAACACAGTCTGCCATGGAAAAGCAGGCTTAAACACAGGGACACGCAGGAAATGCCTGGCACAATGAGTGGCAGCTCACTTGTGGGAATGTGTTTGTGGATTGAAAGAGTCCTTGATCTTCACCTCTGTACAGTCTGGGTGTGTGTGTGTGGATAGTTTGTGTTAATAAGAGCACCGATGTGAGTGTGTGCCCCCTGTGGCTGGACCATCTGCCTCGTGCCTATGTGTAACCCCAGGCTTTGGCAAAGGACACAATCATTCCTCCCTTCCCGTGACCCTGAACGCAGCACCAGGAGTCGTTCTTGAGAAGAGCGATATGAATCCCCACTCCAGTCGCTGTGCCGCCATGGGGCCACGAAGGTTTGCATGTCCAGTCAGAGAGAAGTGGGCACCATCCCGTCGTTTTGCACAGTTAGAAAATAGGGGTTGGATTAGTGGGCCGACGTCGCTTCTGGCTAAAAACACTGAAGTCGGCCTGCTGCTCTAAATTAAAGGGCTAATTATCTGTATTAATAATTCCAACTGAGTATTTAGACAGACAAAAACCTGACCTGGATAACACGACAATAAAAATCATCTTAAAATACATTTTTAAATAAATGATACTTTTTTGTGTGTGACAACACTGAAGATTGAATTTGAATTTCTTATTTTTGACAGTATGTCCTCCTAACAATAAGACAATTCAAACGGCACTGAAATAATTTACAGCATCGATGAAACCTTTGACTGACCTCAGTCAGTGTAAAGTAATCCACACTCAAGTCATGGAGGCAGACCCCACAGTCCATAGAATCATTTCTGATCGATTTGTTGCCAAAACGGCGGCAAGTAATCACGTATCATATCAAGGTTGTTACTGTATTTTTTAATCTTAAGTAAGTAAATAAGTAAAAAATAAAGCTGTCCTTGTGTTTATTAAAACCTGTTCATGTTTTAGGCATTTTATTTACCGAAAGAATCACAATCTTTTCCAACTTTAATTGTGAAAATGTTTGAGTTGGTATCACATCTCGTGACAGTTTGTCCTACCCTTGACCACTAAATATAGTATGCATGCCGGTGTAACCTGTCAGTGTTTTCTCTGCAGCCTCCAGCCAAGTTCCTCCTGCCTGAGGTCAGCATAGCCGACTATGGCAAGAACTGTGTGGTGATCGACCTGGATGAAACCCTTGTGCATAGCTCCTTTAAGGTACCCCATCCATCCATCCATCCATCCATCCATCCATCCATCCATCCATCCATCCATCCATCCATCCATCCATCCATCCATCCATCCATCCATCCATCCATCCATCCATCCATCCATCCATCCATCCATCCATCCATCCATCCATCCATCCATCCATCCCACTCACTCACTCACTAATGGAATAGCTGTTTAAAAGTTTCTCAAGGAAAAATACATAATACGGTCATGCGTACAAAACATTCACTTTTACACAGTAGCTGACAGATTTTTTTATTTTATTTTATTTTTTACATAAACTGACTTTTTTTACATAAACCAATGTTACTTGATATTGTAGCAATTTGTCCTTAAACTCTCATTTCATTTCATTTTTGTGCTGTTGGGTTGTCTGTTGCTTCACACACTCACCGAAGGCACGTCACAACACAACACCTGCTGCATAAAAGGCAAGCGTATGTGATACAAAAACTTTGTGTGAGCTCCGTTTTCTTCATACTGCTTGGCCACGCAGGGCTCTGTGTCCGAGTGACTGATAGCGTGCAGAGTAGAAAAGTCACTTTAGTGCATCATAAATCTGGTGCAATGTCCCCGTAGACCTTGAGTGGAGGATCAGACTGCCAGATATGGTATATAGATTAATATATATTATCTGTTCAATATTTAGGCACACCTCTTCACTGAGAACCTTTGTGTCATCCTTTTTGTTGCTCATGTCATTAGACAGGTGCGCAGACGTTTTTAGCTCTCGAGTGTAGGCTGTACATTAGAATAAATACATTTTCAATGATCCTGCTTTTTGAAGCTCCTTCCTTTCTGCACACCTGCCCAACCTGGTGACCTATTTCGGCACCGCTCTGCCTCAGTCTGGGCTGTTCTTATTATACCTGGCTATATTTTCTTTTAACAAAAAAAAAAAAAAAAAAAATCCCTCAAGTCAAATTGCAGTAGAACTGAATAGCCCCGAGTGACGACTCTTTGTTGTAGCTTCGTTCAGAAGTGAAGAAGTTAACTCGTTTTTGTTACGTGACTACAAGCCGAATTCCACACTTGCTGTGAAATGTAAAAAAAAATAAAAAATATGCGCGCACACACCCATGGCGATCATATGCCACAAACACATGTGCTCTCTCAGACGCAAGGGTGTGTCCTGTACAGTGTACTGTTGCATTGAATGGCTGTGGCATGGATTTCCCAGAAATCCGGTGCGAGTTTGAATACATTCTCTCCGTCTTTGTCAAAACAAGTCACACTCTCGCATTCTGAAGAGCCGGGATCCATGGAAAATTAGATCGCTTTAGAGATTAGTATGCCACATGTGCTGGGAGCAGACAGGGCGGTGGATGGAAATCAGTTGATTGTGAGGAAACAGAACAACATAAAATCAAACGACACATTCGCAGCATTTTCGGTTCCGTTCTCGGCCTCCGCAGGATTTCCTCCCGGTTTCCTGTTCAGATGTGATAATGATTCAACAATATTATGCACATTCTTTCTGAAGCTCTGGAACTGAACAATGAATGCAGGAAAAAAAAAGAAAACAACGGGGGACACAGATGATGCACAGATGGACATAGACTAAAAAAGCAACATTACGTAACACGCCGCAGTTTCTGCTTTATCCTGCATGTTATGGATGAGGGGATAATTCCCAGGCCTGTTCCGGGATTAGATAAAGTGTGTGCTAGACATGTCAAAGCAGCAGAAAGGATTATTTACATAATAACAAATGACATTTATTCTACTTATTTGAACATGTGCTGTTATTATTATTATTTATTTTATTTTATTTTACTTTGTGGCTAAAGTTGGTTGCTTTTATGCAGTAATTGATTGTATGTGATATTACAACCAAACTTGAAAGTTATGTTTTAATATGATTAACTGTGTGACGTTAAAGGCACTAACATGTTTTCGGCTGGCTAAGGTACAATCAGAGTTTTGACTGTTTTCAGTGTGTTGATTGTTTTCAGTCTTGCCACAAATTCTCATTTGGATTTAGGTTTTGATTTTCACTATATAAATGTATGTGTGTGTGTATTTAAAATCTTTGATGGAAAGATTTCAGACAGATGAAGGTCAGATCTTGGCCTTCCTGTGATGCAGCCTAATCGATCTTGAGCATGTCTTCCTAACATTTATTTCCCGATATGAAATATGTCAAAAACCAAAAAAAACCTTCCACTCTAAACTCCTTAAGGTTGAGTTATTTAAGCGCTCTCCTTTCTCCGTTACTTAATCTAGACCTACTTCCTGTCTTACGCACACTTCAACCTTCTCTTTCATGCGTCCCAGCCTCTTGTCCACGACAGAAGCAGGGCGATGAGCAGCTGTTGAATGCGCAGTCTTCCGATTATGGAGCAATTCAGCAGAAGAGCAATAACCAAAGGAGCGGAGAGCTTTTGTGATCCCTACCCCACCTTCCTTTGTTTTCCTTTTTAAAGGTTGAAGTCATAGAAATTGTATTTTAGTAGATGTTAAAGCCTATTAGCTCTGCTCACAGCTTATACGCAGTTTATTTTGCTGAAACTACATAATAGATTTAGGGGAAAAGAAAAACACGCAGTATTTAGTTACTTTTGAAATCTGACATCATATAAAGTATATGCAATGATAATACCCGGAGGGCTTTTATTTATGATGTGAGAAGTTAAAGAGTGCTTATCATTTCTGAAGCAAACACCCCCTCTGCTGGATGGCATGTAACCGTTGCTTCTAACCTGACATTTCTTATGCCTGAAGGCCAGTAGAGATACCAACTTTATAAAGCGTGAGGATACATCCAGGCTTTGGAGTTTCTCTAGTGTTCAATAAAACTTGCTTTACCTGAAAAACCTGAGAATGAGAAGAATAGCAGACGGATGTACAAGCAATCAACAGGAAATAAGTAATTATTGTAAAGCACTGTGGCTTTGCAGCGCTTGTGTACGAGTCTTACCTGAAGCACAGTAAAGAAACTTATTTTCACAACATTTTCTTTCTACTCTTTCTGTTTTATTTTTCACTTTGCCGAGGTCCAAATGGGGTGAAACATCAAAGGAGTTGCTCTTGTTTCTTTCGTAACGCCAGCAGCTCGCATGGCGCTTTTTATGTTCTCTGCCTGCCAGAAGTCCTGAAAAGCCAGAAAAAGCATTCATCTGTCCTCGCGCTAAGTAATCAGTGAAAGAGATAACGCCGCAAGACTTAATGTTTAGGATAACTTGTGGGAAATTTATGACATTAAAACTATGTGTACGAACAATTTTTACTGTCCTCCAACAACACTGAGGTGGCCGTCATCAGTCATTTCAGTTGAAAGTTTAAGCTAGCTGGTATGTTTCACCGTATTTAGTCAAAGCTGGCTGGTTAGCTCGTGCTAAAGCAACAAATTTGTTTTCTAGATTGGTGAAAACCAACACTGACACTTTTATGATCGTAATTCAGATTTGTTAGGCGTATTCAGTTGTACCCTGGTGTGATGCTATAGCAATTTATCCCTACAATATATAACTTCTTATTAAGTGTTTAACCAAATAGGTGACAGCTACAGCTCTTCTCCCCCGAGTACATGTAGAAATTTATTATTTTTTTTACCTGTCACCTTTCTTCTTACCAAAATGACTGCGCCTCCTACCTAATCCTTTCATCCTTGTCTTTACGTCCTCCGCTCGTCTTCCTCCCACGCCCCCTCTGGTATCTGTCTCCCTCTGCCTCCTGCACCTTCTCCTCTTCCTTCTCCCGCTTCTCAAAATGACACGAGTCACACAGAGAAAACAGCGGCTCTTCTGTTCGCCTTCGTATCTGTCATATTTCTTCAGCTCCCAAGTTCCTCTCCAGAGTACTGGTTTTTATTTAACGCTCGCAGAGTGCTGGAGCAAAGGGAGCCACATGATGACTGGAGTCATCACTCGCCTGAGGCACATTGCCGGGCTATTTTACTTCTTTTCTTCCATAAAATAAGATGTGGGTGTGTGGCTGTGGGTGTCTTTTCTTGTGCTAAAATGAGCAAAACAAGTGACAAGTTTTGAGTCCTCTCGTTTTTTTTTTGTTGTTTTTTTTATGTCTTCCCGCAGCCCATCAGTAATGCAGACTTTATCGTCCCGGTGGAGATCGACGGCACTGTTCATCAGGTAATGCCGCTGTGATGTGGAGGACCTCTGTACGTAGGCGTAAATATAATAACTTTATACTGCCTGTTTTAATTCATGAGGGCTCCCCTGGGAAACCTGTTTCATTTGTCTCTATATTTATTATTCTCTGTTATCTCACAGCTACCGTGCATCAAAGTCCAGCCACTTCAAACCTCTTAGTAGTTTTTGCTTGATTTTTTTTTTTTTTCTCTTCTTGCTCACTGTCATGAAAAATGGATTCTGACTTGGCTGTTTTAGCTTTAAATGTCCCCAAACCTGTTGAAGACACTATAGAAAATGCAGGATTTTTATTTTTATTTTTTCACACAATAAAAGCAATTGGGTGAAGTAAACCAAGAGACTCCTTTTGCGCCATCCATTGACCTCAGAGGGAAGAACAAGCTGCAACCTCGTTCAAGTAATCCAGGATAGGCTTTGTGGATCTACTTCAGCCTATCCTTGATTACTTGCACTTGGCAGCAGCAACTAACCCACAAAGACTTCCTGAGGAGAACAGCAGAGCGGACAAATATGGGCTACCAAGTCTTTTTTTACACGGTATGAATGTAAAATGTCATGCAATGCACTCTTGGTTTGCTTGAGGGAATGCTGTGATAACAAAAGGATCACAATCTGAAATATGTGTCTCGCCTTATCCCTACAAACTGTTCTTTCTGATTTGAAAAGTGTGTTTACCAAATCAATGCCAGTTTTGTTCTAATTTTAGTGTATTAAAAAAAACGACTGAAATTTTATTAAATTGTTTAAAGTGACTTTTAGTTCTTAATTTTATAGGATTTCTGCTTGGGAATAGGCCAGTCTTTCAAATAAAACATTTGCAAAATTACTACATGAATTGCATTGTAGTTTTATTGTTTGCTTTATCAGCATGCTGCTGTTAGTGCAGATGCCAGTGGTAAAACATTGCATGTTAGACGCAGACAAAAAGAACAGCAAACACAGGCTGCCTTAGTTCTCTTTGTGAATTGATTGAACAAATGTTTGCTTTTACGCATTTGGTCCAAATGGGTTGATTGGAGGAAGCCATTAAGAGGTATTATTCGTGCAGATTGAGGACCAGCGTGTTATCTTTGTTATGGGAAAATAGGTTTGACTCTGAGGAATTGGGCAGTTTAATTGTTGAACAATGACAGTTTTCTTGCTAACGATGAATTTTCTTTTAAACATCACACTTAGGTGTACGTTTTGAAGAGGCCTCACGTGGACGAATTCCTCCAGAAGATGGGGGAGTTGTTTGAATGTGTCCTCTTCACTGCCAGTTTAGCTAAGGTCGGTTCACGTGAGACGCAGTAAATGCTCTCCGTTGCCGCGTCAATAACCGCTTTCCTTTTGGGTCTGGTTTAGTATGCTGACCCCGTGGCAGACCTGCTGGACCAGTGGGGGGTGTTTCGCGCTCGGCTCTTCAGGGAATCATGCGTTTTCCACAGAGGAAATTACGTCAAAGACCTCAGCCGGCTGGGCCGAGAGCTCCGGAAAGTCATCATTGTAGACAACTCGCCTGCCTCGTACATCTTCCATCCTGAAAATGCAGTGAGTCGTTATTTTTCGGGGCAGTCCAACATACTTGAGGTCAAGTTTCAATAGTTCAAAACATTATCTTTGGGCTAAAGGAAGAATTTCCATCTGTCTGTCCACTTTTCATTCAAACTTAACCCTATTTACGGTTGCATAATTTTCTTCTTTAGTTAAAATACTACAAGTGAGAATGTCTTGTGTTCTTCATCAGTGTTCAGCCTGTTAGTCAAATTTAAGACTTTTCTCCTCCGTGGAGAACTTTCTGCAACTCTTCCAGCCTTTGATGTTTTTCTCCCCATTAATTATTAACACCAAACTCACACCAGCTCCTCACGCATAATGCAAGACTTTAGAAGCTGTTCTCAGCTTTTTTCTTTTTTTTTTTCTTCCCCTTTGCTCACTTTCAAATCAAAGCTGCTCTCTGCTCTGTCCTCAGGTCCCGGTGCAGTCCTGGTTTGACGACATGACAGACACAGAGCTGTTGGATCTGATTCCTCTGTTTGAGGGTCTCAGTAAAGAGGAGGACGTTTACAGCCCCTTACAGACCTTGAGGAACAGGTAGCAGAAAAGGCAGCACCCCATCAGGTAGATGTGTCACCTCTCTGCCACGGTCCCGCAGCCCAGCTCCCGTCCTCCAATCAAAAGGGTGGCCAGTCTGAGCATTTAAAGGCGAACTGGTTTTAATCTGGAGAAAAGGACTCTGTGGATTCTTGCCATCTGTTGATTCCTGGACTCTTTCTACAGGACTCCTTCTGACAAAAGATTATATTACTGTATGTATATAGTAAATGTTTCTATGAGTAAGATATGCAGAAAATAATTTTTCTATCAGAGAGGCAGTTTTACTATTCTATCAAGATTCTGTCAGGTAATATTTTAGTTACTAAAAACAATCAAATTCACAGATCATATTTTGTTGTTGTTTTTTTTTCCAAGACTGTGTGAGCTTTATTTTCTTTTGTGTTTTCTTTTTTTTTTTTTTTTTGTTCCAACTACTGTGATTTACCTTCTCTTACAGAATGAAGTGCCTTCATTACTGTGCTTATTTTGTTGTTTCGGGTTATTGGGTTGGGATCTCCAGAGACATTATTTGTAAATCCTAAAACAGAAGCTGAAAATGATTCTTTGTAAAAAAAAAAAAAAAAAAAACTAAAAAAAAGGAAAAAAGTCTGGCGTTTATAAAGCTAGCCTGGATTACTGTAGGGTGTTTGATATCAGTAGCATTAAATTGTCAAATTCGCCAAAGACGTTTACAGTTCAGTGTGATCCGTGACTTAATTATAACATTTAATCCTTGACAGTGGCGGTAAATTTCTGACCCTGGAACATACAAAAAGCCTGCCTAATTTTTTGAAAGATAAAAAAAATAAATCAACATTTGTGACCACTGTCAAATGATAAATGTTGCATTTCTGAAATTTGAAAAAAAAAAAAAAAATCTAGCTTAGGTTTTACTGAACTATGTTTATTGAGGCTAAGAGTGTTGGATGAATTGTAAAGAAATGCTGTTAAAACTGTACTGTACGACATAAATAAAGTTGCAAATTTGCACACTGGTCAGCTTGTGATCAAAGCGTAAGAACTTTGGCAAAACTCAACAACGACCTTCATTTGGATAGTTATACGGTACATATGAGAATTTTTACAGTTTGTAACTCATGGTAGCTATATTAATTTTTACAACTGAAATATGTTTTTAAGTATATGAGTGAAAAACACATCACAAGTCAGCCAAACAAGGTTCCTGGCTAGCAGAGAGTGATGATTTTATGTACAGAACATCAAACAAGGCATCAATGAATAACACAGTGGTCACCCAGAATGAAAGTAGCGATGACATTTTGCAGTCTAGTGTGGGTTCTTAAGGTGAAGATCTATACAGCAATATATGCAATCAAGAAAAGGAAGTTGAGAGAAATAATGTCTGAGAAAAGTAGGTTAGAGACCTAACAGACCGGCACTCTACCCAAAGATTCATAATTGATCAGTGGCGAGTCCAGTCTTCATGTAATTCCCCAAAATGACAAAACAACTAAAACACTGATTAACAAAATTTCTGCTTTAGTTCTTACCAGAATCTTTATTCTTATGTTAATTAACACATCAGTACTTTATAATTAAAAGTCCCTTTAGTGCAAAAAAACTAATCTTCCTGCTTAAACATGTCAAAAAACTGATATACTTTCTGCTACTCTTTTGGTTCAGACACTGAAAATAAGTCACTAGTCCAGGTAATTATGAGATAACACGCTGGAGGAACACTCGGAAAGAGTGGGTGTGGTAGAGGTTACAAAACAAAAGAAAAACTCAGAGTTAACACATTTTCATACCTGAAAAACATTACACTTTCAACAAACTTATTCATTATAATGATTGCTAAAAAACGTACTTGGTGATTTTATTTTTAGCTGGTTAGGAGAAAAATGCTCAGTTCACCAATTTCATTTTTCCGAACCTTTCCTGTGTAGAAAATCGGTCAGGGAGGTAAGATTGCTCACTACATCTTGTGTTTGCAAAAGTCGATTGTGCCTTTATGTTTCAAAGAGTTTTTCCTACAAAGAATCTTTCTGTGTCCGTCTTAGTTACTTGTTTATTGTGACGTGTTGGTGCTTTTTTTACTTACAGGATTTGGGAGTTTTCGGGTTCTAAAATATTACATTTGTCCTTTGATCTAATACAGATGAGTTTGGTCTGCGGGAGAAAAACAGAGTACCAGATGAAAATCTGGACATTTAACGGAACAAGATTTGGACAACACACAGAAAAACATTCATAGTCATTTAAAAATGAGATGTTAAAATAATTCATCATGTATTCAGAGTAAGCAGGCCTGTTTACCTTGAGGAAGGATTGTGTATGTGTGAATATTTATAATTATGAATTAATTAAAACTACTAAATCTTGATTGGCTGCCTCAGGTCTACAGTGTTTTGTGTATTGTGTAAGATTAATGTTAAGACACAGCATTCATTACAAATCTCACAAAATAATCGAGACAAATAATTACACTTTTTACAACTATTATGTAGAACAAATTATTCCATGAGTAGATTTTAATATATCACACGAGGGAGTAATTAATATTAAAATGATCCAAGCTGAATAAATGCAGATATTTAATATTTGCATTTATTTTTGCTTGGAAAATAATTAGGTACCAAATATGACATCATATGATAGTTTAGAGTTTCATATAAATCAGGGGTCCCCAAACTACGGCCCGCGGGCCGGATCCGGCCCGCCACGTCATTTGGTCCGGCCCCCTGAACAATGACGGATCCGGCCCGCCTCCTCATACCAGAGAGCATTCAGTGTTCTTTTTCATATATTGTATTTTCCGGTTTATATGTGGATTTTTCTTCAACCACCAGGGGGCTTTTGAGCAGAAGTGAAACTAACTTTCCCTCAATGGAATACATACTAGTCAGTCCCAGTCACCGTTTCACTCACGGTTTTTTCCATTTGCATTCTGGGTAAAAATCTATCTAAAAGCGCGAATGTGTCGTCGCGCTCTCCCCCCCCCTAGACAAGAATTTTCTAAGGTTTCTTTCTACAAAACCTGAGACCGGCCCCCGACTAGAGAAAGGAACAGCTATGTGGCCCTCGCAGGAAAAAGTTTGGGGACCCCTGATATAAATGATCATCGGCTGGAATATTGACACATTTTTGCATTTTAAGTTTGTCCAAAAAAAAAAAGGGTCTTCATACACAGGCTTCAACTTTTTCAATAAACTTTCATGCCAATTTTGATTATACTTGCTTTCCAGACTTTACCCTTCAGGCTACAGGAACAAAGGTCTTACAATGTTCAATTAAACACATAATGGCTCGTAATTGTACGGAAACTTTAAACCATTCCATATCAGTGCTAATACTACCTCTATCATGCCTTGTATCTCGTCTTGGCTCTAAGACTAAGTCATTTATCATCTAATATTCAATAATAATGGTCTTCAGTTTTGGTTAATGAGTGAAAGCAGCTAAATAAACATGTGGGCTGAGGAGCAGAAACTGGAAAATGAAAATTAATATAAGTGACAACACGTTTAGCTTTCTCCTGTAAGTAAGCTGACACCACACACTGTCCACTGCACAGACTGGCACCTTGCTGGATAACCTGCTTTCAAATTGCATGAATATTGCACAATTTAACACAAATAATGCCTTTATCATGACACAAGAATGTCAAATTTACACCCAATCTGCTGGAATGCAAAGCCATGACTTTTCAGGATTTCTTCATATCACGTTATCAGTGTTGGTCCCTCAAACTATGGCGAAACTCAGCTGAAGCCAAAGAGAAAAGAAGTAAGAAAATAAATAAATAGATAGATAATGTAAAAAAAAAAAATCAGTAGAAGCATAAATTTTATATAATCTGAATTTCTCAAGCAAGTGAGGCAAACAGCTTCGTCCACTACATCGTGACTTGTTTTAAAAGTCCCTTTAATTATAAACTAATCTTTCAGTAGGATCCTGCTGAGCTGTGTTGTCTGCAGGGTTCAGTCGCAGGCAGGCAGGTGCATTAATTGCACCATTATAAACTAGTTAATGTGCAACCGAGTCAAGATGTGGACCTTTGCCTTCCGCTTACGTTGCTGAATTGCACTGGTGGATTAAGCATTACACGGCTTATTGTTCAAGCCCGGAGCATTCCCGTTGTCGGTGTTTCCTTCTAACCTTCAACTTTTCCCTTCAGATATGAAAGGGCCAAAGTTCATGAAGTGCAACTGATGTCAGATTTTGAATGGAGTTCAAGAGTGAATGAAGAAATGAGGTGCCACCACTGAAGGTAAGTGCAACTTTATTGAGATCAGGTTGATAACAATAATAGATCAGTTATGTAACAGTGAACTCTTTGGATTCCCTGTAAGGGACTGCGTTATCAATATGATCCTATCTCATTAAAAGAATAAATGCAGCAGATGTATATCTACAAGAAAGCGTAAGGAAGTCTAAACTATGATTCATCTTTTATAGCTGAACCTGACAGATTGTTCACATACTCTGAAAATAGGCAAAGCTGATCCATGAGTGGAATTAAAGAGCTTTTGCTTTTCACGTGTTGAAGTGGCCTGCCTTTGCAAAGTTAAATAAACTCCACGAAACGGCAGACATTTCTTGAAGTTTAAGATGAACCGTTAAGCTTCTGTAACAATACTATAAAGTTATTGTTTGGCAACGGACTAACATTTGCTCTTTGCAAAGTGTTTCACTCTGTTATCTTAAAGATTGTGCAAATATGTTTGGATGCAGAGTGTGAATAAGCCTCATGCTTTGCACATGAGCTTAAACACCAATTTGCATGACTTTTCCCTACTGGAACACACTGGTGGTTTCTGCACAAGTGGCATCCAGGGCTTGCTTCTCCACCTGCACCAAATGTAGACAAAGTAGAAATTTTAATGTTTAAAACGGTGGTATAGACAGGCATATAACCGTTAAGCTTTTTCTCACTCACTGACATTAAATTGGACTAAACTTTTTCTGTTCTAGCTCAGTTTGGATTACTAAAAATAATACCTGTTTACTGTCTACCAGAACAAAGAGAACAATTATATTTATATTACTTTCTTCAAAATTTAGAACCATGCATACACTTTCTGTAATCACAGTTGTTGTTTGCTAGAATTTTAATCCATTTCTCTTGACAGAACCAACGTTCCCGCCGCATTGCAAACTTTTCAGCACTGCCCAGATTTTCTTTGGGATCTCAATAAATTCTTTTTATGGCCTCTCCAACACATTGACTTTGTTGTCCTTAAGCCACTTTATGACTAATTTGGCATTATGTGTAGGGTCTTTTTCTACTTGGAAGGTCCATTTGGGTCCAAACCTTACATTCCCTTCATGTTGCTTCAGTCATGTTCTTTCCTCATAATGACATCAGTTCTGTGTAGTGCACCAGTTCCTCCCATTTCAAACTCCCCCACAATACAATGTTATCGCCTCCATGCTTCATAGTTGGCATTTTGTTTTTAGGCTCACGAGCCTCCAGCTTTTTCCTTCTAATATAACAATGGTTGTTGTCCTAGCACTTATATTTTATTTTATTGGATAACAAGACGTGTCTCCAAAAAGCCAGAGTCTTTGTCCCTAAGTTTGTTTGCAAACTGCGATTGCTTTTTTTTTTTCCACTTTTAGAAAACATACTCCTTCCTCTCAGTCCATGTCAGCACAAGACTCATTTTTCTGTTGATGACGAAACTCTGTAACCAGATTCAACCAGCATCTTCTCAGGGTTCACAATTTCTCTCTTAGCCTCAAGCCTATCACCACTATGCGCGTAAGGCAGAGAGGATGTGGACTATTCATTTACTAGACCTGCTAATCAAAATAGAAGACTTATTTTTGGACGGCCTGACAAAGCTTTGGGTAACGCCCTGATAGTATTGCACCCTACGTGGAAACCATATTGCCCATATCAAAATCCATCATTGCTTTACAAGGACCGTACATTTTTCAAGAAATCTGAAATTACTTCTCAAGTGCCCCAGAGAACCTCTAATTCCTTGATTATGCCTTTTAAATAGCTCCTTGAGTCTCTTAAGGAATAACAGTCTGATTTCACTGCCTTGGAGGTGTAACACTTGTGCAATAATAAGCTTCATGGCCCCTGTAATTTCCCCAGTGTAGCTGAGAGCTGCTGTTAAACATTAACTCAACTCATAAAACCTTCTTAAAGCAAAAGCAGGAGTCTGAGTCCAACTCAGTAGTTTTCTGAACTTTCGTCCGCTAGCGAACTATAAATTACCATCATCAAGGCACAAAATGGCAAACATCAGGCCAGAATGCCCTCCTCCTCCTGCTCCTCTTTATTGTCATCTCTTGTGTGTAGGAGGTGGTGAGAGTAGGTCCATTTAACGTTGTCACAATGTAAATATCACGACAGGAAATTGCAGGTGTGGTTAAACCTGGGTGTGGACACAAATACATCAAACCCTCTCTGCTTCACACACACTGTTGGAAGGAAAGCCCAGCGGTAGATTATTAATACATAACTAAATTCGCAAATCTGTTTTGAATAGGAGACATCGAGGTAATCGCCACATCTAGCAGATCACAAGGTAAGAACAATTCCTATGTTTCAAGTTTACCACCTGTTTGAACGTATTTTTATTTGTTTGTTTTTATGATTTACTGCAGTTTGGAAAAAAAAAACCACTTTAAAATCACAGAAATTAGATTGTTTTATTATTATTATTATTATTATTATTATTATTATTATTATTATTATTATTATTATTATTTTAAAGTCTTTTCATTAAAATTACACATTTGATTTGCTTGATTTGGAGACCGAAAAATCGGGATGATTTTAATGCGTGCCATTGACGGAGCTCATTGTGCAAGACTGAGTGAAAAGACAGCGGCTGCTAATTGACTGGAAACCAGTCTTACCTGATGCCATGCTACTCTCCTCTTTCAGTCCGTTATTTGCTTTTTCTTCCACGATGCTCGAGCAAAATGGATTTTCACGACAGGAATTAGCTCTAACAAAGGTCTTCCACAACAGGTCAATTGAATCCAACTAATCAAATAATAGAGAGAACAGGAATTATTGTTTACTCCTTCTTGCAGGCATCAGTCAAATGTGGAATTATATGTCAACTAATAGATGTTCATATGAGCTGTAAATACTATTGCTATTATGTCAGTTCTTTATTTATGACTTGCATTTGTCCCATTTCTTAATGTTAGATCTGCTTCATATGACCTTATTTAATGTAATACCTCTACTATTATTTAGTGTATTGTGCAACCAACACATTTTAGTTTTACTTGTGCAATTTGCATCCAATGAAAACTATTGCTGCTTGCTAATTTAATTCATGTTTATTCAACTGACAACTAATGTCTTGTCAAGGCAGTTTACAAGACAAACATGTCCAACTCCTATCCAATTTATATATACATAATACCAAGCGACTAATGCAGTTATTTATAGTCAGATTTAATCCTAGCTCTAACACAATGCAGTCTGTTTCTGTTCCCATACTTAAAGAAAGGCCTGGCTAATTGCATCCAGTCATTGACTTTACAGCAGCCCATTCTTTGGACCAAGCATGTGGCGACAGTGGAAATGAAACCACTTTACAGAGCAAAAGACCTATTTTTTCTGAAAACTATATGAATTGACTGGAACTTTATTTGAGTTAATAAACAGCCAGAGAAAACCTAAACAGAAAGCCTGGAGCTCTGCTGCTGAAGATGATGTTGAACGATTGCAAAAAGAAACGTTTAAGGACATTAGGAGTAGTTCCAGACCTCATTCACTTGGCATGATTCAGCGGTTTTTTTCATTCACCCCTGCACACCATCACAGCACATTCTATTAGAGGCCCGTACCCTTCAAATAAACTCCTTAAGAGTAATAAAGGCTGCAGACTCATGCTGCAAGTTGATACGAAGACAATAAATCTGTGGTTTATGGTTAACATCATGGTTGTATTTTTGTACAATATCAGGTACTTTTTGAACTATGCCTTCAATACTTTGTACCATCATTTCCATTTTGGGGGGGAAGGAGCCAGTCTGATGTCATAAACTACAGATAAATGTTCACGTGTTTGGTGAAAACCCAACCCTGAGGGATCAGCAGCACATCAGTTGAACTTAGTGTGAAAGGGCATCACCACAGAGACAGAGTCCTGCGTAGCAGCAAGTCACTTCCAACAGAGTTTAAATTAAAAAGATGTAGACTCTGTCTCTGCAGTGGAAAACCCAATGAAGTGATGCATAAAATGCTACATTCCCAAGCATTTCTCCAGCCTGAACCAAGCCCAAGCACAATCGCCTCACTATCAGGTCAGCCAATAGCAGAACCCTGTTAATATTAATGGTATGTTTAATTAAGATTCTGGTGGAGTACAGCTGGCCTGATCTATCTCACTTTAGTAATCAGCTGTGCAAAACATTGGAGACACGATCAGAGGTGTAGTTCAAGATGTGTGCACAGTGCCTTTCAAAATGTCTCCTATCCATTAAAGTTTTTCAGAGTCTCTGTGTTACAACAACAAGCTTTAATGTACAAGCTTTAAATACTACTACTGGTTAAAAACCTCGCACAGCTGAAAGTCTTTTGAGTTGTGCCTCCACCAAATTCTCCGTTTTTAGCGGAGCATCTCTGCAGCTCATCCAGAGGAACTGTTGCCCTTTTGGCTGCTTCTCTGATTGATGTTTTCACCCTGTGCTGTCTGATGTGTTCTTTGGATTTTATGATGCTGTTTAATCATCAATGCTCTCTTAACAGAACAGCTGTATTTATTCTGAGATTAAATTATACAGAGCTGGACTTTGTTATTAATGAGGTGACTCCTGAAAGCAGCTGGCTGTATTAGAATTAATAAAAAGGTTTGTTTTATTATCGTCATTTTACGCTTTACTTTTAAATTATATTTATTAATGTTTGTTTGACCTTTTATTCATTTGTTGCCACTTATCATATTGTACATTTTAGACAGTGACCTATTTGTAGAAAAGAATGACATTTGAAGATTGCTCTTGCCCACTTGCAGAAATTAGCTGATTTCCTGCCGATGGTTTTACAAATCTACAAGATATCTACGGCTGCACAGATAGACAGTGTATATAATCAAAATGGTTTGAACAGTTTTAGTAGGAGTGACCATAGTTAACGACTTGTGTCCTCATTGCACCTCTCTTTGCTGGAGGTAAGCATATTTAAAGACTCCAACTCTCTTGTGATTTCCGTCTTTGCTGATCCTTTTTTTGTCAAACAATTTCTCTAACATTTTCAGATTTTTATTTGTAAAAAGAAATAATGAAATGTATACATCTTTTTTCCTTCTACTTCACATTTACAGAGAACCTTCAGTTGGTTCCTTGCATAAGATTTAAGTAAAACGTACCGAAGTTTGCTGTCACGTGACAAAACCTGAAAAGGTTCACAGGGTATTAAAGCTTTTTCAAAGCCACTATATCTGAGGACTAAGTGATCCCAAAGCCCTTTGAGACACATGACAATCAGACAGAAGTAGCACGACATCCCACTGAGTCATGCAGGGTGACAGCTGTACGCCCGTGTTCAGTGTTTGCTTATCGTCGCTGTTGTTTCTGATATCTCAGCAAAGCGGCTGTTAAAGCACAGCTGATTGCAGGGCTTGCCACAGCTGCCTCGCTGTCAGTTACGTAATCTTTCAAAAATATCTTCTAGATATTTTAAAAAATATCTTTCTCCGCTGAAATGATGGAGAATATAAATCTTGAAAAAGTGTCATAAAAGTTTTGCGTTTTGCCCTTTGAGTATTTAAAATGATGTATGACTCGCTGAGTTTTTCACCATTGTTAGTTTCAATATATGAATGTTTCATAGCTTATTGCACCCATTTTATTTATTTTTTTTTAACAGAGAAGCTAAACAAACATTTATTTCATTTCACTGATGTTTGCCATATGACAGATGTCATATGACCTATCGTTCAGAATAAGCATCAGAATGAGGAAGAAAAAATATTTAAGGTAATTTGAAGGTGGCATGCTTGCTGCCGACCACATGAAACCATTTCTTAGGTTTACAAAGAATGGTCTGAAAGAAAAGTTAAACAAAACGGCAGACTGGTTCATTATGACAGAAAGACATCAGCAGCTCTGATAATCACTTGTTACAACCAAGGAAATCAAAATAACATCTTTGAAAGTTCAGAGGATCTTGAAGCAGGTGGACTACAGCAGGAGAGAACCACACTGGGTGCCTCTCCTTTCAGCCAAAAGCAGGAAATGGACGCTTCAATTTCAACAAATTACAACAAAACTCAGCTGTGATAAATCGCAAAAATTTGACTTGACTTCGGCTGCAACATTCAGGTCAGAATTTAGTGTAGCAATCAAGAAAAGGTGGATCTATCCTGCCATATATCAATATAATCTGGTTTATGTGTAATGATCTGGAGATATATATCTCTGTGTAGCACAACCCTTCCCCCTTTTGATCATCATTTAAAAGCCACACCCTAATTATGTGTTGCTGTTACTGACAATGTCTACCCAGCAGCAAAATTTAACATGTTTCAACTTTTGCATCAGCTGTAACTGGTTTCCTAAATGTCCGCATAAGATTTCTGTACTCCAATGATTTCCACAGTCATTAAGTTTCAGTCCAACAGAGTATTTTTGGGATGTGATCTGATGAGAAATTTGCAACCTGAATGCGCAGCTGGCAAAGCTGCATTAACTGTGCGGCGCATTCGTGTCAACATAAATCTTGATGTTTCAGAAGGGTTTGGGTCATTCTACAGTCAGACGGTGATCCAACTGGCTTACTTCGACTATTTGAGAGGTTTATAGCAATATGATTTTACAAGGGTCTTGTGTGGATATCATTCATGGATATATGGTATGATATCACATTTGAAGTGATTGTGTTCACTGACATTTTATGGGTAATAAGTTGAGACAGAGAAGCCGATGACATGCACCGTAGATCCATTTTGAATATTAATCAGAATTTGATGGAGTTTAACTGGGGTATCATCGTCGGTTTCACCCCTGAATACTTCACACTTCAGCACTGACTCGTGGCTCAGCGTTGCCTTGGACACCCACCATTTGCATGTTTGATGGCACGCAGGGAAAAAGACAGCTGTCCAACCCAACATTTAAAACTGTGGAGAGGCACACCAACCTCAGTATTTGCAGCAAGGAGAAACAGAGCATTGCTTTCAGGTCACTTCTGGTTGTGATTCATCTGTTGAGTCGTGAGCACTGACCTTTTACTGAAGCAAATTAGGTCTGCAGTGCCACAAAGGTGGTTCCGGGTTATTTCGCGATCTCCCGGAGAGTTTCTGTTCATAGCGACTCTCACTGTGGTTCACTGGAACCCAAAAGTTTTAGAAATGACTTTTTAACCCATTTCAGAATGACGGATGTGGGTAGTTTTGTCTTAAATTTATTTAGATCTTTTAGCCTACTTCATGTCGTCAGACAGGTTCTATTTGAGGGGGTTTCTATATCAAGATTCAAGTTGGCATATATTTTTCAACTTTTAAGTTGAAAAGTTTACAAAGTACAAAAGTTGTAACCTTAAAATTCTTTCTAAATGAAGACATTTATTGCTGTACTCAAGCGACTGTCGTAGTTTAATTTAAGTTTACAACAATACAGTTATTCTGATACTGATTGTTTATTCAAAAATAACCTCCTGTGAGATTCCTTGTCATGCATGTCTGTATGACATGCCTCAAATGTCCTCAAAGTCTCTTTCATAAGTCAGAAAAAATTACTTTGGAGAGTAACTTTTTTCCTCTTCTGCTGTTTTAGTTCACTTCAAAGATGAACAGCAAGGACAGAGATATGTTTGCAAACATCAATCGGAAGCCAGGCCTGCAGATATGGACCATCAGTGTAAGGCAACTCTAAAAATAGAAATAAGCATTTTCTGGTGCATTTCACAAAATATTGCAAGACAAAGTGTTGCTTCCTTGGGTCAGAGAGTTGTTGTTGTTTTCTTTACACAGAAAATGCGGATGGCTCCGGTTCCAACCAAGACCTTCGGTAACTTCTTTGAGGGCGACTGTTACATTATTCTGAATGTGAGTACGGCACCGGTTGATTTAATTTAATGAGACTCGGCACCGATAAGGTTACGTGTACAAATGTAAATCATTCACCCGTGCGCCTTTATCAATTCCCAACTACAAACCAGATAAGCAAGAATAAGGGTGTGGGAGAGTCGATCGACATCCACTATTGGATAGGAAAGTCCTCCTCCCAGGATGAGCAGGGATCTGCAGCCCTCTACGTCACCCAGCTGGACGAGTATCTGGGTGGGAGTCCAGTGCAGTACAGGGAGGTGCAGGGCTTCGAGTCACCAAAGTTCAGGAGCTACTTTAAAAACGGCCTGATGTAAGTTATAAAGTCCACTTGCCTGGGTGTTAAGGGCGGAATATAAGAAACCCAAAAGGTCACACGCACTCAACTGTGTTACAATCTCCCTGAAACACGATTTATACTGGTAATCACTTTGTCTGAAATGTTGATGTTTTTCTGTTTTGAGAATTAGCTCAGAAAAATTCAATTCATTCTCTCAGATTTTTTTCTTTTATGGTAATAAAGAAGAAGAAGAAAAAAAATCGGTCAAAAAAAATAAAAACTTTGAGTCTTTACAACAAACGTAGCCTCAGGTTTGTTTTATTACAATTGAACTTTGGTCACTAATCTCTCCGCAGCTACAAGAAGGGTGGCCTGGCGTCAGGCTTTAACCATGTCGACACAAACGTCTACAACATCGTGCGGCTGCTGCACGTCAAAGGGAGGAAGCATGTGTCAGCTGCAGAGGTTCGTAAACAAGAATAGTTGTGGATCTGAAAGACATTACTACAGTATATGTTGTACCTCCCACTGCTGCTTCGCACAGTTACACCAAAGCCGTGTTGATGCTCCTGTTTGACAAATTATAGTAGAGTTGTTGTTGCAGCTGTCACTGAAGGTGTAAATAAACTGAGCAAAGCTGCGATTGTGTGGTATTGTGCAACAGCAGCCACACAGATGTTGTGTTATTTCCATTTAAATTAATTCAAAGCTCCGTTTTTGTTTGCAGGTTGAGGTGTCCTGGAACAGCTTTAACAATGGAGATGTGTTTATTCTGGACCTTGGGAAAACCATCATACAGTGGAACGGCCCTGAATGCAACAGGAGGGAAAAGCTCAAGGTATGAGCAGAAGTGCATTTAAAGCAGCTATTCTATTCTATTCTATTCTATTCTATTCTATTCTATTCTATTCTATTCTATTCTATTCTATTGCACTTTGTTTGCAGGCGGTGCTGCTGGCTCAGGACATTCGGGACAGGGAGCGTGGAGGTCGGGCCGACGTCGTCGTCGTGGAGGGAGCACGTGAGAAGGACACACCAGAGCTGGTACAAATGATGGCCGACGTGCTCGGCAAAAGACCCAGCCAGCTGAAGAAGGCTGTTTCTGATGACAAACATGACCAGGAGCAGAACAACAGCGTCAGACTCTACCAGTAAGAACACAAATGTTTGATATTTTTGTTCCACTGACGCATCATGACTGTGATGTTATTTCGGAGAATTGTATTTCGCATTTCCACACTCATCTCCTGTCTGTCAACAGTGTGTATGACAACACTGGCAACGTAGTGATCCAAGAAGTGGCCATGCAGCCTCTGACACAAGATCTGCTCCGCTCTGCTGTAACTACGTTTAATCCTCCTGACTTTTTCTTCTGAAAAAGCTTGTTAGAAAAAAATAGGACATTTTACATGTCATTATTTGTTTGTCACTGGTGTCAGGACTGTTATATTTTGGACAACTGCGGCTCTAATGTGATGGTCTGGAAGGGCAAAAAGGCCTCAAAGGATGAACGTCGAGAAGCTATGAAGAGAGCGCTGGTATGAAACTAAAGATGATTCAAGAATAAATCTGAATTGTGTCTGCGTCTTCATTTTTATTTGTCTTTTCGAGCGCTGTAATTGAGACGTTTGCGTTTTCTTTCTCGCCAGGACTACATTAAAACCAAAAACTATCCGTCCAGCACCAGTGTGGAGGTGATGAGTGAGGGAGGAGAGTCAGCCATGTTTAAGCACCTGTTCAAAAACTGGAGGGAAAAAGGGCAAATTACCGGACTGGGCAACACCCACACTGTTGGAAAGATAGGTAATATCGCCAACAACCATTCATAACCAATGTACTTACATTAAGAATGCAAGCCAGAGAGATTTATTTTTTCACTTAGTTAAAAATTTACCAATGCAAACTATAAAAAGCAAATGTTTTCCTGACGCAATTTGTAAAAAAGAAAATGAAAAGATAAAAGAGGTGATGAGAGCAGAGACATAAAAGATGAGAAGTCCCGACAAATCATAGGAACATACTCTGATACGTAGATATCACTGAAATATTACTTAGAGGACGTTAGCTATTTTAATTCTCTGAAAGACGGGCCAACATAGTTTTGGAACTTGACATAACATCAGTGAGGTCATGACATCCTTAAATCAATCATCACTTTCAGGACACCTGTTTGTGTGTACAATCTTGATTCATTTTTAATTTTATTTCAGATAATAATTTTCCTAATTGCAGATGACTAATTGAGTTCATTTTTTTTATTATTATTTATTAACACATCATTTGGGTTATCATGCAGCCAAGGTTGAGCAGGTAAAGTTTGACGTGATGGAGCTCCACGCTCACCCTGACATGGCGGCAAAGCACCACTTGGTTGATGATGGCTCAGGAGAAGTGAAGGTACAAAGTACACACTTTGATGTAAAAATATAAAACCATTACAAGTCATACTAGGACTGCCATAAGGAAGAAATAAAATCTGAAGACTTATTTTCTCCCTTTCAGGTGTGGCGCATTGAGAATTTGGAACTGGCTGAGGTCCAGCCAAATATGCACGGGCAGTTTTATGGAGGCGACTGCTACTTGGTGCTGTACACATACCGCGTGTCAAACAGAGAGCAGTACATACTCTACATGTGGCAGGTCAGTTTCATAAGAAAACAATTCAAAGTATTTCTTCCTATCGTACAAACAAACCTACAAACCCTCTGCTTGTGCTTATTTATTTCCGCAAATCTTTTGCGTCAGGGTCGCCACGCCACCAGAGACGAGATCACAGCCTGCGCCTACCAGGCGGTCACCGTTGACAACATGTACAACGGAGCCCCTGTCCAGGTGCGAGTGGTGATGGGAAAGGAGCCTCGCCACTTCCTGGCTATCTTCAAAGGAAAACTCATCATCTTCGAGGTGCGATTTGTACACTGCTTTAAACCAAACTAAGACCAGTAACATTGACAAGTCAAGGAGAAAGTTGTGGAGGGGTTTGAAGCTGGGTTACGTTATTAAACATTTTTCCAAACTGTGAATCTCAAATGACAATAGAAAAACCCATTAGTGTACAAGTGCAATAACAGTAACGTGTGTTTTTGCAGGGAGGAACAGGTCGGGCTGGAGCAGTCACCCCTAACACCACCGCCAGCCTCTTCCAGGTTAGAGGAACCTCTGACCTGAACACAAAGGCCACTGAAGTTCCAGCAAGGGCCTCGTGTCTAAACAGCAATGACGTGTTCTTGCTGAGGACCCCTCAGAAATGCTATCTGTGGTATGGAAAGGTACGGATCCCATTCTGAAGCTGCAAAGCAAGCGTTACAATTATGACATGTTGTTTAAAGTAAGAACCCTGCATTTTGCTCGACGTGTGTTCTCATATTTGTGTAAATTGTGCACGTCGGTAGGGCTGCAGCGGAGATGAGAGGATGATGGCCACGGAAATGTCTGACCGCCTGTTTAGGCAGTATAAGGAGGTGGTGATGGAGGGCCAGGAGCCAGCTGAGTTCTGGATTGCTCTCGGAGGAAAGGCCCCCTACGCCAGCGACAAGAGGTCAACTAAAACAAAGCATTTAACTACAGGATTTGAGACGTCTTGCGTTTTTTTTCACCTCTCAAAACAATAAACTACCGTATTACGTTTGGTAAAAATGTCATTTAATCAACTCTTCCTATGTATAGACTGGAGCGAGAGGATCCACTTCACTCCCCCCGTCTGTTTGAGTGCTCGAACCAGACGGGTCGGTTCAGGATAACCGAGGTCTATAACTTTGACCAGAGTGATCTGGACGAGGAGGACGTGATGCTTCTGGACACCTGGGAGGAGGTCAGAGGGCGGAGTTCATGCGGACGCACGCCATCGAACGTGCACTGTGAAGTTCTGCGCTTCGCCTCTCCGTCTCACGTCCTCTTTGTTTGCGTCTCTTCAGATTTTCTTGTGGGTTGGAAAGTTTGCCAATGAGACTGAGACCAAAGAGTCTTGGAACAGCGCACGCGAGTACCTGAAGATGCATCCAGCTGGCCGCGACCCTGACGCGCCCATCATCTTTGTGAAACAGGGGAATGAGCCGCTCACCTTCACTGGCTGGTTTAACGCGTGGGATCCTTTCAAGTGGAGCGTAGGTTTACCTGGAGGTCACTCAGCTCAAACAATGGTCGGAAATTTGCCGCAGACTTTTTGTCTGAATGAATTTCAGACCCATTTTGGGCTCTTAATGATGCATTTGAAAAGGGATCTTTTTAATAAATATGAACATATGCGTTTGAATTTATCTATTTTTTTCCAATCACAAAAGTAAAAACATACAAGCTCAAACATGTGCAAACACTCCCTCCCTCCATTGTATTGTTAATTGTCCCTTAGAAAGCTAAACATTGATTACAACATTTTTGTCAACTTTGACAAGCATCTGGCATTTCTGACTACATTTTTGACCAGTCTGCTTGGCATAAACTTGGCATGGACCCAGTTTTCAAACATAGTTCACCTATTTTCAATAATGTTGAAGTTGGGCTTTTGAAGGACCATTGAGGAAGATGAATTAAATCCTTCAAAAGTCACTTTTCATGCATTATTTGGAGATCATTGTGCTTTTAGACTGTCACCCTTAGGTAGTAGGAAAATTGAGTATAATGTTCAGGAACAACCCAAGGCTCAAGCCTAACGTGTTGCGAAAGATGCTTGAACACCAGCGTCACTGTCCCGTGAGCCCAAGGGAAGGCAAATTTATCTGAATCGCTCATTTCAGCAAGGAGGAAATTCAAAGCCAATATGAGACATCACCATGGACCAGATAATGGCCCTTGTCAAATGTAACATCTTCAAGTCTAATTAAAATTGTTCACATGGATGAGCCAGATGCCTCCAGTAGGGAAAATGTATGGTCTCGCAAGACAGATTTAAAGCAATTCAACTTCACGAGAAGAAGTATGTCTGGAGCAGTAAAGATTAAGCTTTCAAATCTAAGAAGAGTTTAGGAGAATTACCTCAAACAAAGAACAAAAGGAGTTTTAGACTGAATAAAGAATGGCCTTAATTCCTGTTGGAGATTTGCAGTCAAGGCTGAAGACTTGGGTATGTGCGAGGGAAATAATCTATTAAACTGAGCTCTACCGTTTCTAACAAGAAGAGTTGAAGAATATATACACCAAAATCTTCTTAAACACTATAAAAAAAAGGAGTTCTTCTAATGGGAACATTCATCTAAGTAATAGTGGGGGTGTGTGTGACAGCCTGGGTGAACTAGGAAAATATCCACAATAAGTTCAAATGTGTACAAATGCATCATTAAAATCCCCAAATTAATTGCATTCATGCCCACAATGAGTGTATGCAAGCTTTTGCGCCTTTTTAAATAGAAGTACTAATGATAAGCAAATAAAGCATGATTGAATAATCTACTATTTCTATTGCATTATCAAGCATGATTGCAGAAAAAATTCCCAGATTTCAGATGAGTGGGATAAATAATCTTGTTTGAGCGAATCATTTCAGAAATCAGACAAGCACACCTGCTCCTACATGGATGACTCGAAGCCTTATTTAGCGATGAGGAGGGTTCTGCATGCCGACTAATTCCTTAATCAAAGCCGATCTTCTCAACAGGGGGGAAACTCCTCTGAGGATGTTAAAAAATAGCTGAATGATGCAGCATCTATCTCTGAGATGACTGTAGTAAGTGACTGACTGATCGCAATCTCGATCCTGATTGACTTCCTGTGCTAATATTACTGATCCAACATCTGATTTTGATGCCTCTATTTGGCAAGCATGGTCTTTATTCATTTTGTTTTCATTTGAAGGAGCTGAATGCCGGCAGCTTAAATAAAGGCGTTGACGCACCAGACTTTGGAGGCTACAGTGCTCCTGGAGGGCCTGCAAGCACATTCCCAATGTACAGGACCCACGGAGGGATGATGTCGCCAAAGTCCACCACTCCCACCAGCCCGTTCAGAGGCACCTACTCCCCAGCTGGCAGCAGTGGGATGTCTGTGGACTCTAAGCTGCTCATTAATGTACCCGCCAGTGAGCTTCCAGAGGGAGTGGACCCCAGCCAGCGAGAGGTGGGTTTGGAGAAAAATAAGCAAAACATTGATATTGATTGTTACAATTTACACTTGGGTAAAGGTTTGACTATGAATGAATTAGTGAGAAAGTCAGATATTATCTCAAGAACACACTGGGGTGTTGATAGAATATATGAAGTTAAAATGTTTAAAATCACAAAAGTCAGGTGTACGTACATACGTGTTTTTGTAATTTTTGCACAGCATGTTTGTGCACTGTGTGAATGGGAGTGTCGGCATGGATCTGCTGTGTTAGGAACAAAGACTGCAGCTATGAGTCATCTGTAGAATAACACTACAGGAGATGTAATAGAGCTACTGCAGACGCACGTTTGTGTTTTTAAAGAGAAACAGAATTGATCATATTCCTGCTAAAAGAGACACAATGACAGCTACATTTATTGGTGTCCCTGCTAAAGTAGCAACATTTCATGTTGTCAGTGCTCTAATAGCAAGCTTTGGAGATTTTTTATTTTTTACCTGCCTTACCGTCCACACCTTACTCATAAAACAACAACCCAGAAGTGGTTGTAATTTAAATATCTCACTAATTGATATGTTTTGCAAAAGTTATCATTAAGCAATCATTCAAAGCAATAAGCAGAAGTTGTGTAAGTTTTCTTACCTGTGGGAGCAAAGTTTGTTTTTTTTTTTTTTACAGTTCCCCTCATTAGTTCTTATTTGTGCATGCAGCAGCTTTAATTCCAAAAACTTTAATAACCACTTTGAACAACTTAGTTTTACAAGAATGATGCATTAAGTTTACATAGCAATCATGCAAATCTCAACCTCTTAAAGGGATATTTCAGTGTTTTGCAGTTGTTTTTAAAGGAACCCGGATTGCACTTCATTGTGTCGGGTTCAACATCTATAAGACTTTGACATGTAAAACCTGTATCATGAAACTATTATTAAACTATGTCCACCAAACGTGACAAACAAGCGAAGCCAAAGAGAATCAAGAAGCCTAAATACTTGACTAGGGTCAACACGAGTGCAGGAAATCTAAGAGCTGAGAATTTAACTGATAGTGAGACAATAACACAGGAAGTAAAGCTAACCGTATCGGATTAATCCTTTGAGGGAAAAGGTTAGAGCAGAACAATGAACACAACCACGGCAAAATGAACAGAAAATGTAGACTCTGACACAGTAAAAATGAAACGCTGGTCATTATGTAAGTAGGCCAAAAATCATTACTGGCAAAAACAAATAAAGAAATTTGAAAAAAAAAAAAAAAGAAGGAAAGATTAACTCGAACTGATTACAGTCATAGAAAATGAGCAGAACTCCAGACCAAAACAACAAATCAAAAGAAAAGAAAATATCAGAGGAGACACATAAAAAATCTAAAATTGTTACATATTTCAACAACAAAGGAAGCTGTGTAAAAATCCTGAAAAATAATATAATCTGATAATAAAAAGACGTGTGTCTTTTTTAACCACATGAGGATGGTTGGTTGTTTTTCTGTATCATTAATCCCAATTCATCCCGTTTATATCAAATTTTATTTCTAATTTTATCACATCTACCTATGATGTAATTATTGTGACATACTTTATTCAGCTGAGGTTGTTGTAAATGTCCTATATAAACCTTGACTATTGTAATAACACATTGTGGCCGCTAGGGTGCAGCCTAACTGTGTCCTCACTTCTCTTCTCGCTGCAGGACTACCTGTCTGACGAGGACTTTGAGAACCTGCTCGGTGTCAGTCGGTCTGAGTTTCTGGGTATGCCCCAATGGCGTCAGATCGAACTGAAGAAAAAGGCAGGACTCTTCTAGGAAGGATTTATCTTCTGGATTTCACAGAAGCGGCGTTAGACCGGTCCGTCCGACATACCGAGAAATCCAAGCCAAGGACGGTTTGTTGCCATTGTTGACAGAAGCAGGAGCAGCAGCGATTTATTCGAATAACTTATTCACTTAAATGTTTTCAACCATTTAGCAAGCTCAGATGATTCATAAAGAAAAATCTACTTATAAACCGATTGAGTTTTTGTTATTTAATAAATGTGCTCTTCTTATAAAAGCATTCCAATGTATTCAAGCTGATCACCTAATAAAGTTTTCTTTGTTCTTGCCATGAATCAAAATGTAACAAAGAGAAAACCACCCGTAAGAGAGTAAAGCTGCTTTTATTCGTGAACTAGTGCCAATGCTAACACGTTGGAGGCACAAAGTTGTCACTAAAACAAGCATTGAGAAGAAAATTACAATACAGGACATTAAGTTGGATTTCATTAACTGTAATTCTGTACGATCTCATCATGATGCATCTGTAAAATGTAAATTATAAGACAGTCTATGGTACAAGACTTTGGCTTGAGAAAAGGTGGACAAAGGCACATAAACTCTCTAAAGAGATAAGATTATTCCTATTTAAGAAAGTAAAATAACAGACAAGGCATGGACTGGTATAGTGTCGCACTACAATAACATTTCAAATAAATACAACAAAAATAGATAAAGTTAGCAGTTTTTAAGTCCCTAATACGTATACTATTGCACCCTTCTGCCATTCTGTTCACAAAGTAACACTTGGAACCTACGTGTAACGGCTATCAGCCTTCCTTAAAAAAAAAATACTGCTTGTCTGATATCCAGGGTCAGACTAAAATGCAGGCAAGACAGCAGTATGACGACAATGTTTAATGAAAGAAATACAAAAGCCTTACTGAAAGAACCGGTGGATTCGGAACATGTGAGAATCCAACTAACAGGGAAACAAAGAGTATTAATGCAGAAGGACAAATCAAGAGATGAGGAACAGCTGGAGGGAAAACACAGGCCTGGGAGGGATGAGGCATTGGATCAGCTGTGCAGAGGAGAAGGTGACGGCACATAAAAAAAGGAGGTAAGAAACCTGAACCCCAATATAGACAATAAAGAGAAATAAATGCTAATTTGCGGAAACAAATCCAAAGCAAAAACAAAGCTTTGGATTGTTTTTGGTAAGCTATAGAGAAATAAGAGATGTTAAAAACAGAAACATAAGTTAAACTAAAAGTCCCAACATCAACGGATCATAACGGCTCATAATGGCCTGCCAGCCGTTGTTTTAAAACCATGCCATGTAGCTACTCCATCCTCGTCCTTTTTTTTTTTTTTTTTTTTTTTTTTTTAAACATTTTTAACATGTTTCTGCTTTTTTGGAAGGGTGGGAAAAGTGTAGTAAAATTTGTTCAGACAGCTTAGTGCAGTGAGAAGCAACAGGTCAAGGACCTGGACCAGATCCATACGGTGAACACTTTGGTGTTACTTGAAACCAGTAACCAGCCCATGCCTAGTACAGATCCTTGCAATCATATATATTAAGGCTTGTTCTACTCACAAAGTCTAGAAAAAACACAATAAATGCACAAATGATTGTTTCTTGATATTGTCATCTTCCTGAAATAACGGCCTTCTTAGCCAAAAGTGAAAAATCCTTTTATACCAAAATCCCTCTTTGGCAAACAAAGACTCAGGCCATTATTTTTTGGAAAGTAACAATATAATAACACTAAAAGATTGCACGGCATGTTAGAAGAAGGCACCTATGTAAAACTTACAATAATTATTCTTCTAGAGGAGCATAAAACAGTTAAATGACTGTCATTAAATAACTTCTCTCATTCACTCACGGCTTTAATGACTCTCCCTTTCTCGTAATAATAGTAAAATTGAATAATAGCTCAAAACAACTATGTCAAAAGTAATAAAAAACAGACAGAAGGTTTCCAGTATGAGGTTTTATCCGACCTAGTTGCAATACTTCGTCACTGCTCTGTCGTTGGCTGTTCAAACTCGTCCCTGATTGCATGAAGGCTTCCTACCCTATAAGATCCTACTTCTGGTCCATTAGCATGATATGCACAAACAGCCCTGCAGAGGGAATGATGTCGCCCCTCTTGGTGAGCAATGGGACGTGGCGATATCCTGGAAAAGAGGAAGTCAACTTCAGCCTTGTCAGCAAAGCAGATTTTTTGCACAACTGAAGTCACATGATTTAGAAAATGTCAAAAACATAGAAATTTTTGAAGTGAAATACTCTGATGTGTTAATATTTCCTTGCCAATATGAGTCCTCTAAAGAGTATCTGACCTCTGTCACGCTTCTCTATGTTGCTGGAGTTTCCTACCGTTCTGAACGCTGGTGAGCGGCAGACAGTACTGCCCGATGTAGTCATTCTGGGACGCTGAGTCATGGTCCTCCACCACAAACCGCAACAAGGCCAGCTCAGGAACACTGATGGGGAACTCAAATTTTGTGTTCCACGTGGGGTTGAACCCTGCAAGGAGCAGTTCTTTTGGTCAGCAGCACACTCGTTTTGGACTTTTTTTTTTTTAGAAATGATCAATTCATCATATACAAAAAATGTTATGTGAAAATATTTATACATAATTGTTATTTTAGGTATATTTTATGATTCACAGAACAGTCAAGAGAAAGACTTAGTCATTGACACTCTCCTCAATGAGGGTGTGACCCATAAAGTCATGGACAAGTAAACTAGTTGTTCACAGAGTGCTGTATTAATCACATTAGTGGAAAGATTAGTGGAAGGATAACATGTAAACTCCATGCATGAAGACCCCGGGCCGGGATTTGAATCTAGGACCTTCTTGCTGCAAGGGAACAGTGCTACAAACTGCGGCCAAGGGATAAAAGTGTGGTAGCAAAGTGCTTGTGAAGCATTTTATTAACAGAAAAAGTAAATTTTCAATGAAACTCTAATCCACTGAGATGTGCATGTACACATCTGCGAGTTACACTCACCATTGTTTTCGATGTGGTGCGTCGTCTTCTTGTCGATGTCTGCTGCCACCCCCTGAATTTCCACTTTCACCAGAGGGTCAACGATGGAGTTCTGTTTGTCCTTATTCAGTTTAGGCAGCTGCTGAGCTGAGATCACCTGTTGTGTTAAGAGACAGAATATTTAGAATAAAATCATCAAGTCGAAACTACAAACCTCTGAAACTGAGTCCCTGTTTTTGAAAAGATGTTCAATAAACAGTGTAGTTTATCCAGGTTTGTATTTTCCTAAACTAATATGGCTGTATTTTTTTTTAAATGATGTCATAGACCCATCTCTGGCCTGATCCTTCAACATGACTTAGTTGTACTTTGAACATGTTAAGAAAAACATTTGTTGGAAGAACCCCAAAACTATCCTCCTAAATCCCACTCTTCACATCAATTAAATTTGTTCTTAACTCAGCATTTTATTTGTATACTTTTTATTGCATTGATTGGTTAAGAAGCATCACTTTCACAGTCCAGATCTCTGGTCCAAAAACTTAACCTGCACAGAAGGTTGAGGTCTAGAAGGTAACCACATTGGCAGAAAGAGCTGAGGTGTGAAACAGCTTTCCGCTCAGTGAAACTTTGACGCCCAGCCAGAACCATGAACAATTTCAGCAAGTTATATCTACATTCCTGTTCCTAAATAAATCAGGAGCAACATTTTGAGGTTAGCTCTCACCAGGACATGGAGGACCTTCTTCTGTAGCCATGGCCCTTCGGTGAGAGATTGGGGATTGAACTGAGACGACGGGCTTCTCTGGAATTCGGGCTTCAAGATGTATCCGCAAAATCCGTTTGGCAGAAAACGGCCCTGATTAAGATGCATCTCTTTAGTGTTAGTTTGGAAGTTCAGTGCCACTAAAAAAAAAAACAAAACAAAAAAAAAAGGTCAGATAAAAGGATCCGAGTAAAACACTGCTCGGTATTCAGTGTGCTAAGAATTTTATATAATATTCTAGACTGAATTATAGGGAGAATACCGATCTGACAGCCAACGTTCCACATAGGAACAGGGTTGTAGTTGGAGGAGTCCGTCCTCGAGCCTGCCGGGTAGATCCTGGTGAGTTTGTCCATGTTGTGATGGATGAAGGCAGTGGCTGTCAGGGAACATAAACGTAAACATACAATTAATGATCTGATTAATTGTAGCAATCACAGCTGACAGTTTGATCTGGTTTAATCACAGACAGTGAGAACAGAATGGCTACGTATCTTCTAATATAGTGTTTAAGTTGTATTTTTGAGTACATACCATATTCTGTTGTTACCCTCTTACTAGCTTTTCTGTATCGTGGGCAAATCTTTAGATTGATAGAGTTTTTGTTTTTACTGTTCTCACAACCACTGACAGTTTCTTAATTTACCTGAAGCATCAGCCAGTTGGAAGGCTTTGCTCTCCTTCAAAGACGACATTTCATAGAAGCTCTGGTTGTCTCTGGCATGTTCAAACCCACCGAAATGGACGCTCTTACAATAGATAACAATATCCGACAGTTCTTTGGCGAGTTTGATCTTTGCTTTCTGAAAGAAAATGGAAGACTAGTCAAACCAGTTCTTTACTTTTTAGATTTTCTTTTGAACAGGTACAAATCACGTGACTCACCTTTGCCTTTGCTTTTTGATCGTTCTCCTTACAATCTGCAGCCTCATCCTCCTCAGACACCGAGTCTTCTTCAACAGTGGTGTTGTTGTTGGAGAACATGGCATCCAGTTTGTTCAGTCGTTTCCCCTTGACCAAGAACTTGCCTTTCAGCTCCTAAACACAAACACAAAATATGCTTCAGTGTTTTGTTGCGCAGTTGTTAAACTACGTCACGAAGGAACAAGGAAACATATTTATTAATTTTGTACAGCAAACGGCATGTGGATTTGCTAACTCATTCCAGTGTTGTAAAACAGTCCTTTGAGGCCAACAGTGCCTCAGCCATCCAATAAATATTACTTTGTCTCCACCCCACCCTTTGACATTAAACTTGTATCCAGTAAATCCTACAAATAGCATCTTCTGTAATATCTTTAGGAGAAAATGTGGACAATTTGTTAAGCATCAAAGTAGCAAAGTCCTCATTCAGTCAAGCCTTTCCAGCTTTACACATTTGGAAAAATAACCAACAATGTTCCTTCTGGAGTTTCAAACCATTTAGATCTTATGGCTAAAAAAAACCACATGAACAATTATCTATTTCACTCCAACTTGGGTAAGATTTTTGTAGTTTAATCAGATCAGTTTCACTCCTTTCCCCTTAGCCTTTAACACTCACGTAACCTGGGAAGAGAAAAACCTGGCAGAGCAGCTCGTTAACTTACTGTGGTCATCTTTTGATTCTTAATTATAAAGAATATTTATAGTAAGGATTAACATTGAATTAAACCTAACATGAGTTAGAATTTAAAGGTTACATACCTCTGGTGAGGGGAGGCTGGCGGGCATGGTGTCACCCAGAGGCTTTGTGACCAAAGCAGAACCCAGGATGTCGATTAAGTGATGGGCCATGAGCTGTTGTTGCTCCACTGTGCAGTGGTTCTCCAGGGACAGAATCACAGGGTACGGAGATGTCTGGGTAGCAAAAGATCAACCATCAACGTTCAAAGCTTTTTATTCTCCTAGAGGCAAAATAAGCATTTCATTTACCTTGAAGGCATAGTCTTTGATGGCTCTGATGACGTCTTTGAAAAGGATTTTGGATGTTAGAGTGTAGCCGTGATAAATTATAGGCTCTCCGTTTGGTCCGTCCCAACAGTCCAGCTCCACACAACGGCAACTCTTCATCAATGCTCTGCAAGAAGAGGAGTGAGTAAAACTACCTTTTCCATCCATTTACTCTGAGTGATTAGTTTCCTTTTCACTGAAACAACCACTAGACATGTGGGGAGTCCATAATAATCAGCGAATAATCAAGTTTTATTAAGGTATGATTATGATTAATCATCCTTATGTCAGCAGTGGATTTAATAGCTCTCAGTTTCCTTCATTAGTAAAGGTTGGATATAAGCAACACCTCTGTAATTTGGATCAAATGATACTCAAGACCCAGTCCCAGTATTTAATACTGGGGCAGAAAGTAAACTGAAGTTTATATCAGACTGCAGGACCATATAATCCTCCAGAATGATCCACAGAGACAAGGATCAAGGTTCCTCTTCATCCCTGTACAACAACAAATTATTGGACACTCTGAAAAGAGCGGACTCAGTAGAACGGCTTTTTTTGAGAGCCAGACGGAGACTTGTCCAAAAATGTTTAACTCACTGAGAACAAAAATATATACGTAAAGATTTCATTGAACTGTGCATTAAGCAAAGTAGATAGTTGTTGGACAGACTCATGAAATGTCAGGCCTGAAAAGCCCAGACAGCAGATTAAAACCTGAGGACGTTTTCTAATTTTCGTCTAACAACAAGCAGTACTGAAACGCTTACTTTACATAGGCCTCTGTGCTGCTGGGTCCTTTGAGTTGGTCCTCCATCAGGTAGGTGTTGTGTGAGGAGGAGATAAAGTAATGATTGAGAGGCTGACTCATGTCCTGATACACCGGTGAGTGAGCTGGGTTGAAGATGCATCCATCCTCTTGGTTGAGGTACATTACAAAGCCATCTTTAGTCATGCACTTCTTCTGTTTTGCTGTGAGGACGAGCACAATAAGTTGAACAACCCTCGAAGCAAGGCAAATCCGGTGAGAGTCGAACTTTTGAAAACCAACAGTCCTGCTCCAAGTTCACCAACCTGCTTCGTCCAATTCATGTTTCTCAATCAGCTTGAGTGCACTCTCCATGGTCGCTTGTTCCCTCTGCTCATTCAGCAGGAAATCCAGCAGGTCCCTGGCGCTCATTTCACCCTCTGTTTTAGCGTACTTCTCATAGATCACATCTATCTCCTCCCGTTTTGTCAGGAGGCTATAAAATTCCTCGATCTCCAAGTCTTCCAGGGTACCCGAATTTGACGTGTCACATTTCTGTGTAAACACAATGGCACTTCAATAAACTGCTAACTTTACTGATTTGGTTTTACTGAAAGAGAAGAGAAATTTGAGAGCGCCACACCTTGAATATTTCCTCCACATAGGTGTCATTCACCTCAATGTTGACCTGTCGCAGGAAATGCTTCAGCTCTTTCAGGGTCATCTTGTTGTCTTTGTTCTTGTCTGCCTTTCGCATGCAGCTGATGAACCAACTGGAACTCAGATGTAAGGATTTGGTTTACAACAGAAGAACAAAACTACAAAAAAAAATAACTGTGCAGAGCACCACCTTAGAGCCCAAATCTCAACTGATGCACAATGTATAACACACCTACAAAAATATGTAAATGCATAAATAAATCCACAACTGGACTTACTGGTTGTGACAAAACTCACCAACCATATGTGCTTTTAAATGTCCCTGTGCACAAAACATTCTAAACAAACTAACAAAATAATGGTGTATGTATGAAATAAAAAAAATAAATAATTGAAATCAAATCACATTAAGGATACTGTTCTCTTTTCTGCTTCTTGTTGAGGTTCTGCGCATGGTTCATGAGCTTCTCCAGGCTGGTGACCCACCGATGGGCCTCCTCTTTAGAGTTCACCATGAAGTCGAGGTTCTTTTTGCTTCCCTTAAACATGATAGAGAAGCACTTCTCTTCCTCGTCGGGGTCCGTATGTTTTTTGAGCCCTTCGGTCTGGCGGCCCTTGCGCACAGATTCGATGTCTTCAATGAGGACTGTGTAGAGAAAGCAGGACGTTTGTTAGAACCTGGATTTAGAAATGAGAACATGGCTATGCTAATTAATTATAAAGCCAACTTCATTTGAACTTTTAAACTAACGGCAAGTTTAAGACAGCGTTTGGAGTCTAAAACCGACGTACAATTATTTCTAAAGGATTTTGGACTTCTTCCAAAATAAATCGTTGCAAAGTTGTCTGACAGCGATTGCTTTATTCGTAATTTAAGATCTGGTCTTAGGCATTTGGTACCCATCAGGCATTCTTATCACCTAAAGCACAGACCTTCCTCCGACATGTCATTATCTTGTTGTGAAAGACGACTTTTCTCTTTGGTCACAACAGGGCTACTTTTGTATCTTATCCATAAGATAACTCTTGTTTTTGAGGGAGCTGCCTTTGGAGGCCTCTTACATAAGTGTTTGAGAAATGTCACATGCTTCCATGACGTCTGAGCTCACCTCAAAATGGAAATGGTTGATGCCAATCAAATTAAAAGAAAAAAGCGAGAGTGAAATGATGCAAAAAGATACAACGGTGCTTCACAGAACTGTTTGAGAGTGCAGAGGTGGGTAATGTGTTGCACACAATCACACAGAGCTCCTTTCCTCCAAGACCCTTCAAAATATTCTTGGTGGACCTTTTACATTTAAACACAACAACCTTATCACACACAACTGGTATTCCTGAGTCTTCAGGCAGAGGCAGACTGGCAATCTGACCATTCTGAAGAAGTACAAAATGATTGTCCAGTTCAGGGCCGTCGGCCTGCCTGTTTCTGCTAACAGAACAAGTCAGATTTATTACTTCCAGTCACAAGCAACAGCAGACGTCACGACCCCAAGTTTAATAAAGGAGAGAATCTGTTTTCTTTCTCACCGCTCTTGATTTCTCCCTCTTTCTTCTATTGTATTTCTACGCTGGGTTATGTTGGAACTGGTGCAGACTTGATACTTGTTCATAGTTCCAGTATTATAGAGATAAAATTAGATCAAATTCACAGCAATGCTTTTTCCCTCTTTATAAAAAATTGATTAAGTAATGTTTTCCTTGCACCACAACGGATTATGAAAACAGAGGAGAATAAAACGATCATCGAAGGGAGAGGCTCACTTGATGCTAAGAAGCAGAAACAACATGAAAACAACAACGTTGAGCATTTGCATCCTTGTTGGGAGATAAGATGTAAGTGGACAGAAGACGACAGAGGACATCTGGTAATTGCATTGTCCAACTAGCAAACATGTTTTCACGAAAATAGTAAAAGGGGGTATTTGTTATGCTAAAAAGACACCGATTTATCACCAATGTGACCCAGACAACTCGACTGAAGGTCTCTGCACATGCAGTCTGTTTCCGCCCATACACTTGAAGCCAGCTGCTTTGTTGAGCAGCTTAATTTAGCTTAAAGAGCAAGCACCAACACACATGATGTAACCACTCTAAAGAGAAACGACTGACCTTGTCATAAAAAGAAAGACTAAAAGCTCAGCTACAATGCTAGTTTTAGATAACTGACCAATGTTGTTTGTAGAATTGAACACTGAAAGATAAGTACACATGCTTACAGTACTTATCTGAACAGACTTTTGCAAACAAATGCAGCAGTTCGATGTAATTTTTTAACAAACAGCAAGACAGAAAACTCTACAACTTAAATGTAAATTTGTGGAGTCTGCTGGATAAGCAAGAGAAGATAAACAAGTTTAAGAATTTGTATGATAAAAGAAATGAAACTTATTGAAATGTTTGTTTCATGAGCAAAGAGCTGGTTTAAGTGATTAACAGGAACTGCTGTTAAATATGCAAACCTGCATCTTCTGCATTTTTCCATTCTTTGCTGTTAACGACTACCAGAGAAAAATATCTGCTTTTGTTTTGATTTAAGCTTGTTCAGGGACTTCTCAATGTGAAAGCATTCATCAGAAAATGAAAGAAAACAGCAGATGTGTAGATGTTTACAACACATCCACCTCGCTGCAGCACTTAATGGAAGTATGTTTGTACTTAGCAGCTGAGATAGTGATGATTTTCAAGAAAATTTTGAGTAGAAATTCATGACTCCTGGTTACCATGCGGTATAAATGTGACATGACAAGGAGGCCCATTTGTTTTAGCTAATCTTCAAAATGGGTAAGATAAGAGAGCCTGCTATTCACGCAAAGCATGCGTGTGTTCATCTCCGTAAGTCAGGAAATGACAGCAATACACAGCTACTAACTCTGGTAACAGTTGGAGCAAATATTTTACTGCTATATTGTGTTCCCGCAAAGAACGATGTATTAATTTTAATACTGTTTAATTTTTTTTTCCCCCAAGGGTGGTTAAGTTGCAAGAGGCAAATGTTCTTTCTTAGCAAATTTAATTACATCTAGTTGCTAATTTCTGGTCTAGCTCAGTGCTGTACTTTTTCTGCTAGATTTTAATGCTGCATTTTTTACAGTTAACGTATTCTCTTGGAGAGGTTTCGACATGTCATTGCGGTTAAAACAATCACGCTAATTTGATAATGTTTAGCTTTCAATGAAAGATTCCAGTTTTACAGTAAAACAACAATTATGGTATGAGACAATAAAAAAAACACTCTCAGTTTTAGCCTTAATTTTAAAAATAGGAAAGATGGAAAATATTCAAGTGAAGCAAAAGTGAGTTGAGCTTCAGAAATAAAATAAAATAGTTACTTGCCTCTAATTGGGTAAACGTCCTCACATCTACAGTTAGAGAAATCTTATCCTAGCAGTGACCTAAATATAAAAGAAGATTACATTTTATGTTCTCTGTTAGAGACGTATTTGAGTTGCTGAGACTCCATAACAACTATTACATACTGACAACAAGACTCAGCTGTCAAAGCACTTGAAACTAGTTTCCCATGAAAGAAAGGTAGAATGTGCAAACAGCAGATGCACGCTGCTAACCACAGTGGTGGAGATGAGATGCTGTGTGTCTGTTTCTCTTCCAAAGAGCATAAAAAACCTTTTAGTGCATGATAATATGAAGTCTTTGAAACATTAGGAGATTTAAAAGACAATATTCCACGGCTGTGAGCAATTCAAGATCATCTCTCTCTATAATTCAGACTAAACATCGATGCACATTTACAGTCTTGACTTTGTGGTTTTAAACTGATAAAATTCGAACGCACGCATACACTGATCTGTACACATCTATTTTCAAATGTGGTTAAAACCAGGTCTTGTTTTCACTCGCAGTCTTTTCTCCAGTAAACCTCAACACTTTTGAGCTGGGCTGTCACTTTGGCTTTCTGGCTGACACGAAAACAACAAAACATGCTGTAGAGACCTGAAACAAAACACCGACCACCTTAAGACCAGCTTCGGGCTCTGTTGTTGTTCTAAGCTCAGGCTTTGAGACAGAGGTTATCAGCCCTGGCAGCACTGACTGTCGCTGGGGTGGGAGGGAAACCTGAGCCACCAGAGACCCAGAGAAAGATATACTCTTTTTCAGTCTGACAGGGGATCACTGAACCAAGAGAAGGAAAATAACTCAAATGGGCACAAACACATAGTCAGGATGTACACTAGATTTTTCCAGTCTGTCTCTTGCCCCAACCATGATGAATGTTTGAGCTGTTTTTTACTCCACCAACAACATTTCTCACATACTCGCCAGAGGAATTTGAGGGACGGGTGTGTGCACATGCCAATTTTCACCCGCGGGTTAAAGAGCCGCTCTTGTGAATATGAGCTTTGAACAGTGATTAACCACAATAGCTGTGGCTTAAAAATAATATCTACACGAGGTTTTGGTAGCTTCCGTTTTTTAAAATAGCTAAGGTGGCTTCTCATTCGTAGCTTCTGATGCGGGAAATGATGAAAGGGAAATTCCGCCTAGTATTTCACTACCTTTTAGGGTGTTTGATGTGCTGTAATTTAAAAACTTAAATGCAATGAGTCTAAAAGCTTAGGTTAGATATTCTACACTGTTACCAGGATATTTTAAACACTATTTTTGATTGGTGAATTTAAGTAGTCCTATTTTGATTCAATTAAAATGACTGTCTTGCTATCTTGAATTCATGTAATATTGTAATTGAGCACATTAACTAAAATAAGACTTGTTTTATTTTTCAAGTAAACCAAACTGTTGCCATGGTGAAGCCTATGCCAGACACGTCTCCAATCATGTATTGCACCATCTACAAGAAACTTTGGGAATTGCAAGTGATACTGTCCTTCACATTCTTGAGGTAAGAAATTTATGATACTTATTCATCATTACACTGATTAGTCCCTAAAACGTGGTTTGTTTTGTGATTGTTTTTCTGTCTGTGCTCCAATTAGCAGATGACCCAACAACTTCAATCAAACAAAACCACTTTTCAGCTCTGTGGTGATCGTGAAACCAACTTTCTACTGGCCATTGGAACCATGCCTGCCCTGATCTTCTGAAAGGAGGACATCATAGCTACTACACCTTTCAGCATGCATGTGTGTGGCCACTTCTCTCTGTGCTGCTGACAGATATCTTGAGAACACTGTCCGTAACTGAGACAAGACTTCCACACATAAAAGGCTATGGCTGATTGGAAGATGTTCATTGTGGAGTAAGCTCCTATTGATGACATCTAATCCCAAGTTTATTTTTGCTTTGGACAATTTGGTTTGCTTGACTCTTAGGGCATCTTATGAGTGCGACAGATGTGTCAGATCTTCATTGTTCTGTCATTTTACGGGATTGTTTCAGAATCAGATGCCCATCCAGACTTTAAATTCTGACCAGTAGTCATGTTTTACTATGTTTATGTGAAACTTAAACGTAATAAAGATGTTAAAAGTAATTGAACTTATGTCTTCATTTCAGGAAGCCAATAACATCTCTTATTCCAGTATAGACAGGATCAATTTTTGGATTTTTGCCTTAGCATAAGAACCTTGAGTAAAGCAATGACAAAATATATATTTTAATCCTATGCAACAATAAAAGTAAACTAGTTTTAAGCATATATATGTTGATTTTAAGAAATTCAATGTCAAGTAATATTTTCTTTACTTGAGATTATTTTTCTTAAAATAAGATAATATATCTTACTTGTTTAAGTAAAATTGGCTTGTTTTAAGTACAAATACACTAATTTTAAGATAAATAAATCTCATATATTCTATTTGTATTAGTAAAATTTTCTTATTTTATGAAAAATGTTCTGTGTATTAAGAAAATAAATCTCATATACTCTATTTGTATTAGTAAAATTGACTTGTTTTAAGTACAAATACACTAATTTTAAGATATTTGTAGGTTTATCTTGGTTAGATATTTTTTCTTGTTTTAGAAAATCTTGACAAGATAAATTTTCTTGTTCTGTTGGCAGATAATTTTTCTTATTTTAAGAAAATTAGACCCTATTTTTGTACTTTTTTTTCTTGTTTTTGAAAGGGGACTTTTTGCAGTGTTTGTGTGTGTGTTTGTGTGTGTGGGTGTGCGTGTGTGCGTGTGTGTGTGTGTGTGCACACATGATGAAGCAAGAAGCTTTTGTTTTGATCTGAAAGGAGTGCTCTTACTTGACACAGTAAAAGCCAAAGGGGTGTCCAGCCAATGAAAAAGCGAGATGTACTGCACAAGGTAATTTTTCTTTAGCAAGACTTATCTCATTTTTATGAATCATATGATAAAAGGAATTTGAAACTCACAGGTATTGCCTTTTTTGCCAAGTTTCTTAGACGAGCACATAATGGTCCTACAGTCTTCCATCAGATTAAAGTAGCGGCTCTTATGCCAGGATTTCGAGCGGATCTTGGTGAGTTTCGCGCCGTCCAGCAGGAACCGAAGATCCTCATTGTCTTTCAGACCTAGACATTTTGGGACAAAACAGGAAATATCAGAATTATTATGAATGTTTGGATATTATTACAAAGCTAAAATGAACAGGTAAAACATTAAACTGGAGAAGTGGAAAAGAAAGATAATTTTAGTGGAGCACCGTTTGGAGGTAACCAGCTGGTTTACACATCCTGCTGGGACTAAATGTTTTATGGAGGGTTGCCTTGTTTTTGCTTATTGCTTATTTTTATCTGTCTGTTTTTTAGCACAATGTGTGTCTTTGACATGCATGGAAAAACGACTGAAAGAAATACAGGTTTTGTTAAAGGTTTTGTCCATTCTTCTTTACAAAAATTAATCAGGGTCCACCAGACTTGAGTGGAGAGTCTCTGTCAATACCATTGTTGTAACAAGGGGTGCACCGATTGCAGTTTTCTGTCTAATCACCGATTACCAATCTTTTAAAAAGCCCAACTTACCGATTCCGATTTTGGCCGATGCCATTTATTGTCTGAAACGTTGCTCAACATATCAAGAAAGTTGCTGAATTGGCAACAACGGGGTAACTATTGTTAACTGTAAATGTCCAGACATGACCTAGTCGGCCAATTTGTCAGTCAAACCTCTCTCACGGGAGAAAAGAAAAGCATAGTGGTTGATTTTTAGACTTTGCCGAGGTTGATAACATTGGTGGATAAGATCTGCTTCACATGTAAAAATTGGCCAATCTCCCAAAAATGAAGGAGATCGGCACCGATAAATTGGCTGGCCGACAAGTCGGTGAACCCCTAGTTGTAAGCAATTCATTTTAATTAATTCACAATTTGTTGGCTTTGCTTTGGGTTGCTGTTTTGTTGAAAGGAGAACCTCCTCCATAATCTGGTTCTCTGCCGCCTTTGACAGGTTTTCTTGCAGAATTGCCCATAGTGTGATGCTGCCACTACCATATTTCACAGCAGGCTTCTTAAAGCTTTCCTTCAGTTTTTTTCTTGTTGCCGTTTGAGTTTTTCTTCCTGTTGCAAGTTTTTGATAGTCTATCACATTGAAGTTAGATTGTTAAGTAACAAAGAGTGGAAAAAGAGGTATTCATACTTTTTCAAGTTACTGGTTCCTAATCATATCCTTTATGTTTTCCCAATATAATATTCAGAATTCTCTTTAGGTGCAATTTCATTTTGTATGTTAAAGTCCAACAGTATACCATGTGGTTCATTTTGTAAACATCAATATGTGGGTGGACTTACTTGAGGTTTGGAAGTTGTAAGTTGCAATTTACAAAATAGCCTGCAAGTAAAATATCATTTAACTTAGAGAGGCACAAGGTAGATTTTGATCCCTTAAAAAGTGGCTTTAGTAAAATTGAAACAATAAGGATTGTTTTTTTTATTTTTCCTAGTCATCATTTTCCATCTTATTGTGAAATAAAAAAAAAATACTAAGTGCAATTTCCATGTTCCATTTCTATGAAAGAACCATATTATCTGCTTGATTTCCACAGACACTGAAGTACAGACTCATTGCTTCCTTTAGTTCTAGTAGAAATACTAGCAATACAACTACAGAGAAAGAAAACTCCTCCACTGGAGTCTCCGGGTAGAACGTTCCGCACGAACAGAGCTAGCATGTTGTGTTCGTGCAGAACATAACATTCTCAGCCCACCATCATCAAATATTTACAGCTTGAATCTGCAAACACATTAAGTTGATGCTACTGTAAAATAGATCAATAAAATATTTGGAATTGCACCACACTGCGGTTTCTGTTAAAAGGGCCGAAGTTTATCACATAATTTTTTTTTTCATACTACTTGTTTCTCAAACTGCTTGGATTTTTATCTGGACTCACTTGGATGGATACAAAATATATCAGCATGTTCTAAAACAGGAGCAATGGCAGAGTTTCCGTTTTAGATGTCCTGCTAACTTCTACGCTAGAATTTTTTAAATATTTTTTTTCCTGTCTGCTACAGAGTGTGCAGCGTGATTTTGAAGTAAGCCAGTATTCATGTGAAGTAATACACTTTGGAAACTGCATGCTATCACTTTGAGAGTGATTCACGAGCCAAACCCTCTGTGTGAAGCCATAATAATACTGGGTAGAGAATGCTTAGTATTTTGTGGGTGGGGCTGGGATCTGCAATGCAACTTAAAACAATGACTAGTTTTTACCAAGGTTTCTACAAAATAGAACTGGAATCTGTATGTGACCTTTGAAGGAGAAAACACTTGAAATCTGTTGGAGCTTTATCAGATTGCTAGCAAGATTGCGTGACAGACCTGTCCCCACAGATTGTACCCTGAGCTCCCTGACATGGTTCAAGGTTTGTTTCTCCAGAAGCACTGAAGGAATTGTTTTCAACATATACGTCAATCAGCCGACCTAGTTAGTTTAGCTGTTCAGTTGACAGCAAAGAAGAGGGACGGGCATGTTTTATTGTTCCAGGAAAACAAGAAATAGTTCTAGAATCCAAGGAACGCCCGCCCCCCCCAAGTCATGAGTGCTTCTTCTGAAGCTGAGTAATGAATTTCAGATGGAAGGCTCTGCAACCGACTGTTTACACCATGTGAGACAAGCTAGGGCATGATGTTTCTTAGAATTACTGGGAAATAATATGGCTGGTTGTTATTCTCAAATTACCCGAAGAGAAGGTATTCACTATTACCCTGCATTTTCCCTGTTAAGGTAGGTTAAGAAAAAAAAAAAAAAAACTTGTGTTGATTCATATCAGAAACTCTTCCTTACAAAAGTAATCATCCTCTTGAACATTTTCAGATTATGCAATGTTACATATACAAACTTCCATCATATTTTACTTGCACTACAAAAACAAAAAGTTGTTCATAATTGTGAAGTGGAAAGAAAAGATACATGGTTTTCAACCTTTCTACTATGAAAATCTGTGTGACAAGCAATTGTCAGCCCTCTTCCCCCTAATAGCCCTGATGCAAATCCAGTGCAAGCAATTGCCTTCAATTCATATCACAGAATTGGAGGTAACGTCAAAATCATTGCAGAGGTTCGTAGCTGATGTGGGAAAATCTGCTGACAAAACCGTTAATCATGCATTTTCCAATCTTGGAAAAATCAACTCTAAAAGTGAGCCATGTAGAGATAAAGCCAACAGTTAGATGAAAACAAAAATACATGCTTTGGCCCACAAGCAAAATGCATGTTGTCCGGGTGCTTTTCTACAGAAAAGGACAAGGAAGCTGGTCATAGTTGATGGGAACAGGGATACAGATCAAATCAATTAAATCCTGTAAGACAACCAATTCAGTGACAACCAAAAGACTTAAGACTGGGTTAGGGTTAGGGTTGGATCAACAGGACAACCTCAAACCTACAGGGAGAGCGACAGTCTCTGGATGAGAAAAGCTGGAGAGACAAACCATAAGAGACGAAATTGAGCTGAAAAAAGTATAAATTAGTAATGGAAAAAACATTTATTTTCTTTCAAGCCATATTGTACATATGTGTGGGTTTATCACATAAAATTACATAACATACATTGAAGGCTCTGGTTGCCGCGTGACGAAATGCGAAAAAGCTTAAAGGGCGTGAATACTTTAGCAAGATTTAAAATTGCTTGAAACTGAAATGTAATATTTAAAAGTTTACTTTGTGGAAGTGGAAAGAAAAATCTTTTTATTATTATTTTTCGTAAACATAGTAATAAAGTGATGCTACGAGTTCAGTCTTTTGTTTGTATTTTAACCCAGTTTGTTTACAAATACAGCCGATAGCTATTACGTACGACTGCTTTTAAGCAAGGGAGTTTTTTTTTAATTCCATTTCCAAAAACCCAAAGGAATTAGAGGAATATCAGCACTAGATACAACCTTGTAAGTGAGAGGAGTTTACAGTAGAAAATGCGACCAGATATTTCATAGGTGAAAAGGAACCAACAATTGACTTTCCAGACCCAATACCAGTGACTACAGCGTTTGTGCAGGCGTGTTTGGTGTGTGATGTTCTTAACATCAACACCATGAAGAGGCATAACAAATCAAATTCTGTTTAAGGCCCCATACAACCCTGGGTCAGCCCAGAATCCAAGAAACGGCCATATGTTTGTACGGATAAATAGGAGTAAAATCTAATTTCTCAACAGTTAAAACATTTTTTTTTCTCTTTTATGTGATCTATAATGTAAAAAAAAAATGAAAGTGGAAGGTTAGACCTCAAAAGAAAATCTCAACATTTGGCACTGTCTAGTAAAAGGCTGTATCTCTTTAAAAACTGATGTCCCGAAAAAGATGAAACGTCTCTGTTGTTTACACATAAACAATAACAGTCACAGGCTTGCCCTGGCTTTTAAGGAGGTCACAAATGAAAAGCCCACATAGACTCAATGGAAACAACAAAGAGAATTTTCACTGGACCATTCACTGTGTGTTTTTTTTTTTGTTTTTTCCTCCCCTCATCGAAAAGGGAGTGCAGGGGATGTCAGTCTAACAGGCGACGGGCAGAAGCCTGGTCTGTCATCAGAAGAAAGAATGCGCCGCTCCAGGCGATTAAGAACCATTTACATATGTGCACATAACAAACACAGATGAGGACACACTGGATTACTGATGCGTAATAAGAAGAGGAACATATTTTCCAAATCCAAGTTCTCCAAACACAACCCCGCGAGCATGCGCGGTTGCTCCTGTTTGTGTTGGCTTAACAACTGAAGCGCGTGCGCCCCTGACTCCAAGTGCACCTTTAAAAAAAAAGAGGTCTCACCCAGGCGTTTTCCATTTTCCAGCGCGACCTTTTTACGGTGCTCTGCAAATACTTTCTCCTGTGAGTTTGTCCTTTCAGGACGTAGACAGAAGCAAGACATCGCTGCGTAAAAAAAAATCCGCTCGGTGTAAAATTTGAGCTCGGTAAGGAAGAAAAAACTGGGAGGAAAAGTTTTTTCTCTCTCTTTCTCTCTCTCCTCATGGGGCGGGTCTTTACGTGTGTTGCTATGTTATAGCACCCATATTCACCGCAGAGAGGGAGTAAACTGGTCCTTCGGAGAGACATTTTAGGTGTAGAAAACAAGCATAAATTCATTCTCAAAGTTACATTCATCATTTGGTTTAACTTTTCTGGGAAGGACACACACAAAGTTGATTCTTTTTTACTTTATTTTCTTGGAAGTGTTTAATTTCACACTCTACACTTAATAAGATCAACTGCACTCAAAATAAATTAAATATAAAAATGTACTTATCTTTGAAAAGGGTTTGAAAATATGTACGTGCCCCTACGTGAGACATAAAATGGCGCCGCCGTGTGGCAGTAGCTAAATGTATCTGCGGTTAGTTTTGCTCGACATTGTGTTGTCCTATGTACTATTTCGTCGAAACTATACAAATTCATAAAAACATATAACACGAAGACGCATTTAAAGCGTTGGCGAGTTTTGTTGGTTAGAGTACTAGTAATAATTACTATTATAAATGAGTATATTAGTAATTTTGCCCGATGGGGAAAGCAATTCCCTAACATGTTTGGGCAGTGAAGTCACGTATGTCTTTGAAAGTCTAAAGTCAGTCGTGGAAGCTTTCTGACTTTCTGCATGAGATAAAATGATGTTAGTTTTTAACCCAAATGTGCCAGTTAGACGACTTGCTCTGCTAGTTCTGTTAAAACAAAGCCATTTGCACTGTAAGTGCTTCTAAAGTGTTTCTAAAAGATATTATGCTCTTAAAAAGTGGGAATCAATTGTGTAAATAAAGCACAAAAGTTTCCAGTCCGTCCCTCCAAAACAGTGAGTGGATTAGAATTCAAGCAAAAACTATCACCCGTTATTAGTTGCAGATCTGGCACAAGAGAGAAGACTGTCCCAGTCTGGAACTGGCCCGGAAGGTGAATCATGGCGTACTGAGGACAGGGCATGCTGATCATCAGCTGTGTCCACCAACAAAACCAAAGACCTTGTTTTCACTCACTGAGTGAAAATAACAGGATGTGATGATGGCAATTGATTCCCAAAAGTCTGGATTGTCTGCGCAAAGGATGTAGGGCATTTTGGCACGCATATGTGGGGTTTTTGTCACAGCCTATAATTTTAGCATTCTTGCAAGTATTAAAATCTTTTTCTTCGAGTGTCCTACTCTAGTCACATGACTGGAAACAGTACAGAGAGGATGTCATTGGAACTGGAAGAAGGAGGCTACGCGTCAAAGGCGCAGAGGCCAGACAGCTGAGCAACAAACATAAGCATGAAACTAGACAAATATGTTGCTATTGCTATAATGTCATACGCATCCAGTCACTTGAAACAAGTTCTTAATAAGACATAACTTTGTTCCCATTCACCACACACAAATAGTCACAATATGCTAGAAATAAAGGAAAATAAATAATGTGTGAATTCACAGAGCTAATACTGACTAGCTCCTCCAATCACCTTTTTTTTTTGTGCATTTTGTACAGCAGTAGGGAGTGAGCAGGTATCCGGCTGCTGTACAGTCGATGATTTATAGGGGATTACAACTGAAATAATTAGTTCCAAAAGTATTTAAAACACTATTATGGAAATGGATCAATGAAAACTCGACTTGTGACTAAACTTCTCTTTTTTTATGGAGGAGAATTTGTGCAAACATCATGATTATTAAAATGTATTTAAAACTATATAGATTAATAAATAGGCTATATGAATTGAAAGCTTCGTAAATATCTGAATTACAGCAGCAGTGTCTAATGTAGAGCTTTTAAACAAAGAAATGTTGGTTTTGAATTTACTGATCCCCTCTAGGCTTATTTCGGTAACATTTTGATACAGATTTAGTCCTTTAGATATTTAACAGAATGCATGGGTTTATTTTATTGGCATGGTTTCACTTTGTTAGAACATTATTTAGGTTACAAATTAATAAAATAAATATTGAATGCCCTATCTGTTACAGAATTGACTTTGTCGGTCTGGGTTTTAAATTTGTATGGTTGGGTGGTGAATCAACCTGCCGTTGACTCACCACAGCTCAGAAAATATGCCCTTCATATTACCCTTGTTGGAATGTTTGTTGGTTATATTACTAACACTACAAATTGCATGAACTGCATGTCTTCAGAATTGAAAATAAAACACAAAATGATAGAATAATTTAAAACAATGATCAACTTTACAGTGTGTATCTTGAATATGATGAGAAGCGTCCCAGAGACTATGAACTTAAAATACTTGAAATAATATGTTATTTCAGTTAATGTCTGTTTATAAATCAGGTTTTTAATCCTTTAAAAATCATCACTGGACAAAGTGAAAACAACAGGAAATGAAGGCATTTTAACTATCTCCAAGAAAATCAAATATTCTTCTATTTCAAGAGTTGTTGAAATAGAAGTTGTTGCTTTGCACATATAAATTATTGGGACTAAAAGTATGAACATAGTTTTTCATTTAACATAGCAACACAAACAGAGTCTGCACCTCAAATGTGGATCAAGAAACAACATTTTAGCAGACGTTGAGCACAATGACGTAATGAACAGCTTCACTATCGCCACCCTACTCACCGTCTATCTTAGAGCCCAAATCTGATTCCATTTTGAATCCAGACAAAATCAATCCCCGTCTACAGCAGAAAGAAACTCCCGTTTGCCTCTGTTGCACTGCCTGTCCGTGTCAGTGGAAATATTCCCACAACTCTTCTGTGAGGAAAATCTACTCTTCTTTTTCTCCCCTCTGAGCCAACCCACAAGGCGCACGCTTCATACCAGCTCCAGCTGCTTGTTCACACCCATTTGAGCACCAGTTTGACAAGTTTTCAACTGTCTCTCATGACTACATAATTTCCTCCATGCTTGCTGATGGAAGCTACACCTTCAGAAGGAATGTTGTCAACACAGCCAGAAAACATCTACTTGGACAACCAGCGCAAACCTTATCATTGTCAAGATGGTGTTTTAATACAGCTGAACTAATGCTGAAATTAGACTTTTTTTTCTGTGGCCACTGAGAGTGCACCTGATTTATTTTGGGTGTTGCTAAAAACTGGTAGAGACCTACCTTTTCTTGTCACTCTTGTACTTCCACCCCACACCTCGTCTGCATAACAACAAACTATTCTTAGCATTAGTCCATGGAAATGTTTGGAAAGGAATCAGTTCTGCATGAGGTAAACCCAGGTCATTTTTATTATAAAAGTGCTCTGATTTTTTATCTGTTTGTTGACTATTGTGGTGTCTCATAAGCCCACTGCAAAAATTCTATTGAATAAAAAGGGAGAAAAAAAAAGCATGAAATGATGTAAAAAAAAAAAAAAAAAAAAACGCTCACCCACTTCAGTCCCACATAAGCAGATCAACACAACCACAGATTTTGTTTCAGGCGCCTCAGGAATCTTGGCCTATGCAACAAGAGCGACTGGCATTCATGAGCGGGTCAACTAAAACTAAACCTTTTCAAGCAGTGGCCAGTCTTTTTCCATGAGGCCACGGGGAATGTGCTTTGCATAAACCAAGTTATCCAGACACAGCTGAGCGAAATTTTTGTCTGCTTACATACAGGGAATTCTTGCTTGGTTGTTGAGAGTATTTTGTGTATTTTCATTCTAAATTTACTCATTTGGAGAATCACACATGATTCACGTGATTGCTACCAACACTTAGACCTATCCTGTGGGTTGTTTTTGGTCATGTGTGTGTGTGTGGTGTTTTTTGTTTTTTTTTACCCGACCAACTCGTAGGGAGGATTTGGTTAGATGTTACAAGGTGTGAAAACACCTGTTGGGTGGAGTTAATCCTTTTCCTGTTGGGAAAACACAACAGGAAAAGGATTTTCCTGTTGTGTTTTCCCACAACAGGAAAACACAACAGTTTTTTATGAGGGGAAAAAAGCCCTCATATAGCAGCTTTTTTCCTGCTATATGAGGGCTGTCACAACCATCAAAAACATGTTAATCTATTAGGATGTTTTCTGGGTCTTAAACATCTTGGTATATTGACAGTGCTTGCATCTATTTATCCATTAATAGAAGCTCTCAGCTGTGAAACATGAGCACAGCTTAGAGTTTCAATGTCTTTACAACCACAATAAACACACATCTATTCAGATTGGCTTAGAACTAGCTATTACCTCTCATTTCCAGCATTGCATTGTTAATCTAATCTTTGTGATCTCATTTCCAGTTTCTTAATATCAATAATTGCTTAATTTATCTCACTTTTGTTTCCTCATTACTTTTTTTTTGCCTATAATTACTACTTGTTTTATCTGTCTATTCACTGTTTGAAAATTTTGATGATTTTGTTGCATGTGTTTCTAGTGATTAAATCTCTGCCTTTGTCTTATACTTGACTGTAAAAGTGCTGCATGTATTCATTCAGGAGCAAGGCACAGCCTTTTTTTTTTTTTTTTTTGGTGGAAACAGACTTCCATACCCACACAGCCTAAAATTAATCTCATATTTGTGATTGGAAGATGTTGTATTAATGTTCACTTTGTTGCGTTTTGCGTCAAACGTAATGTTTTGTTTATGTAAAGAAGTTTTCCAATACCTGCAACAGACTGGCAACCTGTCCGGGGTGTACCCCGCCTCTCACCCGGAACGTTAGCTGGAGAGGCACCAGCACCTCCCGACCCCTCTAAGGGTGTTAGAAAACGGATAGATGAAGTTTTCCAATAACTTAATTATTAACGGTGTCATATTGATGAAAACTTTATTTATTTATTTATTTATTTATTTATTTATTTATTTATTTATTTATTTATTTATATTGATTTGTCTTGATTACATAATTGTTTGTTACAAAAGGTCACACGCGGACCACTTTCAGATCCGGTGCGCCACCTGTGGTTGCTTAGCAACCACATATACGCACACATGGCCGACCACCGCAGCGGGATTTACTGAAAGTACTGAGCTTCTAAAGTTAGTCATTGTACACTTTATGTGGTCATGAATGAGTGTTGCGAGTCTGACGTGACGGTATATATTACATTTCTAACTTTACGGTCTTTCGCAGCTATTTTCATTAGTTTCTACCGGTGAGGTGGACTGGAAGAAAATGACAGAAGACACATTCGTTGAACCCTTGGTGGACAGTCACAGACCTGCGTCGGGAACGTCACAAGTAAGTTGTGAATGTTTTAATTTGGGGGAAGAAAAGTGAGTTCCCTATGCATTGTATCCCTCTTCTTTTATTCCAGGACATCTCTCATGTATTAATGAGCGTTTTCAAAGAGGTTTACAACAAGGACATAATCGAGGAAGGGATTCAGTTGTCCAACCTCATCAAAACAAATGTGGGAAAAAACATTTATCATGATAAATATGTTAAGGAGCTGCAGCAGGTAACTATTGGAACAAAAGTTTTTTTTAAAAGTTTATTAGTCTGAGAAAGTGAAATGAAACTTCTCTCTCTTTTTTTATACTGATAGGCTCGTTGTGAATATGAGCAGTGTATAAAAATGGCTGATATGATGGAGGATCACATATGTAAGGGTAGAGCCCAAGCTGCTGCCAAAGAAAGCCGGGAATGTGAGAGGATGATGGCCGACGTAGATGGTTGTGATTATGCAGTGTTTCCAGGTGAGTTGCTCTCTGATTTATAGTTGTCTGAACAAATCCAGCGAACAAGTCCACTACAACTACCTACCACTGTTAAACGCGGTGCTCGCACCATTTTGCTGTTGGGATGCTTTTGTTGAAAAGAGATAGGGAATCTGTTCAGGGAAGAGGGCAGGACAGATACCCTAAGCACACAGTCAAACCTACAAAGCAGTGAATTTAGGTCAGAGCAAATTCATGTTGTAGAATGGCCCAGTCAAAGTCCAAGTCTAAATCCAATTTAGAATCTGTGGCATACCACTGGAGATTTGAATTTTTGTCTGTAGGTGTCCAGAGCTGAGACCAAAAGACTGGTAGTGGTAGATGCAATGAAAGGTGGTTTTTATGAAATATTGCATAATTATGTTCTGCACTGTGTAGGCCAGTCACATAAAAAAAAATCCAATGATTTTTAAGGTTTTAATAAGAAAATTATGAAAAGTTCAAGAGACAGGCATTTCAAAACTGATCTTGTTCCTCATGTTTATTTTCAGTCAAATCCACCTTTTGCTGGTGCGTCGATGATGACATTCTCAAAAGAAACAACCTGATCTCCCCTGGGGACTACTTACCAGCAGAGAAACCACGAATACGAGCACCGGCCCCGGGTATGGGATGCTCCTAAGTGACATTTACGTAATGATTGACGGTGTAAAAGTGACAATCTTTGTCTGGACATTTTGTTGACAGTAAAATCGAGTTTCGCAAAACCCACCATCTCATTTGCAATACGCACAAACCGGGAGTCTCAGGATCACGGACCACAGAAGACTTTGTTGGAAATGAATGAGTTGGATGACAGTCTTACTTGTGAATCAAGCTCAGAACTCCAACAAACCAAGAAAATCCCTAAAATGGTAATTAATAGTAATTAAGTAGCAGAAAAAGGATAGGATTTGGGTAGGGCAAGGGTTAGGGTAAAATACACTGTTGTTTTTGTTGTACGTGACAAAATGATTGAATATGTTCCACTTGTTCCTAAACAGGCCATACCCAAGCCAAACTGGTTTGGCCAGCCAAGCGCAAGAAGCATCTCAGAGGGTTGGGAGAAACTTCAGAAGTTTAAGAAAAGACAAAACTTCCTGCTTGATCGACGAGTCTGTCCTCCAAATGCACAGCAGTGTAGAAAGTCGCTTGGCTCTTCCATTGTCATAGTGAAGAAGGACCAAGAGAAGAAAACCCCTGACAATCAAAGGTACCAAATAACCTGAGAATAAAAGAGAAATGTAGATTTACCAGGTTAATGGTTAATAGTTGGTGTACAACACAGTGCAATATTATGAACAATATAATGATCAATATTGACTTGAAACGTGAGTGTCATTTTACCTCAGTGCAAATAGTTGCACAGCTGTACCAAAGCAGGCGTGTGTAAGCTGAGACCAAATGCTTTATAACGTGTCTGTTGAACCTGAACCACAGAGGCAGTGAAAACCAGACAGTGTCTCACATCGTCATCCATTTCTTGTCTGTTTCCAGACTGTTAAGTAGCTGCACCGTCAGAGTCATGGACTGTACTGTGTCTTTACACAGCTGAGGAAGACAAATACAGTCGGGACAAAAACGACTAAGGCATAAGCGTCTTGTTAACAGGGTTTTTTATTTTCCATCCATACACGTCTATGCGCTCTTATCCATGCTCCATTGACTAACATTAGGAAAATCTGACAGTCTGCTAACAATCAACTTTGCACTCGGATCCATGTTTGAGATTGAGTTTTAAATTGTCCGTTTCTTCCTCTTTCTCAAAGCTCTCTAGATGAGCTCTCCCAAGTCTTCCAGGCAATTCCCCAAGTGATGTTTTTCACAGAGTACAACATCGGAGGTGTTTATGAGGTTTGTTTCAGTGACCGACTCAGAACAATCTGAACTTGACATGGACTGAAAATATGCTGCTATATAACTTCTGCCCATGCTGCATCAGTCTACGCTGGAGCTGAAAAACGTGACTTACACAAGCCGCCACGTCAGAATCATCCCTCCTACCACTCCGTACTTCTCCATAGGGCTGGGTGAGTCTGTTGTAGCCTTTCAGCTCACGTGATGTTGAGATTAATCAAAATAACTTATCTAGCAGATGGGAAACATTAAGTCAAAAATCTTTGGAATGTCGTTCCTATTTGTTAGCTCCCCACTTGGGAGTAGCGGCTGTGAGTCACCCTGACTATAAAACAATGCCAAATTATCTTGAGCATCAGATGCTCCGAACTGAACTGCTATTTATGTAAAGAGTTTGTGTTTGCAGGGAGATTCCCCAGTGATGGAGGCATTGTTGCCCCAGGGATGAGCTGTGAGTACACACTGCGATTTGCTCCAGACTCCTTGGGAGACTTCAGGGATTTCCTGGTGGTCGAGACCGAATCTGAGCACCTATTTGTGGTGCCCATTGAGGCACGGAGACCTTCTCCTGTACTCACCTGTAAGCCTCACTGCAAACAGCCTCACTTACTTTGCATGACGATCCTTTGAAATACCTCCTCCAAACTGTTTTTATAGTGCCCAGAGTTTTGAACTGCGGGTATTGTCTGGTTGGAGGGGTAAAATTCCTGGAGTTCACGTGTCAAAATGTTGGACTCAGCGCTGGGACTTTTTACATCATCCCCAAGGACAAGTGGCCGGCCCCAAATCTCAGGGTAATGGTTGCATAACTGAAACTATTCGCTGCACCCTTAACTTTTATGGTAAAAACTTCAAACTAAATGTTTTTTTTTTAATTGCGGTTGCCTAATTACAAGTTGAAACAAAATGTTCTCTAACCGTGAGGTTTGGGTTTTTGTGTAGACTTTTTTTTTAAATATACACATGCGCTAAAATAAGTTGGAGAAACACAGTGCTTGAATCTTTTTGGGTTTATAGTCGGGCTTGTTTGGAGGTGTGTTAATTCTGGATTTACAACACCTGGTGGGAAAATAGTTCTCCTTTGTGCATTAAAGATAGAACCTGTTCCAAAATGAGCGCTGAAGTGCAATTATGGTGCTATTCATACATTGTTCAGGCTGTCATTAAGTAAGATCATTAATGCTTTTTCAAGCACTGTATGTTCCTCCTAGGGATAAACATGCTCCTCAGGTGCGCCCCCCTCTGTTATAGGAGACCTCAGTGTCCTTGTCAGGCAGGTCTTTATATAAGCCCTTCCTGTAAAATGTGTCAGTGTTTGTCTAGTCTAAAATCTAAAATGCTCATGTAAGAATTAAGTAATACAAAAAGCTCAGGAAAATCACAATCTTTTTAAAAAAAAGTTGTTTTTTCCCCACACCTTTTGTTAATTTCAAACCTTTAAATTGTGCGTTCAGGCAAAATGTTTTGCTTTGCTGTCATTTTCTGACTGTAAATATAGGACTGCTTTATTCAAATTACATAGCCTCTTATCTTTCCCATTTTGAACAGTGGTTACGAGATATGGACACCTATATTATAGTACATTTATTTTTACCTCAGCAAAACAGGGAAGGCATAGTTTACAGACTAAGCATTCATAGACACTTTCAATTAGAAGACTCCTAAAATGGCTCAGTTACTTTTTTTTATTGGAATTGAAGGGGGCATAAAGAACTATGCTAACAAAACAACATTTTCTTAGTGTGGGATTTCTTAATAAATGTGCTCAAATTAATGGTAGGTTTCAGAGTGAGATTCTGCTGCTGTAATTAAAAAAAATGTTATGTTAAGGTTTTTTGCATATCTTTAGGTTTGGCAATAAATGGGCCTTGAGATCTAAGTGCATTAAAATAATTAAAGACACATTTTTTTCTTTTTGAAGTCCTTGTCAACAACATACTTTTCTGAGAAGTCACCCTTTGCAGTAGGCCCCTGTGTGTTTTCACTGCAGCCAGGAGAAGCCATTGTTTTGGAGGTAAGCAGTCTCTCTGAATTTGCAAATTCTAACAAGAACAGCATGTTTCATTGAATTAATTTGTCTGCTTTGCATGAGAGAGAGAGAAAAAAACAGTCTCAGCAAATTTAATGTGTAGGGGTTTTTTTCTCAGACAGGTCAGTAATGTTTTCAGTAAACTTGCTCATTTATGAGATTTACATGGACAACGTTTATCAGAATTTAAAGGGTATATGTATAGGCGTCACATGTTTTACTTTTTTTTTTTTTTTTTTTTTTTTTTACAGGTTGTTTTCTTTCCAACCACTGTGGAGCATTGCTGTCAGGCATTTACCATAATCTGCGACAACTGCCAGGTGAAAGACGTTTCCATTGAAGGTCAGTGTTGGAAGCAAGACCACCAAGAAATTTCTTCCACTGTTTTTTCATTCTATTCCCTGAGGTGGATTAATGTGTTTGGCTTTTACAGGTGAGAGTCAACTGGTTGGCGTTGAGCTTGTGTCTATATGTGGAGAAAATGAGCCCCTCACTCCTGGAGAGATGCACGACCTCACTGCAGAGCACTTTGTCCGTTTCAGCAAATGCCACCCTCACATTGAGCAACAGAAGAGACTTGTCATCAGGAACAATGTGTAAGGCTGACTTTATTGTTTGTTGTCACCGTTGAGCACCTCTTAGTGTATAAAACAACATAGCATCTCACAAAATTATTCATATTCTGAAAAACCCTCTGATTGCCAGTGACTGTGACTCAGTAGGATGAGTATAGTTGCAATCTGAAGGTTCTGGACACCTAATTGACTACTTATAGATGTATGAATGTGTGTTCATGTTTGTGAGTATAATTGAGTGAATGTGGCTCCAGTTGAAAAAGCCGTGAGTGGTCAGCAAGACCAGCATTTTCACCTTTTTTGTGCCACTTTTTTCCTTCATCCACGTTTGTTTGTTGGTTCCCTTACACGGCTTCAAATGGGACGTTATTGGGTTTCCTTAACATTTAATTTCCCCCCCCCTCCTCCCTCAAACAGGCGAGATTTGCCTGTTTAGCATCTTGGTGACAGATTCTCCCACTTAAGTTGTAGATCTGAGTTGTGGATCTTTGCTGCTCCTCCATAAGTTTTGGTTGTTATTTAGTTACCTAACCGTCCATGACATGGTATATTTTTTACCAGAGTAAAGGGGGCTGAATACTAATGCAAGCCACACTATTAAAAACCATTGATGTTTGTCAATGTGATATGAGCAAATTAACAATTTAAAAAGGTGTTTGTTTTTTTATATATATTTTTACGATTGTTCTAGACCACTAGGAGGATTTGTTGTCAAACTGTGTTTTCTTCATTCTCTCTTGCACCAGCCACTTTATGTTTTATTATTTAGCTGGAGGATAAATTGTGCGAGTCCCTAGTGTCAAGCTCTCAAGAAGTTCAATAAATATTTGCTTGAGCTAATCATTCTTCTTTCTTGGATCATTAAATACAAAAAAACGTTTATTTCTCCTTCTCTCTTTTCATTTTTTGTTTGAAGCCACTTGGAACTCCCCTTCCACTGGCAAATCATGAAACCTAACCTGCGTCCTCTTCTTCCCGGGGAGACTCATGAGCTCTCCCATATCCAGTTTCACCCGGACACGAACGACGTTTACCACATGAACCCCCCCATGGGCCTCCTAGCTCCCTGTCAGGAACACGAGTTTCTCTTAACCTACTGTCCAAAAGAGGTATAAGACAAAATTAATTGTAAAATGCAACAAACGTTTAAAGGATTAATGTTTCAATAATGTTTTCATTTTGTTCAAGCTGAAGGATTATCACAGTGTCTTTCACTTGGTCCTGAGGGACATCCCCCTGATGCCACTAGAGCCTAATGACAACAGGTACTTTAATACTTACAAAATATGAAATTCAACTAATAAAATCACAAAATACAAAAATACGGGAGCTAAAAATGAGAAATGTCTCTTTTTTTGTTTGTTTTTGCTGTTAATTTTGTTAAATTTGTTAAAATCTTTTTTCATTTTGTGGAAACTCTAGCGTCCTTCACCCTGTGCATTCTGGCTCCAAGTTGAACAATGTGGTCATCATGGAGATAGAGGTCAAAGGGTCAACAGAGCCATACCGAGTCCTACTGGAGCCATATGGTGTCATAATCCCCGGAGAAATATTTATCTCCATTGCTACTCGCAAGCAGTTTCAGGTTAATTGAAGCAGAGTTTGTCTCATTTCCTTTGCAGAACAATTAATCCAGTCAAATGAATAATTTTGTTTATTTTATGCTGCCTGCGTTTCAGATGTGGAATCACAGTAAAACTTTCATCTTGTTTCAATGGGAGACGTTGAACATCAACTCCCATGTTATAGAAGTGGAGCCATCTGCTGGGAGAATAGGTGAACTGCATCTTAAATCTAGTTCATTGCAGTTCAGGGCACGTAGTTTAAATTTGACTATTTTCATGGATTGTCTTGTTTTTTTTTATTTGTCTTGTTTCAGAAGAGAACGAGTGCTTTGACTTTGATGTCGTCGTTACTGGAGGGAAACCAGATAAGCTTGAAACCAACCTGGTGTGCAACATACAGCATCGTCACGAACCTGTCAAGTTGCCTATTGAGGTTTCCTTCAAGGTAAGATTTAGCAACATCTAGAAATGCTTGCTTCCGTTTTAATATGTTCTTGCTTTAAAGGGATTTAATGTTAAATAGGGTCCCGCAGTGAAGCTCAGCGTTCCCTGTGTGGACTTTGGGCTTGTGAGGCTCGGGGATGAAGCTCAAACCACGCTCTCCCTAACCAATACCACCCCTCTGGAGGCCAGCTGGATGTTTAAGGAGAAGATCAACAATAAGCAGGATCACGAAGACACACAAGCAGCAAAACAGCAGGCAAGCCAGTAAAATGAAAGATTGGGTTATAAATGAAGAGGATTAGTGTTTAAATCTCATTGTCAGTAACTTCTGTATTCGCGCTCAGGTCGTAGTGGAGCCAGGAACAGGTGTGCTGCCCCCCTTTGCTAGTTGCAGTGTGGCGCTGCATTTGAACGTGGATTTCTGCCAGACGTTCGAGACAGAAATGGAACTGATCGTGGAGAATGGGACTACGAGGTAAGCAGCTCTCAGAACTGTACCCATCACTTCTACAACTCTAAGTTTGCCACACTTAAAAAACTGAGGCCATAATAAATCAAATACAAATTTTCAGCCCCCTTATCCAAATCCCTGTACACTCTTGATATTTACATAATAACCTGGTTGCATAATTGTAGTTGCCCTTAAACTTCTTTGCTAACTTTTGATTTAAGTTCAGCTTTGGGTCATCTGTAGCCGCATCTTCACTTGGTAACATTTGCTACACTGTCTGTTTGGTAAAGCCAAAACGTCAGTTTTTTTCTAATGAAGCCATTTTTTTTTGACAATTTGGATTCACTATGATGCTAAGAAATCCATCAGAAATCACTCTTAATTTTTACCCCAAAGGTTTAAGATCAGAATTTGATAAGTGTATCAACCTTGTCAAAAACAGCATGGGAAAATGTTATTAGGACAACTGAACTTTATTTCAGGTTCACCATATTCACCATAATTGATGACTAGCATAAACTCAAGAAGAGTGAATGCTTAAATTGAATCAGAGGTTGTTTCAATAAAGTATTAATCTAAGGATGTGCACACTTTTTATATTGTTTGTTTTCTGTTGAAATGCACAGGATATACATATACCTCTAATATCCGTCATATTAAAGGTGGAAAAACTTTGAAAATATTTACGTAGCCACAGTCTCATGAACCTGGAGTTTTAGAATGGATGTGAACTCCTTTTAGAGCTGCTGTACTTAAATAGTTCTTGATGCACATCCACTGTCAAGACATTAAAGATGGTTCTCAGTTTTCAGGTTCTATTCAGGATGTTTTTCTTTTGTTTTGTTTTGTTTTTTTCCATCATATGTTCCTCACAGTCCTGTTTGGATCCAGGCAGTTGTGCAGTCTCCTCAGGTGTGCTTCTTAAACTGCAAGCTGGTCTTCTCTGACCTTTACCTGGGAGTTCCCTCAAAAGGCATCGTAACACTTTTCAACCAGACTCTGCTGCCGTCACACTTTAGCTGGAAGGTACGTTCTGCTACTATTTCTCAAAATATTACACAACAGTCCCACTAAAGCCCATACAATCAGTCTCAATAATGTGCATTCTCCCTATTGAGAATGTCTACAGAAATATATGCAGTTTGATGTTGTATGTGAGATTGTTTAGATTGTCAGACCCTTTTCCTTGAAAGTAACGGGTATTTTGTCCCAAAAGAAGAGACAGCTTGTATTATCATGAAAATTTATTCCAGATTTCTTCTGTTTTAGATTGGTTATGCAATTAGTTTTTTCTTGCTTTGCTTACTAAGGGTGTGGCTGATAAAAACAGTTGAATTTAGTCAAGGAAAAAAATGCTGGGATTAGGATCCTAAGTCCGTTAGGACGTCGCTGTCTTTCGCCCGACAGGAACAGCTCCAGGGTAAACAGGCCTCACTGTGCACAGCCACCTTTGACCCCCCTTCTGGTATACTGGGACCCAACGCAACCATGAACATTGCTGTAAATTTGTCTTCCCACACAGATGTAAGTACCACCTGTGCTGCTGAGAACAGACAGTGACGTGCTTTTGTGACTTGTGCGGTTAAAGATGCTCCTGGTTTCTTTTGTTTCTCTGTAGCTGAAGCTCACAGAAGTGGCTGCTATCTGTGAGGTGCAAGGGATGAACTCGCCGCTTGTTCTTCAGATTGTGGGCTCCCAATCCAAGAAACTTTCCGTGTCCTACTCGCTGCCTGGCGCCTGGTACCGAATTTGGATATAGAAAACTTTCATTCCAGTTTCACCTTTCCCCCAGTGTCATAAACTAAAATGTTTGTACTTCCAGTCACAGAGGGAATAGTGACAGTCCTTCAGCACCGATAATTGACTTTGGAAAAGATGTCATTTTAAAGACGGAGGTGACCAAACAGTTCCTAATGACCAATGACAGCGCTATCCCTGCAGCTTTTACTATAAAGCCAGAGTTCTTCACCTGCAACTTTGCAATGGCAAACAGCTTGCTAGAGAAGAGGTAAAGCACTTTGCTCTATGACCAGAATAAAAGATCACAGATTGAGTTCACATCACAATGACAGAAATGTTACAAAGCCTGCATTTTAATTGCAGACTCACATATTTAAAGAATCCACTTTTCGCCGAACAAGTGAAAAAAGTAGAAGCCAAAGCACACGAAGGTATAGTATGACTTTTGCATAATTCGCAGAACTTGGGGACACAATTGAGGTTATTTGATTTTTGTCAGAGTTTGTTACCGGCCTTCTGGCTCATGGAAATGGGGCGGCCTTCGTGGTCCAGCCAGACTCAGGGCAGCTGGGACCGTTTGAGACAAAGACAGTGGATGTGACCGCCTTTTGCGACATGTGGGGAGAATACAGGGATCACCTCATATGCAAGGTGCGTTAGTATTTTAAAGAATTAGAAGCAAGCGATTTTCTCTGTCGTCACCCAGTTTAGATCTAATCTTGTCTGCAGGTCGGAGACCTTGAACCTAAGTACGTAACTATGCAGATGACCGTGAAGGGCTGCCCGCTCTACTTCCCAGTGATAGGCCCCCGACCAGATGACCAGTGTCTGGGTCCAACCATGCAGTCCGTTACACACCTTTCAAATGAATCGATGCCTGATTGTGTATTGTCATTGATTGAATCTTCTCTTTTGGTTCAAATTTAAATGCTAGCTTCGGCACTCAGTTGTCTGGAGGAGACACAGTTTCTCAACTTCTTCGCATCAATAATCCGACCATGTTTGGTAAGTTGTTGTTGGTAAGTTGGTTCCGAGCTTAAACTTTGACTGTCTATTAAAGAAATATGACTTCTGTTTTATACAGCGAAAACAGTTGTCATAGCCCCAAAACCAATTCCGGACCAAAAAACCACAAACGATGTGTTTTATTGAGATTTTACGTGATAGACCAACACAAAGTAGAACATAGTTCTGAAATGGAAGAAATGTAAAAGATTGGGTTTCAAAATTATTTACAAGCAAAAGTCTAAACACTGTGGCATACATTTATAGTCAGACACTGTCCCACACACACCAGTAGATCCACCTCATCCAGACTTTTGGGATTTTTATTTAACAGCTCTTTGTAAAACAGCTCAAGTTCAGTCAGATTTAGGGCTGGACATTGACTGGATCACTCTAGCACATGACAATGCTTTGGTCTAGATTATTTCATTGCAGCTCTGGCTATATGTTTAGCCTTGTTGGTAAGGTGGAAGGAAAACTTGCACCCCTATAGCAGGTTTTCTTTCGGGATTTCCCTATAATTCGATTCATCCTTTTAACCATCAACTCTTGACAGATTCCTTGTCCCTGCAGAAGTAAAGCATCCCTAAAGGATGATACCGCCACCATCCAACATTCTAAATGATCAGCTGTCTTTTGTCTGAGACAGATATCCGGGTGGACTGGGAGGTTTACAACATTGAGGAGAATGACCACAAACTGATTGAACTCGTGATGACATATGGAGACCACTTCCCGCTGAAGGATGATGATGGTAATGAGCTGCTGAAAGGGACATTTAGCATTTTTAATGAAGACGATCCAGCAGAGTGGGAGAAGAATCGGACATTGGTGGGGACAAGCGTGTCCCTTCAAAGTGGTACTGTGAGTATGTCACACAGCAAAACCCAGATTGCATTTGGGACATGATTGTATGGGCATTAAATGTTTCTCTCTGTTGATTCCTCAGAATGGAAAAGAGAGAGAATTTGTAGATGAAGAGGAAGGACGTCTCTGTCCTGCGAAGAAAAACCTCATCTCCGTCCACGTGCGACCTCACATAGGCAGCCTGTCAGATTCCCCGTTCTCCATTATACCGCAACAAATTGTAAATTATTTCAGCCACGTTTTTGCCTTTTTCCTCCTCAGAAACCTTCTCAGTTTCATATTATTAACGACACACGTCTTTTGGTGGGTAAAACCCAAGGTGATTCCAGCAAAGAGCACTGGATGCATCCACGTGTCTTTCACCCCTATTAATCTCTCTGAGTCCCAACGTGAGTCCAGATGTGTGGGTGTGGCATATGGATTCCTGAACCTGGACTCAGAGGTAACAATCCAAGTTCACAACAAGCACAGAGTCATAAAATAGACCAAATATTCAAAGGGTTTATTCCCTCAATGTGTTTCTGTGCATGTTACAGAAGGCAGTTTGCATCCCAGGTAAAGTCAGAAGGGATCTGGCTTTGGATTTACAGCCTGTCAAATTGGATCTGCTAGGAACCATTAAGCTGGCGGCGTAAGCAATTACCTTCACACTATTTATACCCCAGATCCCTCATGCATCATGCTCAATTTATGTTTCCTAAATTTAAAATAAGCTGATGTTAGGCAAAACACAAGCTCAGGGGTGGGCTGATCAGCCTGCAAATCTTCTTGGATCCCCTTTTGCTTGTAGGCTTTTGGTGCAGATGGAGGAGGACAGCGAGATGCTGGAGTTTAATGCCTCCGCTGGTGATTTACTGAGGGTCGAGTCAGACAACGAGGTTGGGAATCATCAGCACATACATGACGTACTGATTTTAAGGGTATAAAGTATTTCTGAGCTCATGTCGGGCCTTTTTTGCTGTGTTGTGCAGGTAGTCGTCAGTGAATTTAGCATTGCACAGTGCTTTCAACTGAGAAACCTTAAGGAGACGCCTCTGTGTTTCAAACTTGAGACACAGCCGCCATTTTCAGTTGAGAAGCCTCACTCTGGAGTTCAGACCAGCACCAATGGTCTCGATCAATCATTGGTGCTTTACCCTCAAAATAGCATGCAGGTTGGTTGTACAGAAGCCTAGAGTGTTTCATGAGGGTTTATTTCATCAATAAGTGTTGCTACTTCTGTGAATTCTAGGTGAAAGTGGTCTTTCACTGTTCTCTGTCACTGCTGGACCTCTTAAACCAGACAGAGGAAGACCTCTCTCTTGCAGTGACTCTGATCCATACCGAAACTGGTCGGAAGAAGCTGAGGTTGCAGCAAAACCTCCTTATTCAGCACAGCAACAACAACCTGCAGGTGGGAGACAGCTTCACAACCAAACATTACACTTTACAAGACCGTATGTAGCTTGTGACCTTACCAAATGCATTTCCTGTGTATAGAAAGTGCCTCTTTGTGCCTATCTGGAACTGCCCATACTCAGTCTCTGCACCGATTGCCTTAATTTCGGGTTTTGCAACATTGGACTAAAACAGACCAGGGAAATAAGTCTCTTCTGCCGTGGATCAAGCACCTCCTGGAAATCACTAATAAGTAAAAACCCTCACAAAAGTCTGAAAACCAACACATCCCAATAGCAAGTGGTTGCTAAACGGCGTCGAAATGTCTAGAAAGTTTAGGATTTTTCATGAAATACTTTCCAAATGTATAAGAGAAAAGGTTTCCACCCATTTATAAGTGGAACAGTTGACCATGACACAGAAATTTGATTCTGGAAGAGTGTCAAACTTTGAAATGATAAATACGAAGCAACCTGATAGCACCAGTCGATGATTCCTGTATGTTTGTTGCCTTAATCGAGTCTTGCTGTGTTTAGAGTCAGATGAAGGAGATCCTGAGGTGTTTGAAGTTGCACCAGACTCTGGGTTTTTCCAATCCAGGGACATTGTCAGAACCTCCAGCAGCCAGTTTCTGCAGATTAGCTTCACTCCAAGGTAGCAGTCAGTTCTGAAACATAAAGCATTTGCATTAAACAAACACATAAAAAGCATGTTTGTTATTCGGTTACCTTTGTGTCATGTGTTTCAGCAAAGAAAAAGAGTTCATGGCTTTGCTGGTTATCGAGTCGCCTCTGGTGACGACGCCCCTCACTCTCCCGCTCGTGGGAATGGGATCCTTTGATGAGGACTACATATCGACATATTTTTTGAGTGACAAAACAGCTGATGATGAAATGCTTTTTGGAGAATTGTAAATACATGTTTGATAAAAAGTAAACAGATTTTTTTTTTTTTTACTTGCTTTCTTATTAAGACTGAAACACCCAAGGGAGTTCCATAAAAAGCTTTTAAAAATATTTGCTCCACTGAAGCTGCATGGGTTCAGTTATCCACTCAGCATCACGTCACTTCAGATTAAACTTGACTAGAAATTATTAATCTGTGCCAAACCTGGGAAGGGTGATCATTTGCTTTGCCAACCTGAGAGAGAAAAGGACAGGATGTTAAAAGGGAAGGAAAGAGAGCATCATAAAAGAAAAATGACGTGCCTGGTTGTTTACTGCAAGTCGTAAATGGGCAACTCGGGAGCCAAATACAGCTACACACCCATAGTTACAGGCAATCAAAATTGTAATGAAATGAATGCATGAAGTAAAAAAAAAAACCGTGGAGTCGAAGAGCTCTTTAAATCATGACGGGTTCTCCTCAATTTCTAACAGCATAATTAAGTTATTTTTCAGGGACACGTGAGTCATTTTTCCCTTTAGAGTTAGAGCCAATTTTAAAAGATTAAAACAGCCTATGTCTACATTTAATTATTTGAATGTTCAGATTTTAAACTTAGACATTTAGTCTGGTTTTACCCCACTGCTGAAGCGAGAGTAAACACCGCAGTGAGCTCGGAAAAATTGTCTAAGGTCTTTAAGGACATTGCAGCAGTTTATGAGTCTGGTAAGGGACTAAAGGAGGTCTCAGAAGAAATCAGTCATTTCACTATTTTTTTTTAAAATTGATATATAAGTGGACAGCATTCAAACCACTTCCACTATGCCTAGGTCTGACTGTTCTTAAAAATCCCCCCTGTGAGGAGATTACAAATTGCTAAAAAAAAAAAAAAGTCTCCAAAAACCCTAAAATGTCTCCATAGATCTGCAGCAGGCCCCTGCTGTTACCACTAATATAAAAGTTTATCAGAAAGAGCAAGAGAAAGCATATCTTCGATGGGAGATATACTAGAAGAAAAGTTTTGCTCTCTCCTTCTAGAAAAATGAAGGACAGACTCAAGTTTGCCCGACAGACAAAGACCGGGACTTCTAGAAAAGTGTTCTTCGGACAAAAATAGAATTAGACAACAGAGCAGACGACATGAATATGACATTCCAGGAACATAATCTCATCCTGCAAAGCATGGATATGGAAGCATCATGGTTTGAGGATGCATTAATGCAGCAGGACCAGGCCAGCTTACCATGACAGGATCCACCATGAACTCTGTGTCAGAGAGCTCTTGAAGAAAACATGAGACCATCTGTAAAAAACTAAAGCCGAATGAAAACTACAGCGCAACAAAGACCTAAAATTCTTCAATAAATCCACCAAGGACTGACTGAGAGTTTAGAAACAGAAAGTTCTGGACAAAATCAAAGCACAGACCTTGTTCTCATTAAAATGCTATGTGCATGACTTGAAACAGGCTGCGAATGCAATAAACCCTCACTTTTCCTCTGTGAAAAGTGAGCACTGGGGAAAACTTTAGATTGGTGTAAGCAACAGGAAGATGTCTATAAGCAGCATCTTTCTGAAGATATCTCAAAGGGGAAACGTCTTGTTTCTGTGGATGTTAGAAAATGACATTTTGATTAAATCTCTTTTTAAATTCTCTTTTTTAGTTTCTGATATTTAGATCAAACTAAATCACATATTTTCCCCTAGATACTAGATCAGACATCAATATTTGAGCATTTGGTGGAAAGAAAATATTTGGTAACTAAAGCCTAAATTGGTGAATGTGATCACTTAGTTCCAGTTAGTATACGTCATGTGTTTCAGTTAGTGAACTGAGTTACTGAAATGAATGAACTTTTCAACCATATATTTTTTGGATCAATAAAAATGGTTAAAGGCTGCCTCAGCATTTGTTTTCTGAGGTGATCACTAGCCTGCCAACAGCCTTATCGGTTTTCAGAGATACCAGCCGCACTTTCCCCACGAGGGATGAACAGAGTTTTCCAAGAAGACCTATTTAGCTAAACATAAAGATAACACAGCTGGAAAGATAAGTATGTTAACACTTCCCTGTTGCACATTCATCTTCTTATAGATTAGCAGCAAGTTATTTAAATGACACGGTGAATGATGAGTATTTAGCTTGCACTGTAACTTTAACATCCACAAAAGCCACCCAAAACGTCGCAGCTGCAGACAAAATGGTGTATTTATGAAGGCAGGAGACAGTCGGACTTAATGCTACTCATTTGTCGCTCGCGTGGAAGTGCTTTAGCAGGAAGAAACCATGCAGAACAGACGGCAACAAAAAGATATTCTTTAATTCTCTGGAGACTTTAGTCCTCTCTGGCTTCTAAGGAATCCCAGGAGATGAAGCAACACGCATTCCCACTTACACAGACACACAGACGGGCTTGTTTTGTGTGGAACAGCTGCATGATGTGCTTATCTTCAGCGCTGTTGAGCAGCACAGACATCTGCAATGACTCCGAGTCCATAGAGGGATGCAAATGTCCAATTGATATTCACTGCACTCGAGCAGTCCTAAACAGAACAAGGACATGTCTGGTCACAATGTGAAGAAAAAAAAAAAAAAAAAAAAAACTGCTGTGTGGAAGCAGAGTAAATTGAGTGATGCTGAAGAGAGAGGAGAGAGTTTAGTAATCTAGACATCAGGTGTTTGTGGTAAAATGAGGATTTAAGACTGCTCGTTTGTTTGGCACTGAAGCCAAACAAACGAGAGCTAATGACTAAAGATGAGAGCTTATCACACTCAACTGTGTGAAATTATCATCATCAGAGAGACTGCTGCTGCTCTTTGCTCTAAAGAAAAACAAGCTATGTGCCAGAGAATATGACAGTTTGTCTCAAATGCAGCAAAAAAAAAGTACCAAAAATTGCTGAAAATTAAAAAAAATAAATATGGATAAATCAATTTGCATTTAAGAAAAAAAAAACATATTCTCACATAGGTTTTGAAATGTGTTTAGTGTGATTTTGCATGCAGAGGCAGTAAAATTACACCGAATTATCTCTTGCAATATCACAAGAGATAACTGCACTCGAGCAGTTATCTGAGTTATGCAGTTATACTTCTTCATGTATAAACCCTCTTAAAATCATTAACTGACCAACTTTACAAACAGAAAAGTGTTAAACACAGCCTCTTCTAAATGACCATTCCTGCTAGAATTCCAATAGTGTGATCTTTAATTATGTCTACTTAGTTATCTACTTTATTTTCATATTATACCAAAAATTGTTCTCTATGTTTATTTATTAATTCATTTTTGCACTGCATTAATTGATTTGGGATAAATTGCGATTTATTAATTATTTGTGTTTTAAAACAGCGCTGAAGTTTTTATTTTTAGTAATTTTAATGAGTGTCACCTTTACTACACATACAAATGGGGTTGTGATGTTTGTTTATTTTGTAGTTAAACTGTTTTTTTTTCAATTAGACAGCTTTAGTAACATTTTTTATTTTTATTTTTTTTAAAACAAATAAAACAAAGTTTTGTTCAATAAATGGTCCTGCTAATGTGATATTTACTTTAAATTAATAATGGTCCGTTTTTCTCAGTACAGCGATTTTTGTGATGCAAATATAAAAGAATTTAATAAAATTTCAAAGGTGTTAAAATGCGAACCAAAGTCCTCAGATTTGCAGTGGGTTAATAAGTCCGTTGGGGGGCAGCACTAGCACCTGTTTGTCTCCGCTGCCTTGGTAACGCACCACCGGAGAGCGTCACCACTTCCCGGAGCTTACGTTGTTGCTGACATCAGAGAGTCACAGCTCCGAGCAGAAAGTCGCTTCTTGTGGAGAGTGTGTTGAGACAAGCCGAGCGCGGGTCGGGAAAACTTTACCCTGCATCCCTCCGGGTTCCCGGTGCAGTTTGTTCCCCCCTCCCCGTTAAACACAGGGACCGACTCTGGATTTATGTACCTTTGAGTGGAAGAGGAGCTGTTTCTGCCAAAGTGCGGCTGGTTCGCTGTAATTTCTGCGTGTTGCTGAGCGCAGTTTCCGGATTTTCTGCTCTCTGTTTTTTTTTTGTTTGTTTGTTTTTGGGAAAGATTTGCTCTGCAACTGTTGGAAATTGTCCAGTGTTGTATCTGTTTTGAATTGTAGCCAAGAAGAAAGACATTCACCTTCACAAATCCTGCATCCACAGGCGTAACATGGACACACTTGGACAACAAGGTGAGGGTTTCGTTTTGCTTTACATTACTTCTTTATTGAGCCTTTTCTTTTTATCGAAAATGAAATTCCTGGACACCAGGATAAATTCTTATTTCCGATCATTGTTAGTATATGGATTAATGTTTGCACTGGCAGCAGGCTTACAGAGCTTTTCTTCTCGCAAGTGGAAACTATTACTTGGACAGACTCCAGTTGGTTTCAATGCAATTGTTACTGTGGTGAGTTTGAATTGAGAAAACCCCACAATTATGCTTTACAGACTAAACAATATATTTTTTTTCTTTTCCTTTTTCCCCACCCTGCTTTGTTTTGCTTTCTGGAAAACGTGAAGATGTATTTTTTCCTGCACGAGATTTTCTTTCAGTGGCATAACCTGGATGACTGGAGATCATTTTAAGCTAATCCCTCTCTCCACACTCCCTCCCATTTTTCTGTTTAGTTTTGTCTTGAAAAGCTTGGAACTTGGAATGAGATGTTTCTTGCGTCTGGATAAAAGCAGAATAAGAAAACAAATCTGTAATCTATACTGCATTATCCTACATTTCCCCTGTTCCGTTGAATTCATAAGAATTCAAAGTGCTTATATTTAATAGACATGCAACAACCAACTGGTCAGTTTTCTAACTGATGAGGGATAGATCAAGTGTTGAAGAATAAAAATAATCAAAATTTTAAGAAAACAGTTAAAACATTTCAACTATTTTAAGTATGTAAACACATCAGACAACATATACTCCAATGCACTCTGTTTCATTTCAGTTAAATCTGATGTTTAGGGATTGTTGCTTAATTGAAGATAGTTCTGCCATTACTTGTTTTTGTTGGATTCAAAACAGCTGGTCAGAATCACGTTTTTTTCTTCTTCTCATTTTTATGTTAGATTAAAAAAATATCGATATGGAATTGGTCAATATCGGAATCGGAAGGTCAGACCTCAAAGAAAACCAGGAATGATATCGACTAGGAAAAACGCTGGCTGGTGAATCTCAAAGAGCAAATTGAATCCGAAAAGGAACAAGGTTGTGAGATGAGACATCATAACATTATTATTATTATTATTATTATTATTATTATTATTATTATTGTTGTTGTTTTTATTTTTATTTTTTTGCAGTATTCAGTTGCTCTTACTGGAAAACGAGAAGCCAATCAAAATATACTTTGAAAGTTATATTTTCTAATCCCAACTGTCTTCCTGGTACAGTTCAGTGTTTGAGCCAACAAAATGAGGCCTTTACAAGGCAGAAGTGTAAGACATAGTGCTTCAAACCCATGATTAATCACTCAGATGATGCAATATATATATATATATATATATATATATATATATATATATATATATATATATATATATATATATATATAGTGAAAGAATCAGATGAATTTAGAGAATCAAACGGATGGATGAGTTCATCAGCACTATGACATGCTCTGGTTCTCACAAATAGCTCTAAAGCAATAGTTTAGCTGTCTAATGGAAACAGGGCTCAGATATGGCTGCTGTGCCTCTGGTAAAACAATCTGCAGGCCTGATAAAGAGGCTGGATCCCACTGTGGATCCTAGTGAATACAGACGTAGGGACCTAATGCTAATGTTTTGATGGGGGCTGACAAAGAAAGAGCTCTAACAGAAGAATTCATTACAGATCCTTGCCGTTTTTTACACGTTAACTTGTTGCAAATGTTGATGAGTAATGGAGAGGATTGGCTTGGAATGTGTTTTCCTTGTGAAGTGGAGAGCCTGGAAATTTGGCATGCAGAGTAAATTGTTGATTTCCCAGAGGATTTCATAGAAAAGAAAAACTCAACTTGCTTCTTAGCTGAGAGGAATAATGGTGTCTTGTGCTCCACGGTGGTTTGCGAGGCGCTCACAGAGCAGACGCGTCTGGTCAAAGTTTACCATGAATCATATGGAGGGTATGTTTATGTCCTCATAAAAACTCAGTTAAGTTGTTTCTTACAGAGTTGAGAGCGGAATACAAAAATGAAAATATTTTTCATCCTCCTGTGACAAAGGAATCTTTTTTTTTTATACTTCACTTTTAGACAGTAGGTAGGTTATATATATATATAAAGAAACAATGGAATTTTGTTTTATTGCAAGCTGCAAACTTTTATGTGACAGACCAATATTTGGTGGTGGGTAATTATCAAAAGGAGATATAATAGTACAATCTTTTCAAAATACCCATCAAAGAGGACGGCCCTCCCCTTTTGTTTGTAGTCTCTGGTAGCCGTTTCTTCTAGCTCCGTCCGTCTTTCCATCCACTTCCTGGTTCCTGCCGCAGAAAGGCATCTGCACAGCTTGATGCTTCCCCTGCCATGTTTCAATCTGGGTATGGTGTGTTCAGTGTGCTGTTGCTCTTTTGTCGTGCAAAGTATTATTAATGCAGGAGAGAAAGCTCCATTTTGATCTCATCAAACTTCACTTGCATGTTTGCTGGGTTATCTACATGACTCGTGTCCAACACGTTACGTGCCCCCTAGTTGACCTATGACAAACTGCAAAGAGGATTTTTTTATTTTTGACACATCAAAATACTGTCTCCCTCGTAAGCTGTGTTTCACTGCTGCTCCTCCAGAAAGACTGGGCTACTTGACTGCTTTTCTGCATAATGCTTTCCTTTATGTGGATGGCTTTATATTGGTTGTTGGGAGACGAATACGGATGTAGACAGGTATTTATTCATTTTCTTATAAAATCATTTGGAAACAATGTATCGTTTTCCCTTCCCTTCACAGTTGGGCTCGACTTTGTGTTGGCCTGGCGCATAAAATCCCAGCAAAATAGCGATGGTTTTGTTAATCTCCCTGTCGTTTGCACTGAAGTAACAGTTTATTTGTGTCTTTTTAGTATTAAGAAGCAGGGGCACAATTACATTCAGGGCTTAGAGATTACGTGTGATTGTACAACTACAACTTTGTTCATTAGTAACCCTGGTAAATGTAGTGATTTTATTACTTACATTATGATGAATGAAGAACTGGTCTGGCTCTTGTTCTCCCAGGATTTTGATAAAATGCTCTGGTCTAAGCTCTGGTTTTCTTGGAGAACTGGATGTAAGTTGCAGCCAAACATCACCCCAATTATACTTTTTGCATTACTAGTACGCACTGGATTGAAGCGTCTAAGTATTATTTTGGTCAAAAATGTTGAGTAAGTGTAACCTGATTATTGAGATAGATAAGTAGAAGGTGGCAAGATTGGAAATGGAGAGTGAGTGAATCAGTGAAAACAATCTTTGCCACCAAAAGGCTCAGGAAATGTCTTGTACAGAGATATAATATTTCTGGTTTGTTTTCCCTTTAAATTTGTTCAGCATTATCAAATGTCATTGCTGCAAAGTCCAAAAAAAAAAAAATAATAATTTGCAAATGGAATCAAATTTGAACTGAGCGTACTACAGGACAGCATCTCGTCAGAGTAAAAGGGTCCACGGTGCTACCTAGAGTCAGTCTGGATCTCCTTTCTTTATCTGGGAAAGGGCAGCGAGGTTCCAGCGAGGTCGGCGCTCCAGAAACTAAGAGGAAGTTGTCTCGATTGAGCTTTGTCTGCGAGGCCCGTCTGACTGTTAGGACAATGCCATCAGCAGCAAATGGAGCCCCGAGGCTGCAAGGACAGCCGGATAGACTACACACGCTCTGGGTCGTACAATAACATGGAGGACGAGCTTGTCCCCACAGTGCTAAAAAAAAAAAAAAATGCAACAACTGTTCGGGCATTGCAGTCATTTAGAAATACCACAGATTTATTAACACCGTGCTCCAAGGTAATTTTTATGAGCTGTGTGTTTACAGCCCGTGTCTCTTCCTGAAGCGCCGCTGTTTTCAAACACTTTGTCTCGTATGACGGATTCGAGTCTATGAGCTGTGTCTCTGCTCTGCTCGGCTTCCTCTGGGTGGAGAAACATAATAAGTAAATGTGCTTGTAATAGCACGTCATCTCATAATGGAAAAGACAGCTTACTTTACAGATTGCACAGATCCCCTTTGCTGTGTAGAGTTTTGTGAGGAAGCCAGTAGGTGGGTTGTGGACAGTCAAAGCAGAGGAATTTGTACATTTGGTTATTTTTAGATCAGCTGATAGTGAGTGTAGTTATCTCATAGTCTGTCATAGTAGTTTGTCTCATTCTGAGGACACTTCAGAGTCAGACTGAGATATCTGCACGCAAGATCCAGCCATGATACTGGACGGACATAGTCGGGGACAATACTTGAGTTGACTGTGGCATTTAAATCCTGGTCAAACAGTACTGAAGAGCCTGAAATGTGCCAAGAAAATATCCCCACAACCTTATGCCACCACTACCAGCAGCTTGAGCTTCTGCTCCAAGGCAGAATGCGAATGAAAGGTTGTCAGCGACAAATTGACAGGTGTATCTGATGTAGTGGCGGATGAATGCAAAGCCGAGGTTATCTCGAGAATCTCTCCTGTCATCAGTGAATTTTGTGAAAGTTTGTTTAACTTGTCACCTGGAATCTCATAGTTTTTGTATGGTCTGAGTAATCGCTTCAGGTGTTTGTGGCAGAAATAGATCAGTAGTCTCTTCTGTACGTATCAAAAATGGTCCAGAGCTACCCAAGTTAATAAAACTAACTGCTTTTCTTTATCGCTGTTTTTGTGTGGCTTACCTCGGCTTTCATGGGAATTAATCGCCCAGCTGTCTACCAAATGCATTTTGAAATAATCCAAGGTGTCAGAATTGTATTTTACAGCATCGTTCACGTGGCATTAGATTTGGAACAATCAGAATAAGGTATTTGTCCATTGGAGACTGTTAGTTTCTGTAACTGACTTCATAATAAGCCATTAGTAACGTCAACCCATTTTGCTCTTGCATCATCAAGCCAATTGTGTCCACACAACTGCTTTATAATGGATATTTTCTATTTTTACAGACCATTCTCTGTAATTGTTGTGAAGTATTCACCATATATGGACGGATAAATTGACAGAGTTGCTGTCATTTTCTCTGCTAGTTTCCTATTTGAGTTAGCACTTCAGGAGGGATACCAAATAAAGCAAATTTCAGTCTGAATAAGTGACAAACTATCAAAAAAAATATAGTTGTATTTATAGCAATGTCACTTACACCTTTTGTGCTTCCTATGACTTCATTTTGAAACACATAGTTGACCTTAGAAACAGAACAGGCGTTTTTTTTTTTGCAAACAATTGACCACTTGGCTTTGGTAAATTCATAGTGAAGAAAAACAAAAATCAGAATCGTGGCTATCAGGCTCTGTCACCTGGTGTTTTAAAGTTTTTATGCATCTAATAAGCCATGGCTGTCAGATTAAGAAACGTTCACATCCTGTAATATTTGGTGTTTTGGTGATGTGCTTAGTTTTTCTCAACATGTTTAGCCTTTGACATTTCTGTTTACACTCGAAACAAAAGTCAGAACCTTACAAGGGATGACATCAAAAATCATACATGAATTTTAAGTCCCAGCGTTAGAGCTCTGGTTTCCTCACGGCAGTGACATACGTGAGCAAAGCAAAGGAAGGAAGGGTTTGGACACTTAAATTAAAGCTTACACCTCAAACAAAATAAGCTCCTCAGATAAGTTCACGTACATAAACACTTCGTCGGGCTTATTAGTGAGTGAAAGGACACGTTGTATTGTCCTGCTTCCCAGAATCAGCCAACACGCACCTTCTGACTCATGTGGGGAAGCCACACGGCAGACTTGGCCTGCGTTCAGGATGCAGGACGCCCCCACCGCTGACCTTTGTGAAAAGAGTAAGTCACTTAAATAGCTACGACTTACTAATTACCCTTCGCTTCCTGTGCGTTGCATGATTAAGAGAATCAGCGAAGTGTCATAAAGTCGAGAGACATTATGTCAAACTTACTGACTCAGAATACATCTTTACCTGTACTTTTCCCTTCACATATTTGTTAGAGTTTGAATGTTTCTGTTCACTGTTCCTGTGACCCACTGTAATCTTTCCAAAAATATGTCGAAAATGAATTTTTCCGCAGTTGATTCTCAAAGCAACAAAAGCTTGAGTAAAAATAATGGTATCATGGTATTTGCAGCAACAAATGGCATTTTACCAAGTAAGTTATAGTGATTTTCATAACAAATCATCAATAAATATCGTTGCTGCTGCTAAGATATTTCATTGTTTCTTATGTCCTATAATATGTCCATTTTGTTTTTCAGTCTATTTTCTGACCACAACATAGAATGGAGCCCATGTTTGTAAAAAGTTTCATTTGGTATACTTCTTCTGCGATATATCTAAAACATTCGATATGGCTTTGCTGAATCTTAGTTAAGCATTTGACAAAGTTGATCTGAAAAATACTGACAGAATTACGGTACTAAATCTGTTCAGATTTTATTTGGAAGACCAGGACTGGCTTGTACATAAGTGGTGTTAGATGAACTCAGAGATTCACACAAATTCTGTTGGTTTTAGCTTTGCTCCTTCATTTTATTCCTGACTAATTGTATGAAATATTGCACCATTTTACTCTTTATATATTATCTCAAGTATAACAAGTGGCTGTCGCCTGGTTTAGCGAGGGATTTGTGGTGCTGCTTTTGTTTCTGCGGCATGACTGTTCATGTTCTTCGTGGCCAGAAATATTTCCAAAAACCTAAATGTGTTTTGTCAAAAAGAGAAAACTGAAGTGTCCTTCCTCTGTCATGGTATGAAAACATAACGTTTTCCAATTTTGAAATTGTAATTTCTTAAAACGCGTGCCTTGCTAACTGGGTAAAAAGCCAAGTTTATTTTTTTTGAGGGGGGCAGCATATTTTGCATATTTTCCAATCCAGAACTTACTGATTGCCACAGTTCTGTGGATCATCTGCTTTGGCCTTAGCTGGGCAGTGGAAGCCCTCTGAGCTCCACAGTGTTTAGATGCTTGACCTCAGAAATGTTGATTACTCTGGGACTCCACAACAGTGATGTCAGATATGAGGCCATGCTGCTCAGACCACCAGGCAGCTGCTGAGCAGTCTAAAGAAAGAGGGGGTTCCCTTGGAGACCAAGGCCAGCATTACAGTGTTTGCTCGGTTGGAGGGTGATGTAAGAGAGCTGTAAGGGCTTAGTGTGTGCTCACAAGCATATACATGCTGACCTGCGTAGTCTGGGCTGCGCTCTCCCTTCAATCATTGCAACAAAAATAAAACTACAGTGTAAAGCTTAAAGAGTTTAGCTCCACTTCTTTTTTTTTTTTTTTTGGCTGGTTCTGAAATTCCAGGGATGTCCTTTTTAGAGTTGTGTTTCATGCTTCGACAAAAGTGAGAAACCTTATCCTACTGGCTGATTCTCATCCACGAGAAATGCGTTGCAACGTTCGCAGGTTTGTTCTACACAGTCCTGTCACTCGCGTACGTGTGGCTGCTGAGCAACAAGCACAGGAGGAGCACTATTTAGTGTTTGATCTTCAACAAGCGGGGCTGTCACGCTGCCCGCTTGTGTGGAGAACTGGGCTGGCGATCAGTGGGCACCTCCAGCTCGGCATCATGCTGTGCAGAGGGCCGAAGCAGATGGACCATCTGGTGACTGGCAGCAGAAGGACAGAGGCTTGCTTGTGTGTGACTGTCTGTGTGTGTCTGTGTGTGTGTGCGTGTGTGCGTGTGCGTGTGCGTGTGCGTGTGTGTGTGTGTGTGTGTAGGAGATCGACAGACTGGGCGGCATGGTGTTGGAAGACCACCTGTCATGTTCTTCGTCTCTTCCATGCCTGGTCAGTGGCAGCAGACAAACAAGCACAGGCAAATTCAGATATTCGCAATGAAGATATCAGATTTCCTTTTTTTTTTTTTCCGCACTGTGAAACTTGTCGTCAGGAGATGTCTTATTTATTAACTTCACATTGAATCCTGAATCCATTTTTGGCCAGTCAAGTGTCATTTCTCGTACGATGTTTATTCTTGTAAAGTTTTTAGCATCCGAGACATCCGGCCTGTGTTTCATCTGTAAATTGCTCTCATGCCCGTTTTTCTTGTGGTTGTGAAAAGTTTTCTTGCTAATCCGATAAGAGGAAAAAGTGTGTATGTTTCCACTGACGAGGAGAACCATTTTTCTGCCGTGAGTGTTAGGGACAAGTGGTATTTTCTGTACACAGACTTAAAGGATTCAAAACACTTGAGAAAGCCAGCCTATTTCGAGAAGCTGAACATGCCCGTATAAAGTGAAGAACCACTTACCTTTTACTCATATTTACCAGATAATTTGTCTCTTATGAAGTTTTTATCAGCTTTATTTTTTCCCCCAACATTATTCACTACAATTAAATTAAAGTAGACTGCAATATAAAGTAACATTTTTACAAGAATGACCAATGACTGCTGGACAAAAGCTCCACAACCTTGCAAGGACAAGCAAAGTTTAGACAATAGATGCTACTAGATGGATGGATGTCTTTTGTTAATGCAGGTAATAAACATCTGTGTGATATGAATTTATGTGTGGTGCATAAATAATTTTGTAAGAAAGTTTAGTGCAAAATGACCAAAACTGTGCAAGTATGGCAAGGAGGTCGAATGTCTGCTTCATACGAGTTCACTGAAGCGATTGCTCCACACACTGGAAGCCAGAAAACGAGCTTGATTTGTGCAAGGGAAACAAGACAAAACGTTTAAATGCAAAAGTAAGTCAATATTGAAATTATATGCATTCCTAGAAAGGGTGCAAAAAACACCTTTTGAGCGATACACATATTTGACTTGTTTAGTATCCCGTTATATTTTACCAAAACAATTAAGATTTATATATATATATATATATATATATATATATATATATATATATATATATATCCCACATCATCCAGTTGCTTCTAACGAGATGCCAGAGAATCTGAAGGAGTGGCCAAAGGATGGAGTAACATATGGTGGTTCTCCCCCACCTGTTTCTCTGCGTCTGAAATTAGACTAGTTTACCCTACTAGTGTTTGAACAAAAGAAAAAATGCAGCTGTTTGGAAATATATTCATCTGTGAACTGTCATGACGAAAACATGAACAATCACGGATCAAAATCAGGGATCAAAACGAGTCATAAGGAAAGGTGAAGTGTTTGTAGGTACATGGCATGAAAGTGCGTCGCCAGGCCGTTACGTGGGAGACTGATGTCAGCATTTGGATTATTTACAAATGTCCTTCTGTTTGCTGGTTGGTCCGGTTCAAATTCAACCAAAGTAATCAAGCTCAATGGGACAAATTGTAGACGAAGCATTGAAGGGTATTGAGAATCTAGTGGAACTGCATAGGAAGACAATTGTCTGGATAGAGTAAATCCAGTAAAACAAGCTGATATTTGCTGGTTATTTAGCCAAGCTACTCAGGTAGGAGGACACTCTGTCTCTGAATTGGACTGGGAGTTCAAAAATTGGGCATCAAACACTCGCGCAGCAACTTAACCTGTTTTACTCAAGGGGCCCTAACACTCTGTCTGAAACCACACACACATAAGTTGCTGTAAACCTGTGTGTTTTTCAAAAAAACAGCTACCTCTCTGGCCTTTGTCCACCAAACCAGTTCCACAGCTTACCTGCTGCTAGAGCTTACTAAGCACCAGTTCTTTCTGTGTCCTATGAGGTACATTTTGGCCATAGCACCAAAATGTGGCAATCCCAGACAGTCCAAGATGCTGATTTGCTAAAGGAACAAAACCCAAACATCTTATATTAAGAGCTTTGGGCGGGATCATGGGGAAGAGCAGCCAATCGCAACCTTGTGAGCAACATATTTTAAAACTCCAAAGTTTAGTTAGAATTACTTTTGGTCAAACTAAACATTTTTAAAAACTATAAAACACAACGCTACAAAAATGTTGGCTTTGTCACAATGACGTGGTTCTGACTTGACTCTCGGGGTGGTGGCAAAAACAAACCAGTTCTTTCTCAGAACCGGTTAAGAACTGGTTCCAGCACCAGCACTGGTTAGGAACCGGAACACCTCTGGTGGAAAAACACCAGCAGCTCAGTTCTAAAAATTCTCATTTTGACTTCATTTAAAGAACCTCTGGCCTTTTTCGTTGTAAAGTTAGCGCTGGCATAAACAGATGTGTTGGCTAGTGATGGCTTTAAAGATTGAATTTTCTCGCCGGTATTTGTTCATGGTGTCACATATGACCTCATGAATGCAAATTAAAAATATATTTAGATTGGTGTTAGGTCTAAGCTTACTCTATTTGCTGTACACAAGTATGTAGAAAGCTTTATAAGGGTAATTGATAGATATTGTAATGGGGACCATATGAGCTCATAACCACAGTGCTGCACTGTGGAGAACTGTGTTTTTTTTTTTAAAGTTCATGTTCCCCTTTTCTATTTCTGCTCTTGAATAACAAACAAATATGTTCCTCAGCATTTGAGTGAATCTTATCTATGAGACCTCTCTTAGGGCACAGTCATTACCTCCGAGAATAGTAGGCATTTTACTAAATCTCTTGCTATAAACTAGAAATGTATGAAAGGCATTTGGGTCAAGTAGAGCAGAACATTAATGATTCAGCATTCTTCCTTTGTCATCGATGAAAAGCGTCATCTTCAGAGCTAGATAATTCTTCCTATATGTTATGTTCCTTTTTTTTTTGGTGTGTGTCACCTAATCAAAGCGCTGATTTTATTCTTTGAAAGCTTATGCCCTTAACCTGAGGCAGGTTTTTCTCCTGTACTCCCAAAGGCTGCATCATGGCATTTAGGCGGTATGCGCCTCTGTCATTAAACAGAAGGAATTCCCTCAATGAGGCTCTCTTGCAGTTTGGACAGAGGCAATAAAGATACGTGCATTACCAGCCGGTATCAAACGCAGCTCTTGGCCGCCGCGTTGTTGTTTTTTTTCATGAAAGGATATGCCAGTCTCAGGAGAGCAGGTTAGAGAAAAGATTAAATAAATAACACCAGCGTCGAGAGCGATTTAGGAAATAAAACCTTTGTGTTGGTACCACCACCTGCGTCCTGTTTAGTCATTGTTTTTGTGTAATCACAGAAATATTACGCGGCTAGCTTAAGGAGAAATGCCCCAGTTTCACGGCTGTTGAAAACCTGTTGTTTTTCCTTTGTCTCAGGGTGAAGTCTTCGTTTTCAGAGAGAAGTTGAGCTCTGTGCTCAAGTTCAACAGGGCCACTTCCTGATGATGACAGTAAACATGGGTAAGTTGCTTTTGAAAGCAGGTTGCTCTATGTGCGTTCATATAGAAACTTCTACTTCCACACATAAAACACACCCATCCTCTACGCTTCCTCTGGCAGGAACAGCACAGATAGGAGCAATACAAAACGGAGCAAAGTTATATTTAAAAAAAAAAAAAAAGGAAGTGAGATAAGTAATATTATAATTTGGAAATGTTGGATGTATACCTTTATTTATCTTTAAACCAACCACATCTGAAGATTAGCAAACTTGATTAACAAAGATTTCTGAAAAAAATAAATAAAATAGCAGTCAGTAGTTAAAGTTATTTAACTATTATGATCTTAAACAAGTGTTGCTTTGTTTCCGCTACAGATGACGGTCTCCAGAATGGACCTGGACAGCACAGGAACACACAAGGTAATGAAGCACTGCTGCTTAAATTAGAGAAATGTGGGGAAATGTAGTTTTTTATTAACATAAATAACACGTAATATAAATCTAATAAGCAGTCAAAGAAAGAGAATTAAAAAACGGGAAACTACAATGACGCTTATCTTTTAGAGTCACTACCTGATGTAAAACACACATAAACAAATAAAAATTCTTCATTTCCATGCACTCTACTGAGACATCCTTCCCCTTTTTTGATTATTATTTTATTGCAATATGCATTACTGAACGCAAAGATGCCAAAGCCGACTGGGTGTGATTACATAAAGACGTTATGTAACAACATGGTGCTCCTTGCCATTGCAAGGAATTACTTCCGGTACCAGGTCTTTGTTGACCACAGCTAAAGGAGCAGAGGAAGCTAAGTAGCAGTTTTATGCATCCACCTGACTGCATGCACAATATCTAAACACATCAATATTAAAAGAAAATGTCATGCAATGTGTAGATTTGGTCGAGTCATTGATCAAAAACTGGACTTTTGGGACAAGCCTTGTGCAAACATTGCTTGCACAGCTATTGTTACACACCTACAATCCCCAGGATGACATCAGAGCTATTACTCCTGGTGAAAGATTAACTCTAAACGCTTAAACATTACATCCATTAGGTCTTAAATGGACTGTGCTTCGTTTTGTTTTTTTTTTTTTTTCGGCAAACTGAGCAGAGACTGGTGTTTACAGTGGGCCTCGCTGGCGTGTGTGTGCTTCTGAGCGCGTGTTGTGCGTCAGAGATTGGACCTGGCTGCTGCCGGGGAGTGAGGACACGTTTTGGCTCCGGCTGCTAATCCCGCCGGATGCCTTTGCCATGATGTGTCTCTCTGCTCAAGGAAATCCCCTCAATGTCTTTCCAGGCAGTTTGCCTCAGTCTTCACAGCCTTCCTGGTCTGTGCACAGCACTGATTTGCGAGTAGTAACTCTTAAAACTAGAGGCTGTTCTCCAAACGGACTGAAGGTAAAAATGCGAGCCCGCGTGTTTGGTTTGCTTGAGCAGCAGTTGCAAGCAGACGCCTCCTTTTATGTTGACTGTCTCGGACAGCGGTTCCTGCCACTTTCACGGTTTCCACCTTTAATCCTGAGAAAAGGGGAGGGGAAAAAAAACAAACAAAAAAAAAAGATGCAGTGATGATGCAATGTCCTGTAATCAGTCTCCATTGTGCAACTTTTGCTCACTCTCCCCGGCTTCCTGGAATCCCCCCCGCCCCCCATGTTCTTTTGTGGGTCGCATTTTACCCAAGACCGAAGGGGGGAACTCGGGAAACGAACTGCAGGTATCCCAAACTGTTCGGATCCAAATCCTTGGTCGCACTCGCTCTGCCTCAGGAGTTTTTGTGCAGGCAGTTTCTGAGTCACTGACAGTGTTGGTGTGGCTTCCCACCGCGCTGGCGGTTAGCCTTGGCTGGCCTCTACCTTGGCGAGTGGCCGTGAATCAGGCCCGAGTGAGGTAATAATTTCATTTATAGACCGGCTCTGTTCACCACCACGCATTTCTCACACACACCGACTGCTCCCCCCCACCCCCCTGCACCCGTCGGCCGCCTGCTCTCCCCACGTTGCCATTATCCACAGGCAACAAACCAAGCCTCCTACACAGAAACACACAATCCGTACACACTTGCGGGACTGTGTTTGTTTTGTATCCTTGACTGCGAGGGCTTCGGGTAGTCTGGAGCTCATCAAATCACTAGAGAGACGCTGTGATAGGTTTTCTGTTTAAAAATGTTTTGTTTAATGCATATAAGACGTATTCATACAGTATATTGATAAATGATGAAGAAATTGGTTGCGGCCCATCATTATGAAAAATGCTTCATAACAGAATAGGCACAAAACTTGTACAGCGCCCTAACAAAAGTATTAACACTTTTGTCTCATTTTGACACTTTAAAATCCACAAATAGCCCAGTCATGATAAATATGTTATTCCACATGTTTTGCAAATAATTTAAAAAGTATTCACATTCAGCCCTCCAAGTTAGTCTTTAGAATACGAATTGCTGCATTTACAGATTTTGAGGAACTTCCCTGCCAGCTTTTCCAAAAGAGCTTTGGAAACCAATTTTCAACTCGTGGCACAGATTTAGAATTAGATTCTGCTCTGGACTTTGACTGGGCCATTCTGAAACATGATTTTATCTAAAGCAGATCTCTGGTTAGACTTCAACCGGAGTGAAGTAGCGATAGGTTAAGGTCTTAAAGCGTATTTTATTGCTTTGTTGTGTATTTTCCTACTGACAGAAGTTGTTCATTCTAGAAAAAAAAGATGGCAACCATAATATTTGTTCTGCAGTTAGAGTGGCAAGGGGAAGAGAAAAAAAATACAAAAGCACAAAAAAACAAACAAACAGTTTTTCCTTGAGTCAGTCAGAAATCCATGAATTTCCTGTATGGAGTAATAAACCAGTTTTGCCTGCTTGGACTCAGAGCAGTGATTCAGTTCCTTCCTGTTCGGACAGGCCGGACCGAGCTGTTAGTCATTCACCTCTGTCGACGCCACAGATTGTTATAACTACCTCCTGTGTTTGTATCAAGAATAAAGCTTCGGCGTGAAGCCCTTCACATTTTTGCTTGTAGAAGCATGGGGCTTCTGTACACGTGTGATCACCTTTCTTTCTTTTAGAAGACTCAGGGAGGAAGACGCTGGTGGTGGTCTGTCTGTGTCAAAATCGGAGTTGTTTACACAAATACATACCTGTAGGATAAAGTTTTCTGCTACAGGACAAAAAAAAAAAAAAACTGGGCAACTTTTCAGCAAGACAGGAAAAGCATATTGTTCCCACTTTGTTATTTTTAGTGCCCTGACTTAATAAAGCCACAAGTATTTGACTGGGTAATTACACCATATTTTGCCGGATTTACCGCCATTTGCTCTAAGAATACCAGTCCACCCCCTTGCACTGTTTCCACTATTTGCACTGGAGTTGAGATATGATGGGTGGAACTTTTCTTATCGCTCTGCATTATTTAGTTTGCCCCCAAGTGAAGGGAGTGCGCTGTGCAGCGGAGAGCTGTGGGTCGTTTCGTACCTCACTCCAGCTGCCGTGTGGGGATGGGCACAGAAAAAAAAAATAATAATAATGATACGCCACTTCTACTTGTTTGGCTGAGGGGGATCGATGCCTGTTCATGTCAGCTACCCCAGCCTCAAAGATTTATAGATCAGGGTTGAAAGGTTAGAGTTTCCTGGAGAGCGACCAGGCAGAGCCATTTTCTTGAGAAATCTGGATTGAGTGAAACTCTGCTGACCTACAAACAAAGCAGGACACAATTCAGTGACGTACATCCAAGCATTTCTTGTTAAGAATTAATTTGAGCTCAATTAATCAATGAGGAAAAACTCCCGCATTAACATACGTATTTGTATACAATAAAAAAAAAATTACAACTAGTTTTCACTCCTGCTTTCAGTCCTTTGAGATCAAGGTTGGACCTTACAGAGAAAAACATCTTTAATTATTAGTCTTGACACCATCTACATTGTCCAAAGTCCTGGATGTTCTTTTATGCTCTCTTCTCTTCAGCTCATCCCACTGCTTTTCTTTAGGACTTATGTCTGGGAACCGGAATGGCCCAGGGATAATGTTCATTTCCTCTTAATACCAACAGGACAGAGCAAACTGTCTTGCCGTGCGATTTATGTTCATTTTTTGCATCCGATAGCACACCAACACTTAATTATTAGCTGATATTTACAGACAAAGCTATTTTGGAAAGAGTTCAGGATGCATTTAATCAGTGCTGTTAAATAAACAAATATTAATTTCTATTTAAAAAGTAATTTCAGCATTTCTGTTGTGTAATTGATTGGACTTTATCTCAGTTTATCTTTTAAGAACGAGAAAGATTTTTGCCACACTTTTGTTTTTATTTTTTATTTTTTTTATTTTTTTGCAACCTTCTTGGTTTATTTTGTAATTGTAACAACAGAAGCATTCCAAAAGGCACTCAGGAAGACATTTTCAGTTTCTGTGTGTGTGGCAACTCGGGATGTGAGTTTATTTAGACATTCGCTTTTACTCAGTCACGGCAGGCTGCTTCTAGTCCCTCTGAGATGCGAGCAGAGAAAGTCACACCGATGCATCTGCAGCCCCATCCCTGTCAAAGGGTTGTCCCCCTGACCTCGGGGTGAACCCAGCGGACCGACCTGCTGCCAGCGAACAGCCGGCCGCACGGATGGAGCGGGATCGAATTTCACCTCTGCTGCCTGCGTTAGCCAGTTCTCCAGACGTCCCCAGTGGTCTCCTCAAGCGCATTTCTTTCTATCTGAAAGAATGCGGTCTTTCCTGCAGGTGCTGTTTTGTCTCACACACCTGGCCTGCTTTCCGCGTGGGAAAAAAAAAAATCTGTGTGCGCATTTTGGCCACGAATGCGCTCGTCACTCATTCATCCAGCAGGCAGGCTCGAGTGGAGGGTCAACCTCCTCTTCTTTATACCGTAAACACGGCTCGGATAATCGCTTCCATTAACGCCTCTTGATATGGTAATGCCTGACACTCTCGTCTGCAGGAATATCTCCTCTACTCGAGGGAGCGCGCGTGTGTTTATGTGGCAGAAGAGAGATGTCGGGAGCAGAATTTTTTCCCCCCATTTTACTTTCATTTTAAGTGTAAATAATATTCGCCTTCAGTTTTAAGCTGTCACCCGTTTTTTGTTCTATTTGCCTGAAAAAAGTTGCTGCCATTCAGAAAGGGAAAAACTCAGAACCTAACAGCCTTGTGCAACAGAAACTCACGCAATAGACATACTCTGTGCATTATTAAACATTATTGACTCATCAGTAGCAGCGCTGAAAGCACCCACTTAATAAAGATCCCTCTGTTGGAGTGCAAGCGATTGAGATGCATGTGTGAGTTAAAAGAAAAAAAAAAAATTAGCAAACAACCACTGGAATTTTCCCACTAGTGGAAACTCGACAGATGGTGTAAGAACAGGAAGTAGCAGCCCAGGTGTTGCCTCATAAGTGTGGTCTGAGGCAACACAAGCTGCAGCTTTAACTGCATGAGAGTCGTTCAAGTCAAACTGTTAAAAAAAAAAAAGAAAGAAGAAGCCTCCGTGTGGATGCTAATTTCATGACTCATTTCTATAAAATAAAACTTAAATTGTGTCTGTTTCTTTCTCTCGTTTTTTTTTTAATTTTTTTTAATTTTTTTTTATGTGTCTTCTGGCTGCAGATGACGAGGAGGCGCTCAACTCCATCATGCAGGACCTGGCCGCTTTGGGTCGCTACTCCAGCCACAAGCACAAAAACAGAACCTTACTCTACAAACAGGTACACATCACATCTGAATGCATTCATATCTCATCCGCTACTGCAGCTGTAACATTCACGTCGTCCAGAATGTCTGACCGGCTTAAGTATAATTGTGTCCAAATGCAGCTTCACTTGTTACAAAACTAACTAGGAAGTCGTGGAAAATACTAATTAACATGTACAAACTTTAGATTTTACAGATGAGTTTCTATAATTGCAACAAAGTATTCTAGAAACAGGTTCAGTTTATAAATAATGTTCGCATATTAACTGAATTGTACAAAAAATTATTTTAGCAAATAAAGCTCACAGCTGATGGTTTAGTGTTTTATTCGTCTAATATTCTATCATTCAGACATAAATATTTCTTGAAAATAAAGTGTTTTTTTTTTACATTGATTCATAATTTTTAAAGCTTTTAAATATAAAAAAATGCATATTTTACTGCTTCTTGCTTTTGTACCTTCTTAAACTTGACTTACTGAACTGAGACAACAGAAACGGAAGATTAAGCTTCAAAGTGATGATTTAATTTGATCCAGATAAAGAAAAAGTATTGACTATTAAAATATCTCCTGAAGTTAAATCTGACTGTTATCCTTTTTTCAATAGCAATTTATTAACTCGTTCCTTTCACCTTGACCGGCGTTCTGGGTTTACTCACAGAACCTCAGCCAGTCTGTCGTCAGGATTTATTTTTCTGGACTGGGACGTTGTTTGCTGCCAAAGTCAGGTAAAGGTTGTAGTAAAAAGGTGCGTGCTCAAACGAATGAGCTTATTGCGATTGGGAATGAGTTTCATTCGAGATAAAAATAAAAAAATAAAAAATCAACTCGGTAAACGCAGGATTGGTGAATGAAAGCAGTGCTGGGTTTCGTGTTTCTCCGAGAAGTTGCCCCTCTTCACGCGTTTGTTCCCCCCGTCCGTGGAATGATAATTGGCGAATCCTCTTAAAGCGGCAGTGTTTATGAGGAGACGTAAACAAGCTGGTGAGGAGCGGAGAGAGTTTCCGCCCGGACAGCGGCTCTCCTCTGTGAGAAGGGGTAAACTCGCCCACTATGCCCCCCCTCTCCCAGCTACCCCTTCCTCCTAATTTTCACCCAATCTCCTGCGCTGATATGATGACAGCGTTAGTTTATCAAAATGACCTCATGCAGACATAGAGGCTCCTCTGGATTCCTGCTGCCTTTGGTTAAGATTTTTACAAGAACACACAGAGACTGTCATGTCCTCCTTTATTTCTGGACAAAAACAACAGGCATCATAGTGCTTCACCTAATTTCTTTCCCCAGCTTTATTCTTCAGGCCAAATCCCTCATACAGCCATGAATCATTTTAACTTTCCACCTCTTGTTATTCTTCCTCTCAACAGGATTTAAGAGTCAAGCTGGAGCATGAGAGAGAAAAGCGGTATGTTGGAAACCTCCTTATTGTTTTTCTTTCTTTCTTTTTTTTTTTTACATTCAACTGTCCAAATTCAAACTTTGTTAGTTTGGATCTTTTTTGTTTTGCTTTGCCATGTCGGGGATTTTGTGTCTAAGGGAGGAAATCGCAGCTACATGCCAGAGTGGCAGAAAGAGAAAGGGAAAATTCCTGCTTGGATTATTTAGCCGAAGCCCTGTGTTCCAGAGTCGGGTTTTTTTTTTAGAGTGGAAAAGATGCAGGGAGGTCTGGAGGAGAGGGAGCGATTAACTAAAGGCGGAGAGAGCGAGGGAAGTCTTTCAGTTCGCTGTCCTCTCCTCACCCTGAATTAATATTTTATCTCACGCTGCATCCTTTGTGCCGTTTGATCCCACGTCACTGGCTTCAAACGGAGGAAAACTCTCAGAGACAGCGCGTGACGCTTTGATGAAAACCTTTGGAACACTTTGTCCGCTAAGTATGTGAGAATAAACAGCAAAACTCCTGAATGGTGGCAACTTTGTTCCATGTGAAATGAGTTCATGTTGTTCTGCCTTTGGCTGCTCTGGGGAACCTTTGGCTTTCTAGCAAGTCCTCAGATGGGCTACAAACTTTTAGGTTCCTGGTTATTCCTGAATCAATTCCTAGTCTGACCAACACCTCTTCCATTCCCTTTTTTGGAAGTGTGTGAATTTGGGAGGAGAGGATGCTTCTCCTTCCGCCAAGCGTGTTGCATCCGTTCATAATAGCTTAGTGTCACCTGGTGTTTTTGATAGGAATTGACACAGAAATCTCTCAAAATATAACAAAAATAATGTAAAAGGAAGATTCCTGTGGAACAAAATGAATACATCTGCTCATTTTATTTGCTTGTAAATTAAAAATGACGTGTCAAAAACTATTTATACCCTTTTCGATGATGAGAAGTATTATGCCATTATAATAATTGCTGACACGGCATTTGGATGCTCTTCCACTGCATCCAAGTTCTGACATTGCGTATAAAACTTAAAAAGAGCGGTTCCACCCATAATTTGGATTTCCTTTAGCTAAATGTAAGTTTAAGGAAACTGATTGGAAAACAGACAAAGGAGGAACGATCTCCAAGTCAACCAACGTTGTTCCGACACCTTGGCCAACCACCGAACCACCACAGCAAAGCTGATAAGAACCAGACTGTTGACTTAGCAGGTGGACATGCCCAGACTGTCCAGTTAGGAGTATTGCGACACAAAACTGTGGCTCATCTGGGAAGGTCGTCCTCTGGCTGTCAAGCCGTTTCCTCTCTGAAACTGGCCTCTGAATTGTGAATAGGCTGAAAAGGCTGCAGGTATGTGATGCAGAGCAAAAAAAAATCAAGATGGATTTTTATGCAGCTCTTATTTGTTTTTACATTGTCCACACATTTTCTATAGGATTAACCATTTTTTATCCGTCTCGAAACTGGTTTTGATGCACTTTGTTCAACCAGCGAGGAGAAACGGAGGCAAAAAAACTACCAGAATTCCCGCCGCCTTCGTTCACAGTTATTTGGACCAAAGAAAGAGGAACTGGTTTGGTGATTAGAAAGCTGCAGGCTCACAGAAGCGAGAAGGAGCGTGTCGTTCCAGCAGAATATGGATCCGCAATGAGCCCCTCCACTTTTTCACAGCCCTAATTGGCTGCTGCTGTGGAAGAGATAAGTTTTTCCACGCTGCTGTCTCTGTGTTCCTGCCTCCCTCTGTTTTCGAAGCCTCGCGGCTATCTGCTCTTCCTCACGAGTCCTGCTCACATCGCTCTGCTCTCCCAGAACAGACATCTCACTTTTGCGGAGGCACCACTCACACAGTCACAAGACATTTCCTCCTGCGTTAACTCGACACATATTCGCACGGGTTGTTATGGTGCACCAAAACAAAAATCACGGTTCGGCACTTATCGCGGTTTTAAAGCCACGATCCGTACATTTTTGGTTTACTTGTGGTAAGTAAACCAAATACAAATCTTTGAAACCTTCTTCAGCAGTAAAGAAAAAAGGTGTTTTTTTTTCAAATAAATTTGAATTGGTTTTCTAAAACTTGAAAAAGTGGAAACTTTATGGAAATCAGCTGATTTTTCTCCACTACTAACTGGGATTCTACTTTTTCTGACAAAAAGATGTTTTAGTATCCTTCAATCGATGAGGTTTTTTAAAAAAACAAAAAAAAAAAACAACAATAACTAAGTAATTACATAAATTAAAGGCATCCTTACTGTGGATACCATAGATTTGGTAATGTTTGTTGTTAAAAACAGTAGCGAAAGTTTTAAGAGGATATTAAGATATTCTGGTGGAATAAGAAGGTCGGGCTGTTTCATTACCAATACAGCAGCAGCAGCTATATCAGGTTTATTAATAAAACTGTGACGTTTGAATGAAAACTACGCATTTCATTTTTTCTGTGTCTCGATACAATACTCTCTGTCCAGAGTGTGCGTTTGTAATGACACTTGTAGACTTAACTTTTTGTTTAGTTATTGCTAAATTTACCAACTTTAGTGCATTTTTTCCAAGTATTATAAAGACTTACTAGTAAATCATTATTTACTGGCATACATAAAGGGTTAAAAGATAAAAAAAAAAAACCCAAAAAAAACAGAAGTTTTATTTATTCTTTCACTGAAAAGCATTTCTGCTAAATTTAAATCTTGAGTGCATTTTCTTTTTAAAATCTAAATATTTGTCTTAATTCTGGTTATAAAGCAGCGAAGGGCCTCCATCCTGCAAATATCACGAGCCAGCAACCAAGGGCACATTTGAATTTAACAAAAAAGAAAAAAAAAAGAAGTGCAAACCTTTCTTTTATTTACATAAGCCTCCGTGGTGAGACCTTTTTCGCTCCTTAAGACAACGGGATTGTGCAGAAACCGTGTAAATATAATGCCACATCCCATGAGCATCTGCAGCACTCGAGGTATTAGGAATCCATGAGTCAGGATAATCGTTTTGTCTGTCCGCAATGGAATCAAACTGGAAGGTTTCTCTTTTCATTGGCAGGAGCTGAAGGTTTGAGGCAGGAAATAAGCGCTGCAGAGTGTCTCTCTCTTCCTTTGGCCAGAGTGTGAAGGACCAGAGCCAGACCTTTACTCTTTTCTTCTTGTTCTTTTTTTTCTTCTTTGTGTGCGTGTATGTTTGTGATTTTTAGGAAAAGGCAGAGCCAGCGTGCTGTGTGAAGGCAATCTTTCATCTGCAGATCTGTTCCTTTTCTGTTTTTTTATTATTTTCCTCTGCAACTGTGTTTCCCCACTCTCGCTTGCAGAGGAAGGAAAGCCATATCTTTTAGCGCAGGACCCCCTTTTTTAGCCCTCCACCACATCCCTCCTGCTCTCTATCGCACACATCATCGCTGAATCTAAACAGCCGGGGAGCGTTAAGCTGCACCTCTGATCTGCAGGCCCGCCGATTCCCAGAATCCTCTCGTTTAAAAGAGGGACCCAATGAGCAGTCATTAAGATAGGCAGAGCTCTGGCCTCTGATGAGGAAGCGATGGGATAAAAACAAGCTCTTTTATCAGTGTACTATAAAGAGTTGGTGGCGGCTGCAGATTCTTCGCAAGCAGAATGGGACTGATAGCAGGCGAAGAAGAAGAAGAAGAAGAAGATGAAGACATGCTGCAGAGAGTATTTTCTCAGGCTGTCTCCTTTATTTTCTAACTCGCAGTATGTAAATAACTCCACGTCTCTATATCTATCACTCTGTCACTCTCTAAAAGAGGAGGGAAAGACACACATCCTGCTGCTTTAGCTGCCGCTCTAGATTCCCCCCCCCCACTTCAGCCCCCCTTCTTTCCTCTCAGGAAGTTTCCCATCTGCCTTTGTGCTGGCTTAGCGGAGAGACCCCGGCCGTTGTTGAAACAGCGGCCGATGCATACTCTGATTGGAAAGCATGCTCATGCATGTAGTTTTACAAACACGCGCGGCCCCGTATGCGCGCTCTGTTGCAATCAGACCGAAAGACAAAATGATAACTGCAGACAGACTGTACATTTTCTCTGAGAAGGTTTATTCCCCTCGCTTTTTTTTTTCTCTTTTCTTCGTTGATTAATCTTCTGACAGTATCCTGCACGCCTTTGCGCTCTTCTCTCCTTGACCCAGCCCGACCTGAACATTTTCCGCTCTCTTCGCCGCATTCGTGAAACAAATGACTTATTTCGCGGCTACCGAAAAGCACCGGAACAGAAAAAAAAAAAAAAAAAAAATGTTAATTCCTGTTTATGAGGGGTCTTCTTGCAAAGTGTCTGCACCCAGAGATGCGACATGAATACCCCTTTGGCTCCTAACGCTGCCGATGTTTCTGCCCCGTTTCAGGATCATACCGTTTCAGAGGCCGCTGAAGATCAAAGAGCTTCTGCAAAAAGTCACAGAGGCCTTTGGTCAGCAGATGGACCTCTTCTTTATGGAGAAGGAGGTAAGCGAAGGAAGGTTATTTTCTATCGCTGTACAGATTGAGTAGAATGAACGCAGAAAATATGTGAACATTTCTTTACACATTTTCCTCTGTAGTTACAAACACCCAGAATTTGCTGCAAGAGGAAGTAGTTGAAAAGAAAAGAGACAAAATAGATGATGGATACCAAGTCTCCAGATCTTTTATCTCAATACCACAAAAATAGCATTACCTATTTAACTGTGCTAATCATGCAGTAAACGTTTGACTTTGTGACAGTCTCGCTTGTTGAAGTCTGCAAAATGTAGCCAAGTGATTTGGTTAATGACGCTTTTAGGAGACCTCAGACACTGTGTGAGCCGCATAAACGCGTTTTCTTTCTGCAAGCTGTTAACATCCTAATTACTCAGAAAAGCCTTGATTTTTTTTTTTTTTAGATTTGCAAAAAGAGAACAACAACCCACTCAGAACCTAGTAATCAGTACCGAGTTACAGAATGCGACTGAATAATGAACATTTATTCATCAGCGTTGGTGCTAGATTAAATTAGGAAACATTTTCACGCTTCATGAGACAAAAAAATTGAAATGGTATTACCTGTAATCAATTTCAGTCAGAATATATATTCTGTTTGATGCAAATGATTCCAAGACAATCAAATCACAGTCAGAGTCATATAAAATACCACAACGGTCCGTCAGTGGCTTTGTGCAGCAATGAGACACATTGGTGGCATTGAGCCAGAGAAAAACAAAACGCATGAGACGAAGCTAAGCACAAAAGATGGGGTGTACTTTCCGTTTGTTTTGTTTTCAGCCTTAAAAGACTTAAAAAAAAAAAAAAAGCCACGGATGAAGGAAAGCATTTCAGTTTTTCGGTTTTAGGCTTGCGCTGCCTTTCATCTCCCCATTACACAAATGTGCAGTGATTCCCTGAGCAACTTCACAGGAGAAATGCAACTCAAAGTGCAGTCATAATTTCCCGTTAGAAAAAGAAAACGGCTCCAAATGTTTATGTGGATTTTAAAAGTTGCCAGGAGCTGAACGTTTCACTGTCAAACCTCCAGAAACCATCTGCATCCTAAGGAGGGATTTTCAGCTTAAGTGCACAGGGAAAATCAGATAAAAGAATGTTTGCTTTCTTTAATAAGAATCCTTTGCCCACCTCAACCTTTCTGAAACTGCTGCTGCATTATGCAACGATAAGAGAAGAAAGGTCACGTTTGTGTTTGGCCCTTCAGCTGCTGCTGCCGCTGAAAAGCCAGGAGGACCTGGATCAGGCGGTGCTGTCTCTGGGCAACACTTCAGGAACTAACGGGCTGCTCAGGATTCTGCTGAAGACCCCTAAAAACAACCCTGTGAGTGGCTCTCATTGTTCACTGCGCATGCGCATCATTGAAACCCCAGCCGCGGTCACGAATGTGAGCTTTGAATAAAGTCATACTTCTTCCGAAAAGAGCGACGGATAAAAGCTGTGATACTGCCCCTCACTTCCTCAACCGATGTCCTCTTCTTCCCGCTTGCAGTATCTGCAGGTGAACAGCCGGGACAAGCAGAGTGAGATGAAGTCGTCGCGGTCATTAGGAGACCTGAAGGGCTCTCTGCTCAAAGGGTCGGAGAGGGTCCGCAAACACTCAACAGGTGAGCTTCCGCTGATCTCACGGAAAAGTCGTGGGTAAAAATGCACTGAGAAACCAGAGAGAGAGCAAGATTTACAGCAGATAACAGGAAGGCTGAAAGGAGAACACCAAAGTTGTTCTAACATTTCCTTTCGAGGTTTTAGCCTCTGTCTGAAAACATGTTGGATTTGGAAATGCTGGTAAATGTTTGGAAATCTCAAAGTAAAGTTAAGAATCTACAGTCTTCAGGCCAAAAACTCTAATCTCTGTAATCATTTTGTCTTTGTTTTAAAACCATAAAATCCTTTTTGGCAATAACTACTGTATTTGGCACATGAGGTGTGATGTTGTCACAGGAAGGATAAAAAAATATTACTAGTAGAGTTCTTGGGGAGATTGATGCTGGAAATGGCCTTTGATGTTTCTGATTGGTGCATCTTTGCTTATGGGCTGTTTAGACTAAATAAATTAGAATAAAACCTGTTACTGGTAACCTGCTGGGTTTAAAAACTCAGATCAGGACACTTTGCATGGAATCCTCTACTTTCAGGATTTTCTTTCTTTATTTTTTTTCCCTGTTTCTGCCTGTCACAATAAATGTTTTTTGAAAAATGAAGGCTTCTGCCGGTCAGAACAGAAGACGCAAACTGTAAGCGAAGGCAGGGAAACATCATGTCAAAGCAAGGACGCACTTCCCTTCAGAGCAAGCCACCACCAGCATATGAAAAATCCCTTTTTACCTTATAAAGGCATCATTTGACATTTTACTTTTTTTTTTCTTTTTTTTTGGGGGGGGGAACAGCGGATTATTGTAGATTTAATCTTTTAATCGAACGCTGAGTGAGACGAATGTTTCCCCAAAATGTCAAAGTAATCCTCCCAGACAGATTGGTGTCGTGTCATAGTCTTTGTGGCTGGATAACACAGCGCAGTGCAGGTCTGTTGTCCCTCCTGGCACGTCTGGTAACTCGGCGTGAAGAGGAAGTCTTCTCTGCGGAGCAGCTTTTTCCTCCGTCCTTTACATCAGCTCCGCTCAGAAAGGTCAACGTCTTAACTCGCGGGTTCCAAATCTTAAACACGAGCAGCAGCAAACCGTTTGCGTTTTCCAGTTTTGAAGGGAAAGCACTGAAATTTCACGCCAATCTACCTCCTTTTTGAATGCTGCCCCTGTACCGGCACCCATCAGTCACATCTGTTGTCCTGCTGTAAGCAGGAAAAGAGAAGGGGGGGGGGGGAGGAGTGGCGGCAGATAGGAGGCGACAGGAGAGCGCGGTCACGGTCTACGGTTGAGCGAAGACGTGACGTGAGCCTGGGTGCCTTGAAGACATCCGACAGCAGGAGAGGGGAGGGAGATCATGCAGTGAGGAGAACACCGACCTGTGTTGAACAAAGATTTGTAGTTTCCACGTTTACGATTGTTCAATTTAAGCTTTTTTTTTTTTTTCTGGTGAATTTCTTCAAATCCCTCTCAGCTCAATCAGCGATAGCTTCAGACTCTGTTCCAAGGACAAGTCCTCAGGCTCTGCTGCAGCGTGGCAGGCAGGGCCAACGTTTGTCACAGTAATTGAGGTTAGAGGTGGCGGCAGCGTGGTTTAGTAAATCATCTCCGACTCTCTTGAACTTGAATCCAAGAATAACACGCTCTCCCTCCTACTCCATCTTTCCCTCAGTCGACGCTCTTCATCTCCTCACCCCTCGTTTGATTCGGCTGCATTCCGTCTTTTTTTCCTGCTTCTCATCCTCCAACCGGCGGCTTTTCTCAGGTTCTCTCCACACCGGCCGGACGTCCCCGCCTCCAGGCAGCGTCCCCGAGGAGCAGCAGCAGATCGCTCGTCAGGGCTCGTACACCAGCATCCACAGCGAGGGCGAGTTCATCCCAGAGACCTCAGACCAGAACGTAAGCTCTGCTCCACGTGACAAATGTTGTTCAACAGTTTTCAGGGTTTCTGAGACGTCTTAAAATGTCTTTTATGTTTAGCAATCTTCATTTCAAGGCCGAAAAGATTTCATTCTGCGTCTGAAATTACATTTGCAGACATTTACATTTATGGAGTTGACTGAAAAATCTTGCTTAATGCATTCATGTTTTGTGAAAGCAAAAAAGAACAAAAAAAAGGTGAAAGTCGATCTCAGAAACGTTTTCTGATAACTTCTTTAGTGAAATGAAGGTGTAACTTTTTTACCCTTTTCATTTTTGACAGTTTTTAATACAAAAGTTTCCAAACCTTTCACAGCTTCACGTTTTTCATACTTTAATAAGGCAGTTTTCTTTTTCTTGTCTTCTAGAATGAACATTTTTAATTCTGATTCAGCTGCTTGACATTTGTGAATAAAACCTGAATCTTTATTTGAATTCTGCTGTGCGGCAAAATGCCGGAGACTCAAATCCATTTGTCTCCATCTCCATCATATCACTGTCTGCTCATGTGACCTTTGCTCTCTCTGTGTCATTGCATCTGTCAGATGCTGGATCCCTTCGGCAGCGCAGGCAACTCGCTGTCAAGCAGCTGTCAGTCAATAGATCAAGCTCTGGACAGGTGAGTGTTGGTGCAGACGCTGGGATTCACGATCATCATTTATGTAGATTCATATTTATGTTCCCAAACCAGCGTTGGAGATATGAGATTGGTTTAAAAGAAAAAAAAAAAAGCACTAACCAAAGCTGCAACAGATTGAAGTTTGTATATCTGACCCTTTCCTGGGCTGACTGTGTGGGAAGAAAATCGGAATCAGGTCATTTTGCTGTTGCTATAGTGACTAAACTTCTTATCTGGACGCCTGGATTCCTCTGTTATCACGGGAGCAAGGATATTGGTCACTGAGTGGGAGATGTGACGGACAGAGCGAGACGGTGAAAAGACCGAGCCAGAAAACAAGAAAGGAGAAAAAAAAACAGAGAAACCGACATGAGAGAGAGAGAGAGGCAGAGAGAGAGAGAGAGAGGACTGAGTCAGAGTCAAAAGGAAAATAAAAAAGTAAGCGAGAGCGAGGTTCGAGAGAGCGGGAGGACGGAAACAGTTCTACCTGCACAAGGCTTATCAGCGCTCCAGGCTGCAGAACAATGGCAGGAAACAAGTGCATGGAACTTTTCCCCGCGAGCGGGCATGCGTGCCCCTTATCCAGGGTCTCGTGGCCCCGCGCCGCCCTGCGGTCAGCAGAGACGTCACTCTCTGGAGGGGCTGGTCACAAACACCCAGGGCAAGTGGGAGGTTTGGAGGGCTAAAGAACCGGGGATGGGAAGGGAGTGCATTTAAGAATATACAATACACTCAGCTTGACTGCCAGGTCAGCAATGGCAGAACGTTTTTTTTTTTTTTCCCTCACTGTTTTCATCGTCTTATTATTACAAAGAGGTCCCAGCTTATCTGCTGTAATTCAGAACACTGTTCTTGAAACACCCGGAGTGTCTAACCGTAAAATACTTTCAACACAAGCAGCATTTCGAGGCTCCGCTTTGCTGCCGGCCAGACTCTGTTTTAAAGATAAGGGAGGAGGGATTACTGACCAAACAACTGAACTTTTTCTACTTGTTCTTTATCATTTCAGCCCTCCATTCTCACAGAACAACAGGGACAATAATTACCTGAACCTCAACTACGAATACAAAGGTAAGAGACAGACGATCTGCCGCAGCCACTTCAGTGCTCTCTCTGATTGTCTAGTTTGTCCGTTTAGTGATTGGAAGATCTGGATCCGTGCCATGCTCCGATGATGGATTTAACAGTCCCCAGTTAGAAGTCCCTGTTTTAAGCTTCGCCACAGCTTTTTATCCTTGTCTTCTGTGTTCCTTGGTCTTTTATAATGGTGCTTGTTGAATAATGTTCTCTAATAAACCTCATCACATACCAACTCAGATGCAGTTCCAGTTACGTTATCTACTATTTCAATGATTCCTGAAGGTAATTGGGAGTATCAGGATACTGGGGGAAATGAAAACCAATGCTCGTCATATTAAAATTTTTAATAGTATTGTGACTTGATTAAAATTTTTCTTGTCATATTAATTGCAGGGTCTGCAATTAATTGCTGAAACTAATCGATTTTTTATTTAAAAAAAACAATATATTGACAAAGTAAGCAAAGTTTTCAACGTAAGACCCCTTTTTGCTGCTAAATCACTGATTAAATGGACATAAGCGCAACAAAAGTCTTACTTAGTGTTAACATCTGGCATTTGGGTTATTCAGCCAACAGATTGGTGCAGTCTCAAGGGAGTTTCTTTCAAGTGTTTCAGGAACTCCTGATCATTCATGAAGCTTCTTGGAAAACCACTTCTTTAGAAATGTGAACTGTGAACGCTGACATTACCGCTGGGGATGTCTGCGCTTGCTGGAACACGTTTACCACGGAGACGGAAGTTTGGGCTCAAGTAGCGTTGGTGCTCCTTTGAGCAGAACTTGTACACGATAATGTCCCTCGTCCCTTTCGGTTGTGTGTCGAAGCAAAAATTAACAAGAGAAGCAACTTTGTTGTTGTTTTGCAGACGTCAGACCTTTTTATGTAAAACGGAACAAATGCAATTAGTTAAGTAAAACATTTTTTTTTTTACATCTTTTTAAAATCTATGTAATTAATTCATCAAAATTAAAGTCAGAGCAATAGCTTTTATTTGAAAGTTTGTTGAAAGCAGTGCGTCATTTTCCTTCTACTCTGTGCTGATCCATCACTTAAAATCCCAGCACAACGCATTAAAAGTCAGTAGTCTGAGGGCGCTGTTCATTTTTACCTTTTTATTTATTTATTTTTTTTTAGTAGCCCTAATAAGCAGTGACTTTTCATGACCAGTCATCAGCCCCTTGAAGCCCCCTCTACTCGGGTCCCCTGGGTTCCCGTCTGTGTCTTCAGAACACGGATCAAAGAAAGCAGCATGGCAGACAACGCCACACTGACCCTTCCGAGCGGAGCAGCTTTCCCAGTCTGCTCTCTTCTTTTTGCCTCGCACCGCTCGCTCCCCATCACACACCGAATTAAAAGAAATTAAAAAAAAAGAAAGAAATGCTGCAAATCATGTGCACGGCACGGTACATTAGGACGCAACTGCACACACACAGGCTCTCCTCTCCTCAGATGCAGAGCCCAGCCCCCTCCTGTCACGGCCTACGGTGTTTATCATTCCCTGTGAGTAGATTTTTCCTCTCCGTCCCATGTTACCAAACAGAAAATAACTCCCGTCTCCATGGGGATACAACCACAATAACAGCGCTGGAGCAGGCCATCATGTGACGGAACAGCTGCTTTCAATTGAGACCCAGTTCCCCCCCCCGCTCCCCCCACCATTACCATCACCACTCCTATTCTAGCGCGTGTGCTGCGAGGGTCGCCGCTCACGTGCGTCAACGGGGCTCCCCACCTGCCTTTAATACGCCTCCGCAGAGTGGAGGACTGTTTCAAGTTTCTGCCTGGGCTGCATCAGGGTGACGCAGCAGCAGCAGCATCTGCATCAGCGGGGCTACATGTGTGGAAAGCTGCGTGTCATTCTGCTGAGCTCAACTCTGATTTGACATGCACGGATGAGCAGGAACAGTGCGCTGAGACCTGTCAGATGTGATCTATGGAAATGCGAGCTTCTCTAATCATTGCACTCCATCATTGCGTCGGTGCACGTTTGGAGAGGAGCGCATGAGCTTTGAAGCGAGAGGTGCCGAGAGGTGGATGGGCGTGAGGGAAAACTAAACGTTTCGGCGAGTGAAGGTTTTACCTCTTTGCTCCCTCTTTCAGGTCGACACGGGAAGGGAGGAACTTTCCCACGGCAGTTCCAGTTGCCCAATCGCAGCAAGGATTACGGCGAGCGTAAGAAATCACCTTTGCTACAAAGTCAACAGATTCTTGTGCTTAAATAAAGAAAGCACAAAAACATTGCGTGTTGGTTTTCATTTTAAAGAGTTCTTTTCTGGAACATTATGGCAGGTTGTCGAGATTGAAGCAATTAGCGGTTCCTGGCTGGAAAATTCGAAGTTCTAACAATAAGATCTTGGTTACATATCTTGGAAAGACATCAGACAAGATAAACTTGGTGTGTCAGTTCCATAGTTGCCTCCTGCTTTACACAAAGCAATGACATTATTGGTGGGTAATCTGAATATACATCGTCTGGGCACTGTTCGGAACCATACGCACTGAGGGAACCATCTGCTCTCTGCGCCATTGGCGTCTGGGAGCTGACCCCTTCTGAATTATAATTTTTCTACTTCAACATTCCCCCCTTTTTTTTTTTTAGCCCCTGACGAAACACTTCTCTCATATAAACTTGGTGCATTAAGTGTTGCAGCGCTTGTTCCAGGCAGCTGCAAGTAATTGCTCACTCTGAGGCTAACCTTGACTAGCTGTGATTTATGTCTCCCTGTGGCGAACCCAAACTTGTATAAAAATACAGCGGCCTTCTTCCTGTCTAAAGGGAAGTGGGACTGAGTGGTGAGAGACTCTGGCCGGCGTTGAGTCTTGGCCTCTAATGAGTAACAGAATGAGAGAAAATATAAAAAAAAAAAAAAAAAGTCACCAGTGTGTTTCTGCTTGCAGGTCGCAGGACGCTCCCGCGCAGCTTCATGCCCCAGGAGAACCTTTTCCAGCTGGTTCCCTCCAGTCGCACACGCAGCTACAATGGTGACAGCTCGCTGACGTTCAGCGACCTGCGCTCGCTGGGCCGGACTGCCGACAAAAGCTGCCAGCGCGGCACAGCCAAATGTGAGTAGAGTGGCCTAACCCGAAAACGTCTGTGCAAGACTGTCTTCAAAAAACATGTGCGAAAGAGACAAAGTGAGACCGCTGCAGGTAAAATTAAGTTCCTGACGGTTTTCAAGACCTGTGATTGGAGTTACTGCACATTGTGGGAAAACTATAGAATTCAAGAAAAATGTTCTAGGGCTGGATAAGTATGGAAAAGAAGCAAGTATGGGGAAATGTTATTTGATATCCTGTGATCTAAAAATTCCGTCCATCCGTTTCAGAACTTTTCCTCTTTTTTTATCAGTGCTACGTTTGATGAACAAATCCATCTGCAGATGAGATGTGATGTTTGTGTGTGATGTAATTTTGGATGCAAACAAGCAGGTGACTAAAGGCTGGGGGTAATGTTTGCTCACTGTGTGAGGCGAGCCAAAAATGGAACAAAAAATCTGTTTACAATAATGATAAAAAAAAAAAAAAACAGCAAATCTTCACACTTTAAGTTGTAACTCTGAACATCTGGCTTTTTGTAACCATTTGTTGCTTAGTTCCTCTTTAAAAACATAAATAAATATTATTTTTCTTAAACACTGAGTTAATTAGCCTCATAAACTGATAAAAACACAGCCGTGCTTTAATATTTAAGCAGGTTTTTTCAGCAAAGCGCTTTCCGTTAACACAAGTGGGGAAAACCTTGAGTTGTTACGCCGAAACGGCTAGTGCCAAATCAAAGATAATCCGTTCTCCCTTCAACCCTCCGTCAGCCTTATTTTAATTCCTGGTGATGCAGAGTGTGAAGGAGCAGCAGTGACGTACAGTAATGCCGTAAGTCTCCACAGGCATAATTCCTCTGTGATCGACGCAGACCTGTCCATGTCGCAGGCTCCCTGATCACATCTGCAGTTTGTTCAGAAACAGCCTCTGTCATCCTGCCAGAGCTCAGCTCAGCAGTCTGTGGTCGACGTCTCCGTCTCGCTGCCCTCACCCACGCACAACCAAACTAGTCTAATGCGGCCACAAAAAAGCAGCGGGCTAATTCCAAAACAAAGTCTCAGAGTCTGGGACTGAAGCGGATGAGCGCTGCTGTGACGATCTTTCTTAGGTTTTGACAACTTTGCGTCGGCGGGTCGCGGTTTTCACTGCCTGGCTGTCTTATCTGGGGTTTCCCTGAATCTGAGAGGGTCTGCGGTAGGAGCTCTTCGACAAACCAAGGTGGATTTGACATTCCGTCTGGGAGGGTTTTACTGTCTAAGCAGTGTTTTATTGCTTTGGAACTCGGCGCTCGCTCGGATCGGTTTATCACAGTTCCGCTGTTGCTGTCTGTCTTCGAGGGGCTTAGTTGGCAAAAAAAATAAAAAATAATAATCCAGCGGTGGGTTTTCATCATCTGGTGTTGTTTTTCTGCAGCACCACGGGCGCCAGTCAACTGGCGGCAGGGAAAGCTCTTGGGACGAGGGGCGTTCGGGGAGGTCTACCTCTGCTACGACGCAGACACAGGCCGCGAGCTGGCCGCCAAGCAGGTGCCCTTCGATCCCGACAGCCAGGAAACGAGCAAGGTGAGGTTTGTGCGCAAATGTGTTTGGAATAAACCTACTGGATTCTTTTGTGTGTGTGTTTTCTCTTTTGCAAAAATCTTAATAAATGTAAAGATATTAAGTGATCGTTTTTTTTCTGTAGGAAGTGAATGCTCTGGAGTGCGAGATCCAGCTGCTGAAGAACTTGCGTCACGACAGGATCGTACAGTACTACGGCTGTCTGCGGGACCTGGAGCATAGAAAACTCACTATTTTTGTTGAGTTCATGCCCGGGGTGTGTATTCTGCCACCTAGTACTTATGCTTGTGGAATACTGTTTTTCTTTTTTTTTTTTTTGGTTTTGTAGGAACTTTGAACATAATAATGCTTATATTTACATGACAAACATGAACTGAGCATAAACTTTTATGCTGAAGAGAGCTGCTACACTTATCTTCAAAGGTGAGGACTTGGTGACTGCTGTGTGCATATTCTGGTTCCGAGTCATAGAAGAACCTGACGCTAGAAGGATATCTTCTTGATTTTAAAACTTCACTAGTTCCTTCCATTTTATGTAGATGAGCTCTGAGCATTTGACAGCCCAAAGGCATTAAATTCTGCACACAGAGCTAATTGTATTGTGAAAAGAAAATGCTTTTATTTTGAAGGTGACTCCTGTGGTTCCACTGTTGGGTTGCTACTTTAGTGCCCTCATTCAACAGTACATGCTCCTCGGTATCTTTAGTATTAGTTTGCACATTAAAGGTACTGCAAAGGACTGTTTAGAATGCAAGATTAGCTTGGTGTTATTTCCAGTCGTCATAAGAAGGCATTTTGCACGGCAATATGATATTCATACTGTTGGATGGCGTTTCACTGATTCGGATAAATCAGATTACGCAGCCATAATTGCTTCCTTTTTTTTTTGTTTGTTTGACATTTTCTTCGAAGTAACGATTATTTACAGGAAAAGAACGTTTAATTTGTCCACATGGCTTGTCTGATTTTATTAAGTTACGATGCCTATAATGTATTAAGCAACAGACATTTTTAACTAGGTGCCCATTCTGCTTTAGAGTTAATATAATCTAGCTGTCAAAAGTGAAATTTCTTAGAGTTGTGTGTCTACACCCCGGGTCTGTTGTTGCTCATCAGTGATCGGCTGCAGACAGAGGTCGACTCCTGCTGGGGGTTTGCAGAGACGAGCAAATGAAGCTTCAGTTCGATGCTTTCTGTGGTTTCTTACTTTTCTTGTGCTGACCTGAATCAGGATTTCACTAAGTGGGCAATAAGCAACCTTGTTGCCCTAGATAGTGGCTGTGCTTAAAGGCATAGGCCTAATGAACTATAATTACTATATTTCAGATCTATGTGATTTTAAACTTTATTACTAATGCTAAAGCTGATATTTCTTTCACCCCTAATCTTGGGGTGCATCAAAGCTATTCCTGAACTTAATCATTTCTGGTCTACAGATGCATAAAGACACAGTGAGTACTTTGATGCACCTTTTGAGTTGACTAAAAATCACATCAGATTAAGATTGTAGACATAAGCTGTGATGCAGAAATGGGATAGTTATGTATCTGCTTCATTTTCAATAGGATTTAAAAAAAAATAGTACCGCTATCAAATAACCCACATCTGGCTTTTGTCTTATTTGCCATTTTACTTTAGAGAGAATTTTTTTTTTTCAAAAACTCAAACAAAACTGGAAATCATTAATAACCAGGAAAATTTGGATCAGTGCATAGCTACATTAGTTTGCAAATAATTAGTAAGGAAAGCTAAAGTATGTATTGTATTTGAACTGTGGCTTCATTTCAAAATGTTTTTGATGATGACTTATGAGGATCCTCAAAAACACTCTGCACAGCGTTCGTTTAAATCTCGGCTGTTTTTTAAGAAAGATTCCTGCAGTCGATTTCAGCTAGAAAACAATTTGAAAAGCGTCACCAGCTGTCACCAAACATGGTCTCAGTGGTTAATGTGAGCAGAACAGCCTGTTTTATGGGATCATTTTCTGTGAAAATGAGCTCTTTAGCGAGAGACTGTCGCCTGTTGATCTTTTTTTTTTCTTTCCTTTTTTCTATAATTTCTCGGTCTTAGTCACACATTGTCTGGAAATGGAAACGTTTATAGTGTGTTGGAGTTGGCTGATGTAAGAGGAGGAGGTGACAAGAGGCCAAGGTTTTGTGGGTCTGTGCTCGATAAAACTTGAGTGGCCCGGGGAAGGAGCCGGTGGTTCAGAGTGGGAGGGCTAAGCTTGAGGTTTGTCTTAGAGGTGTGTTGTTGACAGCTGAAAGTAAAGAGAAACATGTTTTTTTTTTGTTTTTTTTTTTATCACATCTTAAGTGGTATTGGATCACACCTTCACTCCGCAAAGATTTCCTTTGGAAGAACTCAAAAAGGGAACTAAGACGCTGTTTGATCTCAGCATCAGACAATCCTCTTACGGCGCTGTTTACATATTTGGGTTTCGTGTTTGGAATTTGGCAGCGAGGCGCCGTTTCCATTACAAAAATAACTCTTGTTTGAGTGTATTGGTAGCTGTGATGAATCTCGCTGCGAGCGTGATTCATTTTTCCACATGTTCTCATAAAAGCTGTTGTTGCTCTTTCGCTGTCCCACCAGGGCTCAATAAAGGACCAGCTGAAAGCCTATGGGGCTTTGACGGAGAAGGTGACAAGGAGATACACCAGGCAGATCCTTCAGGGAGTTTCCTACCTGCACAGCAACATGATTGTGCACAGGGACATCAAAGGTAAGTGAAACCGGAATCCTGTAAAGGTCAAAGGGGAGCTTTAATTCGATGTATGGCTTCTAAAACTTCGGAGAAACTGAACCAGTTGCTCAGAAAACTATAAAATTTTGAGAGAGTATTCATTCCCCCCCACAATACATCCGCAAACCTCAACGTATTTTAGGGGGAATTTTGGTGGTAAATCAACACAAAGTGGTGCAGAGTTTCCCCCAGAAAACTTGCTAAGCCCGGTGGTGGGGGCGTCAAGGCAGTCCACCGGCCGTCCACCGTGTTTTTGTATTAAAAGATGTTAAGTTGACAGAAAATATTAAAGTATTACTGTGTAATTATACGTTACAGGAAAACATCTCCAGTGAAATGCTATTTAAACCTGCAACTAGTCTAAAAACAACAAATTTGCACTTCCGTTTAATCCAAATTAAGTCAGCAGCTCCATCAGGCCCCCAAGAGCTTCAGGGGCCCCATAGACGCTAATATTTTAAAACAGACCACAGATACATAAATGTAACACTTGTTTATTGAGATTATCAATACTGTTAAACTTGATTCATTTTCATCATACTTAAATTAAAAATTTTAAATTGTTTAACATTTAAATGCAAGATTTTAAAGAGCTGGCAAGTTTACTTTGTAAAACTTCAAAGAACAATATTCATAGTTAGATTGTTTTGTCACCATAGCAACAATCTGATGCTGTGAGTTTAATCCTTGAATTTACAAATACAAATTAGTAAACTGCAATTATAACTTATGGCTTTTTAGGCTGGCCATTTAAGCTACTTCCTTCTGCCATATTTCACTAACTAACAGCTGTTAGAAGTGCTGATGATTTTAGCAGCTAGAGGGGCCCCTAAGTCAAAGTCTGCGCAAAGGCCTAATGCAGCCTTCGACCGGCCATGCACAATGAGTAAATCCGCTTCAGTAGTTGTTCCATTTCGTGTCTGTTGAGTTTGTAATCGTCACAGAAGCTATTCTGGTTGGTCGAGTTTATGGGACTCGACCGTGCCTGACGGTCACGAGTTTCTCAGATCTCCGTGCGGCCGCGCGCATTAACTCTAAGTAGACAACGCATTTGATATGGTTTGATGCATCGTGTAACCGGAAAAATAATACTAAACATAATAATAAAATAATATAAAATCAGCGTGATGCGTGACTCCGAGGAGAGCGCGAAAGCTCCTCACGGGCTGACCCTGCATGATGAGGTTAGCGCTGCTCGTTATCCACAAACGCTCCGGCCAACCTGGACCACAGACATGAACCTTACAGGGATAACGGACACAGAGCCACTAGCCGCTCTGCTAGTGAAATGCTCAGAGCAACAGAGATGCTTGCAGCCCGGCTTTAAAAAAGTTTTTAAAAAAAAGCAATTTTTTTTTTCTCTCTCGTTGAAACGTAAACAAGCAACGCTTAGCCTGGTGGCGAGGCTAGTAAAGCATGGCGGGCCAGGCTTATAATACACTGGGGAAAACCCTGGTGGTAATAGCGAAGTGGAAGGCGATGCGTAGTTTTCCACACGTTTTACAAATAAACGTGCAAAAAAAAAAGTGTGGCATTCTTTTGTATTCACCCCTTTTTACTCAATCACTTTATAAAATCCTGCAAAACTAATTGTCTTCAGAAGTCGTCTGGTATTTGGAGCATAAAATCTACCTGTGTATAACTTAATCTCGTTAACACGCACATAAAGTTGACGTTAACAGACGTTCTCTGTCCAGTATGACTGAGCGTGAAGCAGTTTGCAAAGACGGACAAAATTTGCAGTCTATGATAAGACTGCAACTAACAATTGATCTAGTAATTGATTATTCTATTGTTTATTTGGACAATTAATTGTAACATTCTCCAGATTTTTTTTTTATTTAACCACTTCAGGCTTTTTCTATGCAATACTATAAATAATAGTATAATAATAATAATTGGATTGCAAAATGTACCTTACAGGATTTTTCTTATTACTGAATTTTAAGCTAAAACTATGCTACATGAAAATTTCTAGGTTGAACATATTTACAACGTTTTTTTTCTTATCTAAGCTGTAGGTATGTTTTGTACAGTTTTGACTTAATTGATTCTGGGTGTTGTTCTTTAACAGTTAATCGTTTACTAAATTAGTGGACAATTATTTCAAAAATCAACTCATTCTAATTAATCTGATTAATTGTTCCTGTCCTAGTCAAAGCTAATACCCCAAAAGACTGCAGCTCTGTTGGCAGAGAAAGAACAAATGCTTGCCACACTTTTAAGATTCTTTTTATAAACCACTTATCATTTGCCTCCGACTTCACAAACATTCGCCACTTTCATGTTGGTCTGTCAGAAAAAAAAATCCCACTTTTCAACATGTAAGGTTGTTCCCATAGTTCCTCTTTTCATTTCTCCTACTCAGAACGTGGATGGAAAACTGCACTATTTTAACATCTCCTCTGCGGTATATTAGGCTTCACGCTGGTGAAGGTGGCCAGTCTAAAAATGCTCGACACCGGACGGAAAGGCTTTGGTTTTTCTGCCCGCAGCTTTGGGAGTCGCTGCTTCGTTAGGCCGCAGCAGCCAAGAAAGAGGGAAACATCCCGTCTGGTTTTGTCAGTAGAGGGAAAAAAAAAAAAAAAAAGATAGTGGGTCACCCGGGACGCAGCCAGGCTCCATGACAGCACATGTGGGTGGGATTTTCCACTTGGAAATGCTCCACACGTTTAATATATGGCGTGAGGTCAGTTCGCCACACAAGAACATCGTTTCCCTCAACAGAAAATGTCAGCTCAGGTGGTATGTGACTATAGCTTGAGACTTTTTCTGAAGCTAATGTTTCAAAAGAAGGCAAACAAATGGAAATCCCTGAGTTTTCAGACGATTTAACGTCAATATATGTGCTTGAAGATGGAAGCAAGCAAGTCAGTGTTACAGTTTTAGCTTCCCAAGTCACTTCTCTGCGGCTATCTAATCCCTCTTTGGGTGTGGAGGGTGAGCGGCAAGTGGCTCACGTTAGTCACTGATCAAACAAGTGGCGTGCCCAGAGGAAATGGGACGGACATGTTGGAAAAGTAGTACGGAAGTAGGGGAGACGGGGCTGAGGTCTGATCTGTCTCACGTGGAGCCGTTTATTCAGCATTCGAACTTCTGATACATACGAGCCCAACTTGGCAATCACTTTAAAGGGAGGGGAAAGTGGATGATGCATAAATAGGAAGGAAAGTATGCATATAATGACAGCCTGAAGATCTGAGTTGGTACTTTAAAAGATAGCCTGCCAGATTAGTCAGGCTCCGGACTTCAACCGTTCCTCTGAAGTCAGTCGACGTGCTGGCTCGGGTAAACGAACTCTCCGTGGCAGCTCTCAAAGGAGTCGTGAGTAGCTCTGAGCTCGTTTTGTTTGGTCCCCGTCAGGTGCTAACATCCTGAGAGACTCCTCTGGGAACGTCAAGCTCGGCGACTTTGGAGCGAGCAAACGGATCCAGACCATCTGCATGACTGGAACAGGAATCAAGTCTGTCACTGGCACCCCCTACTGGATGAGCCCCGAAGTGATAAACGGGGAGGGATACGGCCGGAAAGCTGATGTTTGGTAAGAATACCTTCGGATGGAGGGCAGAAAGGAATGATTCCCGGAGGGGATATCGATCTGTTGCGCACTACAATTATAAAGCAGCAATAAATGCACTGAAATAAACTTTTGTTAAAACTGTGCTGTTGACGTTTTCTGGCAAATTGATGTGAACACATTTTGTCAAATGTTATATGTTTTTACTGTGTAAGTCAGAGAACTGCTGGGTGAGTATTACAGGTTAGCTGTGGTATTCAACACAAAGATTTGAAATGGATGATTTAGTTTGTTTATGGGCACATAAAACTGGTATGAAAACTAAATATGCAAAACTGTAAAAATCACCTCTAACTTTATACTTTGCCAAGAAGAACAATTTTTCTGGTGACATTTTGATGTAGATTTCTAAAGCGTAGGCATTTCTCTTTAGATTTAATTTACTTAATACCGCCTTTCCACCCAATCTGTATACCTGGCCATTTTTATTCTTTAAATGTAGCTAATATGGGCACTTTTAAAAGGTACTGTAAATGGCTCAATAAATAAATAAAGCTACAGTTCCAAAAAAGGTAATCTTTTGTGGAAATTTGTGGGTCAGGATTTATTGACATATAGCTAATGCAATCAATTGTGTAACTCAAGATAGTCAAGGTCAGCTTTAATTTTATAAATCAACAAAAAATGAGTGACAAATCAGCCAAAGTGCAAAAAATAACTTTAAAAGACCTTTCTGACGTCTAAAACTGTATTTCTTATTTTTGCTCCATATTGTACGATGCAGCGTTTTATGATGAATCGAGCATGTAAAACTAACCTGTGTTCCTGTGTTGTTCTTCTCCTTCAGGAGTGTCGCCTGCACTGTTGTTGAAATGCTGACTCAGAAACCTCCCTGGGCCGAGTACGAGGCCATGGCCGCCATTTTTAAGATCGCCACCCAGCCCACCAAGCCCATGCTTCCAGAGGGCGTGTCTGACTCGTGCAGGGACTTCCTGCGGCAAGTGTTTGTGGAGGAGAAGTGGCGCCCCACGGCGGACATCCTGCTCAGCCACCCGTTTGTCCAGAGTACCTTCTGAACGCTGAGGGACCCCTGACAGAGTTATCCCCCCCCTCCGTGCACTGCCTGCATGGCCGCGGCGGTCCCGGCTCCTCCTCCCCCTCTTCCCGTCGCCCGGTTGCAGGGTTCAGCAACACTGCAGCTTCCCTCCTCTATAATCGATCGGTGTCTGCCTTGTCCGTACTCCTTCAGTTCTCGACGCCTGGCTCAACACAGACTGTTTACTGAGAGGCGAGGCTGACTGCGATCAGACCTCCAGAGTCATCTAAGGCGTCCGTCGCTGGTTGCCTCAGAAACGGGCCGCCAAGGTGGCACTTCAACAGTCTCAAAGGATCCGGGTCAGCATTCTTCAAGGAGAGAGAAGGAAAAGTGGCCAAACTCGGAGCACAGAGAGGCTTTAAGCTTTCTGGGGTCTCTTCTTCGCCCGTCTCACTGTCTCGCTGCAGCGTCTCCACCATGAGTTGACTTTGTGACTGACTGGTGACGCCGCTCACATCTGATAGTACTGTAACTTCCTCATCAGCTTAATACAACTGAATGAAATTAAGATGGAAAAATATTTTTATACAACACGCACGGTCATTTTTAGATCCGATTTCTACTGTCACCTTTAAGACAAATATGATGCATTTTTGTCAATGCCTTACAATAATGATTTGTAAGTATGAATGTCTTTTTTTTTTTCCTAACAGCCTTTCCTTTTTCCTATTAGCACTCCAAACCCCATTCAGAAGGATTGTTATAAAGTTGCACTTTTGATATCATGTATTGAAACATTTACATGTGCGAGATAATCAACCGAGGAGATATTTTTCTAATATTTTTATTTTTTTTTACTATTATTTTGATATGTAAAGACAACCAAACATTTGCAACTATGTGCAATGTCTCTTAAGCAATAACAACACTTCTGTATGAGTCAGAGACCGTCATCCCATCTTACCCGTCTGGTGAGCCTCGTTCCATTTTTACGTTGGCCAAAGAGGATTTGCAAAACATGCAGTATTAGTCACAGCGGACTTTTTTGCCACCTCAGAGCCCTGAAAGCCTTTTGTTTCTCCGTTACGGCAGCTTTGTGCACTTTGAACTGCACAGACCAAATCTGATGCATTACGTTACTGTGGTGTTTTAAATGTTCGCAGGGTTCCTAAGCAGCACGACAAACTTTCAGGCTGAAATTCTTAAGAGTTCTTGGTGCTTTTTAGCTATTTTTAAAGTATGAACTACAAACATGGTGTCAAGTTTAGACAGTAGGCAGGATGAATGGATGGAGAGATGGATGGCTGGATGGAAAATTAATGGCTTGATGGTTAGACATGTAGATGGACAGTCGGATGCATGGACAAATGTGTTAAGATGGATGGTAGAATTGTAGACCATTCAGTTACCAAACTGATAGGCTGATGGTCAGATGGATAGACAGTTTGATGCACAAGCGGATGTATGGATTGATGGAGTGCTTGTAGACAATGGACTCGAGAATATAGTCTAAAGTCTGCTGATTTGGAAAATACTAAAAAAAGAAAAAAAAATCCATATTTTTCCAGACTGTTAATAGGAACCCTGCATTGAAAAAAAAACAGATTGAAGTTCTCTTTATGTTTGTAAGTTCAGTATCAATCCAGTGAGCCACCATGCCTTCCTTTAGCTCTAGTCAGATGGACCACTTTACGAGCTGACAGCACATCTTGCTCTGTGTGACTCTCACAGAACCAAACTGTTTTCCTTAAATGAAACCTTAGGGACAAACTGACGTTGGATGTAGCTACGATTTGTTGGCGCTTATGGAACGATCAAATGTTTTTTTAAGCCGTCTCAGTGCCTTATCTGTTTCTCTTTGTAAACGAAAAATCTTCACTGCCAAAGCCGGGAGCTTCCCTGTAAGGTTGCTCTGTTAGAGAGCACACCCAGGATTTACTTATTCTGTAAATACCTTGTTCTGTGCTTTTGTATTAAATCTCTTTTACTTTATAGACAGATCTAATTGACTAGAGTCTACGTTATACAGCAGACTACTGCAGCTAAAAGAAAAAAAAAAAGAAAAAAAAACAACTTGCCACAAGAGTGTGTATGACTGTCTGAGAGCTGGCAGGCAATATTAAAGGACTGGAAGGCTTTTGATTGACACAGAGCTTGTTTTGTTTGAAATGACAAAGCCTTGAAACATGAAATGTATCAAGTCATCGATGTTTTGTACATTTAACTTAATAAATCTAAGGTCTAAGACTGTATTCTGTTTTATTTTTTTTCCTCCATCTTGTTTCTGTTTCACCTTCACTGATTACATCATTTTATTAATTGTTTTAAAAGAGATTATGCACAAAACAAATAGTGAAAACAAACAGCATAATTAGCCTTATTGTTTGTTGTATAATAAAGCAAAGCAGCATCAGTTATTTTATTTAAAATGTAGTGTGCTGCCATGATGCTGTGGTATAATTCAGGATAACAGCTGACAGAAAGTCCTTATGGGCTGTAGCCATACTGAACTGCTGTCTTGCATGTTAATACACAATTTGATCACTATGTTGTTTTATGCAACCACTGCACATTATCGGTTCAGCTTTACTGCTATTTTAAGTTGATTGTTTTTTTTCAAAACACATTCGAGAAAATTGAAAAGTGGACGAACATTCTGTTTTTATTTTGTAATTTTACAACTTTTTTTAAATAAATGATTGATAATTAAGTAAGGGACTTGAAAGATAATAGATATGGTTGAAACTAGATGATTTTTAGACAGTAAAGTGGATCTGACTGGTGGTTTTGTTGAAGGCAGAGCGTCTCTGTTTCTGTGGAGATCACAGTTGAAGTTGGTAATGATCTGCACAGCTCCAGATTCTGACCAGTAAATAGTTTATTTAGTTCATAAACATCAGAACAACAAGAAGTTCATGATTTACATTAAGTTAAATTGAAGCTGAACATTTAATTAAGTTTTGTTGACTTATATTTACAAAACAAAAATCAAAGATGAAGAAAAATGTATTTTACAAAACTTTATTGTGTATTTTTAAATAAGCAATTTATGAATTATTTAAAGACAGATCAAAAGACACAGATCTATGGATAGTGATGAGTTTTAATAAATTAGTGGCACATTTAAATAATTACTACATAAGTTATTTATTGTAATTTGGCACTCATCACTCTCCATAAATGTCTCTCACTCTTTGCTATGAAGCTCTGAAAATATAAAAAAGTTAGCCCTCATAGTTTTAGGGTTAAAAACCATGTTTCTCTAAATTTTTCTGAAACTGTATTAGTTCTTAAAATTAACATTTTGAAAACTGCATTATAAAAAAAATTAATATAAACTTTTGCTGTTTCTCTAGATTATTCTAAAAATATATAGATTATGAATCAAACATATAGTGCTATATGAGTTTCATTAGAGGTTTAGATTCGTACTGTTTCTTTGCAGTTGACTAGGTTTTACAGGTTTAATGTTACCCTCTTTGGGACCTGGATTAAAAAGCGTATTTTCTGATCTCCCAGGACGCGGAATCCGAGTGGACGCCCATGATTATGACTGAAACTTTTGTGGATCCGCTTAAACGGACTGCCATACAACATATTAATGCGCAAAAAAGAGCTGTATTTGTAGATGTCTGTGTTTAATTTAATTTAAATAAAAACCTGTTTCACCCGTCTGATACTGTTTCATTCTTACAAATACCTCTGTATTTAAAATATTTTTTAAAAGGTAGGATGCTATCATAAAAGGATTAGTGCAAACCTCTGTGATAGCGTTTCATTTTAAACGGATAGGATATTTTGATGAAGGAAGTGATATTTTTGTCTCAATCTCAGAACTGAGATTAAAGTCAGGATTATTTTCCCCCAGTGGCCCTAATCCTCTTCCGTACATTAGTCTTAAGAAAACAATCAATAACCAAATATGGAAGACAGAGTATTACAAAGGCAATTTATATTGAACTGCGCCAACAATGATGCTCCCTCAGCAGCTGTTAGAAAACCTTCTTATAAAACCTGAGGTTTTGTAACGTCGTGCCTGAAAACGTGACCTGAACGCAACAGCAGCCACGGCAACACAGAGAAGTCACACACGGGCGAAACGCTCCCAGTCAGACTGGAGTTTTATTACTTTTCATGTAAAACTTCTGTCCATCTGTAAACTAAACTACAATGTCAACCACTCGTACTGTAATATGTTTACTGAGAAACGACCTGCGGCTTCACGACAATGAGGTAAGAATGTAAACTTGCAAATAAACGTGTGGTAATGTTTTGTTCGGACTTGAATGATTAAACTGTGGAGCAAAATTAAATGCTAGCTAACGTTTGCATTTATATTTGCCATATTTACCGATGAGTTTACAAGTCTTACAAATTTAAAACGGCATCAAATTACACAAGGAATTCAACTTTTTACTTCCGGCACAATTTCCTTCAGAATAAAAGCCTCAACTTCAGAGTAAAATCAAGAGAATTTCTTTTTCTGTCAGCGAAACTACCTTTATATATTCGTCACTTATAGAACAACCTATCATTGTCAATTCTGCTATTTTGATATGTCAAGATAAAGTCCACCAACTCAAAAAAAAGCCGCCACACACCTTAAGAAATCCTGTAGGTCATCTAATACCCTGCTGTTTTTATTATTATTATTATTATTATTATTATTATTATTATCATCATTATCAAGTTTCCTTTATTATTCACCTTTTTTCATTTTTTACAAAATTTATATGAAAATAAAATAAAAAAAATACAGCATTGGGTGTTCTAAATCAACAGGCATTAATCTAATAAATTCTAGATGATGGCATTTTATGTATGAATTCTTCAGGTATTTTGGTTTGGATGTTTACTTTTAATAACTACACATTAAGGATAAACATGATGCAGTGTAAACCTAACATAGCTACGGAGTAAATGTTTTTCAATTATTTTAATTGAAAAACAGTAAAACTTCAACTATGATACCAAAAGAAATGTATCATTAAAAGTCAGGGTTTGTTTTCCCTTGACTGGGTTATTTAAACCAGCATATTGAAGTGGTATTTCATGCTGCAAAATGATTCAATATTTTGATCATTTCTGTTTTAATTAGATAAAACCTAAGTTAGACTTATGTAAGATTACATAGTTACATTTACAACTAATGCAATTAGGTCTTCTTCAGTGGCCATGATGTTTTTCATAACATTTAGCAATTATTTCAAGACATAGACTTAAACAAAAACTATATTAAAAAAACTACTGCTATACAGCATCTATGTATTTTTTCTGTTCTCCCTTTGCATGCAGGGTTCTCTCCTGGTAGTCTGACTTTTTCCTACAGTCCAGAAACATGACTGTTTGGTTAACTGATTACTCTAATTTTCCACTGCACGTGTATGGATCTTCTGCTCTCCACAAAGCAACATTTGTAATATTATTACTTGACACTCGCTGGATAATTTGAGCAGCTATGTCACGGCAGATAGTCAGCTAACAAACATGCTGCTCATAGCATGCTGACTAGAAACAGCCGTTTTGAGAGTTTTGGGTGGCACTCCATTAGTTTCCATCACATGCCTGTGTTTTTTTTTTTGTTTGTTTGTTTCTTTGTTTTTTTTAAGATGGAAAATAGTTCCTAATAATTAGCCAGTTTGTCTCTCTTGGAAGTAGTGCACATATGTAATATCCTCCTTTCAAAGATCCAATAACCTGTCTGAATTGGGGAAAAAAACTGAATAATTCTAGATTTTGTGTTTTAAATACCAGCAGTCATCATGATTTAATTACATTTGTGGTTTTTATGGTTTTTTTTTTTTTGGTTATTGTTTGTTTTTTATGTTGCTCTTTTCCCAGATTTATAACAATCCTGGCATTGTACTCTTTGATTTCCAGCTCTTCCACTGGGCTCAGAGAAATGCCGAACACATAGTCCCTCTGTACTGCTTCGACCCCAGACATTACGTGGGCACGTACAACTTCAACCTGCCAAAGACGGGACCTTTCCGTCTGCGCTTCTTACTGGAGAGCATCCGAGACCTCAGAAACATGCTGCTCAGCAAGGGCAGGTTGGTTATTAATTTTATAGCTTTATATGATTTACATGGACTGGAGATTTGACTCAGGGTTCCCAAACAGTCTGGAAAAGTATGGAAATATAAAATAAGTGCGCAGAAAAGTCCATGTATTTTCAGTCTTTAATCCCTATCCCAGAGATGTCCAAACTTTTTGTCACATGGGCCGAAATCATCATGTTGAAAGTTCTTAAAGGCCATAAAAATCTGATTTTTTTTTTTTTATTTATATAAAACTTTTCCCGTCTCTTCTTAACAACAACAGGATATGGGCCACTGTTTCTTTTAAAACTTTTGTTGTTCTTAGTTTTTAGGAGTTTTATAAATCAAAATAAAATGACAAAGTTTTTCGCCCACGTCTTTCTGAGTAAAAGTGGATGGACATTTTTGGTTCTACTTGGTCAAACCAAATAGAAAACAGAATCCCTGATCATAGAACATGGATAATTTGTTTCCTTCTGAAAAAATGTGTCTGTAAAAAGTTTCCATCTACATTAACTGTGTTGTGCTGGCCGGTCAAATATATAATTCTTCATTTGTGGTTGTTTCTTTTTTTGTTCTTGTTTCCTTCTTTAATTGGTTCCATAATTAAATCATTCTGTCTGTTGTTCCTTTCTTTCCATCCATGTGTCCTAAATACCTTCTTATACTTTTTTCTTCAGTTTTTCCATTCTTTGTGTCCCTATTTCCTTTCCTTCTGTTTCTCCTTTCTTATTTTCCTCCTTGTGCTGTTCCTTGCCTACTTCATACCTCAAGTACCCTTCTGTTTTTTCTTGTTTTGGGTTTTTCTAGGTTTCACATTCATTCATTACTTTAGAACTATCTGCCGTACATTCATAGTCAAGTTTAGTATTTTCAGTTTGAAAATGAGCTCAAAGAACTGAGAATCCCTGAATGTTGAATCTGGAAAAGTCTAGTACTTTTTACACCAAACATTTGGCAGAACCCTGCTCACTTGATTTGAGGATATACTCCAAGTCACACCGTGTGCAGAAAATGTTTTTTAGCTTTCTAGGACTACATTAACTCGTTTCTAACAGGATCAGGATACATCTGGGTCTAACGTTGCTGCTGCACACATTGTTCCCGTAACTTTTTCCGCCCAGCGATCCCTCTGCCCAGGATGCAGCTGCGTGGTATTATGCCAACTGCGAGTCGTGTGTGTTTATTTATTTTTTATTTTTGTGTGTGACAGCAATCTGGTGGTGAGGAAGGGTAAGCCAGAGGAGGTGGTCGCTGACCTCATCAAACAGCTCGGCTCCGTTAGCAGCGTGGCTTTCCACGAAGAGGTACTTGGATGTTCTCCTCATCTTTAATGTATTTTATTGTGATTTTATGTGCTAAACCAACATGAAGTAGTGCATATTTAGGTAGAAGGTGTATGTTTTTTTTTTCTTATTTTTTATTTCTTAACATAGGAATCGCCGTGTGTATGTGGGTGAATACCTTGTGTAAGGCATGATTCTGTCTGAAAACACATTTTTACCTCCATGTACTCAAATCCAGGTCGCTTCTGAAGAGCTGAACGTGGAGAAAAAGGTGAAGGAAGTCTGTGCTCAGCTGAAGGTGAAAGTTCACACCTGCTGGGGCTCCACGCTGTTCCACAGAGAAGACCTGCCATTCCACCACATGTCCAGGTGTGGGGAGGATGCTGCTCGGCTGAACATAAAACAAATCGGACTCCTGCTGGAGAAGCTACTTCAGGAGAAAGATATTCTAGGAATGTTGTTTAACTCTTGCTCGCAGGCTGCCTGATGTGTACACTGAGTTCAGAAAGGCGGTGGAGAGCCAGAGCAGGGTGAGGCCTGTGCTGCAAACCCCCGAGAGGCTGAACCCCCTTCCCCCGGGGCTGGAAGAAGGAGCCATTCCCACAGCGGAGGACCTGCAGCAGACTGGTGAATGTTCACAGAGAAGAGCTTATTTCCAGTGCTTTCCCCTCTACGTCTTCATATCCCTCCTTTCAAACTAGCCTGGACTCCTAAAGCTCCACAATCTTGTATATTTACCATGTGTGTGCAGTGACTCAAAGTAAATCCACTTCTCCATGTCAAACTTGAGTGGAAAATGGTTGAGCATGAATCTCTTCATTAAAACTCAGCTTTGGTTTAGCCGGACCCCCGTTTATAGTGGAGTCTTTATGAATCATTGTGTTTCATTGTTTCTGTGCTGTTTAACCATCCAGAGCCTGTGGCTGATCCTCGCTCAGCTTTCCCTTGCACCGGTGGAGAAAGTAGCGCCCTTGCAAGACTCAAACACTATTTCTGGGACACCGTGAGTGCAACCTGCATTACAGAAATATACAAACTTCGTTTTATATACTGTTGATCAAAAACATTTTTTTGAAGGAAATATAAAGGGTCCTGCCTATTTTTCTAGGATGCTGTGGCGACTTACAAAGAAACTCGTAACGGCTTGATCGGGGTGGATTACTCAACAAAATTTTCACCGTGGCGAGTTTTTCTTTTAAATATAATTTTCACTGTGGATTATTTCTCAGATGTTCCCCTTCTTGTTGCTTCTCTAACATGTTTCTATGATCCTGCATTGCAGGCTGGCTTTGGGATGCATTTCTCCGAGGTATATTTACCATCAGATCAAAAAGTACGAGAGGGAGCGGACAGCGAATCAGAGCACCTACTGGTCAGTATTTGAACTGGTATCAGTGCCTCTTGTATCATTTGTTAGGAAGTTAATACACAATCTTTTTTGTAATTGTAATGTGACAAAATATTGAAATGTTAAAAAAGATGCACCCAGAAAACAATCTGGTCACGATTATTTGAAATTCGTTTGCGTTGCAGGGTCATTTTTGAGCTCTTGTGGAGGGACTACTTCAAGTTTGTGGGCATTAAGTACGGAAACAAAATGTTTCAGGTCAAAGGTAATGTTAGAAAAATGTTTGATCTGTTGTTAATGTTGTCAATATAGTGTGTAGATCTAAAACTACAGTGTTGCAATTTAAATTCAGGGCTTCAAGGAAAGTCTGTTCCATGGAAGATGGACACGAAGCTGTTTGACGCATGGAAAGGTTGGAGTTCATGGCATGCAGTCGATCATAAATTAGTCTCACACTAGAATAAAATTCATGTAAGTCTTGGTTTGTTTGTGACCTTTGCACTTACAGAGGGCCGTACAGGGGTGCCCTTCGTGGACGCCAACATGAGAGAACTGGCGCTGACAGGCTTCATGTCCAACAGGGGGCGGCAAAACGTTGCAAGCTTCCTCACAAAGGATCTGGGCCTTGACTGGAGACTTGGAGCTGAGTGGTTTGAATATCTGCTGGTATGATGTGTAGACATTCAGGATCAGCTTATTTAACCACACACACACACAAAAAAAAGCCCATCCAAATGATTTTATTTTTGACAGGATTTTTTTTTTTTTTTTAATTTCTGCATGTTTACCGTGATTAATTTATTATTTTTCTTGCAAAGATCGATCATGATGTCTGCAGCAATTATGGGAACTGGCTGTACAGCGCTGGCATAGGAAATGACCCCAGAGAAAACAGGAAGTTCAACATGATCAAACAGGCTCTCGACTATGACAACAATGTATGGTTTTTTTTTTTTTTTTTTTTTTTAATTAAGCTTATCTTATTCACCTTCTGTATTTGTCTGGATCTGGAAACCAAGTATCTGAGTCACACAAGTATCTGCTTGTGCTTTACAGTCACAAGCATAGATTTGTGAAAACCTACTGATACATAAACGTGGGCTCATGCTTCTGCTTCAGGGGGAGTACGTGCGTCGGTGGGTCCCAGAGTTGGGCGCCGTAAGAGGGGCAGACGTTCACACGCCCTGGAACCTGAGCTCTGCCGCACTGTCGCACGCTGGCGTGTCGCTCGGTGAGACTTACCCAAACCCCATTGTCACGGCGCCCGAGTGGAGTCGACACGTTAGCAAGAAACCGGTAGGTGTTCTAGAGAAAAGGGAAGTGAGAACTTAAAGGGAATGGTGCTTTTTTCCTATAACAGCTGCAAGCCATGGTGAGAGAAAGGGAATACATGAATCATTACATATAAGTAGAGTTTACTTATAGTTTTTATTGTGAAATCACAGCAACCAACTTTTAAGGGGAAGGAATTTATCATGAATTGGGTGTTGAATAATATAACTGTTACTTTTTTTTATTTTGTTTTTATCTATTAATGTCTCATTTGTAATTAAATATGATTCAGTGTCAGGGTTCCTACTCTTCTGAAATGGTCTAAGTTATAATCAAAACTTTATCTTATGGTAAATTTTTAATATGCATGAATTATTTAATCATTTTACTGGAAAGAACATCAATTTTGGTTTGAAATTTTAAGAAACTTCAATTTATTTCCAGTCCTGTTGTGTGTCTGTGTGTGTGGGGGTTTTTTTTCCGTCAATGTTGAACTATCTATGATAAAGTCGATTCATGCAAGTCAACATTTGTTGACCTTTTTTTTTGCAGGGTGGAGCAGGACCATCACCAAGAGGAAAGAAAGGCCCGTCTCACACCCCCAAGCAGCATCGAGATAAAGGCATCGACTTCTATTTCTCCAGAAGTAAAAACCTGTGAAATGTCTTACTGCAGGGGATGGACGGTCCTTCAATCTAAAGACTGACTCCAGCTGCAAATTCGGAGTTATATCTGCTGTAAATGTTTACACAGTTACATAGGGAAGTTGTCTGAAGAGAATGTTGGCTTGATTGTTACTGAAAGCTGAACTGATACTGTCATGCCTCGCAAAAGCTTTCACACCCCTCAAACTTTTTCACATCAATGTATTTTATTGTTTATGTTGATAAACTAGCACAAAGATTTGCTTAAAATTGGACATCTGAAAAATGTGGTAGTTAGCTTCCTTTTACACAGCTGCCACTAAATCCAGTGCCATTGCTTTTAGATTTCTCAAGATGTCGACATTTTGCGGAGCCCTGTCGAATGTGAAACGTACAAAGACATAGATGTCCACCTAAACTGACGAGCCTGAGAAGGAGATCATTAATTAGAGAAGCAGCAAACTATCTCTGGGAGCTTTGGGGGAGCTGCACAGAATCGCTCCTCGTGTGGGAAAAGTTGTTGACAGGACAAGTGTTGCACGTTTACTCCACAAATCGTTTCTTCGCGGAAGCATTTTAAGAAGACAACTATTGAAAGAAATCCAAAAGAGGTCCCAGTTGCAGTTTCCCACAAGCCATGTAGTAGAAGAAGACGCCAAGGTCGAATGAGACGAACATTGAACCTTTTGGCTGATGTGCACATCACCCTGAACATAATAGTCTCATGGTGGAAAAGGGTAGTTACTGCATCAAGCAATGGGAATGTTTTTCTTTAGCAGCAACTTTGCGATTGAAAGGTGGATGTAGCCAAAAATGGGGCAGTCCGAGAACACAGCCTGTTAGAGGCTTCAAAAGACTTCAAAAGAAATCAAGACTTGTGTGGGAGGTTCAACTTCCTTTAGGACATTTACACCAAGCAAACAGCCAGAACACGACGGGATGTTTTAGATTCAAAGAAATCAATTTGTTATAGTCCAGATATATTAAAATCCAATCTAAAGAATCTGTAGCATAGCTTGAATGTTGATGTGCACATCTGCTCTCCATCCAGTGTGAGCTTAAGCAGAACTTTACCACTCTACCCTAGATATAACCCAATACTTGCAGTTGCAGTTACGGTAAAATATAATTCTACAAAGTACCTCATAAGGAAGGGCTGAATGAAAATGCATGCCATGCTTCTAAGAATTGTGTTAGCCCACCACATAAAACACATTTTTGCTTGTCATGTGACAGAGTGAAACAGTTCAGGGCGTAAATACTTTTGCAAGACACTTCATGTGCCTCATATACTCTTTTCACCGGGTCTCTCAGCTGCACTTCCTGTTCTGCAGCTGCGGCAGGTCAACCACTGAGAACTTTTCTCGTTTTTATTTTTCATCCCTCTTGTCGCCATGACTGTTACAACCAGAAGGACAATACGGGTTATTTTATCTATTTAATTCTGGTGCTGCAATGTCTTTGTTTGAATAAATCTGGATAATAAAGTTAGTTTTTCAAAACTCCACAGGAACAAAATAAAAGTGTCTTAAAGCTTTATTTTTACAGGTCTATATGAATGAGAACCTTAAGCAGTTCTGCCAACATTAGTTTTGAACATTTCTCTGCAGACAGATGACCATATGAATCTGATTGAGAGGTAACTTCCTCCCAGATGTGACGCAGTCGGCCGCGAACACTTCCTTGTTCCACTAAAAGCCAGGTGGGCTGTGCCCAACTATACAGTCAGCCTTCAAAATCACACGAGTCGCCACCAGAGGTTGTTTTCCTCTCATTTTAAACACGATCTAGGTCGTGGGAAAACAAACTATTTTCAACATGGACGATACCGATTCCAAAGTCAATCTCGGTTCGATCCCTCTGTTTGCGCTTAATGTGACCGTAAGGAAAAAGTTGGGACTTTTTCTGAACCCCAAACACACGGTGGCTGCCGACTGGACGGCTGTTGCGGAGACCATGGGCTTCTCTTACCTGGAGATAAAGAACTTCGAGGCTTCCAAGAACCCCACCAAGGCCGTCCTAGACGACTGGGCGGCTCGGAACTCCGAGGCTTCGGTCGGGAAGTTGGTCTCTATTCTGGAGGAGGTGGAGAGGAAAGACATCGTGGAAGATCTCCAACCTTTGATAGGTGCGCAACTTGTACAAAATGTTAGTACACAGTGATGCAGTTGACTGATTTGGTGGACTAACAGAGCCGACCCACAGTTGTACGGGGCCAGAGGCAGAATGTAATTCGGGGGTTCATTTTTAACTAAGGCCAGATGCACAGATTACCGTTTTAGTATTCGGTCTAACTTCCGGTTTTCTCTTGGGTTTGATCTTCCGATTAAGGTTTGGACACCTGTAATAAAGTAGAACAAATAATGGGCTGCAGGATTCTTTGTAGGGTCAGTAGTTCGGAATCCAGTCGAAAATGAAGCGAGCATGAGAGTATCCCCCGTTTATGCTGCCAAGTACATCCTAATTCCATCTGATTCTTATTCTATCCATGCAGTGTGTGAATTATTGCTCAACAGCATGTCACTAAAACTTAAAAACAATTGTCAACATGTGTTTTCCCCCTAATCTAGATATGCAAATGGATTACAATTAGTCATACCTACTTTATTAGATTATATATTTAAAAAAAAACAGCAAAAACATAAACAAACCTCTCACGTTATTCTTTATTATGACGTGACTGGGGGCTGGGGGTCGGCATATAGCAAGAACTGATGATTGCCCATTCTGCCTCGGGATTTTCTTCTTGAGAGACAAATTCATAAGTCACTTGTCATAAGTCATTCACTTATGACAAGTGATTCAGGTCCTAAAACAGCAAATGTGCGTTAGTTCACTAAATGGTTGATTTCACCTTAGAACTGGGACATTTACTTTTTCACATTGAAGTTGCTTTTGACAGCTTTTTGTGTCTCCCCTACATACATGTATGTTTCTGACACCAGACGAGGATGTCAGGAAATACCTTGAGACCCAAAAGAAGAAAGCAGAGCCGCCAGTCCAGGTCCCCGAGGTCGACAGCTGTGTCCCTCGCACACCTGAGAGGTCTGGCATCACCGTGGACGACGTCCCAGGAGGTTTGTCTTTCTCTAAATTCACTATTACACTATTTCTCTGAATAAAATATTTACAACAAAGATGTATTTGACACAGTCTAGATCAGGTGAGATGCTTGATACAAGAAGCGTATTAGCTTGTCGTTTCAGATCAGTTTGCAGGATGTCTTTGGTTCGTCACTATAGAGGCTTCATGTTGCTTATCTTGTACTGAGATGCTCAGCCACCCTAGATAAGGAATACCTTTCATCTAATAAAAAAGACAAGTGCACGTGCCCTGACAGAGTATCCATACTCCTTCAAGTTCTTCATTTTTATACATTACAACTACAAATTCATATTTTTTTTATGTTTCATATGATAAAGTTGTCCCAAAATGTAAAGTGAAAGAAAAATTAAGCTTGTTTTCATATATACTTTTTTACAGATAAAGTTGGAAAAGTGAAACATCTTGCCACAGACTCTGTGTGATTTCTGACTGTCGGCTTCTGACACATGAACTTGCTTTTTTATGGAATAAACCAACCCGAAAGCATGATGCTGCGACAGCCATGTTTCATTGTGCGGACGGTGTATGGCGTGTTGCGCACCGTTTGTTTACTACAAAGCACTTTGAAAAAAAGCTTAGAAAATGTTTTGTGGGTTTTTTTTTTTCATCAATATGAAATGTCCCTATTTCATTCTTTCTGCACTATAAAATCCTTATTAGAGCTACTTGTTTCTATGTTCTCAAAAGAATAATTTTAGTAGGTTAAGTCTAACCGTTGCTTCTGAGCAAAGCATCAACACAGGAAAAGCTCCAAGTTATCTCAGACTGATGCCTTATCAGAAAGTTTGCATTAATCTCACTTCTCACTTTTGTGCACAGCCTTGTGGGTTTTCATGTTTTGCACATCAGTCATAAATGCAACAAACGGCTTTGGACTTCTGTGGAAATCTTTTCTTCTTTTTTTTTCTCTCTGTGATTGTGTGAGCGAACGTCTTGCATTCAGGTTGCATTTAATGTATCTTTTTTTTTGTTTTTTTTGTTTTTGCTTTTTACCCTAAATTAAAGTTTTGCTGAAACTAATCGAAATGCATTGACCCCAGGTAACCCAGAGATGTTTGACGCCTTCATCTGCTACTGCCAGAGCGACTTTGAGTTTGTCCTCGAGATGATCAAGGAGTTGGAGCAGACGGAGTACAACTTGAAACTCTGCGTGTTCGACAGGAATGTGCTCCCAGGCTCGTGTGTGTGGACCATCACCAGTGAGCTGATTGAGAGAAGGTGGGCGTTGTGTTACCGATACAATGCTCTTTGTTTGTTTCGTAACTCTTAATTACTTAACTTTTTTTTTTTTTTTTTTTTTTTTTTACAGCTAGATTCAACTTTTGATGATTGTGGAGAAGTCTCCACAATCATCAAAAGTTGAATTAGGCTCAAACAAGTTGGATTGTTAGTGTTTAAACTTGAAACTGAGAGTAACAACAACAACAAAAAAAACTTTTCATGTACAGAAAGTCTTCAAATTTCTCCACTTTCCTTTTGTGTCACATTCAGCTCATGACCTGTATTGTGTGTGCTCATGTGTGCAGGTGTAAGAGGATGGTGGTGGTGATTTCTGACGAATATCTAGACAGCGATGCCTGTGATTTTCAGACCAAGTTCGCTCTCAGCCTCTGCCCTGGTAAAGAGGATTTTCATTTTTTTATTTCTTGCCAGTTTAAAAAGGCTCACATCTGTATTTTGCAACAAACTCCGCAACTAAACCTTGAACATTTTCCAGGGGCTCGAAGTAAACGTCTCATTCCGGTGAAATACAAGTCGATGACAAAACCGTTTCCCAGCATCCTGCGTTTCTTGACAGTATGTGACTACACCCGGCCCTGCACCCAGGCTTGGTTCTGGGTTCGGCTCGCCAAAGCGCTCTCATTGCCCTAAAAGCAGAGCAAGGAGTGGATTTGTATCTGTGGGTGCCTTTTCTTACTGCATTGTAAGTTTTATGTTGGACAATGATCAGATGTTGCAGATTCAAATGCATTATTTCCACATATATTGGCATGTCTGCTAAAGACGTGTGAAAAACCTTAAACTATGACCACACACTGAACATTTTTAGAAACATCAGACTTTCATTTTTTATATGTTGGATTGGTGAGGAAAAAGGCTGGAGGAAATTGACATTTTTCTTTTTTTTTTTTTTTTTAACCACTCCTTTGTCCTATTTCCAAGACAGTGTCATCTTTCAGTATTTGCCTCTGTTTCAGTATTAATTTATTTTGAATACATTATCAGCTTGAAGGGCAAAACAAACATTCAAAATCCCATGTGTGCTATAATAAGATATATCTCTGTAAATCAGTGTGAGATTTGCTACTGCAAAAAAAAAAAATATATATATATTTTAAGACTTTTTGCACATATTTACCAGGAACGCCAATAGATATTGTCGCCACTTTCTCCCTCTTTTTATGTGTGTATTGTCCTGGCACTGGAACACACTGAGGAATTTAGCACATTTTAATTTACTACCCCTTACATTTCCATTCATTTCATGTGGCACAACATTAAGGTTCTCAATATTTTACTAAAGTCTGAAAGTTACATTGCTTGTTACTTTCAAAGTGTGGGATATATTTTCAGATGCAGGGCAGGATGTGCTATGTTTTCTGTAAAAGCTTTTTTAAGTATCTTATTTGCTTCCTCTGTTGAGTCAACATTAAGACAAGATAGGAGCTGAACAGGAAGTGAAATTGTGACTGTGATTATTGCACAAGCTTAGCCGATCTTTCCCTCGTGGTTTTTATGTTTCACATTTATATGTCTACAATGAATTTTTTAGAACTATTTAATTGTGAGTGTGTATTTTACCTGCAATAAATGTTTAGAAAATGATTGTTTGAAATAATTATAAATAAAACCACTTTTTTTTTTCCTTCTATGCGGAGTTTTTGGTTTGAAAAAAGTACGTGGGAACATCTGAAAGAACGGATGTTCTGGAGTTAACGCTTATTCAGTGATTGTGAAATAAAAATACATTTCCAGCAGATGGCGCTGTTGAACCCTAAAAATACAAATGGGGAGCTCACATGAAAGATGTTCTTTTCTTGGCTTTTTTTTTTTTTTTTCAAGCTTTTTATCCGTGCTGGAAATTCGTCTTTTCGCTCTGCCGAGTCTTTAAAGAGAGAATAGAAAGACGTTGAACATATTCGTATTTATTTCAGTCGAAAGGTCGATTCACAAAGTTCTTCGCAAATCCGAAGTTGGCCTCCGTTTCGGCACCTTCTTTTCGTTGAAATAAGGGCAATTTCACTGTTAATCGAATCTGCAGCACTTTTCAACTGCTGTTGTTTAAAGTGTGAAATTGAATTAGATGTCACAGTGTAGGAGCTGTCAGCTGGCTGAGATAAGGTTTGTCCTTATTCGTTGCTTAAAATACACACATTTTCTGAATGTAAATTAATCTGATTCAAAAAAAAAAAAAAAAAAGAATATGTTGTATGTTGCATTGTGAATTGGAAGTAGGTGACCAAATATGGACCTAATCCATCAGAAGGGTGAAATGGCCCTTTAAACATGAGTCTAACAAATAAGAGACCAACTTTATTGTTGTAACTCACATCCTCCTTTCGATCGGCACAGCTTTGCTAAGTGATGCTTATTTATTTGAGCCTGTAGTGTCGCACTTCCGCGTTTAGGGCAGTCCCGAGATGAATCAGCTCTGTTAATATGTTTCTACAATAAAGAGAAAACATGTTTCTTTAGCGTAATCTCGGATTTACAGTGTGAAGTTTGGCTCATATGCCACATGTGCCCACTGGTTGATGCCACACAAGCTGGGGGTCCTGCGTGGGCAGATGACGTCCCCGGCTTTTACGCATGTGTCACATCAGCTGCAGTTCTTAATATCACCAGAAAGCCCTGCTGCTCTATACCGGGTTGTTACATAATCACAGCTTCACACTTCATAGTAGTATGTCGTAGTTACAAACATACAAATACAGATACGAATTTATCTAAGAGAAAAGTAACAGGACAAACATCAATAGTGTGCGTTATGTCAATGTGATGTTCAGATTAATATGGAGAATTCTGTTGATACAGGATAAATAACTATCCTGCCTATGTAAATTTTAAATAAATGTTTTTACTTTATTTTCTTCTTACTTTTGTATTAGTCGAATTTTATTAAGAACTTTTCCTCCCAGCCACCGTAAGACAAATTAGACGTTTTAAATGAAGAAAATAGCCTATGATCTAAATATTTGTAAGAAATTTAGTGCTAAAGAAATAAATTGTTAAGCTGAGTTTATATGGTACTACTTTTTCACATTTTTACAATATTTCATAAAGAACAATTTCTAACTTCTAACTCAATGGGAAAATTAGAAACTTTAGAGAAAATTAGGAGAAATAAAAGAAAATCCATAAATCAATAGCTCACTTTTAAGTAAACGTATTTTTTCAGTTTAGTATTACAAAAATTACTCTGAGCTCACAAAAACATAAAAAAAACAACAACAAAAAAACAAAAACGTATAACAATCGGGTCGTCCATACAAGTACTGGTTTCTTGGCCTTTGTTGAAATGTGATATTAGTTAAATACCAAAAATATATATTTATCGTCAACATGCACTGTTCTTTAGGCACATCATGCAATACAAAAAATAACTTGAAGAAAAGAGTAACTATAACAAATGATGGGGAAAAATATAATTTTCTTATCCCTCCACTTCTCTGATCTCACTTTAAGACGTACCGACTTTCACGCAGCACGCACGGAAGACCAGCCAATCATAACATGTAACCTCATCTTGAAGCGCAGGGCCCCAGCTTGATCTGGCAGGCCGAGCCGAACCTATCTGGTAGCTGCACCGCCACGAAGGTCCAGTATTTGCACGGGAGGAATGCGGTAGGCGGGGCCGCGCTCGGCTGGTGTCAAACTTTGGGAATGACAGGAGTGCTGCGGGATTCGCAAAGAAGGGGAAGTGTCGCCCTTGCTGGCTCTGTTTGGATTACTTTGACTTGTTCTCAGTTGCAGTTTCTGGTGGATTTAGCACCTTTTCCACAGATAGTAACAGCCTTAGCAGACTCTCTCAGTCATGTCCGAGGACCCGAGCTCCCAACCCTGGTCCATCAACAAAGATGATTACGAGCTCCTGGAGGTGATTGGTATGTGATCATTAGCTTGTTAGCATGTTGTTAACCGGCAGTTTGTAAATGTCTCACTATTAGCTCACCCAAAGCGGAACTTACAGCGCTGAACTCTAGCTTAGATAGCTGGAAAACGAAAAGACAAGCAATAGGCTTTTATTTTTCTTCATTTAGGTTGAGCTGAAGGCATCGAGAGAGTTGGCCAATCTAGCTGTGTTTTGACTTGGACACAGAATAATTTACGAGGCTGTAAACAGGCATTTTCAACGTTAACGTGCAGCCAGGATCAGACTATTTGCTGGAAAATAACCGCTTTCGTTTGTCCTCGTGATACTTTCTTAAAGGTCCTTTAATGTGCTCCATGCTAAATCAATTAGAGAAACCCGAAACAAGAGTTTTCTGCCCGACTTGGCCTTAAAGTAACCACTGTTACACAGGGAAGGACACTGCATTTTAAAGCTTCTGTATCAGCCGTGTCGTTAGTGCTGCATGATAAGACAGTAACTTAAACTGTGTTCACGCCCATCCCACTCATTGGGGGACAAAAACGATTCACATGTTTCTAAGTTGGGAGTAGCTACGTGACAGAAAACAAAATATACCACTCAATGAAGTAAAATAATATATATACTAGCAGTATAACTTTTTATTTTAAACAGTATAAAAATGCAAGCACTCTTAAAGTTACAACACATGATCACATATTCCCAAAGTGGGAAGTGGGGATCGTGATCCCACTGTGGGTCGTGAAATATCCCGTGGATGGTCTTGAGATGAAGTCACATAAAAGTCAAAGATGGTTGTTACAAGAGATTAGACGCACTGGCCATTATAAGAGAGCATATAAGGCTAGTGATTGAATGTATTGGGTTCACAAAGAAGCTAATTTTTTTTAATGAAAACTGAAAATGGCAATGTTTTTTTTTTATACCACTGGCTTAAATGTTTTCAAAGATCACAAACTTAATTCTAAGATGGTCCTAATTCAGGAAAAGCAAATAAATTCTTCCTGTTTGTGCTTCTATAAACAGAATGGGTTTAATAAATCTCAAAGTTTTTTTTTTCTTTTTTTTAAGAATCTGTATTTGGTTTAGAATGGTTAAACCTGAAATGAATCAATCTAAGGAATTAGGATTTTGAAGTAGACGTGATTGAATACAGTCCAGACTCATTAAAAAATGCTCAAACACAGCACTTTAGCACTGATGGGAAGCCATGCAGCAGATGCTAACTTTAGCATTGTTGATATTAACAGTTAATCAGCCATAGGTTTCTCACACTCTGACTTGAGTCATTAGATTTCTTTTCCTACCAGTTACTGATGGATAAAAATAATGTTGTATAGTTCTTTAGACTGTTTGTCTCCACAATTAAGACCTTTTTTATTGTCATATTAGCAATTCTTCAGGACTTCAATTAATTACTGTTGAGATCTCAAATCAACAGTAAAAATCAATCAACAGTGATTGATTTGGAAATTTTGGGATTACTGCTATGGTGCTGATGCGTTGTATAGCCAAGAATGATTGGTTCATTGGTAGATAGCCAAAATATTTTATTAGTTTAGCATTCAAAAGCTTCTTGTATGTTTTCTATCTAACATACTCTTATCTTTTTCTGAGAACACTTCTTCTACACCAGGAGTTGTCAACTTGTATCTCTGAAGCTGCATGGGCCTCTTAATAACATTAGAAAATAATTTGATTAAATTTTGTAGTGTTTTAATACATATAAACTGATATATAAGCTACTTTTAGCATATTCTTTGGTTTCATTAAATATCTCTATAGAATTTTAAAATGGTGTCAGAAATAGTTTTTTGTTCAGACTTATTTTTTGTAATTTGGCCACAAGCTATTCTTCTTCTTCATCTTTTTTTTCCCCCAAAAATACAGACTAGCCCATTAAAAACCTTGATGTTTTTATTTGATCAGAAAACCTAGAAATAATTGTTTTCTAACTATGAAATCAATTTTATATAAGCAATATATATTAATGCTGCACAATAACTCATAACGGTGTCAGTGAATGCAGCATTGCAATTGGAAAGGACTGCTTGGATGCAATATTTGGTGTTTCAGTTGTCATGCATTCATATTCTGCATAATGATGATATATTTGCTTATCTGATGGACTCTGCTTGTCCTTTAATGTCCAAAGAAGATCAGAGGATGGCTGTCAAGATTGAAAGCTTACTGTAATATATGTTTATGTTTCCTGATATCTATTGTAGCCTCTGAGTTCTTCCCCTCAATAGACGATTTTATGAATTGATGGAACCTCTTTGATGACAAACTGAGGAAAACTTTTCTATTGAAAACAGAATATAAATTGACATATTGACACCCGACTCTGTCTTCTAAATGTGTGTTTTGAAAGTTCCCCAGAAGTATTTGGTTGCTCCATACGGACCAGTTGTGTTGTTTTCACAGAGTCCATAGACCGAACTTCCTGTATTAGAATTCCGATTATTGAACCGCTGCTTGAAATAAGTCGGTTATGTCAGAGCATTTTTTGAATTTGCTAATCTGTGAAATGGGGCTTTAACCTGACTGAAAGGAATCATTTGACACTGTGCTAGTTGAAATCATGAACGAGGCTTGATCTTAAAGTGAAGTACTTGCACTTCATGTTTAAATTTTTAATGTCGTCTCTTACGTTTTTTCTTGAGAGTACATGGCGCATAGCAGATTATTTTCCTTCAAACTGCTGATCTTTCTCGCAGAATAAAAGTACAGGAAAATAAAAGTACATTTTCCTGTACTTTTATTCTGAGAGGAGAATAAAAGTAACGTATAAGAAAAGTGTTGTCGTCTAAAATGAAATAATTTGTGCCCTCTTATGCAGTTTACCTAACCGGCACACTTTCTTTACAGAGGGTATGTATGGTTTCTATAAAGGGTGCTTTTTTTCAAGTCCTACGTCAACCTTTATAAAAAAAACAAACAAACAAAAAAAAAAACAACTGTCTTTGCGAGTTTTAAATGCTTGTAATTTTTACTTATACTTTCTTGGAAAATTCAAGCCCCTCAAGATAACAGCTTGCGCTCAGAGATAAAGACTCTTGTGTACAGAAACCAGTTCTGTGGCATTTTCCTGTGCTGCGTTAAGCACGACTTGCCCATATAGGTTTGAAGCTGCTGAGGCTGTTGCAACTTTGGGCCTGTAGCATGCTGACTTTAAAAAAATATTTAGGGATAGGGATCACCGTTTTAATGCAGAGGTTTAGAAATTATTAGGGCGGTTAGCCTAGATTCTATTTTATTTTACGGCTAAAACTAGCCAGAATTAGTTCCCTAAAATAAAAAAAGGTGGTTTAGTTTTATGTTTCATCTAAACAGGCACAGATCAGCTTGGCAAATTGTCTCCAGGGTTCCTCTGAGAATATTAAACAATACAACTATTATTACACATCTTCCTTTATTTACACTGTTCTGCCTTCCCTCAATGTTTTTTTTTATTTAAAAGTTTGGTCTGCGATGTCTCAGTTTCTCCGTTTAGTCATCTCCCTAAACCAGATTCAGTTCTTGAATCTTGCAACCAGAGTTCAGAATCTCTCACAAATTTAGCTCCATTAGTTGTTCAACTTTCAAGTATTTTGAAAAGAGTACCATAATTAATGTAATGACTCAGACCTACATGCGTGTTTGAGGCTAAACTGAAAAAGTTGAAATTTCACTAAGACATTATGGGCTTTACCTTAAATTAGGGACAATCATACACACCATATCTACTCATAAAAAGACTAGATGTGAAGAAATAATTAAAAGACAAAGGTGGTAGATTCATTAACAAAGCTGAAGGCTAATGCTTATGTTTTTAGCCTTTTAAGAGGCAGTCAAGTGCAAATGGTAAAGTTGAGCAACTTTCCTGTAATAAACTTCCAGTGCTCAGTTCTATCAGCCTGAAAGATCAGATGACATGTCTCTGTAGAAATTTCTCCATTTCAGAAGGACTTTTGTGCTCCTGACTTTATTCTTTTATATTATTCTTTTACATTTATAACAATACTTTGAGGTTTTCTTGAAGGAATATAAGGCGCTCACATGGGCATTTTATTTTTTAAGACAGCTAAACTGCAATAAAAGTTTAGACATTTCTTACATTGCATCCCATCTCTCCACAGATCTTACTGAAGGCAACTCGCCTGCTCAGTTTTTGCCTTCTCGCGTGTGTGCAAGTGTTGGATTTGAGGATGACTTTGTGACCAGCAGAGCTATTGTTTTGGTAACTTCCCGAGGGAAAAAGGGGGACTTGTTATTACACGGTTTACGCCCACTCTTATTCACCCCACTGAGCTCCGGATCATAGCCGGACAGAGCTCATTGGAAAATAGCAGAGCTGTCTCTTCAATCCTGGATCATACTTTGCATCGTTGGTCTTGGCAAATCTGCTATGGAAACTTTATGCTCCCACTGTTTGTATCCACTGGCAACCAAGTCTCCTCCCTGTTCTGTACTCGGCCCTCCTTATGGTTTTAAAAAAACCAGAGCAAGAGGACTTCTGCTCTAATATGACGGTTCAGGCCGCATCAGGTTTTAACACACCGCATCCTGCGCAATCGAGGAACACGTGCTGTAAATCAGCGGGTGCTGATGCGGTTGGTTGTTTTACATTTGGAGACCATTTGGAAACTGAAGTCAGGCGTCTGAGGACTTATAATATGAAAGACGCATGACCGTCAAGCTCTAAACTGGCTTGGGGATGAGGGGGGAAGAAACTAAAAAGCTGCTGCCACGCTGCTACTTGTTGCTTATCTTGCAGGAAACTCACACATGAGGCACAAAGGTCACTGCAAGTGTAATAAATGAAAGACCAGGGAAATCTGATATTATTTTAGTGGATTGATTGGGTGAATTTCCATTATGTGACCTGTGAGCTTTTTTTTTTTTTTTTTTTTTTTTTCGTCTCTGTACATTATTTCCAGAAACCTTGTTTGACCCTGTCAGTCAATAGCGTGTTTCCGCTTTGGGGTCCACAACAGAGCTTTTTACGTAAATCATGTCCTCTGACACTAAGAGGGTCCTCCTGAAAAAGTGTCACTGAGCTGGAAACAATGGCTGGCAACCGCTGCAACGAACCAGTGAGTCCTGCACGCAATTAAAAACGGTGAAATCAGACCAATGCGCCATTAATCTCATGCCGTTTTCATAGCAGTTCTGTGCAGAAAAGTGCTTTTAAATCGGCTGCTTGGATCCCGACTCCCAAGCGCTTCCCTTTAACAGCAATGAAACTTAAAAGATTGTTTCACAAAAGATGACCCTGTAACTTATGTGTTTACTTGACTTTCGTGGGTGAGGAAAAGAACGCTCAGTCAGAGATTACAATTAGGTGTGCATAAAAGTTAATTATCAAACCTAGCTCCTTGAAAATAAATAAAAGACGTTTCTTTTAATAAACTCTAAATAAGTATTGATTATTGCAGCCTCTAATTCAGTAAATGACTATCCCAAAGGCCATATAACTATTTAAATTATGAAATTGGCCTAAGTTCTTCTACATTATTGATAAACATGCATTATTAGAACACAGTGTGCGGCTCTAGGTTAAAATATGAAACATGCATCAACAAGGTAGCTAGTAAAAGAATCATTTATTGTAGCCAATTGAAAATAACAATGAAACACTGAAGCTTAATTATTGTTCCAAAAATGTTGCCCTGATTATAAGTCTTGCAGGATTTGACCTGCCTAGCCCTTCAAGACTCTGGATTTGATCTGCACTGTAAAGTGCTAAAGATGTTCCCATGACTTTTGTGCCAGGAAAAATGAGTCAAGCTGCAGAGTTAAAATCATAGAAAGTGAATACTGATCCATTTTGGTTCGCCTCACACTGTTTAATACAAGTGACAAAAATACTCATTATGCGTCATCCAATACGTTTCCCCTGAAGACGAGTTATCTGCAGCGTTGCCAACCACTTGTCTTTCTTACACAGAACCTTTGAGTCGGATTAGAAATGTCTCCATTATATTTCATCATTGTGAGCCAAATTACAGAGCCTGGGCCGGCGACAGATGTTTTCATAGACTTGAGTTGCGTTTTGTGTGCGGAGTGGAGCCCATTGCTCTGACCAACAATGCTGTTGTCACTCAGCTTTTTAAAAATAATGCTGCCTCATTCTGTTTAGGTGCGCTGATGTGACGCCAACCTGCCTCCTCTTTTTGGTCTGTGTGAAAAAGGCCATTGTTGCTCGAACTCCCCTATCTTACGGACCATCTCTTCAGGTTTATCATTCTGGTTTCCTTTCATTGATCTCTATCAGTGCTTTGCAGCAAGACTGCAGCTCTAAATGCACAGACCTTGCAACACCTACAGTGCAGACCACTTTTGTTGGCATTAAAATAATGTTTTTTTTTTGTGTGCTTTGTTTTATTGCTGTAGCATAATAATAAAATCCAACTTCTCATTTACATGCATTTTTCCGCTAGTAAAAAAAAATTGCTAATTAAGCTGGAAAGACAAGAGTCACTGGTGGTGCAGTGATTTTTATTTTAGACTTTTCAGCATGTTCGCTTTTGGACAGAGGCCTGTGTGTGTTGCTATAGAGTTCTGGTTCATCCTGTGTTTCACACCTGAATTTTGCTCTAGACCTTTCTTAGCATTGCTGAGCAATATCTCTGTAAGTGTGTGCGTCTGTGTGTGTGTGTGTGTGTGTGTGTGTGTATGTGGGGTGGGATTTCTTGTGGTGGAAATTATAGATTCGTTGAACTGCGTGAACCTGTGTGTGCTTTGTAATCCTCCCATGAAATTCTATCTCTTATAATAGTCATTAAGTGCCTCCTTTGAATGCGTTTGCTGAGCCAGTATATGATTTTATTCTGTTCATTATTCCTGTGGGTTATGCTGTTTACCCGGACAATAGGCTGCGTTAAAAAACAAAACAAAACAAAAAAAAATCAGAATAACAGGACCGCAAACTGACGACTCCCCAAACACCAAACACGTTAGCTGGGTTAAACCCTCACCAGAGGGCACTGAGGCTGAAACGGTCAAGAACATTGTGGCTGTTGTGCTCCAATCATGTAGTGCCAGGTTATGATACAATGTTCTCTATAGGGTTGCCATGCCAAGCACGATTTGTTTGGAGGATAACATGCTTACAGAAAACATCGGCTGCTTTTTGAAAAGATCACAATTGTTTTGGCAATGTTTCTCCAACAGATTTGTGCACGTTTGTTCACATGATCTGCAACTTTTTATGTTTCTTTTTTTTTTTCCTGAATATCTGCACGTGAGGCAGGTTTTGGCACAATTTGAAAAAAAAAGAAAAAAAAAAAAAAGAAAAAGATTAATGGTAAAATTTTAGAGCAAAAGACCTAATTTGGCAACTACTCTTTTTTTGTCCGTTATCACATATTTTTAAATTCTTAAAATTAATTTATTTTATTCTATTTTTTAAAGTAAAAATAAGAAATTGGGCCTTCACTTTGCTTTACATATAACTAAATCAAAACAGAGTGGAAGCTTTGTGTTGTGACCTTGCAGGAAAAAAAAAAAAATCAAACAAGCTATAATATTTAATGTGGTCACTATTTCACCATGAGCCAACTTGTTGTAATCTTGGAACATAAAATAACAAAGAATCAACTGTAAAGTTTTTTTTTTCCCAATTTATGTGATTAATACAGTTTAAGCATTGAATTATTAAGTATTTGGGGGGAAAGAACCTTTCTGCTTTTCATGTTGCTTTTATGTCTCTGCCAGACAGCTTTGTAGATAAGATGTTGGCCTCGATCCTGCCTGTGGTGAGTTTAGCTCCATTTTGCTTCCTTTGGCTCTGATAGAATAGCTTGATCATCTAATTTTTATATTTTTTCCCCATCTGTGAAGTTGGTATACATTTCTTAACACAATCGTCCGTGGTGTTAACCTGATACTGTATAGTGGCTGCAGTACTTTTCACACGTGTATCTTATTGTAATTCTATGTAACAAAGATATAAAATTATGGCATGAATTTGTGAAGATGTTAGAAGTTCACCAAGGGGGGCGGGGGGGTTGTGATAAGAAGAAGCAAGTCTGAGAACATAATGATGTGATTTTCGTCAGGCGCCTGCGACAGTGAGCACTGATTTCGGGAGTTCAGCTCAACTATGCAGAGCCCTGTAAGCCCAACATTCCCATTCGTTGTTGTGAAGGATTTTTTTTTTTTTTTACAACCGGTGCTACGGGGAAACAGGCTCACTGTGGTTCTGCCCCATCAGCGGCCCGTCTCCAGGTGCTCGTTTGGTTTATTTGGTCCTGAGTAAAAAGGTGCTGAAGCTGGGAGATAAATTTACAGCCCATTAGCTCTTGTCTTGATAACCCTGTTGAATGCTGCCTCGTCAGAATCAGGAGGACAGACCATTGTGATCTTCGGAAATAGGTTTTAGATTTTTCAGATATTGTTAGGGATAAATAAATTATGCTTACTCTTTGGATCTTCCAAGGAAATTGCCGTTTTATTAGATTATTTGAATCAGCAAGCATTTCTTTTTACCCCCAGCCTTTTATTTATTTATTCTTTAAATAACGTTAGCCTCTTTTTTTTTTTTCCACTGTGCTGTCTTATTGCCTGGAGTCGTATTTAATTTGATTAAAAAAAGCTGGATTAAAATGGTACATATCTACAGGGACAGCTTTATTATTTCATTAAGATCTGCAGGCTTTTTTTAAACTCCTCTTTTAAACTCCACTCCATTTTTGGACCAATTAAATCCTTCAAAAACAATGAGCACTTTGTAAATGTTTGGCTATCGCAGTTATGAAGTTAGGAAAAGCTTACTCTTGACAGTGAAGGGAGCCTCCCAGCACATTTCTACCAGAGATCCAGTGAAAACAGCCTTAAGCTCCTGGTGTTAAATAAGAGCCATGAGGGGGAAGTTAAATGACCTCACACGATGCAGAAACAACAGGCATGCCTCTCCTGCAGAGGGTTTTTATCAGCTTTTAACTCTATCAGACGGCGCTCCAAACCGAAGAGCCCGCTCTTGCAGGATTTACAAAAAGCTCCCTTCAAATAATGTTGTCATCCTTTTGTTTTGCAGCAGTAACTCCCCATGATCACTTTTTTCTGTTTAAACTTCATCAATCTTTCACCACGTTGTGGAGGAGTTTTGGCCTAACTCCTACTTGCATCATTTTTTCTTTTTTTTTTGTTCAAGATTTTCAGGCATTCTTTTCTGCACAGCTCCCTAAAGACCTCACCACAGTAGTACGATCAGGTTGAGGTCTGACCACCTTGATTCTTTTCCTTGTCAGCCATTTTGTTGTGGACTTGCTGCTGTGTTTGGCATCTCATCGTTGACTCAAATTGAGCCACATTGGAATACTTTATTAACTTGAGAGGGAAATGATGTTGCGGTATTTTAGTTTGAACATCCATCTGGGATGTAGAGATTTGACTGAGATGCGAGTAGAAATGACACTTGATTAAATGAATAAAACTGTTTCATGTTAGCAAAATGACATTAAGGATGCTTTTGGACTTTGGCTGGAGGAATATAGATCGATATCTAGAGGGGTTTCCTGTGATGTCTTGTGGTGCATCCTGTTGAATTAACTGAAGGAGCTCCTGTTATTGGCCACAACTTTTGTTATTAGTTAAAATGTAATAATAGCTTTAATGAAGGTTGTTCTTACTGCTCAGCAATAAAATTAAATGCACACAATTTAATTAAACTGCTTATACAGAGGTGGTCAGCCTTCATGATCTGCCATTCAAGTACATTTAATAATCAGAACAGGACCAACATCCTGCCAACCAAATGTGTAATTGATGTGCGATCAGACACTTAAGGATATATATATATATATATATATATATATATATATATATATATTGGAGGCATGTGATATATACTTATTATTTTTTCAACTGAATATTTTAAGTTGGGGCGGAAAGATCTGACCTTGAGCCTCAGACCAAAACCTTCGGGCTCCGTCTTTGATTTAGCGGAGTCACGCCTCAATCCTTATTAAATAGGATTTGGAGAAGCTGATTTATAATTGATGAACGCCGAGTTGTGCTGCTGTAGCAAACTGAAGTCGGATGAACTGTGGACAGAATTTGTATGAACCCAAGCAACAACTATGTAGGAAAGCAAAATTATTCAACGGGCGTTTCTTATTTTTAACAATTCGGACATTTGGAAACTTAAAGCTCTTTTACATTTTACAGAGGGGGTTTGCGCTTACCTGCAAGACAAACCAGCGACGCTACTAGATAGCACTTTGGTTCAATGTTGTGGCGATACTGTTTTTAGTAGAGACTGTGCATAAATATGTAGTCTGATAAGGAATGACTGCATGGATTAAAAAGAATCATTAGTGTGCCTCCGGTGCGTTATAAGTTTTAGCCTTATTTACTCAATGAAAAGTTGTATTCTAGTGTCATCCTTTGCTTCTATATACTTTTCTAACTTTACCTTTCATTACCCAGTTTGCCACATTAGTGGAGATGTTTGAGTTTAAAGACAGAGGTTGCAAACAATTTTTTTTTTCTTTTTAAGAGAAAATAGTTTGAGAAAATTATGCAAAGGGGGATTCTAGTTCTCAAACACCTAAGACTCACCAATCATCAGAAGCATCAGTGCGTCTTACTGTGTTCTGGATCTTGTCACCTCTCTCAGCCGATGTGGAAATCTCACTTTCAGTGAGCTACGGCGTCTTATATTAAGTGTTGGAATAAAGCCGTTAAACGTTTTCATGAGATCCCGTACCATATTTGTATTAAACAACTCTCTGCTGGAATAAAAGTAAGTGAAGAATTATAAGGCTGTTTTTTTTTTTTTTTTTTTTTTTTTTTTTTGTTTTGTGTTTCCCCCAGGGAGTGGAGCCACAGCAGTGGTCCAGGCAGCCTACTGTACACCCCGAAAGGAGAAGGTCGCCATCAAACGCATCAACCTAGAGAAGTGCCAGACCAGTATGGATGAACTCCTGGTAAGTTGGCTCTTTTTTTTTTTTCTTAAGTCCAATTTTAGTTTTAGATTCAAGAAATCTGGTTTCTTGGTACGTGTGTGGAATTTATTCTACCCCTGCTTCTCATTACTCACTTTCTCTGGGCATGCCTCCAATCGATCCTGTCACTTTAGACACTATTCCAGTTGTTCCCTTAAAGTGGGGCTCCACTTACAGACGGGGAAACTGCTGCAGCAGCCTCTCACAGCAGCGCCTCGCTGCGTCTTCATGCCAGGCAGCTCAAACCAGTGTTGCACTGCAGGTAAAGGCGTATTTTTACTGAACGACATGCGGCTGATTTAGCTCCAGAGGGGGTGACATTACGTCCCATTTCGTAAACGCTCTTTTGCGCTTAAAAAGAATCGGATGCTTGTTTGTGGCTCCGGTTCATAAACGGCAGGCGGTTTCATCTGTATTTGTCAAACCGTCGCGCAATTAATTTCGTTAATTTCAAAATCAGTCCTTTTCATTACTTATGACTGTCAACATATGATACTGTGACTGAAGTAGGTTTGGTTTGAGGTATTATAATGCAGTAGACGTTAGATTTACCCTTCTCTTTCAGAGAAGGATGAGTAATGTGCTTTTACAGCCCTTCCAGGTACTCATCCAGAAATCCGAGATAGGATCTCACAGGAAATAAATATTGTGTAAGCCTACACGCATCCTTCGAAGATCACGGCCGGAGAAAACCGACACCCTATGCTGCTCAGTGCTCACCGGCAACACTAAACCCTTCCCCACCCCCCTTGAATCCTGCAGAATGAATCAGGGGAATGTTGCTCCCAGATTCTCGGTGGAGGAGGTCACATGGAGTACTGCGCGATCGGATTTCCTGCTTGTGGTTTTCCTCCCACAGCTCCACAGTGCGCTGGGTGCCCACTTAAAAGGCGAGGATGCACGAAATTGAAGCCAGATTGTCCCTTCCAAGAACTCCGCTTTTAAAGTTAGGCTGCAGAAAGTTTTTGCCAGAGCTTGCAAGGTATTTAGCCTCGTCTCTGAAATTCTTTGATGGTAGAGAGGCAATAGTGCATCGTCTCTCTGGGTCTACTTTTGTAGTTTTTCTCCCTTGTATGATAGCTTACCAGGCCAGTGCTCCGGAGGGATGCAGTAGAGCAGATGTTATGGGCACTTCTTTTAAAATGTAAAGTGACAATATTTAAATATCATTGCATTTATGGTGCCTGGCAAAACTTTTATACTTTAAATCATGTTAAAATGACAAGTTTGAATGTATTTTTTTGGATTTCATGTAATAAACCAACACAGAATAGTGGATAATTTTGAAGTGGGGAAAAAAGGACACATGCACTTAAAGTTTCTGAACCCAGATTAACTTCTCAGAAGTGTGATGTGCTTTGATGTCGGTAAATAAAAAGTGCAACTGTTCACCTTCAAAACTCAGCTACGTCAGTCCAACTATGTGTTGTTTTATGTTGGTATAAATCCAGCTGTTCTCTGAAGGCCTGAGAGGTTTGTTGGAGAACATTAGTGAACTAACCGCATCACGAAGATCAGGGAACACGGCAGACAGGCCAGGGAGAAAGCTGTGTTGAAATGTAAAGCAGGTTAAACTCTAAACAGTATACCAAACTTTGAACATTTCAGAGAGTGCAGTTCCATTCTTTGTTTGGTGGATATGCAGAGATTCACAACTCGGGTGTTGACAGGACAGCGATTGCAAGCCACTGTATTACAGTTTTTTCAAGACAATGAAAATAAGTTATCAGATAAAATGCAAAAAAAAAAAATAAAAATCATACTTGAGGTGAGATCAAAAGATGAATAATTAAAAATGAAAGGTGGTTGTTTAACCCAAACAAGTCTCAGTTCTCATAAAATGATTAGTCAGCATTAAAGTTGCTGACTTTAATGCAGAGTAAAAATATTGTCCTCAATCACAATTTTACTCTCCAGTCCTTATTATTGTCCGACTATAAAAAATTGCTTCTCCATTTGAACGCAAAGCGGAAGCAAATCAGGCGCTCTTTGAGTCACTAATCTGAGTCAGAGGTTGCCTAGACTACTGATGACTTGGCGTTGATGTTTTAATTTTGCCTGAAGGGCCAAATCTGCTGACACAATGCCAACCAGAATTGCCAGTTCTGCTTGAGTGTTTATTCTGGTCATTTGGTTGTCCTGGTGCTGAGAGCACTCGCTTCACCGGGAGGAAATCCAACTGCGGGCGCCAAGCGGACGCCCGTGTTGCAGGCACGCATGTTTGTCCTCTAGTCTGACGCTCTTCAATGTGCTACCAGCAACTGTAGCGGTCGGGGGGGGTTTATTACTGGCAGTCAATCTGTGGTTGGTGACAGTTTCTTGGTGATGACACTTTATATTGCATCGCTCTCTTGCTTTGTTCAAATGATGGACAGAAAAGCAACACTGTGTTCCTATTTTTAATCAGTGATGTTTTTTTTTATTATCATTTAAAAACCACTGGGCTATCTTCAGAACAATTAGTCTGTGATCGATTTTGTTTATAAATATATAATTATATATAGTCAGTACACATTGAAATATTTTTGCAGTACAGCACCTTCTTCGTTTCCAAATCGTTTTTGTGTGTGTGCATGTTTGGAAGCTGCAGAGGAATTGAGTCATGGTGGATGTGAGGCACTCTGAGTAACCAGAGGTGATGTAATACTGCTTCTATAGAGGCCTCTCTGTGTGTGTGCCATCTCTATGGTTCTGTTGCACCAGTTTGTGACCCTGCACTCTATTCAGTTTGCTACAATAGGTCATTTATTTTCCGCTCACTTTCAAAGTTCTCAGACGTGGCAGCTTTTTAATAGATCTAAAGAGCTCTGCTGTAGAAAAATAGAAGTGGGAAGATTTTTTTTTTTTAGGTTAAACTGGCTCAAAGGCTGCAGCGCTCTGTTATCGTGCACAACACGATGTTGCAACGATCGGTCAGTTTCAGTTCTGTTTATGAAAATAAACACATCTCACACACATTCAGCCCTGCTAATACTATTGTAAATATATATAAAAAAGCTGATTGTTTTCTTGCATTTGTACCTTCAGATCACATGGAACTGGAATTTTGGCTAGAAAAATATTATTAACAGTGAATAGTGTTTCTGTGCCGGATAGATGTCTGGAGATTATTGAGAAAGATTTGGTAAGGGCTGACTTTTAGCATGACCGCTCACTTTCTCAACTGGAAGCTACGAGTTTTGTTATTGACGTCATTGATATCGTAGCAGTCAGGTGATCTGTCATATAGAAATAAACATACAAGAAGCACAATAATAAAATAAATGCTACAGAAATATAGAGGAGGAAGGTTTATGTAATAAATAAAGGATGAAATTACAAAAATGAATTAAATAAAAAATGTTTGTAATGTCCCAATCGTTTTTTTTATATAAGTTTAAAACGAGAGACTTTTGTGGATAACAAATTTTTAGCAACTGAAAGAGCATTACGTGATTAAAAGGTAAATACAACAACAAATAAGCAGGTGTCTGAGTTCTTATGAAGACCTGTGAAGACACTGATGCAACGTGTGGTTGAGTTTCTCGAGATCTTGGAACATTAGACCTTAGAAATGTTTTTCAGATGATTGAAGGCTGATTTGGTAATTATCTTTACGTGTCTCTGGAGGTTCCGAGTCCATCACTACACCCAGATTTCAGGTCTGATCACTAGTTTCTTGGGTCTAAAGATGATGATTTAAGTTTTGTATTGGAAAATACATGAAATAAAACTAATGAATATACTTTAATGGAATCAAATGTTCTGTTTTTCTTTAAAAATACCTTTTTTGTGTGTGTCTAGATTGACAACAAAAGTGGGACACAGTTGGTCATTTTACATTGTCCTGATGGCCTTCACAGCACATCGGGTTACACAGGTTAATGAATGACTTTAAGTCCATAATTTAATCAGAAGATAAGAAAACTGTTTGCGGTGCGGACGTCTTTGTGTGCAGAGATGGGAGAGGTGTGTCTGGTCTACTTTCAAAGTTAGATGAAAGGGGGAAAACAACTGCTGGGAATGCCTGGGTTAGTATTCAGAGCAGTTGTGGCAGCACCCACCCATCAAACAAAAGCTGCATAAAAAAAAAAAAGAAAAAAAAAACACTGATAAGATGTGTGGGAACATGTGTTATTGTAATAAAACGTCTTTGTTTTAGTACACTGTCAAAACATCAGATTATAATGTAGGACATTTTGATTAAAAATATTATTTCCATTATTGTTTCGTAATTGTTTTGAAAACAGATTTGTTTTATTTTGAAAGAATTTGCCCCATTCTCAGTGTATATGTAAAAAGATTGGAAACTCTGCCGAATAAGCTCCGTGTTATTCCATATTTTATTTTTCCGGGTTCTTCTCCTCTCACAGCTGTCACTTTACAGCTGTGTGCGGGGTAGACCGAGAGGTCATGGTGATTTAAGAGAGAAAAGTTCAGCTTGTACTCGACCTTATTTTGTCTCGCTCCGACTTGTAGCACTCTTTAGTGCTGAATGTACTCGGAATCATGAAGTTATCTTGCTGAAGGGATTCCTTATTGAAGCGCCAGACTGAGAGCCACAGATTCAATAGTGATGACTCTGCAGCAGAACCGCTCTGCAGCTAATGCACGATGTGTGAGCTAAGCATTTATGCTGATGGAGTATCTGACTTTGATTACATGCAGTTTTTTTTTTCTCCTGGAGACGTCTATTGACTGATGTCTTTAACAAGTCTGCTTAGCTTGAGAGTTAAAATGCCTCTCAGGCCTTCAGTGCACCTGTCATGTTAAATTAATTATTTTGCACAAAAAAAAAAAAAATTCTGATATTAGGAAAAATGTGGTAACTTTCCAGAGTTGCGTGGATCCATCAGTATTAAATGATATAAAACCAAAACGTATTTGCTCATTAATAAAGTTAATGTTGTTTTATGTACACGGCTGATGGCGCAGCTCTGTAGCATTGTTTCTTTCATCTAAAAAGGTTCTGAACTTGATTTTTATTTAGAGAATAGAAAGTGAAACACAGGACGTAGCAGCATCACGCTGTGTGTTTTTACTCATGGAGGATCTGGTACACTTTAGAAAATAGATGGGCAGCTTGAGTAAAAATTACTGTAAAAACAACAACAACAACAACAACAACAAAAAATCAAAGCAGCATCTGAAAATATCACCCAGAAGTTAAAGGCTGGAGACTAATGGGTCTTTCAAATGAACACTGATGCTAAGCATGCCACCAGATTAGTCTAAAATTAGCTCAAGGACAGTAAAATCTTTGTTTTAGTGCAAGTGGTCTGCATACCAGTTCTCTCTGTTGTTATTGTGGCCTTAAAATAAACGGTGTATTTAAACCATCTAATTTCACCACCTGTGTTTTTTCTTTAGCCATGAGATCCATCATGTCTAAGTATTCCAGCACACAAACAAAAAAAAAAAACAAAAAAACAAAACCTCTTCAAATCAGTGATCCTACTGCCAAAAGTCATTTGTGTTTTCTGTCTCGAAGGAAGCTCGTCTCTCCGTGAACAACTTTTGGTTTGGTGGTAAAGTGATGAATTAGTCCGCTATGCCAGCATTACCTCAGCTCTGCTGCTTTCCAGGCAGACACGCACGCACGCACGCACACACACACACACACCTACACACACACACACACACACACACACACACACACACACACACACACACACACACACACACACACACACACACACACACACACACACACAGGCGATAACAAAGCTTTAAATCTGTTTAAAGAGCTAAGTGCTGGCAGTGTTTTTTATGCCTCTGCATAGCTGTGCATTGCAGTGACATAGCAGGCTTCTTTTGCTTACTGACGTCACATCAATCCCAAACATCACACGAAAGAAAAGCAGAAGCTTTGGTTGATTTCTCTCTTGCGGTAGTCTTACAGTGCAAAAATAAAAGTTTCCACATCTGCTCTGTTCACCCCCCCTCCCCTGTATTTTATTTTCAGAAGTATTTTTAGCATAATGCCCTGATTACATTAGATGTCATTTTCTGTACACTGTGAGAAATGTTCAGATTAAGGGTCGTCTCTGATTTCAAAATGTAAATAACTGAATGATGTCTGTCTTATGCCAAGGCATTTCAGATTACTTATGGGGTTTCTTTGAACATGGATTTCTTTGTGTTTCCTCTAACAGAAAGAGATTCAGGCCATGAGCCAGTGCCACCACCCCAACATTGTGTCTTACTACACATCCTTTGTTGTGAAGGATGAACTGTGGCTGGTTATGAAGCTGCTCAGTGGGGGTAAGTGAACATCATTTGTCATCTCATATCTGCCAAATCAAAGTTCTTGCTACTCCAAATAATGTGGCTACATTATATAATATATATATAATGCAAATATAAAATGAGGATGTTTCACTTTGCCTCGCTGGTTTTAATGTGATGATTCTTTTAGATGTCGTTCTCGTGACGATGGGGTGCCAGCCAGAGGAGCGGGTTGACTTGCTGCCTGTGATTTAACTGTTATTACAGGAAATGTGACGACACACGTTTTCATTGTGTTCCCTATGAGCTGCAGCTCTCTGTGGTCTTTAACTTGTTTCAGAGCTAATGACAGTGCAGAGGTAATAACAGCCCACATGGCAACCATGTGGCAGTGCTGCAATTACCAAGTAAAAGGAGCCTGGAGAGGAGGCCCCCGTAAGGAAGAGATCATCGAAATCAGACAGTTCCATCTATTTGCATCATTTAGTTCAGTTTTTATTTATTAAATTTAAAACATATGAGCGATACGAATCTAGTTGTGGTTTCCCATCAGTTACGAAGGACGTTTTCTCTTTTTTTCTTTTTTCCAAACTTGTGAATTTCTCAGAAATACGAATTTTTTTCTAATTTTCAGTGATAGTCAGTGGCCCTTTTATTTTGTACACATTTTCTCATGCTACAAACACAAATGATCTGTGTTTTATGTGATGGATCAAGACAGAGTAGCGCATACTAATGAAGCAGAACTAAATCGAGACATCCTTTAAGACTTTGTAATAACTGAAAGTCTGAACATGAATACAAAATGTCAAATTTCATTTGAAAAAAAGAAGAATGCTAATTCCCTCCTGCTTATGCACCACTTTGGTTTGGTCTGCCACACAAACTCCAAAACAAAGCCCGTGTGATCGCATCGCTGATGTATGAAAACTGTTGCTGGCGTTCTCGGCCCCTCCCTGCGTTAACTTTGCCCCGCTCCAACGGCTCATGCCCAGGTGGCGCACCAGGCTTACTCGCACACAAGCCCCTTGGCAGCCGCTCCGCAGCTGGGCTCGGGGCGCCGTGCCCACCAAGCGACGCTTGAGCCGACAGCCAGCCTCACAGCAGGGGCAGACGCAGCCTAAGATGGCCTTGTTCCCTCTTATCCCCATTTAACAGAAGCTCTTGATGTTGAGCTTTATTGAGTGGAGTAATTAAATGATGGCCGTGGCGACGTCTGCCATGGAAACGGACCTCGTTGAGGTCGAGTTTATAGAGCATCACTCCACAGGGTAGAGCATACCAGACTAGAGGGAGAACAGCCCCTGCCTGATTGTCCACCCTCCGACCCCATCCCGGCTTCTGTCTTTTGCTTTTTTTTTTTTTGAAAAACAGCTCAACGGTTAGCCAGACATTGCCCAGACTTTTTTTTTTTTTAAATATTGAGAATGGCAGAAAGGAGCATTCCTTCAGGTCTGATTCCCGATTTAAAAAAAGAAAGGGGGAAAAAAAATGAGTTGAACCACATTTAGATTAGTTCAGCAATAGCTTTGATTTTTGCACAGATGAGTACAAGTTGAGACTCATCAAAATACCTCATCTTGCTTCAAAACTTGCAGTTTCTTAGAACAAATGCTGCCCACTTCACTCTTTTGAATTCTTCTTCATCAAAAAAATAAAAAAAATGTAGTCTGTTTTTTTTCTTTTTTTTTTTTGCCCAGTCATATTTTCTTTTCTTTTACTTTTTCTTGTCGGCCTGTGGTGCCAAATTTTCCTCAAATTTCCACCATCTCTGCTGGAGAGAATCTTTATTTTTTTTATTTTTATTTTTTGTTTTACTTGCTAATCTTTTGAACTGGCGTTGTAGTAAGTGTTGATGCTGAACAGACCGAGTAGCTCTGTGGGCTGAGACTAACACATTATTCACTCAAATCAGTCAGCACTACCTGGACTGACCTGCTCTCTGAACAAACTCATTCAAGTCAAAACTCGCAGAGCTGAATTTCGGAATAGGCGCACTAAGGCTTTTCAGGAAATTCCTGTTGTGAATATGACATGTAAACAATAGTTTCATCAGAAGGCTCCATAGCACCTCCACTGTGTGAATTCACATCTGAGATGTAGTCACTGCATCACCCACAGAGACTGATTATGAGTCACCGTAAGCAAATGCATGCATTTCCTGGAGATCCCAGGCGGCTTCTCTTGACCTACTACCTCCTTTTTCAGATATCAGTCGGATGCCTGTTTGGAAGGATTTCAATGAAAACACATGATCCTCAGCTATTTCAAAAATTTTGACTGGTGGCTTTCACTCCGTGTCACTCAGTGCTGTAAGAGTAACTGTAAAGATCTGGGTGTTTTATACAGTGAGAATGTGCTGGTGATCAGAATAATGTTAAAACATATCTGTGGTTTATTCAGACTGTGAAACGGTGGGAGAGAGCAAGACTTTCCATAGACAACAGGGAGACGGAAAACAGCGCGTGGGTGTTTCGCTGGCATTTTGAGCTTTAAATCTCTGTCATGTAACACAGATGGATTTGAAAATTTCAAGAGTCGCCAACATTCTCTTGTCAGCACACTTCCGTTTTCGCAACGCTGGCATTGTGCCAATGGCAAACAAAGGGTGCCAATGGCAAACAAAGGGTGCTAAAAACTGTTTAGACTTTAGATTTTGTTTAAAATAAATAATGACGTTATTTTACAATGGCTGCTTTTTTTTTGTACGCAATGATGCTGCCTTTGGAAGAGCTGAAAAGACCTTGAATCATCCAAACAATTTTGACCGCGTATCTGCTCTCTTAGGGTTAAGCAATCAATACTCCAAATAGGTGCACTGCCTATGGTGCGCACTGCACATTTTAGTGATATTCTTACAAATGACAGATTTAATGCTGATATTCTAAATTGCATAGACATAAATAACAAGATAAGCATATCCCTCCTGGAAGCGTGCCACAGTTGGTTTTAACACTGTTTTTGCTTCATTTCCATTTCTAGATCTTTGACTCCATATGCCGATTTTTTTTTTTTTATAACTAAGCTGTTGCACTTTTTAATGGCTCATTTAAAAGAGGAACCATTAAAAGTCAAACTCAGTTTTGATAAAGTATTCATCGTGCATACGCTTTGTCCTCCCTGAGTGGCTTTTAGTGGTGCACATTATAAAGCAGAAACTCAAAGCTGTCAGCTGCTTTACACAACCGCAGAAATCGAATGTGATCTTGCTGTCTTCTCAATGCATTCCTCCTGATGTGATCTCAAAAGTTAATTTTCCACTTTTAGAGGGTGGCAAATAGAATTGGCCTTTCCTTTTTCCTTTATTGTTTATTTCCATTTATCTCCTGGTTTTCAGACTGAATACAGATGCTAAGCTAATGAAAATAATCTTTGCATTCTCCTGCAGTACATCGGTCTCACCCCCTCAGAAAATGATGCAACTTCACCAGAGGCTTCCTTCAGTCTGAGCCAACAATGATATTTTTACACCCTCCACGCCTTGCTCCAGTTCCTCCAATGCCCCACCCTCACTTTCCTCCTACAGCTTCACTTGGCATTCCACAAAGGCCTTTAGCGCAGTTGGCACCAGGTTTCATGTCCTTCATCTACTTCCTCATCCTCTCCTCACACCCTCCCCCCCCCCACACTCTCCCTTTGTTTCACAGCTGCCGCTCTGTTTAAAAGAACAAAACAGCTAGGAGGCGATGTTCCCGAATGAAGCTTGAAGTTCTGCCCAGTTGGAGTTTGCTTAAAATTCAAAGAAACCGAAATATTTGCTTAATCCGCCATGTAACTGCAACTATGATTTGACATTTTCCAGAGTAATTTGCATGCTCTACGCCGCTCTGCCCTGTCAGGACTTAATTTGCTTGCTGTGATTTATATAAACTCTTCCTCAAGGTTTTCGAAAGGCAGCTTTCAAATTAGGCTTGCGGGTGTCTTGCCTTTCCCATGCTGAATGAACCTTTCCACTGTTAACCCGTCGGTACGTGTCAGCTCGCTGAAACAGCCTAATGAGGCATGAGGAGTTCGATCAGATGAGTTTAATTTGAAGAGGGCTGACAAGGCTGGCATTTAGTGAGACTCCAAAGCCTGCGTCATGCTGCGTATGCTTCTGCCACTGTAAAGGGGATGTCGCTGTTTACAGTCAGTAAAAAAAAAAGAAAAAGTGTTTAGCTTGCAGAATGGCTCCTTGTTTACAGTGCCTTGTGAAAGTATTGCTTTTTTTTCACATTATGTCCCATCAGAGTGAAAAGACTTCATTCAATTCCTTCCAGGATGTTGCAATGTTTTTTTTTTCTTGTTGTTTTTTTTGTGATTGTTGTCGACCAAAATACTACCCCCGTTTTGTGACACTCTTTTGGAAAGTTGCAGTCATAGTTGCATATTTTTAAGTTTCATTTTTCCCGTTATGTTGTCTTACAAAGTTGAAATTGCCGCCCTTAATAAAGACATGATTGTAACATAGTTGATATTTAAAATGCAAGTGACGTTCAAGTATCTTCTTGAAAAAGGACACTCGATGCAACTAAAATCATGTCCAGAGGAGTTGTCAAAGTGCACAAGAAGAATGCCATTTTGGCCATTAAAGTTAACATGAACTTTATAAGCAGTATAATAAAATTCTACAGAATATCTTCAAATGTTTTTTTGTTTTTTGTTTTTTTTTTTTGCAAAAAATAACAATAATGTTGATTTATTTGTTTTTCTTGCCACACTTAGCATACATAAAAAAAGGCCAAAAGTAAAATTTATATTTCTCGTGTCATCTCACTATAGCTCATGTTGTTTCTTTGCCTCTACGTTTTCCTCCACAGCAGAAGAGATATGTGGAGTACATGACTAGACATCATTCTTGGAGGAGTTTAAATACCTTGGCACCGCATTGAGTGGGAGATGGACAAACAGATTGGAGATTTATGTGCAGTAATGCTGGCGCTACTCAGATATGTTGTGATTAAGACAGAGATGGGATGCCACAAAGCAAAGCTTTCCATTTTACCCGTCCGTCTGCATTTCAGCTCTCACCTGCAGTCTTGGAGATGTCAACCGTGCCTGAAAGCATGAGTTTATTCAAACATTGTTGAACATCTAGACTTTTCCTTCTACATTCACCACTTTGGTTCCTCTGATTGAAATCTTACCAAAATAGACAGAAGGTTATAGTTAAAACAAGTTCACGAGGTGTGAATACGTCTGCAGGCCACTGTAGCGTTTCCTCAGCCTCTCCTTGTCTGGCTCAAAGAATGCCAGATCATGAAGAATTCATTAAACTCCCCTCTAGTTTCTCTTGTTTGGTTTGTGGCCCTGCAGTGACACTATCTAGTCTCAGGTGTCCTGGCATTAATGATGCTGTAAGTGCTAAATTCTGTGCTGAAGGTCAGGATATCCTAAAATATTTAAACAAAATGAAAATCTTCAAACTCTGAGCCAGACATTGTTGGTTTAAAAAAAAAAAAAAAAAAAACACACAATGAATTTGATCCTGGAGTTTTGTCGCCTCTGGCTCATTTCCAGCTGGTGTTTGTCTGTGGTGCAGACAAACACCAGGCAGACAAATGAGGCAGCAGTCAGTGTGATGTTTATGCTGTTGTCCCAATGCAGCACCATAAAGCTGGTCAGGCAATTCACATTCACTTCGATTTCTCTGCTTTGTCTCTGTTCACCAGTGTTGCACAGTTTTCTGCAAATAGTGGACCTCTCATCAGGGGCTTCCCGTTTGTTTGCGCGGAAAGGTGCACAAAGGAAACGGCCAACTGACTTTTCAGTGGGAGTTTTCCTTTGTGAAGCTGGAGCCGGGGCGGGGGAGACATGGCGACAGGTTTAGTCAGCAGAGGCCCCCCAACCCCCCACCCGACTCTGCATTCAGTGAAGACAAAGACATCAGTTCGATTTGTAAACACAAATCTTAACCCAGAATTTAATTCATTCATTCATTACTTTTAATCTGAGTCTTGTAAATGGATTTTAGATATTATTAGCAGGAAACTTGAAAGTGACTATTACACAGTTCACAGCGGTGTTTGAAATACTTTCATATAATGATTTCAATTCTGTGTTTTCAAGGTTTGGAAAGGGCTTGCTTTCTGTATAAAGTCCTTGGACGTGCTTGATATTCAACCGGCGCTGTTTTTGCATATAGTGCAATGTGACACTTGAATAAGCCTAAATTTGCAAAATATCGTTTACAGTTGAAACCAGTAAACGATATTTACTAGGCAGGTCAGCTGAGCTGCAGAGTGTCGTCACCATAAAACTCTCCAAAACCACAGAAAGAAACTCGCTAGGCTTATCACTTGTTGTTCTTTTGAAAAAAATAAAATAAAATCGCTAGAGGAGTGTGAAAAATTGATAAGAGGATAAGTGGGGAACAGTGCTTCTTTCATTCCTACAGTTGGCCTTGTCTCTCTCTTTCTTTGGTGGAATTTTTCTAAATTTGCCGGGGGCGGGGTTTAGCTTCCAAAGCGGGTTTAGTTGATCTTGAATCTAGCACTTAATAAAGTGCATTGTTCTAAATCATCACATTTTTTTCACAGTCACATCTGTGCAATTTCAGCAACTAAAAATCTTTGCAAGTCAGGTTATGTTTTTGTCTTGTCTGTTGACCAGGCTCGGTGCTGGACGTGATCAAGCACATCATCTCACGTGGCGAGCACAAGAACGGCGTCCTGGACGAGGCCAGCATAGCTACCGTGTTGAAAGACGTGCTGGAGGGATTGGAGTACCTGCACAAGAACGGCCAGATCCACAGGTAGGCCCACTCCGGCGCCGGTGCCACGATAAACGTGACGCAGCGGCCTTTCGGCATTTCCTTCTGTGCGTTTTATTGGACTTCACCTTAGGGTATTTCAAGGAAAGTAATTTGTTCAACTGATCAATACTTCTCTATTCATCCATCTATTCTTTCATCCTATTCAAGAAGTATTGCTTTCATCCATTAGTTTGTCTCTCCATTAACATTTTTTTTTTTTTTGAGGTGCATTTATCTGTTTACACATAAGACTGAAAGCTGTAATTTCTGTGTAGATTAGTATTGAAATCAAACATGAAGAAGACATAGGAACGCTGTTTATGGACTATCTGCTGATTCTTTATCCGTCTTCGCATGTTGCTGCATCTCACTTTTACAAAGCATGTATTTTCTTGAGACTTCATGGCGGCTCTGCAGTGCCGTCAGAAAGACATTTGCTCATGCTCTTAATATAAATATTTGAATGAAAATGCAATTTTTCTTTTAGCAATTAAAGGTGTTTACAGTAATATGTTATTGTGAGGTTTGAGGCAATTAAGGATAGGGTTCATTCAAAATTAAATAGTTATTGACTGGAAAAACTGCATATACTTTGTTAAATAAACACTATTTTCCTCATGAAATAAAACAAAAGTAAATATCAAACATGTTTTTTAATGTGAAACTTATTTTGTCATTTACAATTTTATTTTCTGCAGGATTTATTTCATTTAGAAATCATTTAAATATATAAACATGAAATAAAGTAGCATATTTTTGAAGAGTTAAAGTAATTAACAAAATAAAACAAATATATGAAATAGATGCATAAATTGTGAAATAAATAAAGGTAAGCTATGACTGACAAAAAAAAAAGCTTCCTCTTAAATTAATTATTATTTTTTTTATTTCATGGAAGCATACATTTATTATTTGCCTGTTTGACCTGCTGCCTCAGGGAGGCGCTACAGGTGCATCAAAACAAAAACAGACTCAAAAACTGTTTCTTCTCAAAAGCAGTTAACACCTTTAACACTCACATGCGCTAATTATATGGTGGTTATATATGTATGAAAATTTAACTGGTTTAATATTATGAATAATTGTACGATCACCCTATTTATGTTTATATTGTATATATTTCCTACATTGCCTGCACTGTTGAAGCTGACATTAATGTCATTGTACATGTGCTCAGTGACAATAAATTCCAAATTCAGTTTATTTTATGTTAACAGTATTTTTATTTTTATTATTTAATTGTTGAATGAAACAGCTCTGCGTAGTGTCTTACTGCTATTAGGATCAACTAACAGCAGTAAGTTTTACCTGTCAGAACAAACAAAGTTAGTTTTTATATCACTTTGACTAATGAGTAAATCTACAGTCGGTGTCTGATAGGGTGAGGGTTGAAGAGGAGTTGGAATAATTATGCAGAGCTTGCAAGTTGTGACTCATATATTTTCTTTTTAAATGTTGTTTCTCTGCTGGTTTCATTGATTGTCTGTGAAATACAAGAGCAGACCGAGCAATTTCAAGCTGAACATTTGCTGCATAATTACTAGAATTAAGCAAAGTGACTCTGCTGGCTTTGGAAGAAACAGGTGGCTGAGAGAGTGGTGAATTATGAGTCACTCAGATGCGTCTCTAAAACTGATACTTTATGAAATTCTGTCAGAGGGACATTAAAAAGTGCCCTTGATTTAAAACTAATTGCTATTAATCATTCTTAATTTCCAGGAATATTAGGTAATTTGGCAGAGACGGTGCCCATCTTTAGTGATTCCCTTTAATGATTTATTCAGACTGCTTCAGAAAATGTTCTTGTCTATTACCCCCATTGTTTCTGAAACATTTTTTTTGAAGAAATTCAAAGTAATAATATGAAATGTACTAAGTAGGAAGTTAGAAATGCCCGCTCTCCTCTGTGGCGACGTAAGGAATATCGGTGTCGGCAGCATTTAAATTAGAAGGAAAACTGAAGGGAAGATTCTCTCCAGGGTGCTGCCGCCTCTGGACGAATGGTTTCCAAATCTGTGGCAATAAACTTACATTGGGAACCGAATGAAACAAATAAAAAAAGGCCAAATAAAAACAATATTGCTGCTCTTTTTTTTTTTTTTTTTTTTTATAATAAATTAGGGAAATGTCAAAAGATCATGTCTTCACCAGAGCTTTTTATCCCCAGGCTCTTGCATGTAGCTCTGATTCATGAGAAAGAAAAGTTGAGGTTGTCCCACAGAACTGAAAAGAATTTACATTGTAGCCAAGGAGGGGGGGGGCTGTGTTAGTTAAAGATGTTCCCGAGTGTCTAATCTCATATGGCGACGAAGCCTCGGCATAGGGATGAGGGAGAGCTCAGGGACTGAGGTTCCACGGCAACAAGGAGACGGGGGAGACGATGCTACATGACTTGGTCCATCTGATGCTGGACAGCCGGAAAGCAATTAGAGCCTCACCGCCTCGGATGGAGGTATTTACCACAAGGCAGTGAAGGGTTTCACCTCCTCATCATTCTCAGCAGCTTGGAAAGTCATTACTGAGAGGCCAAAATATTGACAGCAGGTGGACGTTATGTTACATGTATGAGGGCAAGAGCAGATTATTTGAGTTAAATTGAAGAAAATCACCTTCCACGCCTCAACATTCTGTCATGTTACATCCACAAACTCCAGTGTAGTTTGGGTGATTTACCAACACAAGGTAGTGCATAATTGTGAAGCAGAAGGAGAATGATGCAAGGCTTTGTCATAAAATACAAAAGGAGTGTTGCATACGTTGAGAACAGCTTGAAATGTTTTAATAGTCCTTAGTGAACTAGAACAGTTGTCTTTAGAAGTCATCAGGAAGTTCGCAGTTTTTATTTCACTTATGAATTAATCGTCTCTATGAAGGCTTTAGAGGTTTGATAGAGAATATAAGAGAGGAAATAAGACCCCACATAAACACTGCGGAGCAAAGCAGGCAGGTCAGAATGTCAATCTCTTGATGTTTGTATAGGCACAGCCTGAATTGGAAAAAAAAATAAAATAAAATCCAGAAAACCATTTTCCTCCTCATTCACAGTTAGGCAAGACTTTGTGTTGATCTATCACACAAAATCCAATTAAAATATGTTTGAATTGCTGTCGCTGTAACGTGCCAAAAGTGTAAAGGGTATGAATATCTGTGCTGTGCCTGAAAGATATTCGAACAGCAAATTACTGATATTCATTGTCTGTTAGAAGAGATGTTTGAGATGAAGGAAAGAAATCCAGCAGAATGAAAAGATCTATCAAAATGTAGTTCCAGAGGAAAGATCATTTTACGGCCATGGGGGTTATTCTTAAACAGGGGTGAGGATGGAAAAGGTTATTTTACGCCCATATATGACCCACAAAGCATCCAATAAAGCCCCTTTTACAGCCCTGTTAGGAACACAGTGAGCCTGGCACTGGGATGTAATGTCTTAGGAGGTGACCTGTTGGTGCTGCAAGGTGCACGGCTGCCAGATGAGAATGATAAATCTCCCCGACAGTTTCATACCACGGCTGTTCCCACCTGGCCGCTAGCTGGCTAATATTTCACTGTGTCATACCTTTATGAGGGCACCACTCATGTGCCTTCTCAATTCGGGCCAAAACGTAAGGATTCAGATTTAATTTGCATCAGCACATTAAAATCAATACCATCCAGCAACTGCTGTTGGAATAACTTGGTGCTGTAAGATTGTTTTTTTTTTTTTTTTTAAACCCATCTGCTCCAGCTTTTCTTTGAACTTACATGGTGCATTGTGTCAGCACCTCCTCCTCCATCCTCCTTTTCCTCTTCTGTGAATGTTAATGACTGCACAGAGTCTGCACTCTGCAGCCTTTCTCTGAGCATTATGATCTGCTGCAGTGAACCATAGGCGCCATGGATTTTTAAATGAGTGCACCAAGATTGGGTTGATCACCCTTCACTCTTCATAAATTGTTTTTTTTTTTTTTTCCTCACTTACTGTAGCATTGAGTTATAAAGCTCGAATGCACATTAAAGTAACGGTTTGTATCTGCAGAATTCCTTTTCAATGAATTTTAACAAGCTTAGAAGAAGCAATTTACCATTATAGAGAGTGGACTTGTCAACTAAAGATGTCAGTTAAAAAAAAAAAAAAAAAATAAGAATAAAAAGCATACCCAGCTTAGAAAATAAATCAAGGCAAGACTTAACTTCAAAACTTCTCACAATGTGTCTGAGCAATATGTGGTGTTGTAGGTGTGACGACTATTGTTGGCTGCTCCCACCTCGTTCTGGCCAGGAATACCACAAAAGCAGCTCATCGGAATGGTTTCCCTCCCTAAATACGTCAACATTAGCCCAACATTTTTGCAGATTAACTAAACGTTGCTAAGCTTGGTTGGTTTCTTCTTGATTAGTGTCAATGACATTTTTCTAAAGATAATGTGAAGGAACGCAGGACCTGTAACGAGTACAGTAGCACATCGTTTACGCATGTGTGTAGCAACTGTCTAAAACGTGCATATGCACCAACTCACAAGTAGTTTTCCCGTCACAGACTTTATTATCAAACCAAACTGAAAAATACTACAATCGAAATTATTTAGGTAATAAAAAACAAAGCAGAAGTTATCTATAGGGGGGCAAATACATTTCACGATGCAAATACTGCATCATGACGTTTTGCACTTTGTCTCAAGCTACTCCAACAGTATAGCTACAGTAATGAATCTAAGTATTTTCCTTCCTCACTTGTCTGTCATAATCCATCATTTATATTCACATTTGCATTGATACACTACCATCTTACTCTTTGCTTAACCTCTAGGTCTGTTTTAGCATCAGATAATTTATGTCTTGCTCTACATGATGTGTTCAATTACCATACATTTGCTCTTAAGATGATGCTAAATATACAGCCTCCACAACATTCTCAATATCATACCAGGGCCGCTCAATGACACGGCATTGGAATGAATCCATTCCACATCAGTTTTTGGTGACACGTGGGTTTTAAAATGTAAATGTGTGAACTTGGATATATATTTTGAATTGCATGCAGATCAAGATCGCCTCAACCCATCAAGTAAATTGTAGGTTTCCTCCAGCTAATGAATGACTGACTTTAAAACTACATACACTAAGAAACTACATACATTAAGCACTCGCTAACCCCAACCATGCCTTTAAGCCAGGATGTTTCCTCTAGAGTCATTTTCTGAGGCGGTGTCCTCGCATCCAGAACGTGCAAAAATCTGAAAGATAATGCAACCTGGTATCACCCAGCTGCAAAGTGACAGACTGACACACTGCAAATATTTTGAGCTCAGACGTCTATTGCACAGCTCCGTCTGTGGTCTTACAAGCCACTTGCGCTGAATATCTTGTCTTCTCGTTTCGTTCATCCGTATCCCCTTTCTTCTGAATCATCATCACCATCATGACAGCTGTGTAATTAAAGTTGTCTAGACATAAATGCTCATCAAAGTTGCATCACACGTAGGACATAATCAGCTTTTTTCTTCTTTTTTTTTTTTTTTTTTACATAAACTAGATCCCTGAAGGCAACTATCTACAGAAAACATTGTAGCATTCCCTGTCTGCCTATTCTTTAACATGGGAATTCCCTTTTTTTTTGAAGAATCCCAAGCTGCCTTCATCCCTGTGGTGTTTGCCACTCCCTGCTCTTGTCGCTTTTAGACACGTGTTGGTTGTGTGCTAATTTATTGAAGCCCTTCTTAGGGAAAATGGCCTCTTCACTCAAGCATACAGCAGCATTTAAACTGGGATCTGAGCTCTTTGTGAGCATCTCTTCAGTAAATTATGTCCCATTGGTGGCTTTTATGTGGAGATTACCTTTAATCTTCCTTTGCAATTTGTTTACATGACGACATCTACTTTTCCAGTTGATGTAGATTCTGTAATAATATATTTTCTTCAATATTTATTTATAATAATGTGTCCTGGAATACTAGCACAGATTTTTTTTTTCTTTTCTGAAGCAGCAGAAGGATCAATTTTCTTGTTCCAGCGCCCCCATCTGGTGGCAATATAAAATTGCTTCATGGTTTAGATTTCTTTTCAGTCATTGTTTTTTCTAATGGTGTGCTTTTAAATCCATTCAGGACAGATGCTTGTATAAACCAGAACAGCTGGATGTTGTTCCCGAAATGCTCTGCGACGGTTTTGTTCTCTGCGCCCTGTGTGATATTCATTCCTCTTTCTGTCCTAAATGCTGGATAGCAGAGACACGCGTCGATAGTGACACTTGTGCTGTCCTCACTATTGCATCCTCGCCTTTTACTTGACCGTCGGCCTCTATCTCTAAAAGTCTGTTGCTATGACGACACTGTCTGGCTGGCGAGATGGCAGTGTTCGCTGCGTGTGGCAGTCAGACAGCTGTCCCTGCTGAATCCTCTTATCACCAACAGGGGAGGCAGAGCAGGGATGAAAAATTTAACGACAGACTACGCCAGAAATAAGAGAGCTGCAGCGTCTGCGATTCAGAGCTTATGTGCCGTTTTAAGACGCAGAAGAAAAAAAATAATAGCAATTGTCAGTGATTTCTGATGTCAACCAAATGTCAGCTGCTTATGCTACTGTGTTGTAAGACATTTGCTAAAATGAGGTGTTGCTTACTTTTGCAGAGATCTCAAAGCTGGAAACATTCTCCTTGGAGATGATGGTTCTGTGCAAATTGCAGGTATTTTTTCCCCAACAAAACATTTTTCATCTGCCTCCACTTGTAACACGTCAGCTATAAAGAAACTCTTTATCTTCCTCCAGATGCTTTTGGCATCTTTAACAAATATTTACGGTCATAGAAAAATTGTCTGTCTTGACAATACTACTATTTCCTGCTTGCTTGGGATTCTTTATTATTATTATTATTATTATTATTATTGTTTCCTATCTCTCTAGACTTTGGCGTCAGTGCCTTTCTAGCTACAGGTGGTGACATGACCCGAAACAAAGTGCGCAAGACGTTTGTGGGAACGCCGTGCTGGATGGCCCCAGAGGTTATGGAGCAGGTCAGTACTGTTTAGAATAAAAACGGGTAGTAAACCGAAAACTGCTCTTCAGGAAGTAAAGCAATCGGTGACGAAGCAACCATTTGTAAAGTATTAAATAACCTGAATGCAGTCTTTCCGTTTCGCAGTATTTATCACAGCAAAGGCTATTATTTGTGAATTGTCTGCAGTTTAAAGTTAAAGAATAACTTTTGCTGTTTTGACATTGTGAAATGTAGGAAATCTCAAACCTTTTTAATTTGTAAAAGAAAATTGTAAACAGAATACAATTGTATCATTTAAATATGAAGGTAATTTTGAATTTGAATTGAAACAACACTATGTGTACTTTTTGTTAAAGATCTTTCTTCCGTTTAACAATAGTTGGTAAAAGTTCTGGGAGCAGAAGAGACTGGTTCCTGAAGTGTTTGGCAGGGGATGTTGCGTTTGGGATTCTGGCTCATCAGCAATCCTGAATCTTAATTGATGATTTGTTCCAAATCTTTTTTGTTGTTGTTGTTGAGAAGTGTGGACTGCAGGAATACTCTGCTGCTACAAAACCCAGTATTGCTGTTTAGCATAATCTTTCTAGGCTCCTAAAATCTGAATACAATGTGTATGCGTTAATGTGCCACACTGCAACCCTCGTATGCATCCCGGCTCTAAAACACTTGAGTCATCAGCATGTCACGCAACTCTGCAGAGGCCTGATAAATCATTTTATCAAGGTAAGTTGGAGAAATGGATCTAAAACTTGAAGAATAGCAGCTCTCAAGAACTGGACTTGGCTATTTCTGCCTCAGGCACTAATGCACCTCATGCTGTCACAGATGCAGAGTTTTGAACTCTGTGCTCCTAACAGGTTTGAAGAGTACGGTGACATCTGTCATTTTCTGTCTGATCTAAAATTGAGCTATGGCTCGGAGAACGCAGGGGAAGCATCTTCTTCTTCTTCTTCTTCTTCTTCTTCTTCTTCCATGCCAGAACTTTACTTTGAATGTATGGGTTACTCAGTAAAATAGGTTCACAAATGTTATTGACTTGTGGAGATGTTCCTGAGCCTACACAGCAACTTCTGCGGCAGAATTAAACCAGTTTTTAGTGTGGTCCTGCCTCTGAACCCAACGATCAAAGACCGCCACTAAATATCAACTTTTGGTCTGGCTCTTTTCCCAGATTTTTCAGATTCTTGAAGTCTGGTTATGGTATTGTGAACTGCAGATGATGGGATTCTTAAAGTCTTCCCTAGTATTTTATTGAGAAACATCACTCTGAAATCATCTCATCTTTATTTTTAATGCATTTTTTTTGCTGACTTGTGAACCTCTTCCCATCTAAGTTCGTTTTGCACCTGTGGCTATAGACATAGGAACCGGGGGGCGGGGAACGCGTCCCATCCAAGAACTTCGCCGCAGTGGAGAAAAATACTTGATTTTGAAATCTTCTACTCTCGGGTCTTTATTTTGAAGGTGCAACACAGCATCATGTCGGAGCCCTTTTGTGAAGGCTCTGAATGTTTTGAATGAGGTAAAACTTGTCTGTCGGGAATTTCACCTATATGGCCTTTTTACAACGCCTAGTTTACTTTCTTATATAGAAACCAAAATCATTTTGGTTCACTCATCTTAATCCTGTGAGGGCAGAGTAATGCAACGGCTAAACAACGCAAGGGCAGCACCTGATCATACTCGACTATTTATCAAGATGTATGACTATTATATTAGTCGTACATCTTTTCTTTATCTTTTTTCTCTTTCTCTTTCTTACAGTTTATTCAATGTCACATGCTGTTCTTATTTTTTTTTCTTTAATTATGTAAAGCACCTTGAAATGCCTTGCTGCTGAAATGTGCTATACAAATAAAATTTGATTGATTGATTGATTGATTAGATATAATACCTAATAATCAGGAGAACGATAGAACACAGAGTAGTGATGCAGCTGAAAAACAGTAATGTGGAGACACTGAGGTGAGCTCTCCAATTAGTTGAGTGAAATGTGTATTAACCTGTTATTTTTAAATATTATTTTATCGCGAGAATAACTGGTTCACAGAAGAGATAGGAGAACCAGGTGGAGCTTCAGGGTGTGAGACAAGGTATGAAAATCATACTTAATGTAATAGACCCAGAAAGGAGAACAGGTGAGGACTCATGTCGGGTTTTATTTATTTAATTTATTTTTAACCACCTTTATACTCAGGAGCTGTCCCTTAGATATGCATCTGTGAAGCCATTTTGTATGTCTAGGAGCAGCAATACAGCAGCAGTAGTAAGGAGACAAGAAAAGGAGAAGGTACAGGGCTTGAGGTGAGGTCTTAAAATAATGAGTGAAAACATTTCCTGTATGGTTAAGTTATGCTATAAGAAGAGTAGGCAGCACGGAGATGTATAATGCAAATCAGTTATTAAAAATTCTCATTCTGTATGATAAAAAAAAAAAAAAAACTTTTTTTTTAGCTTTATTAAGTCACAAGCTGGTACCTTACATTGCACTATGTAATGTGTTTACAAATACATTAATGTCATTCAGGAACATCAGGGCCTTCAGTCAGGAAGTCAAAGTGAGGGAGAGACAGGAGCAGAGCAGGAGGTAAGAGCGAGCAACACATAGCAGTGAATATTTAAGGCAGCAGTCTGTGACTACAAATGACAGGAGAAAAAAAGATTTTGGCTCTTTTGCCTCAGAGATTTTCAGCCTTTTGTGCCACAGTTCATGTTTTGGCAAATTATTGAATGCTGAAAAGTGAGACAGCACACCGAATTCCCAGTGAGACACTAAGCTTGACTGTTTAGGTGTGAGAGGTTTTTCTTTTTTGGTTTTTTTTGTTGCCAAACTTGCACCGATCTAAAGAGTTGTTGGAGAAGAATAAAGCTTCTTTTTTTTTTTTTTTTACACTTTCTCGTTGGTGAAACTGCTGTTTTGGGTTTAAGGGTGCATTCATACCAGCCATGTTTAGTCAGCTTCAATTGAACTCTGGTCGTTTGTCTAGGCAACCGGTTCATTCTGGGAAGTGTGAATGCGCAATCAAACTGATGCAGACCAAAAAAAAAAAAAAATCTACTTTTTCTAAAAAACAAAAAAAAACTACCTTAGTCTCAGTTTTAGTGAAATCTGGTGCAGTTAGAATGGAATGCATATCTGGATCCTAAAGACACCGGAGACTGCTTCTCAAGCGAGCTATAGCGCCCACATTCCGGGTAAATACAACCTAAACAAACGCAAGAACCTAATGCTAGTGGGAAAAATAGGTTGCGGTCTTTTGCCAAAGAGAAACCCTAAAATCCGCAATCAACAGTTTTTGACTCGCGTTAGCTGTCCTGCTAACTCACGAGCTATCGAGTGAGTGACTCGAGTGAGTACACTGGGTCAAAACCCTGTACACTGGGTTTTGACCCGCCAGAACCGCCATTTTTTCATACAGTGTTCAGTCATAGTTTTACTGAGTACTTTATCTGCTTTCTCAGGTGAGGGGATATGATTTCAAAGCCGACATTTGGAGTTTCGGGATCACGGCCATTGAGCTTGCCACTGGAGCCGCACCTTATCATAAATACCCACCAATGAAGGTGAGAACACTGCTGGGATGTCTGCTGTTTATAGAAAAAAAAAATTAAAATAAAGACAAGAATATTGGTCGTCAAAAACAATATTCTTGTCGTTAAAAATTTCTGGTGTTTTCAGGTCTTGATGCTGACACTGCAGAATGACCCACCATCTCTGGAGACTGGTGTGACAGATAAGGAGATGCTGAAGAAATATGGCAAATCTTTCAGGAAGATGATCTCCCAGTGTCTACAGAAGGAACCAGAGAAACGGTGTGTTGCCTTGTGAGGAAGCTGTACATAACACACACTTCTTTAGAGAAGCTTTCAGTCCACGTCCATCTGTTTTTGCGGTGTTCTAGATAACTCTTTTGTAAAGCAGAATGTGGTACTTGGTTAACAACGGTGGATTTACTCTGACTTGTGCATAAAAAGGAAAGAAGCTTACAATTGTCATTTTATTACTTTTGAATTTACTGGTTTTATATGTCGTAGTATTTTACAGAGCTGTCTTATTCTTACATATGGTGTTTTTCAGGCCAACGTCATCAGAGTTGTTGAAGCATAAATTCTTTCAGAAAGCAAAAGTAAGTGTTTAACTTTCTTTTTTAAACTCCAAGAAAAATCAGTGAACCTGTACTTTGTTGGGAACATTCAAATCTTTAATATAAGATAAAAGAAGTTAGTTCTTATGTTCTTCTTTTTTCTTCTTTTTAAAGCTCTTGCTTTGTTATTTTAGATCAGCTGCATTTTGTTTTTGCTGAAATTCCAGGCCTTTTAAAGACATCCCAGTCTAGAAACAACAAATTCATTGACTAGTTTTGCTGCATCGCTTTGCGTTCACCTATTTCTAATTTTGACTGTCTTTTCTGGGTGGAAAAGGGATGCCCCAGATACATGTTTTTAATGAGAGCATTCCTTCTTTTGGGATTATTTCAGACGGAAGAAAACAAATGTGATTCTTGTCTCCATAACTGTGAGAAGTTCATTTGCATTACAAAAAAAAAATTCAGTCCAAATACAAACTGGGGGATTTCGTTAGATGCAATCCCCGGCTGAAGAATCTTGTGTGAACAGTAGATGTCAGGCTTTGTCCTTCATTATGTTAAAGCAAATAGCGATTCTCTCTCCTTCCAGACCCATGAATACCTGCACGAGAAGTTGATCCAAAGGGCTCCTACAATAACGGAGCGATCTAAAAAGGTAAGGCAAAGCAACAGATTTGCTGCTTGCGCTTTCTAAAGTCATCAGAAGGCAAGCTCAGTTGCGCTCTCGCGTCAGGTACGACGAGTGCCTGGTTCCAGCGGCCGGCTCCATAAAACGGAGGACGGCGAATGGGAATGGAGCGACGACGAGCTCGACGAAGAAAGCGAGGAAGGCAAAGCAGCTGTCGCAGCTTTAAGAGTGAGCTAAACCCTCCCTCCCTCTCTGTCACAGGCACACATTAACACTTTTTGTTACTCCGCGTGCCATGTCTCTTGATCGCTGTACTCCGATGAAGTTGTCGTCCTCGTGTCTGTGCAGCAGCATGCCCGTCCATTGTCTCTCCACTGAGTCTCTCTGTATGTTGTCTTTGACGCAAAGGAGCAGCAGGTGAAGCCTGTTGGCGCCCCGAGGCGACAAGTGCGCTTCGCCCACCCGCTCGAGCTGCCTACATCCAGGGTTGTTCACTTGTCACAGAAATACAGATGGCATTGCCCTAACAAGGAAGGACTCTCACATGTTGGCCCTCACAGCTAAGAAAGACAGGAAAGACAGTCGACCGCCGTTAGTGTGAGATAGCTGTGCAGGTGTCTTGACTTGCTCAGACTTTTTGTTGTCCACACAAAACCCTTTAAAGTATTCTATTGGGCTTTAAATCAACAGACCAGTACAGATAGCCCATAATTGCAAAGATGGAGAAAACCGATGTACGTTTTTCAAAAAGTTCCTCCCTCTTTGCTTAAAATCGTGTGCAACCAATTGCTTTCAAAAGTCGCCTAATTATTATCCACTTTTGTGTAGTTTAAACTTGGCATCAGTCACAGGCACACATCAACACTTGGTATAAGTTTAAGCTAGACCACCTCTGCCTCTGGTAGTCTAGAGGTTCACCCTCCAGCAGGACAACAACCTTCTGGGAGAACAAATATCCTCTACCTTGTGCTCATTTATAACATAAAATCTGATTTAAAATGCATTGAATTTTGTGCTTTTATCATGACAAAATATAACAGTACAAGGGGTGTTAATACTTTTACCAGGCACTGCAGATTTCTACTGTTTCCGTTACAAATCCTTTGAAAAGTTGCAGGTTTTTAATGTATTGTCAAAATCTTGAACAACTGTTGAAACTGTTTTACACAAAAGGCACCTTTCTGTGTGTATGTGTGTGTTTTTTTGTTTGTTTGTTTATATGTTTCCTAGTCCCTCCAAGTTAGCAGTTTAATTGAAAGCTTGAATTTGATTCTCTAAATCTCAAGATGTTGAATTACTATTGTGAAGTGGTTGTTTAGTGATGTGGCATTTATAAACAAAAGCAAAAGTAAATGCTTAGTCATCGGTTCATCCATGGATTGTGTGGGGGGGGGGCGGGGGGGAAACTACTTAAACAATCAGATTGGACAGTGCATTTACGGCTGGTCATGCTGAAAATGTAGTTTTAGTTCTGTTCAACAAACACATTTCTTTTGGTTCTTCCAGAAATGCCAGCGGGCTCTGAACTCTTTACAATCAATCGAGTGTAGGATAGATCAAACAGTTTGCCAGTGAGAGATTCCTGTCCTGGAGGCCATCTGTATTTCTACTTCTTTTTCTCTTCCATCACTGATGTTTTTACACTGCCTAAATTTAATGAGAGCAGCAAATGACTTACCTTTACAGTGATCCTTAAGCAATACATTGACCTCTGGCCAATTTATCCCCAATCAATCTTTATTTGTGGTACCATGTTGGCACACTGGAATTTCTGCCATTTATTTTAAGTTTAATGTTAGATCTGCATCCTTTTACAGGTAGCACTGTTCCCAAAAGTCGAATCAGTTTGCCTTCATTTAGCCCACAATGCTTTTTGTCCTCCTGACTCCTTTCAGTTTGATTAACCTTTGAGGCACCTTTTAGTGATATTTATTTATTTATTTATTTAATGTCTTATTACTTTTGCTTTCTATGACTCAAAATTCTGTCACCTGTCAAAACATCTCTTTTAGCTTAGCCACATTCACTCCACTTTTTATATCAATGCCAAAACTTACAGTTTATGAAAAATATGTGGTTACATTGGGCGTCAACCAAAGTTTCCAAAAATATTTTTTTTTTCTGAGCCTCAAGGTGCCTCATAGGTTCAGCTGGACTTTTTTTTTTCTTCCAGAAAATCAATTTGAACCTATATCCATCACTTTTTCGCTTCTTTAATCCCACTTAACACATCTGCTCCGCTTCTTCTACTAAATCTAATTGTGCCAGATGTGCCGTCACTCGTTTACAGTTGTAGTCATATGTTATGAATTGATTCCTCAGGAATATCTTGTTTAAAAACAAAAAAAAAAAAAGGGCATATTCTAATGTGATAGGATAAACTTGGATTAGGTTAATTGGCATCAAAGAGATTAAAGATTATCTGGGTCACAGCAAATCCAAAACAGTAAGTCCTGGTGGACTCGGAAATCTCAAAATATTCACCCATCTGTCGAAAGAATTTAAATATTATCCACTGATGCACCAGCCGTGAGTTTAGAAGGAGATATTGTGGTGCTTCATAAGGCAATGCTTGAAGTGCTGCACTTAACGAACTTCACTTCATTAATCCCAAATTGTGGCTGATCAATGTTTCTTTATCTACAGGAGTAATTTTGAAGATTTTGTTCAACAAAATAAAACAAACAACTTCCACATATTCCAGATTATTATCCACTAGACCTTATCGGTGTCAATAACTTGTAAATTAAATCCATATTTAGTGGATTTATTTACATCATCTTTAGTTCCCCTAATATCAAGTCAAAGTAAGTGTCATTCATTCGTCTCTCACCACTGGTTCATTGTCAAACCCTGTCCCTGGTTTGGATTTTCAAGTATAAAATAAAATAAGGTTGCCGTGTTATTGGAAAGGATTTCAACTATAAAATAAACAAATCCTTAAATTTTTGGCAATAAAATCTCTGCAGCCAACAATAAATCTTCACTGTAGCTGGAAAACGGAACTGTAAGCCCAATGGTCACGTCCTTGAGGAAAGTAAACGAGTGATCCGTTTTAATGCGTTTCACTAGTTAGTGTTGCCGTTCTGTTCCGCTTCTGAAAATCTGTCTCCATTTATTCCTTCTGACGCTTCTTCCATCTGTCATCAACAGTCGCCAAGAGTGAAGGAAGGCCCCCAGAATTCAGAGGTAAGTTTCAAAAGGTTTATTTGAGCTTTCATGGGAAAATGGAGGAAATCCTTACGTTTTGTCTGCTAAAGTCAATATGTTTTGAGTCGGTGAAAGAAAAAAAATGTTTTTGAGAGGCTCAACCAAATGAACCTCTTTCAGATTTTCCAGACTCCTGAGCCTTTAAGTAGTCACCTCCAGCCAATGCCTCCAGGTCAGGCTGAACTACCTCAGGCTGCAGGCCAACATCTACTGCAACCCACACAAGTCAACACTCAACCCCCCGCCCAGGCTGCATCCCCCTCACTCAGTGTTCCTGCTACTGCTGGTGTTCCCACTCAGGTCAGTCTCCCCCAACTCACCATTCTGAGTTTATTCTTTGCAACTTTATTTGTTTTTGTGCAGTTGAAACGAGACATTTACTCTGTGGGGACAAATAAAGACATTTTATTCTCACTGTCTGACAATAAATGAGAATTTCTTTTGAGCATTACCAGTTAATTTTAAATGACGTTTCTTTTTTTTTTTTTTTACTACTTTCCTCAAATGTACAACTTTGCATTTACTTCTAAGTAGCACTGCTTTCGAACACTTTGACTTGGAGCAAACATTTCCAAAAGTTGGAATTTTGGTCTAGTCCTCCTTATTGACTCTGTAGCTATGCTTCCATCTATTTGTCATGAGAATTTTGAGGAAACTTTTAAAATGTTGCCGAAAAAAAAAAGTGAATTAGATGGGTTTCCATCTACTTGCTTAGTTTTACTCAAATTAATTTGTTAAATTTGTTTCAACAGATCCCAGCTGCCTCAGGAGATATTAACACTCCCATTAGTTTGGTATTAAGGTTAAGGTACATCTTTTAAACTCATTCTAGGGGGCATATATTTGTATCTAACATCTTGTGAATACTTTTTTTTTCCCACCTGATTTTTTTTATTTTTTTATCATTTGTTTCTCATCAGAAATTCAAAGAAGGAGCTGAATGACATCCGCTTTGAATTTATGCCGGGAAGAGGTAAGTGTGGTTTATTTTTGCAAACGACTCAGAGAAGCTAGACTCCAGTCTGACTATGTTTCCTTTATATTGTGGAAATCTCTTTCTTTATTTATGTCTTTGTTGAAACCCTCCTATGAGTGTCACAATATGTTCCTCTCTGTGCTGCATCAATACCTTCACGCTAAGCAGTGTGGGATTTCCTAATGTTATGGCTTTTTTTTCCAGACACAGCAGATGGAGTGTCCCAGGAGCTGGTGTCAGCCGGACTGGTGGACGGGAGGGACTTAGTAATAGGTGAGTTCAGGAAAATCTTCTGTCTTTGGTTATCAAATTAGCTTTTGACCTGCTTTAAACAAGGTTCTTATGTATGCTGTCACTAAGCCTTCTGGAGATAGAGCCATCACTTATTTCAATTTATTTAAATTTTTTTATTTATTTTACTTTTCTTGAATTATAGCAGTGCAGAAGTTGGCCTCTGATTCAGGAGTATGGCAAAAGGCCACTTAACTGGTTCCTCTTCCGTTAGACCTTTTGAGATCAAGGTTTTGAACTTGACCTGCAATCTAGAAAGATGTCAAATTTTGTAGAAAACTCAACGGACGTGTATAAATAAAAATCAGCAAACCCTGAATAGCTTTGTTTTGCATGTGTGATGCAAGTCCACCACAGCCAGTCTTTTTACACAGTCTTAAAGTATAGAATTGTATTCATTATTTCCACCCTTTATTCTTTAAAAATGTCAGTGAAGCCATCCTACATCTACATTCTCTTCCAAGATTATTTTATCCATTTCTTTGTACTGAAACGCAATTTCTCTTTCAGTTGCTGCAAATTTGCAGAAGATAGTCGATGAGCCTCAAGCCCATAAAAATGTAACATTCAAACTGGTGAGTGAAACCTTTTTCCCCATGTTGGTCATATTATTAATTGCATTATTACAGTAACGGTACTTCGTTCATCCAACCAGGGGAATTTTATTCCTCCCAGATTTTCCAAGAATAAGAATTTAAACCTCCTTCTTTGTGACGAACTTTACTGCTGCTAAAACCTCATCAACATATTTTGATACATAGTGGGGATATTACAAATCTTCCCTCTGAGTTTTTTTTTTTTTTTCCTTCCAAGGAGCACACACATGTACTTATTAAAAAGAAATAATCCAACTTGGTGAATACTAACTGACTGATTTCGATCTCTTCACAGGCTTCTGGAGTGGAGGAATCTGAAATACCAGATGACAACAAGCTGATGGGCTTTGCTCAGCTCAGCATTAGTTAAACTGTTGTTCTACTTGGAACCGTGACTTGCCTAAAAAATGTGAAAATTAAAAAAAATAAAAAAATAGTTTAATGCATTTTTTTTTTCCTCGTTCCATGGCTGTAAAGAAACCACTACTGCCAAAGAAAATAGTACCATTTTGCTACCCATAGGATTATACAATACCACCTTGTTGGATTAGGTGGTCAGCCGTCGTATCAGATCGTACAGTGTGAGAATCACTCAAAGTTTACAGTGTATATGTAGAAGGATTCGAGCATTTACAAGACAAATGTTTTCATCTAACATTCTGGTTCCTTCGTCCTCTTATTCTCTCGTTAATATGTGACGCATTTGCACAATCTGATCCAACACCCTCAAATCCCGATGTTCCTGATAAGTGTAACAATGCCTTATAATCATAAAAACTACTGAATGCACGTTTTGGAGACGCCTCCTCTTCCCCCATTGTGTCGTTTGAAATGCACAAATGTGGCTTCAAGTGCTGATGCCAAACTTTTTACCTTTCGTTTTTTTTTTTTTATGAGTGCTGATGAGATGGAAAATAAAGTAATGCCAAAATATGATTTTTTTTTCAGTCTGTAATTTGTCATCAATTGAATTGTCAATAATCAATTGTCAATCAATTGATTATAGCACCATTGTGTTTTGGTAATTCTTAGCCCTAAACTCTCTCTCTTCTTAATAGTATAAAATTATGGTGTCATTTTTCAAAAACAGGTGATATGTGGACAAATTTGGGCCTAGCGTATTTTGAACATGTAATTCTAGCTTTGTAGCTATGTGATATAATGTTCCATATATTTTTGGTATTAATTTCTTTTTTTCTTTTTTTTTTTTTGGCATTATGTTTGTTTAAAACTCGCATCCCATCTGTATGAACTGTTTGAGTTACAAATGTAAGCTGCTGCCGCAGTTGCGCCTCAAACTGATTGAAAAGTGATCAGTCAAAATGGCCAAAAAGGAAATATTTCATTAGCTTAACTCTCTAGCTAACTATCTTCGCTTCTGCATTCCCATTATCAGTGTAAGGAGTAAATTAACAAATATTTCACTGCAAGAATTTTTATTTGTTTATGCAAAATTGATCCTCAAAAGTTGCAAATGATGAATGACATTTCATTCCTGCAATGCTTACTTCCTCTAGAATTAGAATGCAAAAGCTTTTCTTTGGCGCCTTTTCCAAAATGACATACAACGGTTACGGCTTTGCTAATCTGAAAACACCCGCGCAAATTTAAAAGCGGGTATACTTTTGAGAAACTGACTTCAGATTGTGCAGATTTAGGTTTGAAATTATTTTAAGTAGACCAAGACGCTCGTTCCTGATAAGAAATGAGGCAGCCATGTCTCGAGAGCTTTGGAAATATATATAACTGCTACTGTTTACATTTTAAAAACGGTACGTCAAAAATGATTTATACAGTTCATCTCATGTACATGCTATAAATGAAAATGACAAAGATTCATAGTTGAGAAGGTTACCTCCACAGTTAAATCGTATGCAGATTTTCAATGCAGCGAAACAACCCGGTTCTGTTTGCAATTTAAGCTCAACAGGCTCATGCAAATGGGTAATGCGCAGTTTTAATATGTTTATTCCTCAGGAACTTTGTGTCACAGTGTTACAAAACTGGATTTAAAGGTATAAAATATTTTTGTCCTAAACGTGTGCCCATAAGGAGGACTTATTTCTTCAAAGTTCAAAGCGCTTTTTTTTTTTTTTTTTTTTTTTTTTTTTTTTTAAATGTATATCAAACACGTGTGAGCCCATGTTTTGACTGTTTTAAGCAATGGACTTTATACATCAGATTAACTTAAACTGTGTATAATAATTGAAGGCTTTATGGTTTACATGGATCTTGATGAACTCTTGATATTTTTGCTTAATTATTTGATTATTAAGGTCACTGGATAAATAAAAATACAAATTCTCAACTAACACACAAGTGTTTGCTTAAAATGAAACACTATGCTGAGTTTAGTGATGGTTCTTGCACAAATGGCAGCCTGGGCAATCTCCCTCTTTTCCAACCAGCTGAAATGAAAGCATCCATCGTCCGTCTTAGTGCAGGATATAAGACAGATAAAGAACAAAACCCAGTACTCATATCCTCAGCATCAATGGGGGCCAACCAACTTCACATTGACTTAATATGTATAAAAGCAATAGAAAACTTGTTTAGGGTGCAACTGACAGATAAGTTATGTTTTTTTTTTCATATGTATATATATTTTATCTGATGCCCCCTTTCTATTGCTCCCATGGGCAACTGCCCATATGGCCCAAATTAAAGATAAAAATTTACAATGGCTCTTTTGTTTTGGCTTTTACACATTTAAATGAGCTGATTTATTCTTCTGATATTTAAAACTGTGCTCTGAAAAACTCCAGTTAATTCTGACTATCACCAGAAAAAAAAAAGAAAAAATCCAAAAGCCTTCATGACGTTGTTTTTTTTTTTTGTTTGTTTTCTTCTATTTAGTGGGAAGTAAAAGTGCAGCAGCTGAACTCTTCTCACTGTCTGGTATTAGTTTTTAAGTTTAACATTTGATTTTTAACAGGGCTGAAAATAAGTACTTGACCTAAACCTGAGGATGTAAATAATGTCATTTGTTTTTTTATTTTGATGCCGTTTCACTCTGCCTTGTGTTTCTGTCTCACGACATGATTGTAGGTTCCTCAAAATGTGGCGATTGGTTCTTTGAAGGCCTTTGATGTCAGCAACAATTCGTCAAGTTATGATGTTTGTTCATAATTTCCTGTTGGAAAATGTTAATTGTCCTTGAAGATTTTGAACACAAGTTCTAAATCGCTTTGAGTTTCCAAAATCTAAAAGAATTGTCAACGCCGCTCATTAAACCCCAGGTGGGGGCCGTTTACAGTCACTCTCACATGCTTTCTCATTTTTGTTTCTTACAGCTGATATAAATAAAAAACTTAATTGTAAGCAGTTGGAAAAGCCCATTTTTCTTGCAAGTTTTTGCATCATTGACCCAGTCTGAGGAACTTGTGTATTGCATATAAATCAGTTAGGACTCTAGTGCGGTTTATCTATTTAATTAGATGATGATGTATTGTCACAACTCTCCGGATGCCATTTTTGGATGCTGTCAAAAAAAAAAAAAAAAAAAACTAAGAGAAAAGCTTTGTATTTTGCCTGTGAAGATGTAAACCTATGTGCAAGCCTTAAATCACAAATGACCAAGTGTATTTTTTTTTTATCTTTATTTTATTTTTTTTTTTTGGAGGGACTTGGGAGGTAATTTTGATTTAGATGTACGTCCTAGTTCACATAAAAATTCCTGAAAGAAACTTGCGCAGGTGAAGCAACAAAAAGCAGTGATCCCGTCTTTCATCACTTGCTGATGGTCTCAGATCGAGCCCTGCTAAAGTTGGTCAGGACTTTTATGATCGAGCCTTATGAGATTGTGTTCGTGTGTGTGCTTTGTGTAGACCGAGTCTGGCTTCAAATGGAGATGATCTTGTGGCTTTGTTCTTTTTCCTCGATCTTCTGTCCTTTTTTCCCACACCGTCTAACAAAACTGTAGCAACTGAACAGGTAAAAGAGTAAACAATGTTTGTCTAGGACTTAACTGAGGTCGCTATATGATTTGCTTTTCTGTTTATGTTCAGTATTTCCATTTCTTTTTTTGATTATTTTGGAGTTCAGGCATGTTTCTCTTATTTGTATTCATTAAAAATAATTAGTACATCTGCATCTTAGACTTTGTCTTTTTTTTAAATTATTTAAGACTGGCGCTGGTGCTGCATTGCAGTTACCTGGGAAGTGGGAACTCTGCTCAGACCGGAGGTAACGGCGTTCTACTTAAAAAGTCGGGATTGCAACACGGCGATGCCCATTGATATTCTTTACAGTGCCTCTTACAAATATTTTTAGCCCTTACACCATTTTTAATTTGTTCAGTTTAGAGTGGTAGGCACTACATGTAACACTGATTTAAGACGGACTCTCTTGTGTGTCTTGTAAATATGAATTCATCACATCTTACTACTGTTGAGGTAATGAACGGCCATATTGGAGTGTGCGGTCCTCCAGTCATAACACTGAGTAATCGGAGTTGCTCCCAGATTCCCAGTGGGCAAATTTACAATTCAACTTTCCAGTTGAATTGTTTTGACTGGAAAGTTTAAATTTCCCAGTTCCCAGCACAACTTGAACACAGCATTAAACTTCATATAAAGAAAGTCTCCTGAAGAAGTATTTGTGTCTCTTTGACTTTTGTATGTTTTCTCACAATATTCATGTTTTTATTGAGATTTTAGGAAGTAGGTCACTTAATGGTACTTAATGGAAGAAAAGGATTTTAGGCATTTTTATAACGAATCAGAAAAGGGCGGCATTTTTATGTAGCCCCCTTCTGTTTTAGTCTCACAAATTAGTAACCAACCAAATGCTATAGAGTCACCAGTATAAATCCAGCTGCTCTGTGAAGACCTCAGAGGTTTGTTAGAGCTCTTTATTGAACAATCACAAAGGCAAAGAAACTGTAGACAGTGGAGAAGCTTAAAGCATGGTGAGGCTGGCATAAGACAACCAAGATAAACATTACAGTTTATGAACTCTTGACAGTGTCTTCAGTGCAACGTTGGTCCTCCAGTGGTCCACTTATTCTACGACTACAAAAAAAAAAAAAAAAAACAGGGAAGGAGCACATGCCATAAAGTTGGTCTTTAATGTATCAGTTGCATTACCTAAAAAAAATTTTAGTTGTATTCAGCTTACCCGATCACAGTGACCTCCTGAAATTCAACATTGAGTGTTTCGGGCAGCAGCAAGCAGAAACCGCCAGCAGCCGTTGGGATGATGCCGTACACCACCATGGGAACACTATAATGGTAGACCTCCAAGAGCCTGACCAGTGGTGAGAGTATGCCGGCCACACGAGCACACATGGCGTTGAAGCCGACACCGCTGTGTCTACAAAAAAAAAAAGAAGAATTGGACCAAATCAAAGCTGTTTACAGCTCTGCATTATTAAGCTCCACATATTGAAAGATGTTCAGAATAATTGTTCTTCGGAACATTTGCATAAAATAATTCTACTGATATTTAGGTGGTTAAGACAACTACTAAAACCATTCTTGCTTTATTGGTTTTTAGAATGAGTTATTGCTTTAATAGGTTGAGCTCTGAGAACGTAAAGTACCTTTAAGGTCACAGCGCCCTGGCACAGCTGTTTAAATATTTATGACTGAAAACTTTTCCTTGATGTTATCAAAGCAATAGAAAACAAAGCATAAAAAGTGTCTTCCTTTGTATACCTGGCCTTTAATTGCCTTCGTTTTTTTTAATTGCCATCTCTCAAACTGTAATATAGAAGAAATGCAGTTTGAGTACTGCAGCTACATTGCTGTAGTGGCTATACACCCATGTGGATAAAATCCGCACCGATTGCAACACGTATGGAAAATTGAGACTTTCATCTGCTTCCATTCACTGCTTTTATGTTTTATGCCAACTCTGCATGTCTCCCTCACAAAGTATTCAGGGGATTTAGCTAATTGAAGAGGTGGGGAATGCCTATGGGTTTGTGCATTAGAGTGACAGTTCTGGTAAAAAAAAATAATAATAATAATTATGACATCTCCCTAAATATTCCTGGAATTTTATTTTATTGAATTACAACTGCGGCAAATTATTTTGCATCTCCATCTTCCTTGGTGTACATGATGGCATTAGAAACGGAGTCCCAAATAGGCTGAAAGATATGCTTCATCACTGTCCTGATTATTATAGATTGTGGAGCAAAGGCAGAAGAAAGAAAGTTACCTTAAATCTGTAGGATATAATTCAGCTGTGTAGACATGGGCTGTGCTGCAGGCAGCCGTAGCAGCAAACTTTCCCAGCATTGCTATGACAGTCACCACCACTGGAAGATCTGATTGGTACAAGATACAAAACATAGAGGTGCAAAACTGTTTCACACTTTATAGCAACAACAAATTATATACATAGACATGACTTTAAAGCTACCTTTTGGGACAACAATGGCCACCAAACAAGAAACCCCGCCAAAGAACAGGAAACCTGCTTCGCATATTCTCCTCCCAAAGCGCTGAATCAGAGTCAAGCCGACCAAGTTGGCAGGAATCTCAATGAAGCCGAAGATGAGCTGCGTGAGGTAGATGTTTAGGCCGAAACTTCCGATATTTAGGCTCAGTCCGTAAAACAGAAAAGTTGCCGCAAACCTGGAATCGGATGCATTTAGTTTACATGTCTGTTTGGTAGCGATTACAGATATGAACCATTTTAAACGGGGCACACCAGTTAAGGGCCATGATTACGGTATTCTTTCTTAAGTAGGCTATTCGGAAAATGTCCACCATGTTCTTTCTGTTCGGAGAAGGCTCCACGTTCATCTAAAAAAGAAATGAGAAAAGAGTTGGTGGAAATTGTTCGCATCAATTCAAAGACTTTCTAAATCTGGTTTTGTCAAAAGTCTAATTGTGGACGAAGACCTTATCAAGCAGATCCGCTGCTACAGTTCTCTTGTTAGCTTTGGCGGCCCGTTGGAGCTCCTTCAGAGCCGCCTCCTTCTTGCCCTGAGACACGAGCCATCGGGCTGACTCTGGAAGAAAACTGGGAGAAAATAAACAACAACATTTGTTCAGTTTGAACCCTAAATTTCCTTGAATTGAATTTTATGGTGTAAAATCTGTTTCTTTAGGAATAATATACCATCTGCTCACCTTAACATGGTCACCAGGACAATGGCAAGAGGGCTAAAGAGCACCAGTTGCATGATCTTCCAGTTTGTTATCAAATAAGCAATCCCAGACAAAATTATCTGTCCGACTGAAAAGAAGCTCATTATGGACATCGTGCAGAGAGCCGATTTTGAAGGATCTGTCCATTCCACCACTGGAAAGTGGTAAAATAGACTTGATGTTACATTTTTAAGTCTGAAAAGTTTGATACTTTAAAAACAACAACAACAACAACAAAAACTTGCCAATATTGCTTCTTCTGATATTAGGACACAGAACAATACTCTTGAACATAAAGGAGAAACAAAACAATGAACCTACCCATCACAAATGTGGTCATGATAACAACACCAGTTCCACATAAAAATTTGAGAGCCATGTAAACGTAGATGTTTGGTGAGAAAGCTGCGCTGACGCTGAACAGCAGCAGGATGAAAACGGAAAGAAGGATCCCGAATCTTCTGCCAAACCTAAGGAGAGGAACGGGTAGATTTGAACACTTTCTAAATTAGCTAGGTTGTGCTCTATACTTTTTAATATGACAAATGCAATACATCCATTATTTGCCAGAATCATCTTCAAGTGATTTAAAAGAATTACGTATTTTGGCTGTTTCACAGTGTTCTGCAAGCTTGTTTCGGATTTGTGAAGCATAAAAATCGAATACTGCTTCTTCAAATTTTGTTCAGATCTTGAAGATGCAGAGCAGACTGGAGTCAAAAGCACTCTCAGTTCAGAAAACAATGAACTGAGAGGCAGGCAAACTGTAATTCGACGCGGACTCAAGTCCACGTCTGAATCGAGACACAATCTTGACAATTTCAAATTCAAAAAACTGAGGTAACATGTAAAGGTAATGTTACATGTGATTTGTGGAATGCAGAAATTAACACTGTTGAAGAAACTGTCCAGAGAAACAGTCTGAAAGAAAAGTATTCAATGTAAGTCGAACAAATTTAAGTTTTGTATCTTTTTTTTTCCAGCTTGCAAGCTGGCTTTAACAACAACAAATGCAGCATAGCTTTGAAGGACATGGACTTGATGTGATCTTCAGGATGAATTGAAGACCTTTGCTCAGCTTATCTAATCTGAGATTAGTTCTGAGGTTCAGATACTTGTTTTTCTCAGGTAAGATATTGTCTGCTGATCACAACTCTGTAGAAACAACCTTTTCATTTTTCGCTTGTGTTCATTAATCAGAACCCTGTTTGAGCTTTTTAAAGAACACAACATAATTTGGTTTGGATGTGGAATGATGTTAAATTTGTAAAGCCTGCTCTGGCAACAGATCTGCTGATGTTTAAAGGAAAAGTAATACCTGTCAGAAATCGCCCCAAACGACAGCGAACCGACCAGAACACCAGCCATGTAGATGGACTGTGATGCCTCAATTAAACCCCTTTTGTCACAAACCAGATTAAACTGCAAAAAGGAGCAATCGTTACAGAGACAATATAAAGATAGACATGAATAACCTGCAAAGTATGCAAGAGAAACACAGATACACTGTTGAAGCCACATATTTGAATAAACAATGAAAAAAACCCACATAAACATTGCCTTTAGCTTCCTTTTTTGTCTCACTGTATCTTCAGTAATTAAGGTTTCCTTCCTACGTGTATCTGCACTATAGTGTACACTATAGGAGCTACGTAGCTCGTAGGCTCCTTTTTACTGGAAAGGAGCCACACAAAATCCCTCAGTGGACAGCATATGACCCTCAGGCCTTACATTGGGCATGCCTGCTGAAGACAATGATACTCTGCTTTCAGCTTTTGCCGGAGGTTGATGCCCTCATTTTACAAAACAATTTCCAAAACCAAAATAAGTTCATCTCTTAGCTCTAACCTTTGAAAATCCCAGCTGACGTAATAAGACATTTAAACTACGAATTTAAATAACTGGCTTTAACTACACATTGTTATTTTTGTTTATATATATATATATATATATATTTTTTTTTTTTTTTTTTTTTTTTTTTTTTACCTCTGTCACAATGTTGGAAACACCAGGTTGGACCTCATAGTCCCAGCCACTGATGCATCCCGTTGTCCCGTTGAGACCATACTTTTCAATCATTTCCAAATCCAGATCCACAGGGGTGAACATTTTGCAACTTTCAAATCTTCCATTCTCATCCACGGGGATAGTGAGATTCCTCTGCCTCTCTTTGGTTAGGTTTGGTCCACGCTCCAAAATCCAGTCAGTGTTACAGTGATGTGGGAAACTCATTCCAGTAAACACCTGACTTGTCACATCGAAAGCTGGGAAGATGCTGGGTATGCACAGCGCAATGAGCAAGCTTTTCTGAAACAAACCGAACGCCCCGACCTCCTTCAGGACGTCCCTGAAGCTGCTCCTCTTGGCATGTGGCTCATCCATTTGCAGGTTGAGGATCTGAAGCAGGAGTAGAGACACTAAAGCCACTATTAGGCACATTTAATAATTAACCAAGCACAGATAAGATGAGCCAAGATAAAGTAATGGTATGTCCTCAGTTCTTATTACTTCATGATTTCTCCAAGGACAATAAAATACAACACAGCCAAACTGTTAGAATGATAACACTGATAACATTGATAAGTGTTACAGAAATGACTCTTCTGTAAACAATGCAAGTGAAGAGTTCAGACAAAATGGAGTTAAACAGATCATAAACTGCATTTAGTGTGAGATGATCTTGTCCAGAATTCATAAACTATAGACGTAGCGGATTTTAAATATAGCCGAGCTAAAGTACTCTTGTTGCTAAAACAAGAACAAATAAGCCATAAAAAAAAATAAAAAATTATATCACATTCAACTTCTGCTTAAAGGCAACCCATAAAAATCACAAAGGTTATTTATTGATGATCTATCCAAGTGAAAAAAAAAGGAGACTGCGATGGTAAGGAATTTTGAAAGTCTTGGGAAGCCTAGCATTGGTTTCCTAAGTTTATTAAATGTACAAATATGGAAAAGTTTGGATTTTTGCCAACAGAAAACCGTTAAATTAAAATCAAATGAACTTATAAACTATAAAACACATTTTTAAAAGATAAAGCTACCTAGAGTGCTGTGCAACAGTCATTAAATGAGAACATACCACATTAAACATATTTAAACAGTTCCTCCTAAAATGTTTTTTTTTTAACATCTAACAGATGTTACAACATCATTTGTAACATCTGTTACAAATGTTAGTAAATGATTAAGAAATGCAACAAATTATAGTTTATATTCAGATTTATAGTTTCTCCTCCATCCCTTCATCGAAGCGTTGGCTGCCCTCTGGTGCATTTGTGGATTTTCTATTTCAAAAACACAACAAGCGACACGCGTATTAATTACGGTGCAATGCAGGGAAAATAACACATGTTGCTATTAGTCGTAGTGCTCAGCTTACTTCAGTTCAATGTGGTCCTGGAGTTCGACATTGAGTGTTTCAGGGAGCAACAGGCTGAAACAACCAGCAGCCATCGGGATGATGCCATAAACCACCATGGGAACGCTGTAGTGGTAGACCTGCAAGAGCCTGACCAGTGGTGAGAGGATGCCCGCCACCCGAGCACACATAGAGTTCACACCCATACCGCTATGTCTGCAAGATAGCACAGCCAGAGCTAAAATGAGTTTGGTAACAATAGTCAATATGACTCTAATTAAATATGTACTTAACTCTACGCAAGAAATAAAGAAAGCTTAAATTGGTTCATTATTCCTTTGTAGAAATAATACTTATTTGTATTTTTAAATGTCACCCCTAAGAAAAGCCCGTTTATTTCTATTTTAAATGACACAATACTTGTATGGGAAATTCATTTGTGAGTGGAGCACTAATGCCAAACAACTCTTGGCTCTACACAACCAAATTTGTAAGAATATGTAACGTAAAATATGATGTTCACAGTTATTTGATTCTGTAAATTGCTTTCATTTACAGCCCCCTCCACAGCCAATAGAATTGGATTATACAGTGTAATATTTTGAAAGAAGGTGACACACTACATGACTGTCACAGTTTTCAGAGATTTTGGGAAAGACTAACTTTAGTGCCTTGACTTGGTTATCTCAGAAGATACAGGGGTTTTTAGGGCAGTGCAGCAAAACTTGTCTAGGATGAAAACAAGGAACAAATTTACCACTAGGTGGCGGTAATGTTACTTCCCTAGAAAATGAAAGAAAATGCTGTTTAAAATAGGATAACGGATAATGTAATACGATTTGGACAGTGTTGCCTGTATTTGTTGCACTTATGGCGAGAGTTTGTAATGTGTATTTGAAAGTTTGTTTACTGAGTTTGGAATGTTGGCTGGCATCTAAAAATGTAATTTCTATCTGGACAACTTGTAATGTTGAATTGCCTAAAAAAAATAAGTGATAAAAAGTTGTCTCCTCCTTTTAATTGGGTGTTTATTTCAATGCATATTTCAACCAAATCAGCTTTTTTTTCTTCTTTTCTAGACTTCACAGTGTATTTAGTTTTTTTAAGGAATGAGCAGTAATACCTTATATCAGTAGGGTATAATTCAGCCGTATAGACATAGGCTGTAGTGAAGGCAGCTGTAGCAGAAAATTTTCCCATCATAGCAATGACTGTCACCAGCACAGGCAGGGCTGGTGGGTATAAAACAAATGTGATTAGCATATTAAAAAAATAAAAATAAAAACAAAAAAAAGTGTAAGAAAACCACAAACAGCTAATATGGTTACCTCTTGGGACTGCAGTGGCAACCAAACAAGAGACTCCTCCAAGGAAAAGGAAGCCTGCCTGACATATTCTCCTCCCAAAACGCTGAATCATAGTCAGACAAGCCACATTGGCAGGAATTTCAACAGCGCCAAAGATGAGCTGGATGAGGTAGATATTTAGGCCGAAACTCCCTATATTTAGGCTCAGTCCATAAAACAGGAAGCTGGCTGCAAACCTGAAATCAGATGCACCATTAGCTTGACTACTGTGATATATCTGCACATGGTAACTTTTTTTTTTTAAAGCAAATGGATTCTTAAGAAGACAAACCAGTTAAAGCTCATTATTAGAGTGCGTTTCCTCAAATATGATATGCGGAGGATGTCCGTCATGTTCTTTCTGTCCGGAGTAGTTTCCAAATTTACCTACAATGTTGAAAATGAACTTCAGGAAAATTTCCACAAAAATACAGTTATAGACATTTTGGTGATTATGGCGTTATTTAGACACTGCATTGTCCTAACCTAAAACATTGTTATGGAAGACTGTGTATATTATAACTAACAGACGGAAATGCACTTTGCATTTTTATCTGATGCCTTGAAATTGGCCTCTGTCCCTTTAACCCTCCCACAGGAGGAAAAAAGAAATGACATTGCTGGAAATAGGGGATCCGGTGGGATCAGATCATCAATTTATGAAACCATACAAAAAAAAAAAAAAAAAAAAATCAAACCTTGTAAAAGTGCGCATGGCGTCAGTGGAAATCTGCCAGACCCCACACAATTTAAAAACCTCATGGATTTAAATGACTTTTAAGACTGCGGGAGGGTTAAGAACCTCCTACCCTTTAGACATTCCCCGTTCAGTACCTCATCACAACAATGCTTCTCCATCATGGTTTTATTTTTAAATTATTATTATTATTTTTATTCTACATAATAGAGTCCTGTCTAATCTGGCTGCTGTCAGCGTTGGCTGTGAAAATATATAATAGAGGTTGTAAGTCACCATGAAGTTTTTTTCTCCTGCTTTTCTATGTCTTTGTCATGTTGACCTTCACTTTAAAAAAATATGAACTCGTACAGCTCATACTACAATAACATTATAGTATGATATAAACTTTAAAAAAAAAGTCAAATATACTTAATACTCTCCACCACTTTTAAGTACTTCACTTACATGACTCCAGATTGCTTGTTTTAAGTTAACATAATCCCGCTTGATTCTGATGAAGTGAAAGATCAGCCCAAAATACTTTTGGTCTTTGCTCTGACAATGAAATCCTGAACTGATTTTCTTTTCGTTGCTTCATATGAAACAATTCAGACCAAGAAATAAGGCTTAGTTGGCTGTATTTTGTAATGTCACAGAAAAACTTTTTATATTTAAAGACGCATGCGAAGACAGAAAACTGTAGATTCAGAGCCATCCAGGCAAATATATTAAAATCAGGTCTGAGGAAGACATTCGAGGTTTCTGAAGTTTACATGTGGATGGAAACCTTGTCTAGCAGATCTCCTGGTACTCTTCGTTTGTTAACTCTGGCTGCCCGGAGGAGCTCCTTCATTGCCTCCTCCTTCCTGTTGTGCGTCATCAGCCATCGAGATGATTCTGGGAGAAACCTGTTGAGAAAAGACCTCCAATGCAACTAAAGCCTGCAAAAGCAACGTCTTAGTTGGCGATGTAATTTTTCTGCTACGAACCAGAAGAAGAGCAACAGGATTACAATAAGAGGGCTGAAGAGCACGAGCTGCAGGATCCTCCAGTTTCTGATCAAATATGCAACACCAGACAGAAGCATCTGTCCGATTGAAAAGAAAGCGATGATGGTCGTTGTGCAAAGAGCAGACTTTGAAACGTCAGTCCACTCCACCGCTGGAAACCAGATTAGGAGAAAAGTCACTTATGGTCATAATTATGTGACACTGGTGAAGCGTAAGAGCTTAAAACGTTTGGAATGTTAAAACTGCACCTTCATACTTCGCTTAGAGCTAAATACATAAGATCTGTGTAAGTCAGGGTTCAAGCAAAACAAAACAGTAAAATGCTGACCTACCCATGACACATGTGTTTATAATAATGACACCACCTGAAGACCCACATAAAAATTTAAAGATTATGTAAACGTAGATGTTTGGTGAGAAAGCCGTGATCACTCCAAACAACAGTAGAAGGAGAATCGAAAGCAGGACTGCAAATCTTCTACCAAACCTAGAAAAGAAAACGGAGCTTTATTAGAGGGCAAAATTGTAAAGGAACGCAAAGAAATCACACGTAATTCTTGATTTTATTTCATTTTTAAATCATAAAACTCAACACGACCCTTTAAATTTAACATAAAGGTACAGACGGCCTTCAGGCATATCAGCTGATCTGAAGTGCTTTGCATATTACATTCTCAGTACTTGTTTCACAAATTAAAATCTTTAATAGTGAACGAGTGAGGATTCCTACCCCCATTTTGTCTGTAAATAACCATGTCCATATTTCTATGTAAATATCCGATGCAGCCTCATAAACACCTTCGATGCTTTGAGATTAGAGTTGCCATGAGATGGTAGAAGTCCACTTTACTCACGTGTGCTATCAGACACTCATTCCTGCACATTTTCAATTTTACAGGTAAACGCTTTTCCAGTCAGATTCCTTCATTTCTTTCATCACCGATGATACAATTCTGAATATTTAAGGCTAAAACATTCACCTTTGGCTTTATTCTTTGCAAGTTCTACAAACTACAAAAAACAACACAATGCCGTCAAAGTGGCTTCTGATGAGGCTGTGACGTAAAGAGCTATTTCACATTTTAGTGTTTATTTATTTTGATTTGGTATCAGAACAAACATATACCAAAAATCTAAAAATTACGTTATGCCCCTCAAATACCAGACCTGATTGCTCACCACTAAGTCACAGTCCTTCAAATTTTATAAATATTTGTCATAAAATTTAAATTGTGCTGTGGAAAATCAAAAGAGTAAGTAATTTAGATATAAATTAAGATAAAAAAGTGCCTCTTTTCTCTTTCAGTTAAAATAAATATAGACACAATCTTTTAAATTGGGGAGTAAGAAGTGAAGTCTGTAAATTCGGTCATTTTTCCCACAGCTCCACCCAAACTTAGTCAAACCTGGAATATGACAAAAAGAACTTCCATACTTTTCCAAACTTGCCAGGACTGTGCAGAAACCCCGAAATAGTCTAATATCTGATAAGTCTAATATCACATTACACTAAAATGAAAAATAGTCTCAGTATATTGACTAAGATAAAAAAAAAGTAAAAGCGTTATCTCCCACAATCTGTTAACCTGGAAATAATAGCATAGGGTTGATATTAGTACCATGAGTTCTTCCCAAAATGGTGAGGTAAATGGAAATGTATTACCTGTCAGAAATAGCCCCAAACACCAAACATCCAACGAGGATACCTGCCATGTAGATGGACTGCGATGCCTCGATTAACCCACTTTTGCCGCAAACTAGATCAAACTGTAAACAAAAGCAACTGCTGTTACAGAAGAAGATAAAAATGCACTAAGAATCCCAAGGAGGAATGCAAGGCTGTAAGAAAATAATGGATTTTTGCTTACGTCTGTGACGAGGCTCGAAGCTCCTTGTTGAACCTCGTGGTCCCAGCCATCGATGCATTCTGTTGTACTGTTGAGGCCGTGTGCTTCAATAGTCTCCAAATCCAGATCCACGGGGGTGAACATGACACACGTTTCAAATCTCCCATCCTGGTCCACCGGGATGGTGAGGTTTCTTTGTCTCTCTTTTGTCAAGTTTGGACTTTTCTCCAAGATCCAGTCCGTGTTGCAGCTGTGAGAGAAGCTGAGTCCCGTGAACACCTGACTGCTGACATCGAAAGCCGGGAAAATGCTGGGTATGCATAAAGCAACAAGTAAGCTTTTCTGAAACAAGCCGAACTCTCCGACCTCCTTCAGGACGTCTCCGAAGCTGGTCATCTTGGCATGTGGCATGTTTGACAGAGTTCTCCTCGTAGATGTGCACAGTAGAGACAGGTTTAATGTTTAACTAAGCACAAATAAGATAGTCCTTGTCACTGCCTTTGTAACTCTTTTGAGGGGAACAACAGTTGTTATGACAGCAATAAAATGTCTTTGGGAAACAACACAGATAAAGATAAAAACCATGTTATCATAAAGCTGTGTTACGAGTGAAAACCCCCGGAATCAATTAATTAAAAAGACATTATTAATTAGTTTTACAAGCGTGCAATAAGATGATCAAAATCTGATCATATTCAGCTCAATATTTGCAACTATTACAGCTTTCTGTAAATCTGAATATTTCCATGGTGACACAGAAGTTTAAACTTAGTTTCATCATTGGTTGGACCTACAAGGGAAGGCAGATGTTGTGATTTCACACCTGCAGCGTATTGCCATCAGATATTCATACAAATTATAGGTTTCTTCTAAAGCACTTGGAATTCTAACATTTTTATCACTTTTATCCGAACAATGAAGTCAAAAGTAGTAATTTATGCAAACTATTGGGTGAACATTATTTATGATTAATCATGAAGAATAACAGAACATTATTTAAATCTCGCATTCATCATATCTACTTGTTGTTCACACACAGATGGCTTATCAGTCATAATAAAACCAATAACTAGTTTAAACTGGTTTGCTTGGATTCCTTCAAATCCAAATAACATACAGCCACAAAACCTTTTTTTTTTCAATGTAATAGCACAATAAATACTAATTTACAAGTTATGAATAGAGAGAATTTATGTTGTAGCTTTTTCATTAACAGTATATATCTAGCACTTGTGCTACACCAATAATTTATGCAGAGGGTCTTCCAGTACAGATTTCAAATATTTTCAGAATACATTATAGTGTCCAAGGTGTTCACATTTTCCTATTTCAATAAATAGCCGTGCATGTATTTGATTTATTTATAGTAACAGTATGTATTTCGTCAAGAAAATAATGCATTCCTTGGCAAAGACAATGATGAAATTCTAAAAGACGCAGCAGGATAAAATATGTCATATATAGAAGTGCATATCTGGTTTTGAGAGCTGAACTCAAAACACTTTTCTGTGTATTCATGCTTCACACTCTGAAGATTTATGGTTTTACTGGCTCTAAAATATTATATTTTGTTTTCAAACATGAATGTGTGCACCTCTCCCTAACTAAAGAACCAGACATTTAGCATGCAAGTGGTAGTTAATGTCACACAATATGCTGTCAGCACCAATTTGTGACACAACCACAAACTAGTGTATAAATGTTTGTGTGTGATCACATGAAAACTTTGGTCACCTGAGTCTTTTTAACTCGTATAGCAAACCAGAAGGGCCACCAAAAGTCATGATGACAAGAACCAGTGTAACATTTATTGTGAACGTAAACACGGAAACAGGTAAGCATGCAGCAGACCTTGGAAAAACAAACGGGATTGACTCGGCATGTTTTCCAATTCAATGACCACAGCAGGTAGAGTCAGCTTTAAAAATCTAAATGAACTTTACACAGAAGAGAAAATTAACTCACCCGTAAATCACCCTGTTGATCCGTACAGCCCCTGCAATGCAGTGTCCCCCCCCCCCCACTGGCAATTAATACTAACTTTAAGTTTTTAGTTAATAATTATGTATCTGTTTTTAGTTAATAATTATGTATCGAAACAGGATTTCAATACTGTGAGACTCAATAAGATCGTACTTCTGTCTTTTAGAAACTAATGCATTCATATCAGTATTTAGCTCCCATGTGTCATCAGCTTTCCCAGGGTGGGTTTAAGTACCAGGTATGTGTGAGTTCAGGTGAAATCTGGATCACTGTGAAGTAATTATCCATGCCTGGGAAGCTATTGATTGTGCTCATGTTTGTTCTTCAAATGTCATTGTGTCTTTGCTGCAGTTTTGTTTATCTGTCACCTGTTGTATTTGGCGCCTTCGCTCTGGTAGTTGACAGTTCATGAAAATTTTTCCATGGCACACCTACAGTGTAATGATTGATCATTAACTCTTCCCTTTAAAGAACATCATAAGATAAGGAGTAAGGTAAGATGAAAGTCATTATGTTTATGAGCTTTTTTGATGAGGCTAAAGGTGTGTGATATGTTACACACACATTATATTGTGTGTAATATAAGGTGTACAGATACAAATTGCAGATGATTATGATCTGAAGATTATCAACATGAAAAAAATCCACATCAAATGAAAGACAGCTCACCACTTTGTTTACTCAATTCTCTAATTAACTGATAATTTGATTTAATAGTTAAAATTATCTTTCAACAGAGCATTATGTTAGGAAAGTGTCACAAAATGTCCCAGCCAGGATCCTTTAATCTCACAACTGGAGCGTAACTAAAGGAAGTGTGAGATGGTAAAAAAAATTTAATAGGCTCAGGTTTGAATTATAATTAATACTATTTAATCCTTTTGCTATACCACCATAATTTGATTTAATTCCCACTTCCTGGGTGGGCATCTTTTCCTAGCTGCTTGTAACAAGGTGATTTTTTTTTATAGCTGAATCTACAGTGTAGTTAATGAAACCATGACTCAATTCCTTAGATGATCAGAGTATTATCAGACCAGTTAACATTTTTCATACAGAAATGTGTGCTTAATGAAAAGCATGTTTAATACATGATTAAAGGTTATTTTCAAAAGGTACTTTTAAAGTGACAAACAGGCCTCACTGCAACCTGTAGTTTAGTCTGTTAATAATAACTGTATAATACCATTAAGTCTAGGTCTCTGTGGTCCAGTAATAAAAGTTTCATTTAGCAGAAAATTAGCTAGGAAGCATAAAAATTTTCCTTGTCATTAAGAAACAGCAACTAAGGTGTTTGCCAAAACAGCAGATGCAGACAGAGACAACTGCTTTCAGTACAACCATGTTGCTGAAGTAAGGAACTTGAGCTTGATTGACTCATAATTTCTTAGTTGAGTAGTTGGAATTGGGTCATTTATTCTGGATTTGTTTGGTTTACTACCGGATGTGGTGCAAATGTGCAGATTGGCCCTGTAATTTTTTGAATTTTCTCTGCCATAAGTTGTCATCTTCAGGAGGGCCTGTGGGCTTGTCAACTGCTGCGAGTGAAGCTCGAGCATTATTAATGTTTTTGTTCATGATTTCCGCAAAGAATGTTTTCTTTGTAGATCTCATAAACCAGTGAGCTTTTGAAATGCTTCCTTTCACCATCCAGCTGCTAACTCGGCCTCCAGGATCAGAGATGCTCTCTTCATTTCTGACATGATGAGAGCTACAGATGCACAGTGGCTGGGACCGCTAACTGAACTAGTAGTTGCACTATAACCCTACACCACTAATCACAAACATTAGTTCCACTAATGCAAATGTGTTATGCCTACATAGTATTTAACAGGAAATAGATTTGATCTTATCTAACAACTACTTTTTGCAATTTTATTCCTGAAGTCAGAGTGACTAAAAGGAACCATCAGCCAGTGTGAGTGTGTGTCAGGGAGGTTGGACCAGTGTTGTTTTTTTTTTTTTCCCACTGTATTTTTTGGGGTTTTATATTGATAACCAATAATATTACATATATTTACTTTTTGGTTGTTTTTGACTGTATACAGTGAATAGCTTGCAAATCGACCTATCAGTATAAGATCTAGTTAATATAGTCACTTCAGAATAATAGTTAAATTAAGTGATGCAAATAAATACATAAATAAATAAATGAACAGCACACAATGATTGCATTCATTCATATGTCCACATATAATTACATTGATATAACTTATTCTGTCGCGGAATCAACTTGGAAAAAACTGTAGCAAAATTAACAATCCACACGGTACTGTTAGTGTTTAGGGCTTGCAAATATCAGCTATACGTTTCATAATCAATCATAATATCTCACGATAACGTTTTTTTCTGATAACAACTAAATGATTAGTGTCAAAATAACTGCTCCATCTCTTCTTAATGGTTTGCAATACATATATACGCTAATAATAAAACACATATGTAGACATGTTTAGGACCTAAATATATCGCACAGGCAGACAGAATTTGTTTTATTTTCACTGCTTTTCTGCACATAACTGTCGAAGACCCATATTGGCATTTGCATATCATTAAAAGTACTATAATTTATTAGTGACCCATTATCTTTGGACTGTCAAAAAAAAATTAAGATTGTAACAACTAATAAAATGTGACACATAATTCAAATGATAAACTCTACAGTTAACTCAATAAAAACATACAACTATTACATCAGATAGTCATAATGTCAGTAACCTCAGGAACAATCACAATTTTGTGCTCTTTTCTTCTTTATCTTCTTGAGCACAGGATCCTTTCTCTGTGATTTCCTCAGATGATTTTCTGAAATTATAAACAAAAGCGAGTGATTTAGCAAGCAGCTGGCGGGGGGGGGGGAAATGTGCAAACTCACTTGTTTTCAGCAAGGTCCTGCAGCTCGGCGTTGCGAGTTTCAGGCAGCAGCACACAGAGACCTCCAGCCACAATGGGGACAATGCCATAAATCAGCATGGGGATGGTGTAATGGTAAACATCCAAGAGACGGATCAGGGGAGCAAGGATTCCTGCCACACGGGCACACATGGAGTTCAGACCCACGCCGTTCTGCCTGTTGGGACAGAAGATCAAGTAGTCAGCTGTCTCCTCACTTCAATAAAGCTAAAATGATAAAGATGGATCCTTAGTTTTGCTTTCAGGTCATTACTTTCTTACCTCAGGATGGTGGGGTATAGCTCTGCTGTATAAACGTAAACTGTGGCAAAACTGGCAGTGGCTGCAAATTTACCCAGAACGGCGATAACTGTGATCACGATGGGAAGATCTGACGAGCAAACAAAACACATTTCTGTAATGAGTGCTGGACTTTTTATAGCCATAAGCATTAGATGACGTAATAGCAAAATAATTGAAGGGTAATAGTGATTATTTTTAATTGAACATTTCAAAGCCAAGATTGTGTTACCTTTTGGTATAACAAGGATGCCAAGGCAAGCCGCGCCTCCAAACAGCAGGACTGCTCCTTGGCAAATTTTTCTTCCAAAATACTGTAAGAATGGCAAAATACCCACACGAGCAGGAACCTCCACTACGCCAAAGATGAACTGTGTGAGGTAAATATCCAGACCAAAGTTGCCAACATTGAGACTTAGTCCGTAGTACATCAGACTTGTCGCGAACCTGTTAAGTCGTGACAAAGACATTTAAGTGACCTCATAAAGTTAAAGCTACTAAAGTGCCAGCTGGATACTTACCAGACAGTGCTCATGATGAGAGCCCGTTTTCTCAAGTACGATAACCTGAAGATGTCCAGCATGGTTCCCTTTTTGTTCGCACCCATGCCATCCAGCTGAAAAATTGTGGGTGTGATTAGTGAGCTTGTTTTCTGGTAGAGGTCAGAGTGTGATTGGTGGGACTCACTTTCTCTAGCAGCTCCTCTGGCACTCTTCTCTTGTTCACTTTAGCGGCTCTCCGTACTTCCTTTATGGCCTCCTCCTTCCTGCCCTGTGTAATGAGCCAGCGAGCTGACTCTGGAAGAATCCTGCTTGACAAATAAGTCTGGATCACAAATTGTGCTGTATGCTTTATTATTTTTTTGCGGCTGTTTTCAGCTGCATGACGAGTTGAAAGCTGCAACGTATTTCTATTAGTCACAAAAAAAGAGTTTGCGGTTTTGAAACATATTGGTCACAGGCATTTTTTTGTTGTTGTTTCATTTTCTTGAGGAAAGAAATTTGTCTGCCTCCATCTCCTCTGCCTGCCTTATGTAAAAGACAGACATGGTGTGGAAACTAAAGAAGTTCCACCCATCAGTTTTACTGAGGTAACACTGTTTTAAAGTTGAACTTGAGAAGCTGTTTCAAATTAAATAATCTGGTCAAGTTGTTTTAAATCATGTGTTAACATGGTGAAAAGTCATAAAATCCCATTATTATTTTTTTTTACTCAGGTTAATACTGTGAAAATCATACCTGTGCCTACTTTTAGAGGCAGTCATCCAAATACTAACCAGTAGAAGATTCCCAGTACGAGGATAAGGGGGCTGAAGAGCACCATCTGCAGGATCCTCCAGTTGCGGATGAAAAAAGCAGTTCCAGAAAGTATCATCAGTCCAAGAGGAAAAAATGCATGGCAGATGATGGTGCAGAGAGCAAACTTTGAAGAATCACTCCATTCTCCACCTTTAAAGGAATATTATAAGAAGTGTGAAATCAATTATCTATGTGCCGTAATCTCCAGACTATAAGTTGCCGCTTCTTCACGCGCTTTGAACACTGCGATGTGACTAATGTAACGCTTTTTTCCAGGTTTTCAAAAGGCTGGACTGCTGCCTGATGAAGAGGACAGCACAAGCTTGAGAGTGAAACGAAAGTGACATTGAGAGCAACAAAGGAAGAGAGAATGAGGGAGTGTGTGTGAGGCTGTTCAATTTTGACACTGAAGAAGACTATTTTGGTGGTTCTAGTGTGCAGGAGGAAGATGTGATCAGTGGCTTTTTCTGGTCAGCCCCTGAAGTTTCTTGCTTTTTAAGCAGCTGTGTTACAGACACTGTTATGGATAAAGCATGTAGGGTATGTAAAAAAAAAAAATCTTTCTGTGTAAATATCTTGTGTTACAACATCGACATCTGCAGCTTATAGACAAATATAGCATATGTATGTACACTTTTTTGCCTCTTAAAGTTAGTTGGTGAGGCTTACATTCAGGTTTGCTCAATAGTCTGGAAATTACGGTACAGATTGGTATAGATTATGCACTCGAAATAAAGTTCCCATTAAATTCAGCTGTGAAACCTGCCAATGACAAAGGCATTTGCAACAATTCCAGATGTTGAGAAGCCACAAACAAACTTGAGAGCGACGTAAACGTAGATGTTGGGTGAGAAACTGAGTCCTACTCCAAACACAAATAAGATGAGGAGCGACAGCAGGACCACAAAACGTCGGCCGAACCTACAGAGAGAAAGGCTGAAACGTTAACACGTGTCCCTAAAAGTTAATTTTGCTAGTTAACTGTTCCCTAGTTAATGGTTGGACACAAGTGGTCATCACCTGTCAGCCATCTGTCCCAGAACAAAGGCTCCAACCAGCAGACCGGCCATGTAAATAGACTGAGACGCCTCAATGAAACTGCTTCTGTCGCACACGAGGTCAAACTGACAACAACATCGAAGAGACAAAGAAAAACTGAGTTATACTTCATTTCTCTAAGCTTTTTATTCTTTTGCTTCAGCTACTTTGATATATCCTACAGTAAGAAATGTGAAAGAAGTTTCTCTGATCAGAAGAAACAAAAACTAAACTTTGGAGCCTACATGTAAAAAGCTATGTGTGGAGGAAAACCACTGCTTCCACTGTCTTCATCATGTTCCTGCATTCCTCTTTGATGTCCTTAGGTACACCTCATGTAATGTGTTTTGTGTTTTTTCCCTTTTTCTTCCAGTTATCTCAAGTATCTAGTGAGATGGATGGAATCTCCACTCTGAGCCTCCCTCCGGTGTTTAACATTTTGTAATCCTTTCAAAGGTTTTTACATGTATTCTGTCATTTAAAAAAAAATTAATTAGACATATTTAATAATGCCTTAAAGTACCTTTAATTGTGTATTGTTGTTTTTTGAAAGTGACATCTATAAGTCTAGCATTCACCAGTCTGTAAAAACTCTTGTAATCAATATGTTATATTTTTAGACATTTGTTCTGTTTTACTATCAAGATGAATAAAAAAAAAACATGTCTAACTTTAAAGTACTTTGTGTCATAATTATGCACTTTCAGCAGATCAGTGTTCCAAGGTCAGCACTTATTTAGCGCCAGTCAATCATTCAGTGACAATTATGTGGCATTTTGCAGACTCGCCAAAGTTGTCTCTCTATGTTGAGCTGCTCAAGCTTTTCTCACCTCTGTCACGATGCTGGAGGCATGGCTGTGCTTCTCAAAATCTGATCCATTTATGCATCCCGTTGTTTCGTTAAGTCCGTACCTTTCAATGGTTTCCAGGTCCAAACTTACAGGTGTGAACATTTTACAGCTGTCAAACTTTCCCTCGCCGTTAGTGGGTATGGTGAGGTTTCTTTGTCTTTCATCAGTCAGGTTGGGTCCCCGCTCCAAGATCCAGTCGGTGTTACACCGGTGCGGGAAGTTCATACCTGTAAACACCTGGCCGATCACATCGAACGCCAGAAATATGCTGGGTATGCATAATGCAGCCACCAAGCGCTTCTGAAAGAAGCCAAATTCCCCGATCTCCTTTAAGATCTGCCCAAAGTTGCTCATAATGGTGTCCTAAAGTCCTCGGCAAGTAATGAAGACAAGGGACAGCTGTGCTTTCAAGAGAAGAGAATGAGTCTCATCCTTTAAGTTAATGTTTGAACAAGCAATCAGTGTGCTTTTATGACCTGTCAAATTACTAACAGACCAGCAAGCAATATTGTCAGATATGAGCTATCAGGGTTTCTCCTTTAATTAACAGCACACCTGTTGGTCATAATATTTAACAGACCCTAATGAAACAACCAAAAAATATTCTTCATTCCGTCCATGTAGACCTAAACTTAACATTGTGGCAAAAAAAAAAAAAAAAAAAAAGCGTTACATCAGGGCAACAGTTATACTTATAAGCTTGAATGAGGCCGTATAAGTAAAATTAACAACTGTTTGAATACAGACATGTTGGCTCTAACATATAATACTCTTCTCTGGGTTTTATATTCTCTACTGTAGACTATCCTCTACAACACTATGCATGGAAGTAGTGAGTAAACCTGAAGAGAAAATTCAAATGTTATTGCTAATTATAGGAGTTCTGGACTTGCGCTTCATCCTAATCTGTTAATTCTTTGTTTCTATTTAGTGTTTGTCTTTAAATCTATTTTGATCTAATTTTCTTGTTTAATTTGAAGTCATCATTTTCATATTGTCATAACCTAACAGTAATTTTGATATGGATTAATATGGACAATTGTCCAGAACAGCCTTATAGGAGAATGCACAAAATTAAATAATAATAAAAAAATTATAACTATCTTTCGTTTGTGTCTTGAACAACTTTAACTTTACTTTTATTCATGTGCAGGCATCCCTGTGTCTTGAAGAAGCTCTCTCTTTGCTGCTGAGTATGGTGAGATCACTGAGTACATTATGCACAATGTACTCATTGTGCATAAATGTGTAAATGTTATCATGGGAGGTCACAAAGTTTCCATATAAACATAAAATATGACATGCAGAATAAGTTTTCTTCTAAAGGCACTGACTTTATTGGGGAAATATTTATTTTATATATATATATATATATATATATATATATATATATATATATATATATATATATATATATATATATATATATATATATATATATATAAACAGTACAGTATTAATACTGTAGGCTGTTTAATTTTTATAAATTTTGATAAAATATTGACACAGACGTTGCCATGTTGTTTACGCTGCAATGCATTCTGGGTAAATGAGATCCTTGGTCTGATTGCGCTACCTCCGTCCAGCCAAAACAGCCTGTTCCCTCTGAGTTCACAAAATGCTGCCAAACACGACATGGACATGTGGTGGAATGTTTTTTTTTAATTTTTTTTAATGTTTTTGTAATCATGTGCTGTTGATCAGCTCAATGAGAAGAACAACTTCCTGTCTTACTTCAAAATAAGAGTATTTTAGCATTAGCTTGCATTTACTTGAAGGGAAAGTCTTGTACTGATGGTAAATGAGTAACCCTTTGTGGGAGAGATTTCAGTGTGATGGCAAACACTTAGTCACAATATTAATAATATCGTGTTATGTCTCAACACAAGCTTTCTTTGTACCCATATTGAAGATTATGCAACTGTTTTCAACATCTGGATGTTACAAAAAGTCAGGATATGTTTTTTTTCTTCTTTTAAGATTGCAGATCTGTGAATTCACAGACCTCTACTACACAATAAACCACAGTAGACTGCTTGGCTGGACCAAGTGAAAGCTTGTAAAAAGTTGTAAAATTTCAGCTGAGCCACATGTCAAGATAGAGAGAACAATAAACCTGAAGGCACTGGGCGCAAAGTAACAGACCCAGTTTTAAGCTGTGACAGAACTGCACAATGCAACTTAGCGCACTTAAACATTGAGGCAACAATTCATAAAAGTCTCTTTGAACTGAAACACAAGGAAATTAAAATTAGATTTTATGTGGTTAATTTTTTTTTCTCTCTGCACAAAGTTGATAATGATTTACAGTGGTACAAAATAATCACTTTACAAAACACGTTTAACTTATTTATGAGCATTCTTCAGAAATTTGCAGAATGAAATTAAATATGCAAAAAGTACAATGTCACTTTGGAAATCTTTGTACGTTCGCCTGATATTTTTATGTTGTTGATTATCTGGTAATTACAAGCAGTAATTGGTTTCTCTGTTATGCTCTTCCTTACTGTAATCTGTTGCTGGAGTTTTAAACCGAGAAAAGCACAATGAAGCTGAATATGAAATGAATAACAGATTACAATTACATGTGTCTCAACACAATGCAAGACATTTGAAAAATAATTAGTAGATTTTACGATATGTTGTCAAACATTAATTATCGTGCAGTTTATATGCCTGTGCAGTTCTGTTGCACGCCGTTGAACAAGCTGCCTCAAACATCTTCATTAGGATTTTCTGTGCTGTCATCGTCACTCATCAGCTGAGAAAACAAAGAGAGCACGGTTACAAAGATGATTACAGTGATTAGCAACAAAAATGACTGAATTCATTAACACAAGCAATTAGGACCTTTTTTTTTTTTTTTTTTTTGCCTTTTGTTGTTACTCACGTTCACATTGCAGACTCACGCCTCAGATTCATCATCCACTGCGCTGGATGAATTCTTGAACAGCCACCTGTTCTTGTGCTGAGTGTGTCCGAAGCCCTCATCGTAATTCCCCTTTCGTTTGAACAGTTGTTGGTAGTGAAATATGCAGTAGAATTCACCGTTCAAAGGTGTGTAAGTTTGCATGCTAAAAAGAAGTACAAGTTAGTAGCAAATCTAATTGCCCACGCTGCTTAGTGGCTAAAAACTTTAACTGGAAGAGAAAACATTAAGGCGGGCAGAGTTCCCACATGTGAAACATTGCAGTATAGTATATGGTGAAGATTGTTTTTAAAAAAAAAATCTTGTGAGGCATTGTGTTGTTTGCGATCTACATGACTCCTTTTTTGTTTTACTGTAATTTGCTCGCTGTAGCCTAAATGTGAACAGGATTTAGGGATATTTGTGTTGTTTTGCCTTTTTTCTATACAATGCTAAAGCTAACAACATTAGTTGCCATGGTATAAAGTATCTGTTGATTTTGGAGACTATTTCCATCAGTCTCCCACTTATCATTGTATTGCTAAATCTGTATACAATTCAGAAGAAAAAAATGTCATACCCCTGGCAGATTTAGGTTTAATCTTTCTGAAAAAAAAAGTGTCGATTGAGAATTGTTTTAAAATAAATATTTAATAAACAATATAGTGCCAAAGAATCATTACCGTACTCGATGAGTGGAAAACTGTTAATTACATTATACCTATCAAATGCTTATAATACATGCTGTCCAGCTTTTTGACTGATGATGTATCTCCTTGCCATCACCCTAATCATTAACTTCCTTCAGATACTCTCTGTCAGAGTTGAGGCATTGGCCACACCAAAATCTCAGTAGTATTTCCAGTTAGAAGAAACATGTCAACTAAGATTGCATTAAACTTAAACTGCCAAGAATATGAACAACATTTGGCAATGTTGGTAAAACGTGGAATCAAAAGAGGAAGAAGACCTGATTAAAACTGAAAGAGATCCTTGCGAAACATATTTTGATATCCCACCTTAGTTTTTTCTTGCACTGTTTGCAGCAGAAGCACGTTTTGTGAAAAATATATTTGTCTGCTGTGACTTTTTCCATCTGATAAACTGGCTTCTGACAGGCCGAGCACGTCTCTCGAGAAGCTGGCTGAAACTGCTAAGAAAAACGAGACTAGGTTTACTTCAAGTTCGAGAGGGATTTTCACAAAAAGAATTTATTAGAAAGTTGCTGATAGAAATGTAAAAAGTACCAAAAATCAAATGCAAAGTAGAACGAAGAGAAATTGACGTAATGTTGAAGCGGCAATAGTCAAAAACCTAAGAAATGCCTTCAGCAATACACTCATAGATGATCACTCTATTTAGCAGTCAAATAAGTACTTAGTAGATAATGAATATGTTGTGAAAACATGAAAGACAAACACTTATCTGTCCAGATACCCAAATCATTAACCTGATTTGCTGGCTGCTGAACCTCTGGATTGTTTTGCTTTCTGGCTGCGTAGCAACAAAAGCAGAGGTTTTGGATGTCTAAGACCTGTTACCAGAGTTATCTGTCCTCTCATAGTTTTCCACTGCTGTCCCTCTGATGCTGTTCCCTTCGCTGTCAGTTTGGACCTGGAGCACACTAAGCTCTCGATTTTGTTGGCTGTTAGAAGTCTGCTGTCGTCCTCCTTTCTTGGGTTTTACTTTTTTACCTGGAGTGGGGCTATTGCACGTCACTGTCTTTGTGGTTCTGAATTTTCCTTCTGGCCTCGGGTTCAACTGACACTTCATACAGATTAAAGTTTCTGGTGGCACAACCTCTGTTTCATCTGTTTTTCTTGCTGCCGACTGAATAGAAATGAATGCGGGTGAAGACGGAGGGCTTTGCCGTTGCTTTGTAGAAACCTGATCTGTGCTAGGAGCTGCTGCAGTGCCTGTAGAGCTGCTTCTTTGTGGAAAACAACTTTCTTCTGATTGTTGTGGCTTGGTTGTGCTTAAATCAGTTTTGCTTATATTACTAGAATGTGGTGATTCTTGCACAACCCCCAGGGATTCTTTGAGCAGATTTGATAAATTTGCAATATCTGAGTCAGACTTTAGTGTAGAAACAGAAAGAAGTGCTTTCTTAATTGTGTCCTCTATATCCTTAAGTCTAGCTAAAGTCTGCTCTTTAAGATTTATTATTTCCTCACTAGCACGCTCAAGATCTCCATAAACGTGCTCCATTGAGGACTTGCAATGTGTTTTGTCTGCTGATGACCGAATCATTTTGTCTTTATTTTCTGCTTTGACCTTCTTTCCCCCTGTTCTGTCCGTGTTGACGATCCAGTCAGGGACGTTCTCAAACACTCTCCTGAGAGACGTCACATCGACCTCACTCGTGTCGCTTTCGATTTCTTCTACGCGACTCAGAATGCCTTGCAGTTGCTCTTGCTTTCTCAAGTGTTCAAAGATTTCCAATGCCGCAGTTACGTTTCCTCTCACAATCTCATCCATGTGTATGGACAGTCGCTGTCTGCGTTCATCATCCGTTTCCATTCTCGCTTTCTTCTCCCTCATCTCGACTTTGACGTCTTGCTTTGTGTCCTTGTAATGCCTATCTGCACTGTCAGCAGTTATTTTACAGATGTTGGATGATGGATCAGCTCCAGTGTGGACAGTACCATCTGCAGTGCATTCTCCTGTTGAGTGTTTTTGGGTTTTGTCACCGGACTGAAGATGTTTCACTCGTTTTGGCTTTGCAGGGGCCGTCTTTTTTGATGACACAACTTTGCCGCCGAATTTTTGCCGAGCCTCATGGAAGTTTATATGGGTTTCATCCGTTTCAGATATTATGTCATGTGCGGATGTGCTTTGAGACATCTCTTTCTTTTCAATGTTTTCTATCTTTTGTTGTCTTATATCTGATTCATTACTCTCTAAGAGCATGGTCAAACATTGCATGTCAGACTTCCCTTTTCTTTGTTGCAACGTCTTTGTAGATTTGTCTACATTGTAGTTTTCATGATGATCCAATGACTTATTGGTAGTGTCTTCTTGACCTAAAAACAATGTTGTTGCTGATGGCTGGGAAACCTGACAAAACATTTCTTCAGTTCCCATAGCACTAATTTTGTGTTCCTCTGGATGCCCAGTAGCAGATGGCTGACTTACTTCTTGTTTCTCTTTCAAATGTTCAGGTTTAGGTGGAATTGGTGGTTTGGGGCCAGTGACTCTTTTGCTTTTTGTTGACACAACACATTGAGTAGGCTTGTAATGGGTTTTGATTGGATGTGGGGGATCTGCATTTGCCACATTTAATTCTTGGTTTAGTAATTCTTTAGTTAGGCATGGAGGCTCTGCCTTTGCCACATTCACTTGCAGCTTTGCTGGATCTTCAGTTGGATGTAGAGGCTCCACATTTGCCACAGTTACTTCTTGGTTGAGCAGCTCTTTAGTTGGACATGGAGGCTCTGCATTTGACACAGTCACTTGTGTGTTCATTAGTTCTTCAGCTGGGTGTGGAGGTTCCACATTAACCACAGTTACTTCTTGTTTGGGTGGTTCTGTAGTTCGGTATGGAGGCTCTGCATTTGCCACAGTTACTTCTTGTGTTACTGGATCTTCAGTTGGGTGTGGAGGCTCCACATTTGCCACAGTAATTTCTTGGTTTAGTGGTTCTTTAGGTGGGTGTGGATGCTCTGCATTCACTAGGTTCACTTCTAGGTTTAGTGTTTCTTTGGTTGGGTGTGGAGGCTCCAAATTTGCCACAGTTACTTCTTGGTTGAGTGGTTCTTTAGTTGGGCATGGAGGCTCTGCATTTGACACAGTCATTTCTTGGTTTAGTGGTTCTTTAGGTGGGTGTGGATGGTCTGCATTCACTACAGTCTTTTCTAGGTTTAGTGTTTCTTCGGTTGGGTGTGGAAGCTCTGTCTCTGATAAAGTCACTTCTAGGTTTAGTAGTTCTTTAGTTGGGCATGGAGGCTCTGCATTTGACACAGCCACTTGTATGTCTATTAGTCCTTCAGCTGGGTGTGGAGGCTCCAAATTTGTCACAATTACTTTTTGCGTCAGTGGTTCTTTAACTGGGTGTGGAGGCTCTGCATTCACTACAGTCACTTCTAGGTTTAATGGTTCTTTAGCCAGGTGTGGAGACTCTGCATTGATTACATTCACATCTATGTTTAGTGGTTCTTTCGTTGGGTGTGGAGGTTCTGCATCTAACAAAGTCACTTTTAGGTTTAGTGGTGATTCAGAGGGGTGAGAAGGCTCTGCATTTGATGCAGTCATGTGTAGGAGTAGTGGGTCTTCAGTTAGGTGTAGAGGCTCAGCATTTGCTGTTTTTGGGTGTGGAGGCTCCACATTTTCCACTGTTACTTCTTGGTTGGGTGTTTCTGACTTTTGTTGTTCTTGATTTGATTTAGGCTCAGCCAAAAAGCAAAAGTCTGTAGCACTGTGCTTTTGAACATTACTTTGTGAGTTTTTCTGATACAATTTATTGGACTGTCTGTATATCATAGCTGCCCTAATGTCTCCTCTTGTCACATTAATTTTAGACTTCTCCAAGGAATCCAACGCTGCTTGAATTGTGCCCTGACAACAAACTTCTTGTTGTTCAGGTGTTGCTTCTGAAATTTGTTCAGGAACCAAAGAAATTTTAACATTTTCATATTTAGCTAATTCTCTAAATCCTTCATTAATTTTGTTGCAAGTCTCAGAGGTGTGCTCTTTCACAGAACTGACCTCTTCTCTGACCGTTTCTGTGTTTTTGGGTAGCCAGTTTGATTCAGGTGCTGAGAAAATTCCTTCAACTAATGGAGATTTATTACTTTTTTCTAAGCATAATTCCACTTTTGTGCTTGAGATTTCTTGAGCTGATTCTGCTTCTGCTCTTGACAATGATACAATGGGTATTTCAAACAATTCTTCTGTGTTGGCTTCTGCCATTTCAACTTGTTGAACCCTGTTTTGATTCTGATGTTCAGAATTTGCCAGAACTTCTTTAAGCCCTTGACCGAAGCAAGCATTACAACTATTACAACTATTGTTGGACTGTGGAAACAAGAATGCCCCCGTATTGCATTCTATAGGAGATTGACTTTTTCCAGATGACATTGCAGAAGATTTGACACATTTACTATGACTAGGACTTGTTCCTTCAGAAAACATGCCTTTTAGTCTTTTTACATCCACTTGGATACACTCTTCAGATGGATTACTTATATGGTGATGATGAGATTCATCATCCAGTCTGACAGCTGCTTCACTTTGACTATGTTCAGTGCTGTGAATGGTTTGTTCATCATCATGAAGTGATCTTAAATACTCCAAGTCACCCTTTTCGATGCAACTTTTGAACAATTTTACATTGGCCCTAATTGACCCTGACCTGGCTTGGTCTTGACTGCTCTTTGGAACTGAGACTGTTTCTGCCTCAGGTTCATCATGACCTGCAATGTTTGGAGGGCTGTAGCCCTTCACGTCTTCTTCGTCAAAGTACTTGTAGAGGGAATAAACAATGACTTCTGCACCGTTTCTGACGTCTTCCTGAATGATCACCCCTTTCCTCAGGGAGTTGTCCTGATTGAGGATATCCTCAACCAACTGAACTACATTGGCAGTTTTTAACTCAGCGTCTTTGTTTGCACTGAATCTATGCTGGTGAGCCAGTGCATCCACCACTGTGGTCTCCATAAACCCTTTACTATCTTCCTTAAGGTAAATTATCTGAGGCTTTAGGTTTACCCGTGGTAGCAGCTGGACTATAAAATTTTGTGCACCACCTTCAGCCACCTTGTCATATTTTATCTCAGGTCCCCTATCCGATATTGTGAACTGTGACTTTTTAGCTATCATTGTCTCGCTAACCTCAATAATTGCCCCATCTGAGTGAATGGCTTTCACACAGTGGAGGAAATTTAATGTTTCTTTGATATTTTCCACCAGCGTCTCCATTTCGTCCTGATTCTGATGTCTAATTTTATCAAATGGCATCGATTCAAACAGGTGTGTTCTGTTCTTTACGTTGGCAATCGGATAATCTTCACTTGCTACAATGCTTTGATTTTGAGTGTTTGATGCATGGCTTAAAAAATTCTCTCTTTCTATGTTAGAGGAAATAAAGGGGTTATTTTGGACAAGTGCTGCGTTTGTTTTTATTATTTCTCTTTTTCTCTCTGATTCAGTAAAACTTATGAAACTCCCCTCAAGTGGGAGATCATGACAGGGAAATGCTGCTTCACTGCAAGAAAAGTCACTTTCTGTACTTTCACCAACAGCACCAACACACAGCTTTTGTTCTTCTAAATTCCTGTCCTCACTTTTGTTATTGCCTTGTGTGCTGCCAGCAGAGGACATTTCAGGTGGTTTGTTCAAAACCATAGGAACATTCCCCTGAATCTCATCTGGCTTTACAGTGCTTGAACGTTTATTCTCAAATACCTTTCTGTTAGCCTTAACATCTATTTTTGCCACCTGTTCCTCTACTTCTTTATTATAATTTGATGTTAAGTCAGGAGATTTATCACTTGTCATCATCCCTTCACAACTCTTAGTGCAAGGTTCATCTTTTAGCCCTTCCAAAACAGTTGATATTTTACGATAATCCTGTCTTTCCACCGCTCCCTCTTCTACATAGATCTTTGGGGTGCTATAGCTGCTGCCACGGTTTTCAAATATCAAGCATCTTGAAAGAACCTCTCCCTCATATCCGGTTTCCCCACCAGACTCTGATTTAGAGCTCAACACTTCAGCAAACTCCTCATTCACAACATCATCCAGCATCTTTATCTCTGGGCAGGTATGCTTCAGGAGCCGTCTCAGCTCGTTTTTCTGTCGTTGCTGGAATATCTTTTCCCTGGAGAGTTGGGAAGACATCAGCTGTTCAGAATGTCCCTCAGCGATGTCTTCAAGTCCCTTTTCAGGCTCGTCTGGGGGCTGTGGTGGATGGTCATCTTTTCTTTGTTCAGAGTCTTCATCCGTCTTAGAGGAATAAAGTACGGGTCTTACAAAAGCCATCGTTTTTGATAGCGATGATGATTAAATGAAAGCCATGCTCCAGAGGAAGGGTTAGGGCAAAGGCAAACACGTCACATGAAAGGGAGCTGCGTGTTATCTCCGGATTCAGGCATGAATGCATACCATTCAACAAGCCGGGTGTCAACGGACTGGGAAAACTCCAACATGGGGAAAATAACTTGCATTGCAACAACAAAAGAAGCCGTATAAGGAATGAAATATGTGCTGATCAGCAATAATGTTATGCCATCCAGATTAGTGGCATTATTGATTAGCCCATGCCGTCGTCTTTCATTACTCCATGATCCTGTTATTGCTGGTGCTTCAATGCTGGACATGGGTCAGAATAGGCAAGCTGACTGTTCTGCATCCCCACACTCCAGACACTATGATTCACTGTGTATTTAGAGACCTTTCAATAAGCATTAGTGCTTGATGGATTGGATGACGGACAGCCTTCTCTCCCCATGTGCATCAATGACCTTTGGCCTCCCAGTCTTGCCATCACAATTTGACCCTGGCTAAATTCACTGAAACCCTTGTACTTGCATGTTTTTCTAAATTAATGTCATCTCAGTTATCTTAATGTTACGCACGGTCAGTGAACATATGTGGAGTGACTGACTTTCCAGATAATTTTCATTCATTCAAAAGCAACTGTGCAATTTTCATCACTCAGGTCAAGCAGTCAGTTGGCAGTCAGTAGGGAAAAATAACACTAGGGAATTGGATTGTTACTGTGACAATGTAAATGAACCAATTCTACCAACCAAATCATCACACAACAACAACAAAACATCTGGGGATGGGCTGCTTTACCTTAGTTAGCTTTGTCCACTTCCCAGACTCTCTTGGTTGAGCATGATCCTGAAAGGAAACAAACAACACTTACTTATGTGATAAACAAAAGGATTCCTCTGCCAGACGTTACTTGTGACCATCGTGCCCCAAGAAAACAGTCGATCATGGTTACTTGCCAGACTTTCAGCAACTTAAAAAATTATAGTATCAACTGCGAAATATAAGGGCTTCAATATTTTTTTCATAGAAATAGTTAGGATTCATCCCTACAGAACAAACTCACTCATAACATTTAAAATAAATAAATAAATAAATAAATAAATAAATAAATAAATAAATAAATGTCCTGACTGTCAGATGGTGGCAAAGTGCTTCCAATTATTATCCTTGGTATATCTTCACAGTAAGACTTGACACAGTTGTGGCGATTTCTTGACTAAGGATTTTTACACATCTTCACCAGGGTAGCCAAATTATTATTATTTTTTTTTATTTTGTCATTCATTGTGTCTTTTATAATGACAGTCTCCATAAATATGGAGGGAAATGTGGAGTTTTGTGTTTCTTCACATTTGATGTGCCATCCAAAGCTTTCAGACATTATGTTTATTTGACATAAATAATGTTTTTAGGGAAGATATGCAAAATGAATGGATGATATTAAACACAGAGTTTGATGTTGATTCAGGTCTGTGACTAAAACTAGTTTAGTTTGACCTGGATGAAAAAAAGGACAAACAAAGATATAATTAACAGACTGACCTTTTCCACTTTAGAAGGCCTGTTTGCTGATTCCTTATTTGCCACTTTTGACATATAGAGAGCAGACATAGCTTTGACCGAGACAGACAGTATCTCTTTGGTTTGGTTGAAGGAGCTGTCTCTGACGTCAGCAGCTGACCTCCTCTTATCATCTGCAGAGACATCAGACATTAGTGTAAGCTTGAAACTTTAACACACATTGTACTTTGCATGAGAGGGGGTGGTGGGGAAGGCCTGGTGAGCGATGCAATTGAGTAAAGAGGGTTTTAAACAGTGAGTCATCCGCTAACATAATGCTTAATTCTCCTGTGTTAATGTTCACGTCGTCACTGTGTTTGTTATCAGGTACTAATTTAGGGTCCTGCTCAGAGTTCTTCCTGGGCTGATATTTACCAGCTGTCATGTGGCTGAGTTATAAATGTGTACTTGTGGTGGAGCAGGAAAGATACCTGACTCCACTGATACACATACTGACGGTTAAAGCGTGAGTGAATCCCCACAGCAAAAGCTAAGCAAGGAGTGCAGGCTTGCAGTAAATTCACTTTGTTAGGGTGAAAGCAATGAGGCCGTCCAAGCTTTCCAACCTCAAAGACTTGGAGCTGATTGCCAAAGATACATTTCCGGATAACCAGTAAAAACATGTAAGAGACACAAATCATAATAATTGTTTTCTATTGGAAATTGAGACACTTATAACTACTTTAACATGTTCATTTAAAAAAAAAATCTGATAAAAAAATTATGTTTTTTTGGAACTACTTTACATTATTTAATTATCTTTGGAGACAAACCTTTCTCATTTCTTATCAGAAACAAACTTCTAGAGAAAAATGATTTTAAATCGAAATTGCCAAGTGGTACTAATAGTTTTAGCCTAAACGATGCACATCACGCTATAGTGGATCCCTGCCTATTTGCGGTTCCTTATTCACAAATACACTTGTTTACTGACTTTTTTGTGGAATGTAACGCCAAATTATTTGCGGAAAATTTGCCTATTTGCATACTATTTTTGAGGAACAAAAATATTCAAAAGTAAATGCTGCTTGGAAAGCTGAAATACCTAAACGGTGCGACTCGACACGATGGAGCTCAGCTCTCGTTCCGCCCCGCAGATCACACACTCTCCTCCTCAACTCAGTTCCTCCAGACTAGCGGCAACATCAGTTAGGAAATGCCTGGTGGAAGTGTGCGTCCGCTAACCTTGTCAGACAAACTGCTTCTCAGTGCCTCTCTCCTAAGGATGGTTGGAATTGTTTTAATGGACAACAAACGATTGTTGTGATGATTCGCTGACGTGGGGATTGTCACTGTATGGCTAGGAAGTTGTTAAAGGCACAGAGGCCAATTCCAAGCCATCAGATGCAAAATCAAAGTTCTTTTTAGTTTTTTTTAGATTCCATACAGCATTTTCATAACAACTGAAGGCAACATAGTTATTTGATTGTGATATAAAATGGCTCAGTGTTACTGGAAAAATAAATAATAGTCCCAAACCCCCAAACCTTTAAGCAAATGTGAGAAAAAGTTGTCTCTCCAAGAGTCTGCTGGTAAAAATATTTCAAAAGATTAAAACTGGATATGTTTTGTATATAATCATTACAGGTTGCTACCTTGAGGTTGAGAGCTGTTTTTTGTGGTACTTTTTCCCACATTTTATCCTGTTGAATCATGTAGGTTATATTGAGGGCTTAGGCAGCAAGCCAGCATAAATTAGCTCATAAGTGTCATGTTGCGAGGAAATGATACATGGTCCTGAAATCTTTAGGAAAATAAAAAAATGGAGCAGGTAGCCTGCATTTGTCTTCAGTGCTCTCTACTCTGTTTTTCCTCTATAAAACACAGACCAACCATTTGCCTTCAGGAGTCAAATATACGAGTCGGAGTTAAGTGGCCTAACAAACAAAACCAAAGGCAGATAATCTCCAAGTAAGTGATAATCAAAAGACTTAGGAATGCATGGAGATCTATTCAATAACAATAATGCTTCATACTCACAGAATATGAAGAAGGTCTGATTCCTTAGATCCTATCTTCTGAGTTTTTCTAGTAATGTGAATGAAATGTCTTAGATATATTTTTGCTTTGCGTTATCAAAGAAAGCGTCAGCCTGGCCGCGTCGCTCCTTCGTTCTGGGTCATCTGTTCTGGAGACAGCTGACCGTTTCACCCTCCTATACTTATTCAGGACTTGCTGCTTGGCAGCTATTTCTGTCCCACTCTGAAGTGACCCCGTGTTTTCCACACAAGGTTTAGTCAATCACAGCTTTTGCGTAGTCACCGTGTGGATATCCCACATCTACATAGATGCATTCAGCTTCAAAGACATTTTTTTGTTTTAAATGTAAGTGGATTTCTTTGGTGTCTGCACATTTAGATTTAAATGGAGATGGAACACGCCCACAATGCATGAGCAAACAATCTGAAAACCAATTTCTTTCTTATCAGCTGGATTTTGACCTGAGTGCATAAATTATGCATCCACTCGTCCATGGTTTAATTGCAGTCTTATGTAGGCTGTTGCTGAGTTTTGCTTTTTGTTGTCAGCCTGTCTTTCATTCCTTTATCTTACACCTGATTAGCGAAGAGGTACATGTTTGACCTCAGCTGCACCATTATGGGTAAAACACTTGGGACATTTTACTGATTTCTGGATTTACGGACCTGCAGTTTTCATGGAGAAAACTTTGATAAATCCTAACAAAAAGATGTTATGTGAAACTCACCAGCTTCAGATGCTGCAAGCTTTTCAAAATCAATGCCCGCTATTGTTTTGTTCCTCTCTGTCTGGGTCTGATTCACCACCTGGGGAGAGAATAAAGAAAGCATCACTGCTAATAAGTGGCCTTACAGTCTGTCTGGTGCAACTGTGGAGGTGTCAAAACCAAAGCACTGCTGATAAACTGGATGTGTTATTATTTTTTTTTTAAAGTCTAAAGAAATAGTTCCAGCCACGGCAGAAAGTAGAGCACTTTCGGAAAAGCTTCAACGCATCTATGCATTAGCGCCTATGTAGCAGTGTCTGCAAGCTGTTTTTGTTTTTATTTCCAAAGCTTAATCTTACTTGTTTGGGATAACCTAATGAGTATTAGCTTTATTTTGATATGTTAAGAAAAGGATTCGGGAACAGTAAATGGTTCATCTAGAGATCGGTCAATAATCCCTTGTCCAGCTCTGAACAGAGAAATGTGTTTTTTTTTTACTCCTAATATGTTAATTACATCGAAGCGGGGAAATTCAAATATTTTCAGTCTACAAATGCTTCAACAAACAGTCTGTATCTTGATGCTTGTTTTATGATGTTGATGTTAGATAAATATGTGCTACTCTACTTATTATTTGTTTTCAGTTTATTCAAAAGAACATGCAGGACATGTTTCTCGTTTATATGTTACAGTTCTTCGAAATCAAAATCCTTTGGTCAGACACTCAAAGTAAAGCTATTATCAGTATCAGAAGAGCTTGATTGGATCACTTATGGCTTAAGTTTGTTGTTGCTTTATTCTTGCAAATTCTGCAAGCAAAGTTATTGACTGCCAGACAGCAATGCAAAATATAACTAAAAATCCATCCCAAAGCTTTCAAACCTTTCATGGAAGGCATTTTTGTTTTTTATGGGACTGGAACCATCATTTGGTGAATATGTTATATTTATTGACAGTTTAAAAAAATGGCACCTACTCTTCTGTAACTTCATACATATATCTGTGGGTGGAAGGAAAACAAAGTGAAGAAAGGACAGCTTTTGCAAACGAAAGATGTATGTTTTTTAAACTTCCTAAATGTAACACACATAGCTCCATACGCAAGCCTAAACAAGAGGAATGAACCTAATTTAGCTGAATTTCTAATGGTAGTTAGAAACAAGAACAACCAAAGAAACATAGCTGGGTTACGTAATTACCTTTTGAGTCAGAAAATCATCTTTTGGCTCCTTTTTAGTTTTCTTTTCAGCAGGTTTTTTCTGCTCCTCTGCAGCGCTCTGCACATCCTCAGCCTCTCCATTCACCGCTGGCTCGTCCACAGCGTGACCTAAAGCTACGTTTCCAGTTTTAAAACTGCTCTTTGGTCTCTGCTTTGCCGTCGCCCTCGACTCAAAAAGAGCCTTCAAGGCCTCTATGGAGCTGCTGGTGGTGTTTTGGAGGCTACCCACTGATTTACTGCGGGTCAGGGTGGCTGTGGACCGAGCTCTCTCCCGCTCTTCATTTCTCTTCATCAGGGACTCCAGATGAGTCTCCCTGCTGTGCAGGGGAGATGAAGTCATCTGAAAAAGATATTTACAAAAACAAAAACAAAACAGCAGTTAGGACATGACTGAAGCATTTATTTTTCTTAAGTAAATCTGTAATTTACCTCCGTTAGTGGTTTCTTTGTATTTCTTTCAACATTATTCTCTGGCGCAGGTTGACTTGATGTTGCATTTTTCACTGTAGTTTGATACCTACACCGTTATCAAATTTAAAAGCCTTTTTTAAAAACATGTCATTGCATGTTCAGTTATCACAAAGACAGAAAAGAGTTGGTATATTTTTTTTATACCTGGCCACTAACTGGGACACAGATATCGTCCTGTCCTGCAGTCCTGCATCTGTCCAGATCGCCTTGTCGGACTGCGAGGGGAGACTCTTCAAAGACTGGCTGCGCCTTAGATCCTTTTCCCACTCCATAGTCGAGTCAAAGCAGGTCAGATCTCTCCAATTGTATTCAAGCACTTGTCAAACAAAAAAAAAAGAATGATTTATCACCAAAACACCACATTTCTGCTGTAGTCAGAATGTCTGCAGATAATTTGCTAGCCTCTCACCTTTAGTTTGCATCTTAAGTCTGTTTTCACATGATTTTATGAAAAAATACTGCCACATTAATAATCTTAATCTCAATAAAGAACATCATGCCATCTATCATGTTTTTCCAGAGGATATTTTTAATGAATGGTTTACCTTACAGATGTCATGTAGTGCCTGTTCCCCGCGACAGCCTGATAGAGACACTTCCGCAGCATCATAAGACCTGCACATGATTACAGGCGTTTTTGGAGCAAAGTCCTTTTGCTTCCTTATTGCCTGTACCTGTGTAGATTGGATCTGTAAATCTGTAAATATATACAACTTTGACCGGAAACTTCTGCAAAGTAGAGATAGCCTAGCTTGTATGAACAAATGTGGGCTTTTTTTTTCCTGATCTGCCTACATGTAAAGGTATATGTATATATAAATATTAAACTGTGAACAGCCATAGCTCTGGGTGTCGGCAATTGCTGCCAAAGATGGATCAAGAAATTACTAAGCACAGACTGTAAATACATACGTAAACATGTTTTGTTGGTTTTCTGTTTTTAATATATTTGCAAAAATCACCCCCCCCCCAAAAGATTTTTCCACATTCACTGTCTACAAAAGGACAGATGGAAAGGTTTTGTGAAGAGGACCAGAGTGGAATAACGTCACCATGTCTTGGTACAGGAGTTTGTTACTAGCTTCAGTTGGGATCTTCATGAGGTCTTTTAATTCCTTTTGTCTTTTTGTTTTGGGTTTGATTTGCATATTTCCCAACCAAAACTCTTTAATAGCTGTCTTCTTGTGTTAAAAGCTAAGTTGTCTTTGTGCATGTAAACTTCTGACTCTACTATCAGCTTCTGCAACCCTTCCTAAGATCAAAACAGCTGTGTCATTGTACCACATGGCCTACAAATCATTGCTACTGTATGCAGAAAGTAAATGCGGAAATCTTTTCCTGGAACGAAATCTCTTCTAAGTAACTTTCTTGTAATAGATTTGACACTTTCAACAGCCTCTCAAAGGGTTCCTAGTTCCTAAAGTACAGGACAAATGTCTGCGTGTGTTTCTGGAAGCAAGCAGCCAGGAGGAAGTTTCGTCTCCACCCTTTAATTCCAGGAACTCTTTACCCCGAGGGGTGAAATAAGAACAAGAGGAAGGTCTGTTCCCTCATTTTGCCGACAGCAGACCAACTAACGCGTAAGAAAACATTGTACCCAGTGGAATCAGAAGCGAATTTAGCTGTAGTGGAACATCAGGTAAATTGGGTCAGGACAGGTAAAACCTCATCTCGGCTTTGCCCTCAAGATTGCATGACATGATTTTGATTTCCAAGAGAATTTATTAACGTCCTCAGATTTGCTATAATTTTCAAGGTGGGGAGAAATCTTTTATTTTTATCTTGTCCCAAATTACTTAATGTCCCAATACACATAATTCCCTCCATACTTTAATAGCAAACTATATTTATAACCCCTTTCTTTTTCACAGTGCAACGCTGAGTTAGACTAAACATTTTCCTCTTGATGAGTGAATGATGGAAGTCAGTGACTGGATGCAGCTTCCTTCCAAAAAAAAACCCTTTTTAACCAATTTTAATAATAGACTGAGCTTGACTGCATTTCTTGATAACTAGGATCAATTTGGAATAAATGTACTTTATCTAAAATCTACCTTGTGACGCGCCTTGAAACGTAGGAGGATTTGTCCTGACAGAACCGCTGTAACAGGTTTGTCAACGGCAATGCTCGTAAGCAACTTTTCACCTCTGCTTGCAACTTTTCTGCAGAATTGAGATAAGGGCTTCGTGAAGGTCACAGCAAAACACTGATTTTCTTGTCCTTAACTAATTTGATGACCAATTCAGCATCAGGGTCAATGTCCATTTGAAGACCCTTTTCCACACGAGCTTCATCTTCCTTGTTGATGCATTGAAATGTTTCAATATTCCCACATAATACTTTTTTCCTTATTGTGTAATCCGTTATGTGCACTAGTATCTCCTGCAGCGAAACATCCCCAAATTATGACACTGCCACCGCTGTACTTCAAAACTAAGGTTGTGCACCACCAATAAATCAAAATGCGAGTCACTTATTCAAAATTATTGTAATGCATATGTAAAAAATATAACTTATGGCATTTAATACATATGAATAATTTTGGAAACTTGAGAGTGTAAAAAATGCCTATATGCTTTTTTATACAGTTTACATACATATCTGGACTGAGGTGAGCACATGAATATGAGTCAAATAAGTTAATGGTTTAACACACAAGTACTCTTTTTTTTTGTTGATTTCAATGTTGTTTCATCACTTTGATGAAACAATTCTTTTAATTTGGGATTTCTTTCCACTTGAGGGCAGTAGAGCGCCCTTAAAATGTATCTATTGTCATAATTTTATTACTTCCTCATGTTGATAAGATTTTAAATTTGCAATCGTTTTGCAGCAGGACATAATTCAGTCATGCATGATACGGCTTTCCAATTTCATGATTGAGAGGTTTTGTTGTTGAAATTCAACCAACATCCTTCTGAGGCGTTGCCAGCATTGTAGCACTTAAGGTAAGTCTATGTGCTTTTGTCTTTGGCACACAATATTTGTTTACTCCCCTTTGGTCCTTTTTGCTGTTAATCAGTCTTTAGACAAAGAGAGAGCAACAGTAGCAGCAGCAGCAGCAGCAGCAGCAGTAGCACACACCCCTGGGGCAAAAACCAAGAGATTCAGCCTGGCTGCTTCCCCTCCCTCTCTCCTTCCTCCTCCCTCCTCTTCCTCCTCCTCCTCCATTCTCCTGCCCCTCCTTATGCTTCTCAAACCAGCTCCCGTCTCTGTCTCTAAGGCACTGGTGAGATGAAAGGGAATATGCAATGCGCTCTGTATGACTGTAAACTGGGCACCATTATTAGGGGGAACTTTACAGGCCACATCTGCATTTAAAGCACAAGTCCTGTGTTTACGAAGAAGGTTAGTGGGGAGTCTGAGGGCAAGTTAGACAGCAGTAGATCTGACTCCAAGATTATGAAGAGTTGCATGAAGAAAAGAAAAAAGAAAAGTGTTTATGCCTCCTGCATGAGGAGGATCCCTTTCTTGAGTGAATAACAATGAGGATAGAAGGGCTGCCTTTTCCCCAGTAGGGGGCGATAGAGACCACTACAACAAGGCTTAGTGTTTTAACCACACTGGGGTTATGTGGGAACATTATGCTGAGGCTATCCAAGGCCAAATTATGTTCTTTAAAAGTTACCAAAATAACCCAGAACACCAGTCAGAACACAGGCAGGACGGTTAAGGATGATATTGTCAAAGTGCTGAGTGCAGTTCAAAACCTCTGAACGCAGGAACATTTTTTAAGGACATTGCGTGGAGTAAATATTTAATAGTGTCTAAATGCTGCAGCATAGCAGTTTGTTTTTGACATTTAAAGTAACATAGGAGGTAAAATAGGATGCCTGTTTGGTTTATTCAGAACATGTGATGCTGGTTGGTTGGATGTGAGCAATAGAAACCCACCTCACAAAGCCAGCAGTCATGAGGAGGTCGGAGTTGGACGTATGCATGCTTCGTGACACATGCACGGACAGTGGCTGCGTGACTCAGCAGCACTGTGCATGCTTGTGTGTGTGTGTGTGTGTGTGTGTGTGTGTGTGTGTGTGTGTGTGTGTGTGTGTGTGTGTGTGTGTGTGTCTCTGTGTGTGCATGATTCACTCTGCTACTAAAAATGATACTGTCCAACATGTAAGGTAATCTAGGTGGTGATCGTTCAGATCCTGTCTGAGATGAAATAAAAACAGGCTTGGCGTTGGTGAATGCAGCAGAAAAACATGATTCATTCAGTAAGTTAGCGCTAGCTGCTAAACACTTCGTAACGCTGCTCAGCTCACCTGTAGCTTAGTGGTCGCACATTATTTTTGGCACGTGAAGGAATATGTTATCCATTTATCGCACCTTTTCTGACCAGCTCACATGGACACCAGGAGGAAGCCACCATTGCTAAAATGTCCCAGACTAGACATTAACCTGCACAGGTTACTTTTTAGCCATAGCTACTGCTCGCTGTTTCTCGATTTTCTTTTTAGGCTTGAAGATGATGACAATGCAAAATCAAACATGTCCCTTTTTATCCAGCATGTTCTCACCTTAATATTGAGATAGGATTTTAATGTCAGGAATGTCTCAACAGCTTTGCAAAATTCTTCCTAACAACCCAGAAGGAATAATGTCCAACAGGTGTTGGTTTTATTCGTTAAACAAGATAAGTTGATATGACGTAACACAGCACCATGTGTGAATCCAAACGCATTCAGTTTCTCCAACTTTTTCCACATTTGTTCACACTGTGATGACAAAGTTAAATGTATTTTATTGAAATACTTATGTGATAGTCTGACAAAGTATTGCTTAAGTGTGAAGATACATGGCTTTTCAAATTTTTATGAATATAAAAAAAAATATTTAGACCCCTTTACTCTAACAGCTCTAAATAAAACGGAGTGCGACCGTCCCCATGGAGGTACATGCCTTCATCTTAACCTTTCCATTTCAGCCCTGGCTATATGTTTAGGCTCTGTCTCTTGTTGGAATGGGGTTCTACCCACAGCATGACGCTACCACTGCCATGTCTTATGACAGCAGAGGCAGATTCTATTTAGTAATTAGTTAATTCTTGATGAAACCTGGTTGGACCAAAGTGGTTTAAGGGGCCTCTAATTAAAATGAACACACTTTAGATTATTTTAGCAAAAGATATTGAAATTGTGTCTTCTTCGTTCCACTTCATAACCTTGCACATGTTTGTGTTGGTCTATTGCATACGATTAAGATAAAATACATCAAAATTTGTGGTTCAAATGACAAAAAATATATATTTTGTACTGTAAGCCACTATGTAATTAAAAACATCTATGCCTTTGGTTCAATTATGACTGTTACATATTTGTGGCTACACAAGTACAAAGCACTGCAGAATGGATTTGGGAAATTAGGTTACTTTTTTTTTTTTTCATGACATTCAGTGAACACATGTACATGTGCCGCTGCTGATGCCTGTGAAAGTTTCAGAGGATATTGTGGTTGCAGAGTCAGTATCTGACAGCGAGGTTTCAATGTCGCTTTTCACCTGAACTTGTAGGATGAAAAAGACAATTTGCAAAATAGTTGGCTGTCGCAGTTTTTGCTGAATAATCACTGAGCATCCAGACGGAAGTGTCAGATCAGATAAGGCATGTAAAAGGAAAAAAATTAATCATTTGGTGCTTTTCTACACAGTATGCGTTCAAGTAAGCAGTGAGAAAGGAGAATTCTTCATGTCCTTTCTTTCCATCTTCTTTCTCCACATGGCTTGTTCTTTAAACAGAGGAGAAGAAAAATGAGTGGGAGTAGAGTGAAAGCAGTGAGGAAAAGGTGTGTGCATTTATTCTCCAGCTGAATCAGAGGAGAACTGGGCAGAAGCCACGTCTCAGAAGAAAATCACCAAGCTTAATTTATACAATAAGCATCAACACTAATCATGCGGCCTGCTATAGAAGTATTCCAACCAACGGTTTCCTTTTGTCACATTATAACACAGGCTTCTTTTACATTTTATTAGGATTTTATCGACACAAACAAATCAAGTGGTTGCACTAAGCAAAGTTAAATGCAACTAATTTCCCCCAGAGGTCAACCTTATTCATAAGCAGAGTTTAGTTGCGCGAATGCCTCAGGAGTTTGTTTGAGAATGCTAGTGTAAAAACTGCATCATGAAGACCAATGAACGCAGCAAGCAGGTCAGGGATGACGTGACGGATGGTGGAACAGGACTGTGTTTTAAAACAATGTCTCACACCCTTTGTATTGGTCTGTCAATACATATCTAAATACATATAACGGTGTAACTTGACAACACATGGAAGAGCAAGGAACCATAATGTCAGTAACAACAGATTGCATTGTGCGTGTGCAACGAAATGCTTTCCTGTTCTGCAGTCATCTCTACCACATTAGGTTGCTTTTCTTTGGTGTTCTAATTGGATGTGGCAGTTCACCCCGCTTACAAACTGTTTTGGAGAACGCTGAAGCAAAGTAAACAAAACAAAGAATTTTCTCATTTTGATTTGTGCCTGGGATTTGAATGGGAATCTGTGTGTCATAAGGAAAGTGCTCCGTTTCCAGCTCACAAAGTTCAGGAACATGCTGTCAGCTTCTACCAACACATGGCTCTCATTTGCGAGAACACTGGCCCCCACCCTTTCCGAAGGAAAGCATGACGAGCAGAGGAGCAGCAGCGCGTTGTGTGTGTGTGTGTGTGTGTGTGCGTGTGTAGGTGTGTGTGTGCGTGTGTGTGTGTGTGTGTGCGTGTGTGTGTGTGTGTGTGTCCTACATGCTTTTCTGCAGGTGTGTTTGTGCTCCAGAAAGAAAAAAACAAACAAACAAAAAAAACAGAAAGCAAAAACGTGCTTCCATGCAGCTCGGTGGGAGGGACGGCGACCGGCTCTGTCCTCCTCGTTGCTGTCCGCGAGAGTCTGCACAAGGCACGGGCCCGCCTACCTCAGCGTGAACATGCACGGGGACCGGCCTGTGTGTGTGTCTGTGCGCCAGTCAGCGAGTACGTTTCACACGTGTGAAGCACAGTGGAGGGAGCTGGAGCTCCTAAGCTGCTTTGCAAAGCTTAGGAGGGCAGCCACTCGCTGGCTGTTTGAAAAAAGGGCAGTGCTCTCTACATGCCTGGAGGGGCTGACAGCATAGCTGAGCGCTGGAGCTCGGTGCCCGGGGTTTCACATGACAGTGCCGGGTCAGCTGCGGCCCACAGAGGCCTTGCACTGCTCAGTGCACGACCACAAGTGCCGCTTTCTTCCTCCAGTCGATGAAACCAAATCCTTCCCCTGTTTGCTTCCTAATCACAATGCACATCTCACATAAGTGCATCATCTACATGCTCTGCTCTGGCGTTTCATTAGCCGCTTAAAAGGAGCAAGCTCGGCTCCACGTTGCCACAGTTTAGTCGCGAGTGATTAATCGTGGTGCAGGGGAGCACGACAGACGCACACAGATGCGTCGTCCTGTTCTGTGCAGAGTGTGTTCTGCGAGACTTAGTGTTCACAGCTGTCGATATCACGAACAGGCACACACTCTTCCCTCCCCTGCAGGCTCAGCACGAGCCGGGAGCTGGAATATCAGGTTTCCAGTCTGCGTGCACAGTTTGTACTCATCGCCTCAACCTTTGTTCCTTCTCCGTCAGCCGTGGCGGTGCTGCGTCGAGTCACTATGTGCTGCTCTCTAAGGATGCGCCAGCCCCACCACTGTCACCTTTGGGCTTAAGGGAGCTGCTTGGAGATTATAATTGCAGGGAATTTCTCTCTCCTTTTGGATAATTGGTAGCATATGAGCAACAGAGAATCTTAAAATATATTTAATGAGCTTTCCTTTATTGCCGCTACTGTGATTCTGCTGCCCACATATTTTTATGCCCTTTTTTTTTTTTGTCTGAGGTTCATTTATGATTTCACTGTATAAAAATGTTCAACCCTCATACGATACCTGTGTGGTACAAATGTAAGAAAGTAAACGAAATAAAAGAGTGGAAGGATTTTCACATAAAAGCTTATAATAAAACTCAAGAAACAAATGACAGGTGCATCTCTGTAATTTAAATATCAACGCAAAGTTAGTGTGTTTAGTTAGTTCAGTCCAAAACTAAAACTCATAAATCCATTGCAGACAGAGAAATATGCTTTAAGTTTCAAATTTGATGATTTTTGCTGAGAATGCATTAAAACTTGGAGTATCTCATCTTCCTCTTGACAATACTCGACATAGCACAGAAAATAGATTCATACCTGAAAGATGTGTACTTGCATCCTACCACATTTTTTCCTTCCACTAAACATTTGATTAACATGCTTGGTTGGATACAGCATTCTGCAAACAGAAAGGTACTAATGCAACAACTATTTGTGGCTTCCTCTTTGCAGAGTGTCAGTGACTATCTGCTGAATATCTTTCAAGACTTCAGTTTTGATTGTGTAATCAACTATGAAACTATGCCGCTATGCATCATTTCTGTCATATTCTATTTTCTGAGAAACTGCATTATGATACTGTATACTTCTGTGTAGCCAGAAAGAAAAAATAAAGAGTTTAGTTTCCATTTTAATTCCTAAAAAAATGAATTACAAGACCAAGGCGTCCCTTCCTCTATCTTACAAGTGAGACAGTTTTAGTTAATGTTTGCCGGTAATTATCTGCAACCAGGAAAAGAGTTCATGTGGTTTGCCTGCCTTCTGAAATGTGACACCTGTGTGTGAGACGTCACACTGTGTGGCTCCTGGAATGTCCTGCGCAGACAGAACAAACTCAGACAGAGGCCAGGACTTATCTCTTATCACCGACTGTGACACTTTGTTCTGCAATACCGTCAGATTGGCTCATATCTGCAAAACCTGTCAGAGAGGAGTCACAATATTTACATTTCGGATGCGTCTTTGTGAATGTTGCCTGTTTTATGTTATTTTATCATGTTGAAAATAACGAGATTTATTCTAGCAATTGCCTCGGAGAAGATTTCATTATGTATTTCTAAGAAGTAAATGAAAAGGGAAAAGATTCAGCCGTTTAGAAAATGTTTGTGTTATTTTGTGTCAACCGGAATCATTTTGGAGTCCCAGGAAGTTGCACATGCTGGGAAAAAAAACAATAAAACTTTGCAATATAGGAAGTTAATCTGAGTCTTTATGACAGAGAGAGGCTCAAAGGTTTGAATGCACATGACCAAACAACAACAACAACAACAACAAAAACTGTAAATCTAACTTTATTAGAACCAAATGGCTGGATGAACTCCAATTAAATGATTTTATACTCATTTTGTAGCATTAGCAGCTGTGGCAAAAATCCCATTTTAAAAAACTGGGTGAACTGAAAAATAAACTCATGTAATCCTATATAGTTTCCCCTTTAATTCTTCATTGCATTTTAATTTCCAGTCCAATTCCCCACGTCACTGTCCAAGTAACGTGATCACACGTACTTTCCAAGTTGTTGATCACACCGCTCTGCATCATCTGTTTTGGTTATTCCAGCCTCCACCACGAGGGGCGCTACTCCGCAAGCTCCAGAGCAATCCCTGCTTAGAGAAAATGATACTACAGAAATATAATACAACTGTGGGGGGATACTGTTGCAGTTCTGCAGTTGATATTGTGCTTACATATGCATTCCTGATAAGACGGTAAACTGAAAAGAAGCTTCAAAAGCAGATAAGAAGAGTGAGGAAAACAAGTCTGTCATAAAAAAAATAAAAGTCCATTTGTTTGGACATAGATAAAAGTCCAAACAAACAAACAATAATATGCAGAGTTTAAAAGATTAAACACATTTTGTGTAAGTGTATGAATAAACCTCGGGTTGCTCAGTTGCACATGTAATGTTTTGCAGCTGCACATGCAGAATCCCTCCTACTGGTTACACAAGGCAATCACTGGATGTGTGCATGTGTTTGTGTGTGTGATAGTGGCGAAGGGTTGGGAAACACATGACCGGGACAGAAATGATTAATTACTGCCTCTTGAACAGCAACCAAAACAAAAAGGGCGTTTTAGTTGCGGAAATAGTATCATTCTAATTTTTTTTTTAAGTGGGAATCACATAGATATTAGTTAACAGGTTTTATGTTTTTTTTTCTTCTTCTGTGTGATGTTTAATCCACAGTGATGACCTTCCAGTAACATTTCCAGTTAAAATTTGCACACATAAGTCTAACACAGCTGAGGATTTATTTGCACATCTGTGCTTTAGCAGGGATGATTCTTATTGTGCACTTGGGACTTTAGGGTTTTTTTTGCAACGTCACTCAGACTCGGCGGAAGGATCTCTGACCCCTAGGATCAAAGTGATATCCCTCTCTGAGGTTAGCCCTCGGAGCTTATCGCGTCAGATTGCATAATTGCCACATTGTTCAGAGTAATAGCATGAGATAATCTGAGTGAAAAGGTGGCTTAAATCACATCCGTTTTTTTGGATCAACTTTGCATCTGGGCGCTTGCACACAATGGAAAGACGCCCGAGTGTTTTGACATAAAGGCTTCATTGTTGCAACTTGACTCTGAAGAGGGAATTTGGAGGAGAAATGATGGGCCTGCTGGTTGTGTGCAGTCCTGCTGGGTGCTGACTGTACGCTCCTCTCCCTCCTTCCTTCCCCACTCCACACCTCCACACCGTACTCTCTCCCACTGGTGAGGCACGACTCCGGTCACTGTGGATATTAATACACTGCTGTGCCACTGAGTGTGCTCAACACAGAAGTGAAAATATCTGACAGAGGCTATTTATAGAGCCTGCAGGCGGACAGGCGAATCCACAGCAACACGAGACAATCTATTCAGAAGTCTTGTTTCACAAAAATTGCCTCAGAAAATAGTCAACTGTGAGGACCAGAGGCAGGAACTGCAACTTGCCCACAGAAGGGATGCTTTTTTTTTTTTTTCTTTTTATTGGACGGGGGGAAAACTGTTGTGGATAAAAGAAGATGCAAGCAGAGCCAGTCCAAGAATGTATGGAGCCCTGGGCAGAATTCCTTTTGGGGCCCCAGTTCCAGCTACACTCATCTCTGTCCAACCTAAATATTCCAAAAAATATATATAAAAAAAAAATTCCCCCCAAACACAAGCGAACCACACCTAGGTTTGTTTGAAAGCTAGACCAAGACTGCATCAAAAATACTTTGCTTGAGTGTATTCACAGCTGATCAATAAGTCTGGACCAATGGGGAAAATAATTTTAATGCAAACCAAAAGAGACAGGTGAGAATAGACTCTGTCTGAATAAAATAGTCCCCATCTTTACCAATCAGCCACCACGACAATAATTTTGCCTAATTTTGTGTTGAGCACTCAGCGACCTTAAATTGTAAGCCAATTTAATTAACGCCTTAATCCTTACAAAAACTGTACATTAAAAAAAAAAAAAACAGTTAAGTGGCCGTAAATAACATCTGAAGACAAAGCTACTTCTTTGACTTACTTCTTCAGTCAGTCAGTAGAAATTATAGACAGAATTGTGAACCAGCGACAAGTCATTATGACCGTCTACGTTTATTTATTTTTGATCACCTCAAGTATCACTAGGACATATACAACTTTAATCGTTATTAACAAAATACATGAAAAATGCCAAAACAGTGACCATATTTAAGAACCAAATATTTTCAACCGTTAGTTTTCCAATAGGCATGAATAAAAGATCCTCTTGATTCGGTGTCAGATTTAGGTCAGCTGCATCCACCATCCATCGGTTTTGCCTTAAGGAATCATGTATCATCTTGAGGATTTGGACACGGGCAGAGAGGTGAGGATAAATGAATAATGAAAAGCAACTCGAGTGCATGCTGGCCTCTATCATCTGCTTGATTATGCAAATCTCAGTCAAAGCTGCGAGGATGAACAAGGAGAGGTGCAGCATCTCCTTCCCACTGCACATCCACAGCAGAGACCTGCGCAGGGTTGATTTTACCTCATTCTTCACTGCTGACATTTTAATAAGAGCTTCTTGATACAGGCCTGCCTATTGTGTCCCATCATAACAATTTGATCTGGCTAATTGGGAATCTTCCTATCCTAAAACACGTCCATCTTTATCACCCGAAGCTGCCAGGAAGTGCCGGCAAATTTACGGCTCGCAGCTTTTATGGCCTGGTGATTCTTTGTGTAGGGGGGGGGGGCTTGTGGGGGTATTTGCCAGAGGCTGACGCTCTGCTGCTCTGTGGAGGGAAGCTGTGAGCGCAAGAGGCCACAGAACAACAGTCACGGGGCAATTTCTCAGTGATAAACAGCGCCAATAATAAGCAGTGTCCTATTCCAAGTAACACGCCAGTGTACATGAAATAATTTTGAAATATAACAATTTCAGCATGTAATGAGAATGTAACTGCCTGTGGAAATTTTCTATTACTGCTGTTAAACAGAGGTGTGAAGATATATGTGGAAGTGGAAAACTTTCTGTTAATTGTCACCGAGGCTCAATGAGGTGACGTGATATATATATTTTTTTGCGATTGTATTACTCCTGTAACTTATAGTGCTGAACAGTATAGCTACAGTGTAAACACAGCGCGATAAATAACCTGCACAGTGATCCATTTGATGTGCAACATTATTCGAACCTGCTGCAGCAGCAATGGCTTCGTGTCGCTTGTCGGAGCGCAAACCTAATGATTAACGATTGGCTCTGTAGGGTTATGTCGCTCTGCTGAGGAGAAATATTAAGTTGTTCCTGTGTTTGTCATCCTTGTGTCCTCCGTCTGACATAAAACGATACACAGGATTTGTAGACTGTGAAGACATCAAATATAGAGTTTATGGAGTTTTGATTAACAATATTCAAGAAATTCAGACTTTACGCCATAGTAAAAGGCACATAAAAACTGTTGATGATTTTTAAAACCGTTTGTGCAACTTTCCATTTCATTATATTATTGTCAATATACCAATTTCCTATGAAACACTTGAAAGTCTTGATTAGAAATGTTTTACATTTCCACAATTTGGTCTCTCCTCTTGATTTGTTATTATAAATAGTTGTTTTATTCCACTCAGGGAAGGTATGTTTGGCATGTCTGTTTCTTTTAGTTTAGTACGCTGTGGAGCTTAGCCTCAGTGAGTGTATGAGAATTTGATACTTTTTAGTATCAGTTGAAGAAATCATGGTCATTCCAGATCATTTCCTTTCCTGCTTGGTTCAACAGTATTTTTCTACATCTTTTTCACGGTTTACTGTAAGGAAATGTGGTTTATCAATCTGATAAACAACAGGTGGCAGACGGAGGTTGCTCAGCGTTTTATGGTTTAATCGCAAAGTTCAAAGTGTAGCGTGATCGCAACAGAACCACAAACTATGAAAATGTGGCGTGATATAAAATCTTCTTAAAACGATGTAATTAAATTTTTTATCTAGATGTGACATTTGAACATTAACTGCCAGGAAGAATTTGGTAATAGTTATCTTCCGCCGACATGAGGACGTCTCCATCTTCCTTCTTCTTCACCATGACGTGGCATCTTTCAACCTCCGAGGTAAATATTGATGAAAAGAGCTGCACAGAAAACCACCTAAAACTCCAAACTGTCCCTTCAAGTTCAACATTTTAAAAATTGCTTACAGAATCCAGATGTGACGAGGATCTAAAAGGGAACCTGCGGACTCTCTGCATTCGCTCGCTGCCCATCTTTCAACCACTCCTGCTGCTTTATTGTCCCCTTCGCACTTTACAACACAAGCACCGCTGCGCTTGATGTTCACTGATTGTGACACGTCTTAGAACCCCACCACTGCCTCCTCTCGCACCCCCTACCCTCCACCCCACCCGGCCTCTTGCTCAAGGGCGGCTTTCTCTTCTTCTGACCTCCACAAAAACTGCACGGTTATTTATGTGTGCGCGTGTACGTGTGTCACAGCACGCTGAGAGGCAGACAGAGAGTGGTAAACAGACGGACTGGCAGACTGGTCATCTGCTTGTCGACTTCCTAGACTTTCCAAACAGTTTTTTTTGTTTTTTGTTTTTTGTTTTTTGACACTGTGCCGTGTTTTGAATGGAGGAGGGAGTGTTATCACTGAGCGTGTGCTGCCTGAGCATGTGGAGCGAGTCACATGTTCTCCGCCGTGCTTTCCAAGCCACTCACCTGGTGGTTGCCATGCGAACAGCCAGACATTGGCAGACTTTGCACCAGCCTCCTTAGGGGATTGAGAGAACAGAGAGGAGGTTTGAGGGGGAGGAATCTGTCCATGACTTAAAAAAAAAAAGCTCCAAACTTGGTGCGTTTTTTGGTGGGGGGGGTATTTTAAAGACCTTAATAATCTTGCTTGATTGCAAAGGGCGCTGTTCTTTTCTGTTAAGGCACAAAGTTATAAAACACCTCTTGACAACTGCTTTTGCATGAATATTCCTTTGTTTTCCTGCTGCCTTTGTTTTCCCTGAGGGAACTTTAGACAAAGGGAGTTATGTTTGTGCTCAATGATGTGTCAGACCTCTCCAATAGTATTAGTGATACACATCTGAACTTAAAACACACACGCTTTGTTATCACTGAATCTGATCATTTGCATTCCCACAAGAGAAGGGGAACGGTGGGGATGGGGGGGGGGTAACAGAACAGCACAGTTGTTCTTTTTTTTTTTTTCCTGCTAAAGTCGATGCACAGCTGGGCTGAGGCACCGAGTGGTGCCTCAGCCCACCGAGCGGTTGTTCTTGCAGTTTTGGGGATTTTTTTTTGTTTTTTTCCTCCTCCTCCTAATTGTGCCTCCAGTTTATTATGCTGACGCCTGAATAGCAAGATGTTCCTGGCTTTATCGCACCAGTTGCACACTTCTCTCCTTTGTGTTTTGCCAGCTGCCCTGAGAGAAGAAGGAGAAGAGGGGCGGGAGGGAGAGAGAGAGAGAGAGAGAAAGGGGGGGGTGCAGGGAGGGGAGGTTGAGTCAAAGCTGAGCATTTGTCTAAGCGAGTTCGCTTTATGTCATGCATTTAACGTCTCATCGGAAATTACATTTGTAAAATATATTTGCAGCATTTGTACCAGTGCGTGTCTACTAATAAGTGGCAGGTTTTTTTTTTTGTTTGTTTGTTTTTTTTCTTACTGGATTATGCTTTGTTGCTACTTCAGTGAAGATTTGCAGTAAGGTTTGAATTTTGCATTTGTGTCTGATCTCCGCTATGTCTATGGGGAATAAGAGTTGGTGCTTCTGATCTGTCCTGCTCCTTTCCCACCTTTCCTCCTCCTCCTCCCGGTCTTTGGTTCCCCGCCACTTTCTCCTCCTCCCCCCTTCCTCCCCCATCCCAGCTGCAAGCCCTTACACCCTGGGGTGGCATGAATGGCAGAAAAAAAAAATGAATGAGTAGATGCTGATAGGAGGAACAGCGAGGCAGACAGCAAACACTCAGAGAACAAGTGAGAGAGGGAGACAGATGATAAGTGCTCTGAGCCGGTACGCCCTGTGGCCTGGTCTGGCTGAGCCATGTGAGGCTGTCCAGCCGTCCCACAGGATGCTCGGAGACACTTACATAAAGCAGCGCCCGTTTTCCCCTCCGCCGACTCTCACATGGGGAAGCATGTGAGACAGGCACTCCAGGTCGCCGTTGCAGCTTTTAGTCTTTCTCACCCCTTTTTTGACTGTCACTTTATCTGGACACCACAGCGAGGCAGGGCTGCCGGACTAACACCACGCTCTCACTGCAGACGTTCGGTGACCTTAAAAAGTTCTCGGTTCTCCAGCCTGGATCCCTCGAGGTTTTCTGCAGGGTTCCAGGTGCCGGTCCTTTCCCTCCTGGGGCCCCACAGAGGTCAGGCTGTGATGTGCAGCTGTAGGGCAAAGGAGAAGAGGAAGAGGAGGAGCAGGGTGGGGGTAGAAAAAAAAAAGTGCTGACTGCACTCAACAGCCACCCACATGACGTCACGTCACAGTTTCAGCTCGCAGCGTTGTGTCTGTGGCAGTCTCCCATGCTGCCTGTAGTGTGAGCAGTGTAGTTCACTCTATTAAAATGGTATTTAAAAAAAAATTACATTTTTCTGATCCTCAAAGCTCAAAATTCTGAATAATGGATCAAATATGTACACTCCTCCTTACTAATATGTGGCTAAATGTCCTTAGGAACACTGTCACAAAATATTCCACTTTTTGCAATCATTACCAAATCTCTGTCAGTTCTCTTTGGGAAAAGTAGTTTTTAAAAATCTTGAGGTGAAAAACACTGTTAACTACTGTCAAGTGCCGGGGTGGTGTCATGCAGAGAATCTGTTTCACTCTGTATTTGCTCGTGGATGTACTAAGGAAGACGGACGAGCGTCCCTCGATTGTTCAATCTGACCTCAAATCAACAGAGAGCCAATTGAAAGCTGAAGACAGCTGCGTGTCCCAGTGATCCCAACCAAAACACAAACCGACTAAAGCAGGATGGCATTAATCTTTTGAGATGGATTAAAGTTCAACTTCATTAAAAATGACAGGCTCTTTTCATGGCATTTTACGACAAATATTTTTTTTTCTGTCAATCATAAAGTAGTTAAGGCCAGGCAGTTTAAATACATTGTTCCAAGAGGAGTTATCTAATATTTAGCTAGAATCGTGGAAAAGTTTGTTTAGGACTTTAACATTATGTGGCTCTTTGTTGTTTAAGTAACCTGGCAGAACACAACTGTTATCGAAACGAACAATTAACACATTTACAGAGTGATTATTTGGTAATTTGGGGTAAAAAGTAACATTACCTAATCTTGGAATATCTGAATGCGTTAGTATTCATTGTCAAATTAAATTCACATTTTTTTTAAGCGAGAAAGGAAGCTTTGTTGTTTTGTTGATAGAAGCAGTTTATAAAGACTTTATCAGCTGTTTAAGAACTGGTGTGTCAATCTATTGGGTACTTGGCTGAAAAGACATGCTAACAGAGCAACAGATAAGTTATGAATGATTTTTAAGCACTTTTAGGATACTAAATAAGTTGCAGCCACTAACACCAAAGTTAGCATCTGTTTTGAAGCTTTTAAAAGAAGAATGTTATTTCTTTTTTTTTTTTTTTTTTTTGCGTTTTTACTGCATTTGGTTATATAGTTTAGAACCTAGAGAAAGAGTTGCGCTGTAATATTTTGCTCTAATCACAGATTATTTGAAACCATTTTAGAATCTTTACTCAGTCTTGCATTGTGCAAGGAAGCTGGAATATCCATCCATCCATTTTCTTTACACCCTGCACAGTGGTGCAGTTGGTAGAGCTGTTTCCTTGCAGCAAGAAGGTTCTGGGTTCAATTCCTGGCCCTGGTCTTTCTGCATGGAGTTTGCATGCTCTCCCTGTGCATGCATGGGTTTTCTCTGGGTACTCCGGTTTCCTCCCACAGTCCAAAAACATGACTGTCCAGTTAATTGTCCTCTCCAACAAAACATACTATGCCCAATATCTTCTTGCTGTTCACTCATGCTGCAATTTGTCACACACTAGAGTTAGTTAGTTTGTTTGTTCTATAATTCAACGAGTAATCCGGCGGCTCCTCTTAGAGGGGCCACTGTGTCCAGCCTTGCCACCATTTGCCCGGTGTGGTGGACTTTAGCTTAAAACTTCACTCTCCGAACCATTATGTGCATCCAGCCCAAGATAATCCTCGATTCTGGATGAAGATAAGCTGTATTGGCTCCCGTCACCTGTAGAGACACCACCCTGCAACCCTCATTCAGTTTGCTGTGCAGGCAGTGGAAAAGATCTCTCAGATTGTTATCTATTTGTACACACACTCCGGGCAGGCTTCCCGGCTGGCGGCTCACCCTTGGCACCGCCACGCTTTGAGAACAGCGATGCCCTGTCCTTTGTCTACTTCGATGTAGCTTTGCTCCAGTGTGCGATCGGCGGCCAGAGGACAGAGGTTCCCAGGCAAACAAGCGTAGCACACAGTGAACCAGTAAGATTATGTCGGCCACGGGAAGAGATTGAGGCAGATTATCGCATAACAGTCCTCACCGTCACTATTTCGCTCCCTCTAGGGAACGCAGCAACCGGTCTTGCGCTCGCACAGATTATTATCAGCAGAAAACAGAGGTAGCTCATTAGAAAATGGCTTCAGCTAAAGGGATTGTTCCAGGTGTGCGATTTTGATGTTGTACACAGAAGATCAGCTGCTTATCTGTCTCTGACAAACTCTAGATTTATCATACTGATAATCTAATATCTGGCTGCCAGACAATAAAAATGGCTGACTGGTGGAAAGCTATGAATAGGCATTGAAAGAGCAAATTAAAGCATCAGCATTTTCTGACTCGCAAAGAACATCTGATATTAACGTCAGTGGCTTCGCAAATCCTCAACACGGTCAGCGTTTTTTTTTTCTTGGTTACTGTGCCATTTATCTCAGGAAAATACATTTCATTGTGACTTGATGGCACATATTTGTCTTCCAGAATGACATATGGTATCCTTTCTTTATCGTTGATTTCAACAGTTTGCGACTTAATTCGTAAACAGATATTTTTTTTAAGTGTTTTTTAATAATCTGGGGATTGATGATGAAAGAAAAGAATTGATATGACAACGTAAAAGCTGTCACAAAACGTGTTGCCAGCGCAACGAAGACAAAAACACATATAATTACAAGTTTATCAGCCAAAACCACTTAAATCACACTTTCAGACTCCTCAGATTTAGGTGTTTATTCTGTTTAATCCTGATTATTTATGAAAAACAATCAAAGCACAAGCATTAAAGTGCTGTTGCTTTCAGGCTTCAGTCTTTGAAGCTCAAAAACAGCTTGCTACTCCATCTTCTAATTAGTGCTCTGCATAGAGAAAACTATGTGAGTAAATTAGCCTTTCAGTTAAAGCGCACATACAACTTGTTCTTCGATTTTTACATACCATCATCAGTTAGAACCGTAGCACAACTCACTTCTTAAGGAAGTTAGAAAATAAATGGACTTAACCCACTGCAAGACCACAAAAAAAAAAATAAAATAAAATAAAACATCTCTAGCTGAACTTAAATAGGTGTGAGTCTCCTATGTGCAATCCTATGGCATCAAATGGAGAAAACATCTAAGGAAATTGTGGAAACTATTGAAATTGAAAGGATAGCGGGGCAGCATTGTCTTTGAGGGAAAGGTTTTGTTGGTTAGAGAAAAACCCAGAATGACCATAATCAGTGAGCATTTAAACTTTTGGTGAAGTCAAATCAAAGAAAAATTAAAACTCAGGGCTATGTTAATAGTGGAAGTGAGAGAGTTTCCATGTGCACAACGTAAACCGACGTCAAGAGTAAGCGAGTCCAGATTCACCCTCTTCCAGAGTGATAGGCCACTGAGAGTAAGACGAGAGGCAGAGGAAAATTACTTCTTGGTACTTTTAATCAGACAAATGATGTAGAGGCTAAGCCAAATCTTTAAGCCCCTGAGGTGGTACACCGGGGTAAAGTTGACACGCCGATCACTTATCCGCTGATTGAAATGAGAGCCGTCCTTGATGTTAGTCCAGATAATCCATTTATTTCCATGACTCGGCAATCATCATCTTATTTCCTTTGTACAACAAGTCATTCCTCTAACATGTTGTCAATAACACCTCTAACATAGTTCCAGCGATCCACACAGCATTCATTGAATAGCATTGCGTCACGTTAATATTGCGTTGCGTTGTGTTGCGGTCAAAAATTGTTTCCCCCTTTCGGGTGGAACACACCTGTCCTCATCAACACCGCATGCTACCTAAATAGACAGCTGACAGATCATGTGACCCAAACCATATAGAATACAGAAATGCATAATCTGCTCCTACACACCGGCCCCTAATTGTTATGGCAGGCATACATAACAATTATACAATAACAATAGGAGCAAGTGAATACATATCTGTTGATTTACACCCCTTGTATCAAACAAAGTTTGGTAACAGGTCTTTCAATAATATTGTTCTTTGTCTGCAGTTTTACAGATCGCACCATGCCTTTTTTATCACAGAAAACCGATATTACTTTAGCAAGAGGCCAGGAGCCACGTGGGGCAGATGAATCCATGATGACAACGACATCTCCAGATTTCAAATTTTGTTTCTGTTGATTCCACTTCTGCTGATAAAACGGCGTATTGCATTGATGCAGGCATCTGTTTCAAGGGAGTTTGCTACCTCCAAATGTATTGCTCTGCTCGTCATACAGGTGAATATCACACCATATCGTTTGCATTGTTTTCTGCCTTGCTTGATTTCAACAGGTCCAAAATAATCCACTCCAACATTCGTAAATGGAGGCAAATCAGGAACAAGTCTCTCTTTTGGAAGATCCGCCATCTTTTGCTCCAAAGTTCTCCCATTAAAACGTCTGCAATTGCGGCATTCAGATATGATTTTTCTCACTGCTGCATTTGCGTTGGTGATCCAATACTTCCTCCTAAGAGTGGACAGAGTATGGTTTCGTCCACTGTGACCCAACAACTGATGAATAGATTTAAGAATGAGCCTGGAGATATGCTGATCTTTAGAGAGAATAAGAGGGTGTTTTTCCTCCATGGGCATTGCTCCTTTACTTAATCTTCCTCCAACTCTCAACAGCCCATTATCCAATATAGGGTCCAATTTATAGATGGAACTCTGTCTGCTTACTGTTCCAGTCTTGGACAGCAAGCAGGACATTTCATCTTCAAACCTCTGCTGCTGACAATAGCGTACAATGGCCAACTCCGCTTCCAACAGATCCTTGGGCTTTAAGGTGAAGGCTTTTGAGGTCACTGTAGCCTTTTGTCTTTTCACTAGCCCATTATTAAGATCAGGGTCTTTCAGCTGAGCCTTTTGTCGAATGAGTTGCAGCAAATGGGTTTTCAGTCTGAGAAACCAGGCAACGGAAATCTTGAGTTTCCTCCATTCAGAAAAGTAGTTAATGAGAAAATCAGTAGGTTTAATTGAACAAGCGGCAGCACAGTTCACAAGAGCATCCCTTTTGAGCTCTGGATCATTGGGGTCCATCTTATCATCAATAGGATTCTCTGGCCAGAATTCTTCAGGCTTCCAAAGAAAGCTAGGGCCCTCAATCCAACTGCGATTAGTCAGAAAACGGGTCACTTTTATTCCCCTTGATGCAGCATCGGCTGGGTTGTCTTTGGAACCAACATGCCTCCATTGGGAAGGGCCTGAAATCTCTCTTATTATTGAGATCCGATTTGCCACAAAGGTTTGGAAACGTTTATCCTCATTGTTGATGTATTTCAGAACTGATGTACTGTCCGTCCAAAACACAGATTCATCCAGCTGCATTTGAAGCTCTGCTTTTAGCATTACGTCCACTCTGGCAGCCAAAACTGCAGCTGTAAGTTCCAATCTTGGGATTGTCACAGTTTTTAAAGGCGCCACTCTGGCTTTCCCTAATAAGAAAGCTATGTTAATATGGTCTTTGTTGTCTTTCAACCGGATGTATGTTACAGTCCCATAGCCATCTTTACTGGCATCAGCAAAATGATGTAATTGGCAGTATATGAGGTTCCCAAAATCCCTTGCTTTCATACATCTTGCTACTTTGAATGAAGCAAGTAACTTGACCTCCTCCAACCACTGTTCCCACCGTTTCAAAATATCCAGTGGGATGACATCATCCCATCCACAACTCCTCCTACAAAGCTCTTGCTGCATCATCTTAGCAGGTAGGATGGCTGGTGACAAAAAACCCAAAGGATCGTATACTGAACTGGTGATGGACAGCATGCCACGTCTGGTTGGAGACTGATGTTTCATCTCAATCTTAAATTTGAAGGAGTCTGACTCGACACACCACAGTAGACCTAAAACTCTTTCAGCTGGGAGGTCATCTTGATCCAAGTTGAGCTCTTTTAAATCCTTTGCCCAGTGTTCTTCTGGGATAGACTGCAACACTGCTCGACTGTTACTGATCCATTTCTCCAACTGAAAGCCACCTCTTTTACAGAGAGCATTTAATTCATTCACCATTTTTATGGCCTCTTCCTCTGAACCCAAACTCATCAGGCAGTCATCAACATAAAAGTTTTGTTTGACAGCAAGAACAGCTTGATCAGAAAAATCATCTTTGTTGTCATCTGCAGTTTGCTTTAGTGCATAACTAGCACAGCTTGGAGATGAAACGGCTCCGAACAAGTGCACAGTCATTCTGTAGACTTTCAGTTCTCTGCTGAGGTCTCCTTCTGGCCACCAGAGAAAGCGCAGAAAATCCCTGTCTTGTTCTGCAACCTTCACCTGATGGAACATGGCCTGAATGTCACCCATGAATGCTACAGGCTCCTGCCTGAAGCGAAGGAGTACTCCAAGTAAGGAACTGGTAAGGTTCGGACCTTGTAGTAGTTCTTTATTTAATGATGTTCCTTGATAAGTGGCTCCACAATCAAACACCACTCGTAACGAACCCTTTTTTGGGTGAAAAACACCATGGTGAGGAATGTACCATACTTTCCCAACTGTACCTTTCAGCTGTTGATCTGGTACTTGCTCGGCATAACCTTTTTCAATAACATCCTGGAGGCAACTTGAATATTCCTTATGAAATCGAGGGTCATTTACGAACCTCCTTCTTAATCCAAGTATCCTCTGCTTGGCTACAGAGTAGTTATTTGGTAGCGTAGCATCTGTGTTCTTAAAGGGTAGTTTCAGACAATATCTCTTACCCTGTAAAATTGAAGAGGATTCCATGATTTCCATAAAACGAATGTCTTCCCTTGACATTTCAGTTTTCTCTGAGGTTTTCTCATTGAAGTCATGGTCATACTGTTTGTTGAGCAGGAACTCCAAGTTAGATACAGAGATCTTGTTTACTAGAGCAGAACGTGGCTTCACTTCAGTACTGCTGTTATTTCCATCTTCATTCAATAGACCATTGATCACCCAGCCCAACACTGTCCTTGTAGCATATGGGCCATCTCCACAGCTGTTGACCACTTCCCAAGGCTCTAGTATCTTGGGAGCGTTGGTTCCTATCAACAAGTCAACATTAGCCTTTATGGTGGGGATTTGAACCTTTGACAAATAAGGCCATCTTTCTATTTCTGCAGCAGTAACAATATTATCAGAAGTAACTGGCATTTGCTTCTGTGTAAGGACTTCTGGCAGAGGATGAAAGTTGTTTCCATTCAACCCTGATACCTCAATGCCAGACAATGAATAAGCAGTAACAACCTTTTCCTGCCCCATGGTTTTTAAGAGAAAGTTAGTCCTTTTCCCTGTGATGTTTAATCTTTGCATAAGATGTTCTGAACAAAATGTAGCCGTACTACCAGGATCTAAAAAAGCGTATGTCTGTATGACATCCACTCCCTTGGTAGATTTTACTTGTACTGGAATAATGGACAGAATACAGCGACTCTTTCCGGCCCCTGTATGTCCACATGTCTGGGGAAGAGATGATGGTTTAACTCCTGTTGGCTCTTTTACTGGTTCAGGTTCAGAATTTGCCTTTGGAATATGCAACACAGTTGGGTGTCGTTGATCACAAATTTCACAGATTAAACGTTTATTACAATCTCTGCTGATGTGACCAGTACACAAGCATCCAAAACAAATCCCTTTGTCCTTCAAAAGACGGATTTTTTCTCTGTGTTTCTTGTTTTTAAACTGTTGGCATTTATCCATAAAGTGAGCACATGAACAACAATGACAGTATGGCCTTTGTGTCTTTGATCCATCTTCAGAGTAATCCACTGATGTTGCTGTGGTAGCAAAACTACTCCCTTTACTTCTGATTCTTGACTGTAGCTTGAAGCTGCTGGAAGACCTCAGGCCAGCTGTATGTTGTGGTGCATACACTTCAATGTCACCAAAAATTGGATCAGACAAGATCCTCACATGTTTCTCCAGAAATACAACCAGATCAATAAAATGAGCTCTGTGGTCGTATGACTCCAAAATATCATGAGCAACAGCCCTCCATCTCTCTCTGAGTTTGTATGGCAGCTTAGAAATGACCATTTTCATGTTACTTGGCATATCCAACTCCTGCATATAATGAAGTTCTTCCATCACATTGCAACATCCTCGTAGAAACAAAGCATAAGCTTGTAGAGCTTTAACGTCCTCTGGTTTTATTGATGGCCAGTTCAGAGCTTTGTTTATATAAGCAGTTACTATTTTGTATTCATTTCCAAAATGTTCCTGCAGAAGACCCTTTGCTACAATGTAGCCACGTTCAGGATCCATATGCTGGCAGCTGCGGACCAGTTCCTTAGGCTGTCCTGCAGTGAACTGCTCCAAATAATACAGACAGTCAGCTTTACTGGCTTTGTTTTCTACTCCTTGTTCAAACGCTTTAATGAAAGCTTTATATTGAAATGGATCTCCTTCAAACACAGGAATGTCTCGTGGTGGTAAAGACAGTAGACGCTGTTGATGCACAAGTGCAGCAGTTATTTCATTTTGCTTATGCATAATAGTGACAACATCTCCATTTTGAACTTGATCAGTTTGATGATTTATCCTTTGTCTGGTTTGATTTCCACAAACAGTTGTTACATCATGTTGCAAAACATGTGATTTTTGTAAGTCCATTTGATCATGTGCATCAAAATACTGCTTGCTCATAGAACTTTTCATTTCAGTCTGTTTTGGTCGCACATCCATTGTTTGCAGTTTGGTTTGTGTTGGTACTGCATTTCTTTGCTGCGTTACTTTACATGCTGCAGGATAGTAATCCTTTGCCATGACATTAAGAGTTTTATCTGATGTCAGTTTCCTTTTCTCCCCTTCAAAATAAGAGTTCATTCCGTCAGTTGGTGCACGGGAAAGACACTGTTCATCAGAAGCCTGCAGAACTGCCAACTTTGCAGTAGACGCAGCTAGCTCAGTTTCTAGCTCAAGCTGTTCCTTTTTCCTTTTTATCAGTTGCTCCTGTTCCTCCAGTGCATGACGTTCCTTCAAAACAGCCATTCTTGCAACCAGTGCAGCTCGCTCTGCTGCAGCTTTTATTTGTGCAGAGGAAGTTGTACTTGACCGATTGCTGGTAACACTTTTGTTGTAATGTTTACTCACATTGGAAACACTATCATTAGGCCTAATATCATCGTTATCCAACCCATGATTAATATCAGCACCACTAATTAAATGACCAGCACTTTCATTTTTAAGATCATTTTCTTTTGATTTAACCCACCTTTTCACATTTTCAGCAAATTCATCAGTGAACAACATTTTTGCTTTAAACCATATTTCATGTTTTTCTTTCTCCTCAACCGGCAATAAATTCATTAATGAATCATGCATGCATCTTATTTCAACACACAAGTCAATGTACCCATCAAGAGACGTTTGAACTTCTGAAACCAAACCATTTTGCATCAACTCTTGTATCTTTTTCTTTAAACTGCTAGCTTTATTTAGCTTAGCCTTTCTACCAGCTTGCAATCGATCTAACCGATCAGCAATTGCTTTAGCAGAAAGTTTAACCACTCGTTTGCCCGTTTGTGTGTCACAACTGCTGGTCAGAAAGTCCTGGTTGTCAGCAGTAGATGGCGCACTAGCACCCGCTGGTAAATCCACGTCCGCTATGCAATCCTCCATAATAAAAGTCCGTCAGTCAATAGATTGCAACCAGTTAATTGATACAAAGTTAATTGTTCCTCCACTTCAGCAACCAATGCATTGGATTTATGCCATTATGTGTGCACACGTTTAGATTTAGATTCAGATGGCCATCTTACTAAGTGTAGCGCTACACATACCTATTCGATGCATGCATTTCAAATCCAGCAACAAGGAAATCCAGGTGTCCTCCTGAACGCCGATCCTGTCCGACGTCACCCCAGGCTGCAGATGAGCTGATGCCAATCAGCTGACGCTCCGTTCCCAACAAACAGGCTCCGTCTGCGTCCCTCGTCGTAGACAAACGCCATCCAAAGTTCCTTTCCCACGATCAGTTCTTGTCATAAACAATTTTTGACTTTTATGTAGAGGCTAAGCCAAATCTTTAAGCCCCTGAGGTGGTACACCGGGGTAAAGTTGACACGCCGATCACTTATCCGCTGATTGAAATGAGAGCCGTCCTTGATGTTAGTCCAGATAATCCATTTATTTCCATGACTCGGCAATCATCATCTTATTTCCTTTGTACAACAAGTCATTCCTCTAACATGTTGTCAATAACACCTCTAACATAGTTCCAGCGATCCACACAGCATTCATTGAATAGCATTGCGTCACGTTAATATTGCGTTGCGTTGTGTTGCGGTCAAAAATTGTTTCCCCCTTTCGGGTGGAACACACCTGTCCTCATCAACACCGCATGCTACCTAAATAGACAGCTGACAGATCATGTGACCCAAACCATATAGAATACAGAAATGCATAATCTGCTCCTACAAATGAGTCTCAACACAATGTTGCAGAGCATGCTGATGACATAGCTGCTAAGGTGATTTCCTCAACCATTCATACAAAAGTTCCCCCTAAAAAAATAAACACCTTTATATGAGTCCATGAATTAATTTACTGTTGTTATTTCTATTTAAAATAAATAAGCTGTGGATGTGTAATAGGCTACTTTTATTTTTCTTACGTCAGATAACCTGTTGCTATGTGTCTAAACTCAGGTACTAATACAGTGCAGAGGCAACGGTAGGATAATGGTGTCGAGGCCATATGGTTGTTGTTGAAACCATGACATAAAAGAAGGCAAAGTCAAGCATGAAAGCTGTGATGGGGTCGGGGGATTTGGGGTGGGGTAGTTGGTTGCTAGGTGATATGGAGTCAAGAAAGTCATAGGGCAGACGGCCAAGTCCTGTGGAGGGGGTGAGGGGGGGCTCGGTGAAGGATTGGTGGGATTATTTTCCTTCTGATTCTTAATGTGCTGCTCTCTGGTTTTAATCTTTCGGTGATAATGAAAGTCATGCTGAAACTTGCACTTTCAACATTGCGTTTAATATGACTGTGCTGGCATTTCATTTCCTTAATGTGAGTAATGCTGCGGTCTTTAGAAAATTCAGACTTAAATAGCTGCTGAGTAGCAAAGGCATAAGTTTGCAATTTTTTCCATTTTAGTCCAACAAAAGACTCCCTTTGACCTGTAAGTTCATTGTAATGCTTTATCAGATATTAAATGTATCTTTGAGTTTTCAGTTTTTCTATATCATTTCCCTATGTATCTCATACTCTCAAAGCCAGGAGGTATCAAGTTATTAGGCTTGAGGTAGACAGGCAATAAAGAAGCACAAATCACTCACTGACTGGGTTCTGCTCGGGGTTTTTCCTGCTTCCGTGTATGGAACCAGGAAGGGAAAGAGAATCCTGTTCTAAAAAAAAAAAAGAAAAACAAATCAGCCAAATTTGAATGCATTATTAATGAAGCTCCATTAAGTCGAAAGCAAGTTATTTTATCAAATTAAGTCATATTTTGTGAGTTTTAATGCAATTTGTCTGCTTCAGATATCCTAACTGTGTTTGGACAACTTTAAGCAGTCCTAACTAAAACTACAGTCAAAGATCAGCTTGCAGAAAAATCAGTTTACAGAAATAAAGAATAAGGAATGGGGAAGGCGACACTAAAAATATAGATGCTAAAGTGAAGAAAGTGGTACATTGGCAGGCTTAACTGTTTCTACAAAATAGAAACAGAAACTGAGGCAGTTTTTTTTATTATTATTTAATCAAAGCATCTATTATTTTAAATATTAATCCATGATTTCCTGCTTCCCTCGGGAGTAACTGGGCACAAAGGCCCTTCTGTTTTAGCCACTACGCTGGACAAGGACTCAAATTCATCTTCTCACACAGTGAGGAGGATTGTAAGGGAATTAAATATTTCTTTTACAAAGCTCACTGTTAGAGACCTGCAGCACAGCGGCATTTTGGTGTCACCAAGGCATTAGTTGTTTGGAAGAGAACAAGAAAAAAATAATAATTTTTGTCTCTTTCACAAAGACCAAGAGTTTGCTGAACCATAAGTGAAATGTATTAATTTATATATATAATATTGAGTTTAAAACTGCTTGAATAGCAGCTAAATCACCTTTATTTGAGTCTAACTCTTAAAGCAGAATTTGCAAACTTTGGTGGCTTTATTTCATCAACAGAAATGACCAAAGAGAGTAGTTTGGGTGCTTTGTCTGGTAATTTAGGCCTACATTAAAAAACCACAGTTTCAGTTCAACCTCAATTTGAAATGATTTAGAAAACAAACATGTAGTGAAAAGTGCCTTTTTTTTTTTACTGCTGAATGAATGCATTTTTAGTCACAATGTAAAAAAAATGCAAAACAAAAAAAAGTGCTGTGACAATTTACAACCATTGGATTTATTTAGCTTTTTTTTTTCCTGTAAAAAACGGAAGAAAGAAAACAGTGTGGAAAAGCCAGCGATTTCCCATTCTCTTTTTTTTTTTGTTTCACATAATTATCCAGACCAGGACAACAAGAAGAGAAGTTATTCCATGCTTTTCTGTGGTTTTCACTACTGAATAGGAACCCTGGAAGTGTCTGGTACATTTCTGTCCTGCTAATCTAAATTTAACTTAGTAATGATGATGATGGTAAAACAGGAAGAAAATAATCACCATAGAAAATTACTAATGTTGCTGGAAAAGGTTCCTGCAGTGGAAATGTGTTTATGGAAAGAACACAGTATGCTCTGAATAACCTGGCTTTGTTTTCTGACATTTGTGTTGCTGTTTGGAAAGACATTTTGTTTTGCAAATGTAGGGGGGGGGTGAGGGTTGAGGGGGGACTTTGTTTTAGAAACTATACCTGGAGTAGAAATGCTTTCACCAGGTTTTCATTGAGCAATACCAATGAAAAAAAAATACTATATATTTGCCTTGATAAGAAACATAAGTTGCTGTGAATCAACTCTATATAAATTAAACTGAAGAGAATTTAGTTGAGGCTTTGATTCCAACAAAATTATTATTATTATTATTATTTTCAAATTAAGCACTCAAGCATTTGCCCCAAACCTTAAAAACTCATATAAAACTTGACAAATTGAGAGTTTTTAACTTTTATGTGCTTAAAGATCAAAAAAGAAAAGAAAAAAGTCAGATTTTTCAGTATTTAATCAAGAGAACCAGCTGATTTTGATCCTTGGCTTATTGATTGCCACATCAATCATCTGATTAGTTAAATCCTGAATCCAACTCCCCCCCCCCCCCCCCAGTGAGAAAATCACAACAAGCAGCAAGTGGGATTTAGGAACCTGTAGTTGAGCTCCAACACGTCAAGGCACAGATATCATGACTCAACATGAGATCAGCTTAACTATAAAAAAAAAATTAAAAAAATGGATGATGAAGGTCCTCCGCTCTCACACTCTTCCTCTGGTAGAGTACGTGAGTCAGGCTATAGGAAATGTGTGCCTCTGTGAATACAGGCGTGCTCAGAAACGCTCACTATTATTGACCTAATTGGAGAAGCAAATCAGGCACACGTTCACAGGGTCTGCTTACGTCTTTGACGAAAGCATTAGTCATAACAGAGCATCAGGAGACGTCTGTTCTGGTGCAAGCAAAAGTGATGCATGCAGGTTGCTTGCTCGTCGATAACCTGACAGTGATCTTCACTTTTATCTCTGGACTCTTCATGTTACAGAAGTGACATCACTGACGTTAACATTTAGCTGCACGCGCTTATTGCTGTCCGCTCTATTTGTAGTAGGGTCAGCAGCACATGCTTCTCTCCCCCATATGTGGTAATAGATAAATAGAGAGAAGTTAAAAGAGGAAACAAGCTGCACCACTGAGGTAGATGGAGATACTTATGTCATCTCTATGTCCTCGGAATGAGCCTATTAATAGGAACTGATGCTTTTTATATCGATGCCAGCAACAGCAGACTTTTTTTTTTTTTTTACTTGCAGCCAGAGCAGCACAGTGTTAGTTACTGCTTGTTGCTGCGGCTGGAACTCAGTGAGTCACGTACATGACCACAAAAACATGACTCCTAAATAAATAGGAAACAGTCTGAGTTCCAGCGGGCATGCTATAGCCACTGAACATTTACTACAGCCGTTTCAGAATCCCATGTAAACGAGTACTGAATCTTTACACATTTCTTATACCACAAACTTTAATATATTTTATTGGTGTTTTGTGTGACGGGCCAACAAAAACTACTGCGTCATCGTAACGTTCACTCAGGATGACAGATGGTTTTCAAAGTATTTTACACATAAAAATAAATATGTCACGGTGTGCATTTGCAATCAGTCCCTGTGAACCATTCACCAAAGTCTGTGGAGGTTTGTAGTCTGTAGCAGTTTGCATTTCTACAGATCAAAAAAAAATTTAATGTCAGTCTTTGTGTAAAGTTGTTCAAGATGAGTCAAAGTATCAGAAAACCACAACTTTTAAGTCTGACAAAAGTGCCTCAGTTGGATTAAGGTTTAGACTTTGACTGAGCCATTTTTACACATAAACATGTTCTGACCTAAACCAGCTTGTAACTTTTAACAGGTTTTTTTTTGTTTGTTTTTTCTGGGGCTCACCTGTAACTACCTTAATCCATTTTCCATTCCCTGTGTCTCATGTAGACAAACATTACAGTGTGATGCTTCCACCTCTACGTCTCACTGATAGGGATCAGCATTACTCTATGCATGTAGGCCAACCAGGTTTTCTTACCAGACCATTTTTCACCTACATGCCTTCATGGCAAACTTTAAATGCAACTTCTTCTGTTTTTCCTTTCCCCAAAAGTGGCTTCCTTCTTTCCACTCTTCCATAAAGACAAGATTCGTGGGATTCGTGACGAAGATTGACATATTATTTCACCTGAGCTGTGGGTCTGTGTAATTCTTTCAGCGTTGCCATGGGAGCCAGTGTTGCTCATCTGACGAACGCTCCTCAGTTCAGTTGGACAGTCATGTCTTGTGTTTGATGATACTGTTTGTGCTCTCGTTCTCCTTTTAGTGGACACCTGTATATCTAATTTTTATGATTTTTATTCCTAAAATAAGAGCAGAAATACTCTTTATCCTTCACTCGTGCATACAGATAAACACATACCGTCATGCTAATTGTTGTTTTCTGCTTGGCAACAGGTAGAAAAAGGTGGATTTTTATTTATCTTCCCCCAAATATGACAGAATCTAATTATGAGAATCACAATATAACTCCATAGAGAAAAGAGACATGGAAGCAAACCTTCCATCAGGGAAGAAGTTTGGAAATGAGAGGTTTAGGCGAGGAGTGATTCTGTTTGGCCGAGACCTGTTGGATTGTTTTTGCTCTGTAATGTGATAGGCCCTTGGGACGCACCACTCACTCCTCACCATCTATGGGGACTCCTTGGGAACAGAAGGGCAGCATCTGCAGAACAAACAGAATGTTCCCTTCAGTACTGAAATACCAACTTCCCTTTTTTGCTCATTAGGGAGAAAACTGCACTACTTTAGTTAGACAGCTTATCACAAATTTTCAGGTAACATAAATAAAGTATTAGGTAAAAATTAAGCCAAGCAGAAGATATAGTAAAAAAAAAAAAAAAAAAAAAAAACAAAACACTCCTTTTGTTCCTAACGATGCCAGGTGGGAGCAGAAGGTAAGGGGCTTTAACCTATTATAAGATACAAAAGCCTCAGCTGCTCCTGACTGATTGCTGCACCCGTTCTCCCCTCACCTACAGAAGCCCCCACCACTGTGAGAGTTGCACAACACCGCCTGGCTAGAGTGTCAATCCCCATGGAGATACTCCACGGAGTGACAAATATTGTTCAGGGGATTGCTCAAGGCTTTCATTCTGCACGCTGCTTGTGGCTCTGAGCGGCCTTGACACAGATTGACCAGAGTGTTGCCAAAATGTAGGACATAGATCAAGCAGTTCACAGTTTCCACAGTAACTTCTGGTATGTTTTTTTGGATTAAACCGAGATGTTTGGTGAGGAACAAAAGCTCAGAGAATGGAAAGGCGGCGAAACGGTGTCACTCACTGTCTCTGGGTTTACTCTAAGTTCACACTCTGTCTGTCACTGTGGCCGACTCAGTGGATCTAATGTATGCGTGACCCGTCTTCTGTCTTTGCTTCTACAGTATTTTGTCTCTTTCTCTCCAACCCCCTCCCTCCCTCCTCTCTCGCTGCCGTGACTAATATGTGCCTCTGTACGCCCAAACACAGACGGATTCATGACTTGATGATTTCTGGCTACTCCGTGACTCAGCCTCGGCACATGCCTCCTCCATGGTGGTGTGGGCTCAGCGAGCGCTGGCCAACTCTTTGCTTTTCTCATCAGTTCTGCATTAGCCTGGTGCAGTGCAAAACAGAATTACCAGTGTACACATCGATTATTACTTTTCAATAATTTGTATTTCTGATCTCCAGATAAAAACAGCGTGCGCATTTTATCTTTTTTAATTTGCATGGTCAGATATGGGACAAATGCCACACATGTAATTGTAATTTTTCATGATATTGTTATACTGTAATCGTGTTTTATTTATATTAATACAATCAGTAAAAGCAACATATTGTAGAGATAGGTTTGTAAATGCCGAGAGCTGTTTAAAAATTGTAATTTAATATCAAAAGCTAAAAATATGTTTAACCAAATTCATTTCATGAGCCATTCCAGACTTGATTAGTGCATCGCCTGTGTAATAAACCCTCCATCCAACTTCAATAGAAGCTTTCTGACAACACGAAGAAGGCTAACCAGTCTCAGAAGACGTTAGAAATACAAAACAAGATGAGAAACAAAGTCACTAACATCAACCTGGAAAGTGTTGAAAACCAATGCTGAGCTAAAATAAAACATAAAAAAATAAATAAAACACAACATCTCTGCCTCACATTTGCCAAAGGATGCCTTTGATGAACTCTTGATATTTTTTTAAAAAACTATTCAGTGGAGTGAATAGAAAAAAGTTAAACTTTTTGAGAGATGTACATCTCATGATTTAGCAGTACAAAGCTCTAGAGCAGAACAAGTACATGTCTGAATGGCTCAAAAACTACACAATTAAGGTCTTGGAGTGGCCTATTCAAAGTCTGGACTTAAGCTTCAACAGGCCATTTATGCTGGAAAACACTCTAATGTGGCTGAATTAATTCTTCAAGCAAGAGACTAAAAAAAAAAAAAAAAAAAAATCAAGAGAAGTCTTTCTGCCAAGAGTGGCACAGCCAGTGATGAGGTTTGCAGAACAACTTCTCTTTATGACAGAGCCAGACGGGTTTGGATATGTTTGTTTTTTGATTGAAGACTTTTTTCTGAGGTTTTTCTACCTTTGATATAAAAGTTTGCTTGATAATCTGAATCATTTAAGTGTCACAAATAAGATAAAATTTAATAAATGTATACTTTTTCCACTGCACTGCACCCTGTTGATAATCTGCAATAAATATCCATTCACTTCCTCACTGCAACAAAGTAAAAATAGAAAATGATCTTTATTTGTGTCAAGGAAATATTTTATAAGAAAAAAAAATAGTTAACATGAACTGTAAGCTTGTGAAAGCATGCACTGCTGATGCATTTCCAACCTTTTTTTTTACATTTATTAAAAATTGTGTTGCATTAAATGTGCGCACATGCTGACACAGATAAGAAAGTGCATGCATTTAGAATTTAAAAGCCTAAATATTTGAGTCACCATAATACCATGTGTGTTTGTTTGAGAGCCATGCAAGTCTCTGGCAGGTAAGGCAGACTGTTACAGCACTGGAGTTCAAAGGTCATAGTTCAGGCTGGCTGTATCAGGCTGCAGCTGGGTGTGACGTGCTTCGCGCTTTCACGCACATCAGCAAGCTCCCTTTTGCGTGTGTGTACACAGCATTACTACACTCACATTATGGGGTTATCTAGTTAATGAATGTCAGAAACGGGTTCGTAAGGGGCTCCCTTATAGGTAAATTTAGGACCTTTTTACTTTTGAGTTTATCTTAAATACACAGAGGGATCATCAGTAGCCAGAGTATGTGGTTTAGTCTGTTTGTCACCGTTGTCAAGGTCCTTTGACTTTTAGATTGTTTGCTAAAGAGAGCTTAAAAAGGCATTGCGTAACTTTTGAAGCTTTAAAACAACAATTTCAACCTACCTTGCATAAAAAAGTAACCACACACATCTACTGTAGGTCTCATTTGTAACTTGCACTAAAATATCAGGGGCTACAGCTAATATGTGGAAGAAGACTCTGCTCAAATGAGACTGAAACTGAACTTCTGGACTACATGCAAAACACAGCAGCTTTGGTGTAAATCTTGCTTTCGTTCTTATTTCAGGAGTAAGTCTGTTGCAACTTTGCCGAGAATCTTTAACACAAAGTCATTTTAAGTTGCACAAGACTTCCGGGTATTATATTTTGGGTTATATTTGTAACTGCCTTCAAGCATGAGCCGATACTCAAAATAAAGTCCAGCACATTCTACTTAATGACGGACGCAAATGACAAATTCAATGTACAAGTGAATGAGTTAATTTCAATTTAATTCATAAATCTACTTGGGAAAACTGTAACAAATTAAATAGTTAGTTTATTATTCATGTGGTAGAATAACCCAAAGTCCACATCTATATTTAGCTGAGAATCTGACAATTTTAAAGACTGGTGCTGACAGATGCTTTAGTGCTGCAGAAGTTGGCTTTGGCCAGTATCAATTTAGGTGGCTGGAAAAAAATAATACACACAAACGAGTTTCTTTATTGACAGAATTGAAAATCTGGCATCACGTCCCTCTGACTTAATGATGGTTCATCACATGAATCTGTTCATAAAAGACATGAAACATTGTGGAATATGAAGTACTTCCCGAGGCAATACGACTTTTGCAACAGCATTTATTTATTTTTCTGTATAATCAATGAAACACGTACCGCCTGGAGAAACGACGTCAAAAACTGGTCAAAATACGCAGGTTTAGCAAAGCAGCTTTGCAAGCCAAATAAATCAAGTCATTTTCAGAGTGCTCAGGTTTCTGATTTCATAACCATCTTTCAAGCAGCGCGGTGGAGGCGAAGCAGTGTTGCAACAGCATGAGCTTTTTCCCCGCAATGTTGCAGGAAACCAGGGCTCCCCAAGCTGATGTAAAATATTAGTGCACCATTATCCAAATGGTGCAGTTACCTCACTCGACTCGGCGAAGTAGAGATCCCAGTTTTATGAACAGGAGCCACTACAGACCAGACTCTGCATTGCAAATAAAATCATTTTATGGTTGCCTTTAGATGGCTCCTCAAATATGGCTTATGTGTATTATTCATAAGATAACTGCTTGTGAAAGGGATTGCAATCTTGCGGTTCATAAATCTGTGCAGACTGTCTGAATACTGATGGCTGAAATGTTTAAAGCTCTGCCGACTGGGTGTTTTATGCAGCCTGTGGCGCCAACACCTGCGTGGATAAATTCCTAAATGTGTTTGTTCACTTTATATAGCTGCAAAAAAAGGAATTATTCCGTCTTTTCTTGTAAAGTAGAACTGATTTTTCATCATCCTCCTCCTCCGAAGCCTTTAGGCCCGTCTGAGTATTTCAATTAGCTGATCACAAAGGGACAGGTCAGGTGTCAGAGTCTAGGCCAAAGGTCACCCGTCTCCACTAATAGTCGGTCTAACTTTTCAATCACCCGTGTCATTGGAGGGGAAACATTTATAGTATGTAAAGGTGTTTTTTATTTTTTATGCCTCCTGATTTCCTGATTTTCATTTTCATGCCCAGATTAACTTTCTATTTTACATATCCTGCTACTTATGACAGGGAATGCTCCAGCTGGGATTGATATGTAAATAAAAAAAATTAAAACAATCAAGAAATAAACTCCATTCTTGAACATTTATCCTGTTTCTGTTCTGTCTTTTTCCTTCTCCTGTTTTTTTTTTATTTTGTGAGAAACTGCAACGTGCAGGGTGACTGCACGGACTGTCCAGGCGAGCCCGTTTCATCTCCTTCTCCCTGGAGCATGTCTGGTATGTAAACAAAGAGCTGCCACACCACTGTGGAAATATGCTCATCATGGCCTCTCTCAAAGCCTGTGGAATGTGTGAATCAGAAGAAAAGCACACACAGGAATGTGCACCTACACCCCTGGACAGTCAGAAAACAAGAAGGTAGCCACTGGTTTCTTAAAACTGCTGGAAAATTAAATGAGCATACTTAGCAATAACAATCTGAACTCACAAATTTGAAACTCACTTCTTTGGTTGAATTTTTTGGCACATTATCAGTGTCAAAGTTGAAAAAGTAAGGCATTGCAACAGCAAATTTTACTTGGCTGAGGCATGATATTTTTCACTTAGAACAGGTTAAGTTAAGTTCAATTGTCTGCAACCCGATCCAGGAGGGAAACCAAGAAGTCTTTCTCTTTAGAACCACTTTCCAGTTCCTCATGGAGGATCCAGAATCATTCCCACTGCAGAAGGCATAAATACTTCCGGGTCTACCTCAGGATCTCCCTCCGGCTCGGAAATCGTGAAGTATAAAATAGGGAAAACCCTGGAAGTATTATGATCATATGCATGAGCCCCGATCAACTGAATCCTTTCAATATTGAGAGTTTAAGACAGGGTTGTTTAACATTTCATTGGTTGAGTGTCTGCTGAAACTCAATCCCACAGAGGACTACTCTGTTTACAGATGCAGGAAACCACACTAACCGGTGCTTATAACATGACATCCGAAGAGGAACATTGCTGTCATCGCCAACAACCTTAACTCAAAAGTTGCATAAAGGAACCGCATCAGTGAATTGTGTATTTTAGCAACATCTCATTTTCAGCATGTTTATGCTCTTGTCAGTTAGAGATTCGTGAGATCAGGAACATTTATAGAAGCGAAAAATTGCAAGTAACCCATACTTCTCTGACTCTGTTTTGTCTTTACCATAACACAATGTCTCCCCATCTCTCTCTGGGCCTTAAGATCTCAGTTATTTTAAATATTTTCTTTTAGGATTGGACATCCAGGGCTGTTAAAAATCAACTAAGTGGTAAAATATAATGTCAACATGCAGAGCGTGAGTTCAGGAAGTGTAGCATCCTAAAAAAAATATTGCATATTGGAAATGTTGGCTAAAAGTAGCGTTGTTCTAAAGCAGACACACATTGTATACTTTAAAACTTTGACCCCAAAACACAAAACAAAGGAAGGACGCAGCCTATATGACATACTGGCTGCAAAGACGTGACGTGGTTTAATGCTTTACAAAATATGCACCATTCTTTCACATTTGAACCCACATAAAATGTATTTTTAGATTAGCCAACAGACATGGCAACATAAGATTCAGTGCGACAGAAGCTTTGAGAGAAGTGCATTACAAAGCAATTACAGCAACCCAGTCTTGCAGGCGAATGTGTCAAAGCGACTCTGAGGCGTGCAAAGCATTAGAGTTTCACAATAAACCCTCAATGTCTGTACAAAGTTCAAGTTTTCATGAACGAGTTCTCACAAAGCGACATTCTCACACATTTTTACTGCAGGGTTATATTAACACTTAATATGTAATCTGATGACTAGCAGCTGTCACTGTTGAATTTATTCATTTTAATTTGGAAGAGGGTGTTGTATGAATTTCCATTCGTGGGAGATAGCCACTATCCTATGACTTGTCATCACAGTTCTTGCTCTTCTCTACTGTTGTCACTAAAAATATTGGTATTTGGACTCCAAATGAATTTATTAGTCATAAATCCTGATAATATAATAGAACATGACATAATATTGGTTATTGCTCATTTCTTATACCAAGCAGCAGCCGCCCCAGTTGTGACTTTTGCAGTAAGCCGTAGATAAGCATACATTCAGAAAACTCCAGGCATAATCTTCCAGTTAATAACAGATGTGATAATGAATCCTGTTGCTTAAAACATTTAAGAAGCTGTTTCAGTAAATATTGCTTTAACAGTCGCGTATGTCAAACAAAAGACTAATAACAACAAAATAAAAAAAAAATCTGAAATGTCCTTTATTTTTTTATATGTTTGGAAAATATGGCCTGGTGAAAATTTGAATTCAAAACATCTTCCTGTTTATGGTTTATGCTAAACATGAAGTGAAGGTTCAGACATTTGTTTTTCATTTATAAGCTGCCAAGGATGGAAAGAGACTCGCCGTTACTTCCACGTGAACGCTCAAATGAAACAACGCGGAGCTACTTTATGGCCCACGTCAGCAAATGACCATGCAGCGCTAAGTCCATCAAATGGCTCTGGTTAAGACAGCCACTCTCCACACACAGGATTAGGTCTACTGACCCACACTGCCTGGACCACTTACATAAACACACCATAACAAGCCTGTTGTATAAAACAGTCCTGCAGCATAACCTACATATAAAGACTGCCACGTTCGGTTCCTCATCTCCCTCCAGTCGCTGTCCCTCCCCTGCTGGGACAGAGGAATCTTAATTTAGGATATGGATCTCAGTCAGCAGGAGAATAGTGGTCTCATCAGACAACCATATGTTCAAGTATCTCCTGGCTCATTAATGCTTCCTTTCTCCCTTCACTGATAACTATGTGGATTGAAAAAAATCACTCCCCTTGTGAAAAATGCTAAACGTACGTTTGTTTGTGTTGGAGGAAAACGAGGTCCCAATTTGTCTGACTCTTACGATGCAACAGGAAGGGAAGCAGAGGTTAGGTGCTATTCTGGGCAAAGCAGAACTCGCTCCATCTATTAGTAGTTTTCAGAAATCTGTTGTCCTCCCACACGGCCCATCTGTGTTGCCAGGTTAGTCAGAGGAAGCGCTCCTGTTTCAATCTCCTTTTTGGGTCACGGGAGCAACTCTGCTCCGCGATTAAACAGCAACCTGCCAATCAGTTAGCAGATCTCGGTCAAATCGAAGACACATCACACAATCTAATGCTAATACCCCTCCCACACACACACACACACACACACACACGCACGCAAAGAGGCTCACACGAGCACCCACACATATTAGCATATCCTGTTTTTGAATTTGTCTCATGTGCAGACGCGTCTTTCCTGCTGCGAGTTGACGACTGAACTGGGTCGTGACCGTTTACCTTGTAATCACGCGATTTTTTTTTTTTATTTTTTATTTTTTTGGTGTCGCAGCAGGCGAATAAACTGCGGCGACGCCTTAATGCAGCCAAAGCCCCCAGTGGAAACCAGCCACCGTGCGGGAAGAGTTCATCCCATTTCAGCAGCTGATGAACATCTGTTCAGCATTAGTGGTTACAGCTTTGTGGTCCGTGGTCCTGTGGGTACAGTGCAGAACTCAAAGTTATTAATCCTCAGGTGTAACTGGATTCTGTAAAAAAAAAAAAAAAAAAAAAAAAGCCAAGAACAAATTGTTGAATTACCCTTGTGTAAATTAAAACCAGTAGCTGAAAATTTTGTGAAGTATTCTTTTTTTCATAAATAAGAAAATAAGAAAGCATTGCTGTACGTCATACAAGATAGGGACGTTTATTAAAATGTTTAATTGACCAGTTCACACTGCAAAACTTTAACTTCCTCTTCAGCTGTTTGTCATACTTACGCATGCATGAATGAATTTTCACTCTTCACAGTACGTCTCTTCTGGGATCTGTTTGATCTGACTTCAAGTTTAATGTTAGATGTCAGGATAATACTGTTATTGCATAGCGTGCTTTTAAAATTTACATCAGTTCTGCAGCTTATGGAGAACAATATTACTTCATGAAACACTTTTGAGAAACTTCCTGAACCATTCCTCTCTCCTATTATCCTCATTGGAAAATCAGAAGCAATCTACAATAGTGCATGAATATAACTGAATCAAATGTAAATAACATGTTTTTCAGACTACTGTCATGTCACTGTGACACCAATTTGTTTGTTTTTTTTTCTGTCATTTTATTTTTCACAGTAGACCAACACAAATTAGCGAGTAGTTGTGAAGTGGAAAGATAAGGATATGTGACTTTACAATCATTTCACGCAGACTTTCATTCTGAGGAAGGAATGCATTGATTGTATTGCCTTACACTGCTGCATTCAGGGCCAGTGTGAGGCAATGAAGCCAAATAATAAATAATTTTTCACAAAATTTATTTTTATGTTTTTATCTTAGGTTTATTTCTCTTTTGTGTAAAAGGGTAGACCAAGTCTTTACAATAATAATTAATTTTATTGCTGCTGATGTAAAACATTTATGTCATCTGCTCTAACAATAACATTTTTCAAATCTCGTTGTGCTTTCCAGCTTTTTTCTCTGAAAGTTGTGTTTTTCAACATCTTATAGAGTTCCCCCCCCCCCCCCCCTACAGATGAAGAAATTAAGTTCGGAGTTGTTAGAAAGAGTTACAATGCACAGAGGTCCAAGGCTTTTTGAAGAAGCAGCAGGAACAGTGGATTCCCTTCCTGCTCTGCACTGCACAACGATGGTTGACATGAGATTACTTTTAGTGATTTTAACTTTAAACAAATCAAACTGAGGTGAAATAAATCAAATGAAAACGAAATGACTAAGCACCAATCAAAATGAACAAAATGAAATGAAATGTAACTGCCCGCCCAACGACTGGTGACTGTCCGAGCACAAGCAGATGAATTTCTATTCATTCTATTCGATGAATGAATAGAAATCTAATGGGCTCTTTGCACCTCAGCTTCCGCGTTCGGGGAAAAGCGGCTCGATTGTTTCCGATCCAATAAAAATATCATTTTACACCAGGGCTTGGCCAAGGTTTGTACATCGATCCGAAGCCCCAACAAGTCAGCTGGAGAAAGGTTTTAGATGTTCGCCTCGTTATACATTCACTGATACGAAGGTGAGTTTTACTTAAACTTTGTGGCTAACATTAACCTTAGCTTATGCTAGTAGGCAATATTCTCGGACATTGTTCTTGTAAAAATGTGCACAATGTTTTTTACCTAATTTTCAAGCATATTATGTGTGTTTATTGTCGCTAGTGTCACAGACTAACGGGGGAGGTTACGGTTCGGACATTTTACTTCCGAAGCACAACAAGCCTCACAGCTTAACAGTAGCACAGCTCTGGTGTCAGAGATCTGGTTTCGCTGACCGTTCAGGTTAAAAGTTGCTGCTTTTAGAAAATATGACCGTGTCTTTTAAGGTCTCCGTGTTATTTCGTTTTATTACCTTTGCATGTTTCTTGTGAAGAGCTCAGATAGGACGGTGTTTACAGCAGTATGTACAGGCGGATCGGTTGCTCGGCTGTCTGGCTCTGGTCTGCTCTCTCGTTACCATAAACTCGCTCTTTCAGGCTGAATACAGAAGTGAACCGTATCCCTCGTATTTTTAGGCTGATCCGGAGTGAAGTGAAGGCTGCAAACTGTGTTGTGCAGCGTTAGCTTTAACTGGTAGTGGCAAATATTTACAAGCCACCATCTTCTTAATTCAGGATCACTTGGAAATTAATGAAAACTTAAAAGCCCATTATATTAGGAAGACAACAATGTTCATAGCATTGCGTTTTTTGCATCTGAAATACGACTTAGTCTTTTCTACCAGTCATGGTAACTCAAAGCGGAAACAAGTGAGCCGCATTAGCTCCTGGAGATGTGACGTCAACGCCGTAGGTGCAAAGAGCCCATTAAATTAAATCAGTGTGAAGTAAATCACAACTAATAAGTAAGAAATTTAACCACATACATTAAATTAACATGAAATAGAACAAATCAAACAGGATGTCAACCAAACGTGGAAAACTAAATTAAAGCAAATAAAACTGAAATAAATCAAAACCAGTTGAAACAAAAATTCAACTCAGCTAAATAAAAACGGATTCTTTCAAAGCATTATTATCGCCCTGTTGTCTTTTCGCCATTACTCCCTTAAAACAAACAAAAACTAGAAGTTGTAAAACAAATGAAAAAAGAGATAGCAGTACGCAACAGTTAGCAAGGTTGTTTTCGAAAGTTCTTCAACCAGAATTATGATACTGGATCCATTATTTTTGCCATTTAAATATGTTTGATCTCAGTTATTTTTATTTATATGTAGGTTCCTCTTTGTTAGATGTGTGTCTGTTTCTTGTCTCTCCTTTTACTACAAAGCCTCCTCACGTTCAGTGTCAGGCTCCCTTAAGAGGACATGCCATCACTGCTGATTACACACAGGAGCAAAGGCAGGGGGAAAATAAGTAGGCCATGTTAGCATTATCTGTTTTTCAAGTGGGAAGTCAGTTCAGATGAAAGCCAACAAGGACTTAGAGGCAGGTGAGGAATCTCAGCGTTGTTAAACTGAGCCAGAATGCTGTTGTTAAATTTACACTTCCTTTCAGTTCAGCCGATTCACTAATTCTCTGAGGTTTAAGTTTGCGTGGGCTCCCTGAAATTGAACCCGACATCTCCTGCTCAAGAACTTTCAAATTTCCTTTACAGCTTCTGGTTTCATTTCCAAATCAGAGCAGTTGAGAGAATGCCTTTAGTGTGTGTGTGTCGATGTTATGGTCAGACATGTGGAAAACTGTCCAAGATAACAATCAGTCAGCAGATGGTCGACTGACCTCCCCATATGCGACGAGGCTTTTCAGGACATCCTCTCTGAAGATATCCTATTCACTGCTTTTCATAACCTTCACAGCTCTGACACAGATTTCACCGGCTGCGTGATGCAGAGCACGCATCTGTTCTTCTCTGACGTCTGAGATTCTACAGCGTAACAAAGGAAACTGCAGGCAGTGAATGTTTTTATGTCTCCACTTAGTGCCGTGAGAGTTGCTCATATATCTGTGAACTACTGGGGGTGGGGTTTCTACCATGGAGGGATACTCTTTTGTCCCTTAATCCTGATAATCTTGGTGAAATCCCTCAGTATGGACTTGGATTAAATATTGAACTGTAGATCCAGCTGGCCGTTATTAAATGTTAAAGGGCTGTAAGCCTAATTAGGCGAAGAAGTCCACTCCTGGGGCGGCGCTGAGCGAGGAACCTTCATGATGTATTCCCGACCACCACGTAGAAACATCGCGGCTTCTGCAGGCTATTTTAGCCTTCTCCAGGGATTTTTTTTTGAATACATAAATAATTTACAAAGCGTTAGTGTAGTTCAGGGACTGGACTGACCTATTCCAGTTCCTTGTTTTACGTCTAACTCTAGATTTCTCATCCTCCCCTTCATTTTAAATCACAAGTGATTAAATATTCCTTTATAAAATGACCATTACTACAACAACCTGACCCTATGTTAATTGTTACAGACACATTCTACACAAGCAGTACTGATGTGTTCAGGATGCATCACCATGTTTTGTAACTCACAATAGTCACCGGCATGCAGCAGTATTTTCTATGCTTGTTGGCACCATGGCCATGTTTTCACACCTATCCTCACCACTTTAGCCCTTTATTCAATTTAGTTTATGGGCTTTATTGGCCTGTTTTTTTGAAGGTGCCACATTTATCTGTAAACATAATGTCCTACCAAGATACAGTTTAGAAAGGAGGTGGGCTCTGTGACCCAAAGAAGTTTTTTGGTGCAAAATATGTGAACTTCGTGAAGGTGCCGCTTTGACAAAAGTTCATTTATGACATGGACTGGAAGGTCTCTCATAGAGGAGGAAGCCATGACTTCAACATTAAGTCAGAACAGTTTTCAAATATCCAACAACAAAAACCGGCCAGTGATTTGATGTAAGAAGATGTAGAAGCTAAAAATTAGGAAATATTTTATTTTCGTTTTATTTATAGATGCAGTTATAGAATTAGGAAAAAAAAAGATAGCAAACTAAACATTTCAGTGGTTATTGTAGCATTACAATTATACTCTGAAAATGTGTGTGTGTAAAAAGGTGGGACACGCTAAGAGTGCTTAAGGGTTAAAAGGGTTAATAATGAGCAAAGCAGGAGTGAGTCTAATTACACTACCTTGGAAAATTTTGCTAATTGAGCACATTTTTCATTTTTCATAAGATGGGTACTCACAAAACCAAAATCCCAATTCACAACTTCCTGTTCTTTTCTTTGACCCTTACCTTTACATTTTAAGGATTCATACTGAAGGGTTGGTACGCTTCTCAAACATTTTGCAACCACTGTGATGTCTGATTCGATCTACTCCCACAGGCCATCGCATTGTGTACACCTGTTGAAGTAACTGTCAACACAAACAATAATTCATCCAACTACATAGCAGCATTTCAATGTGTTTTGGTATCTAGATGCGGGGAAGATGACTTGATAAGCTTCAAAGTGAGTGTCAGTATGGAAAAGAAGAGGGAATTAAGTTACTTTGAACATAGCTTGGTTGTTGGTTGCCAGACGGGCTGATCTGGGTGTTTCTGATCTCCTGGGATTTTCACATAGCCGTGTCTAACGTCTGTAGAGAATGAACCGAAAAAAGAGAAACATCAATTGAGTGGATGCTGTGTGGTCACATTGTGCGGGAGCCTGTTTGAAACGATGGCGAGAGCAGTTCAACAAGCCACTTGTTACAAACCTATATTTGCAGAATGGCATCTCTGAACGCATAAGTGGGGCCTTGAAGCAGATGGGTTACAGCAGCAGAGGACAACACAGGCTGCCTGCTCAAGTCAGCTAAAACAAGAAACTGTGGTTACACTACACAGAGGCTCACCAATACTGTGAAGTAATAGGTTGGAAAAGCCTTTACTTGGTCCATAATGTACCCATCTTCTGATAGCTACTTCCTGCAAAATAAAGTGCCATGAAAAAGTCTGGCATCTCAAACTTGTATCTTGAACCTGACAATAACATCACCGTCACCCAATCTTAAGACAGCAGAGTGCCTGTGGGATGTCATCATAGATGTTACAGTGGTTTTGTCTTGTGACAATATATTTTTAGAGCATTTAATATTTTTCCTTTGCTTGACATTATGCTATCATGTCAAAATAGACAAAAATCTCTGAAGACAATTCTTGACACCTTGTTGAATGTATGCCATCAAAAGGCTTACTGAATTATATATGATTATGTAAATATATTCCTTAACGTTGAAACTCTAGGACCGCGATTCTGTCCAGCCATTTCTGTAAAACTCAAAAGAAAAAAACAAAAAAAAACAATGTTAAAAGACAAGTAGTCTGTTGGTCAACCACAGAACACAACTGGCTGTTTTTCAGAGCAAGCAATCAAAAGGAAATTAGTCATATTCTCATAGTTTCTTGGAAACAAAATAATTTTCCACAATTAAAATGGTCAAGTAGACTTTTTCTGAATGATCCAATAATTTTACAGATTTCTTGTTTCCAGGGAAAACTCACGAACAAGGGGCTGCAGTGATAAAACAAGAAGAAGAAGAAGATAAAGAAAAACACCATACAATCTCCCTTTTCCATCATAACATAGATACAATGGGGCATTCATCAAACTACACTCAGTGCTAATTTCCCTGTAGGCAACATGCTCCATTTCACTCCCAGTGTCTGCCTTTAAAAAGCCACCCCACCCCTTCATACCCCCAGCTGCTCCCCCACCTTCTCCATCCTCCCTACTTCCTCCTGTGAAGCAAAATGCTGATATGTGCGTATAAGAGTGCTTATTTTTCTCATCCATTACCAGATTAATTAAAGTGCGGCTTTTGCCAATGCCCAGACGGATCCTCAATACTTCAAATGAGCTTAATCACCGTGCACTCCCTAATCTCGGGCTAATTTAAAGAATTGCCTGGAACATACTGATGACTGGACTCTCCCACTTTTCTCCCAGAAAGCTTTATCTGGAAAATTCCCAGACTGGCTGACTAGTTCCGCTCCGACACCATCCGTGGCTTTGACTGCAATTCATGTCGAGCGGCAGCTATTTGACGAGGTGGGGGGGTGGCAGCGGGGGGAGGGGGTGGTGGAGCTTTAACATTTGGATATGGTGCTTAAAGATTTCACAGTGTTCTGTGACATGTTATGCTCCCCGTGCATGGGGATAGGCTTGTGTTCTGGAGAGATAGTGCACTAAGACGGAGTGTATTTGTGATGTGTGAGGGCGAACAATAAGGCGGGCGTTCTTGTAGCTCTTTGTTGTCCACATGTCATGATGGATTTGGTCACTGCCAGCAGTGAGCGAGACTGACACGAGAGCATGCAGAGTGCCTCCAGGAACAGCCCAAGCTCGGTCCTATATTGCATTTGTTGCACAGTTCAGTGCAGTCTGATGTGTGGCACTTTCACTCCGAGACAATGCAAATTAAATCAAAATCTGCGCACGTAAGTCACAATGCTTCCACTTATTTCCCCCTCTTCGCTAATTTTAAATTAAGTGCTGCTTTATTTCCTCATTAACTGGTTTCTGTTGTGTAGCATTGTTGTATTCCCATAGCTAAATAATCTAAATGGGCGCTTATTCAAATTCATATGACGCTTCTGGGTGAATGTGTCAGAAAATCCCAGAGGGGCATCAGCATGCCTAGGGTAAGTCTTTAAGACGCTCTCTGAGAGAGAGAACTCAATTTATTAGAAGTAAAGCTTACATACAATAAGCACACTGCGCAAAAATGTTAAGCCGCTCATTTCTTTAAACTAATATCTACTTTACATTGGCAATCACGGTTCAGCCAGTCGCGTCAGCTGTCATAGCTTAGATCAGTCTCAATAAATTTGATTTGAAACCTAGATTTGTCTGCTTCTTAGGGACTAAAACAATTTTGAATTTAGATGAATAACATTAGATTTTTTTTCAAAAGAATTTGACTAAAGTTAGAGTCTGAAGTCAAAATTGATACATTTTGGCATTTTTTTTACTATTAGTTTTTTTTGTACTATTATTTATAGTAAAAAAAGGGGGGGGGGGGTAAATATGAATCCATGTCACACTTTGAAGATGTCTTTTTATTTGAAAACTATCTTTCACTTGCCTTACATTTCACTATTGCAGGTTTCTTGGTGTTACTTGGTGTGTGAGACCACACTGAATAGTTTGCATCCAGATGCCAGGCTGCTCTATCTTCCCCCCCTTACATTCCTGCCTGGAGTCAGACAGCTGATGCCACCATGCTCAGGGGTATGAGGCGCCCCCTCCCCACCATCCACAGTCCTCTGCTTCTGTGCTAGACTCTCTAGTGAGAGCTTTAAATCCTCTCCATACTCTCAAATTAACTGGCACATATTTACATAAGCTGTGCACTTCCTCTCACCTGTGTCTGCCTTCCTATTTTTGTGACAGTACGAGGAAACATTTGCTTAAAGTAACAAATTGTCTGATTCATCTGCAATGCAAAAAAAAAAAAAAAACTATTGATACCATCCAACTTTGACAATTGATCACCCCCTGATAAATCATCCATCCTGCTTCAATGTGTCAGCGACATTCACCAACAAGACAACAAGACACCTAATGGATCCTGGATAGTTGGGGAATATCAGGGAATCGACCCATCCCGACAGCCCTTGTGACTGCACGCGTTAGTGTTTGTCAAGCAGAAGAGCACCGGCCTCGTCTTTGATTGCTGTGTGCTGGACAGTGTTCAGGCCTGCGGGCACCTCGAGGAGAGAGAGAGAGGTCACATTCTGCAGGGTGGAAGCTCCTGCTAGCTGCAAGCAACCCCCTCAAGGCCTCGGGCAGAGGGACAGGAGGGTTCGTGCTTTGCCCTCCCCTCTCCATGAGCGCCATCTGCTATTCCGCTACTGAGTCACCCAGGATGGAGCCTGAGGAACGGGGTGCTTCAGGGTAGGTGGGTGTGTAAGGCGGAGGGGGTGGGGGTGGGAGTGTTAGCCCCAGCTCTCAAATGTATCCTGTACACAAAAATCTTGGGAAGCAGTATCGGACATTAGATCCTGATTAACACAAAGTGGAAAATGAAATGGGCTGTGCAGCCTCCCGCTGAGCTCGGGATGGAATAACTACACGAGGGCCGACACCGTGTAATCCGGCTTTCACAACGCGGTAGGCAGCGCACCGGTCCTTAACAGCAGCCACAGGGGGAG